>NC_064614.1:1030138216-1030769645 GCF_023898315.1 Schistocerca nitens
AAGAATGCCGGAGTAATTGCACGTCTCGCATATAGGCCCACGAGCAGCAAGATATATAGCGCTGCGACTCAGCAAACAGATAATTTAAAATGGGGCGCGAATAGCCCCCCTTCTTTTTGTGAGCCCACATCGCTTTTATTGAAAGAGACAAAATCGTTCTGGTTGGAGTCTGCTCAGCAGTAAGCACAAAGCCAATCCATATATTTTTCCCACGTCACAGATTCCATGTGTATGGTGCGTTGTGATGGACGAACGATAGTCATGAACTGTTAATTATCACATCATCATCATCATCATCATTCGTGGTAGTGGCTCAATTGAACTGCGTAAAAAATTGGTTGGAACAAAAATTGGGAGTTTGTACAGGCGCTGATGACTGCACAGTTGAGCGCCTCACAAACCAAACATCATCATCATTATCATTGATCTGTACAAAATATTTTGCCACTGAGACTTTAGTAATTTGTCCATCTGCAGAGAGTGACGGCAGGTTTCAAAATATTTTGCCACTGAGACTTTAGTAATTTGTCCATCTGCAGAGAGTGACGGCAGGTTTCAAAATATGGCATGAACTTTTAGATATGTAATTGTTCCGATTTTTCCATCTATGCTTAGACCCCCATATGCTTCGAAAAAGTGAGGCAAATAAATAATAAGAGCGGGAAAGGGAGGAGGAAGAGGTGGATGAGTGGGGAACAATAGGTCAAGAACCTGTCAATGAAAAGGGAGATTTATGCCCAGGGGGTCATAAGCAGTCAATGAAAAGGATGGATTATTCCCTAGGGGTCATAATCCACTTAGCGAAACAATAGGTTAACACCTATCAATAAAAGGAGAACGATAGGTTTGTCCCTGAATGTATGCTTGCACCTGATGTAGGCAAGCTGCAGTGTGGGGTGGCATGAAGGTCGCCCCACTACTGAAATAACTTTTCACAAGGAACTTCACATTCGACATTTTCAGGTTCACAGTCCTACTTACATATCAATATCCCTTTATAAAGTGATTTTTGACTAAAAGTCAACAAGAGTTAATGAAATTTGTATTTTTTAAATTTTGTGGTGGTCATAAAGTATAGTTTGATTATTAAATTATCTATACTAAAAGTATCATTAATCTGATAACAATTATCCAGCTGAGTCCGAGACACTTGGGGACGGTGTTAATCCTTCTCTGCGTATTCATCTTTCCATGCGATAAATTTTCCAAAAATGCTGTAGACTTGGAAGAGACTTTGGTTGTATAAGTTTGCGTTTGGGATCTTGAAAAATGCTTCCATCCCGAAAATCGTTGAATTGCCGCCCATGCAATGGCTTCTTCAATCTACAATTGCTTAGTATGTTACTGCCAAGAGTGACTGACAGTTTTAAAAATCATAATCACAGGGAATGAAACCTGGAGCTAATGGTTGGGCACAGGGCATGATAAGCAACCACCGCTTTGTCACTTTCCTGTTGTCAGGCAACTAAATGCGTGAGACATCACTGCCTCAACCTATGCAAAAGGGAACCTTGTAGCGCATGCTTTTTAAAAGCAAAATATAAATCCGAATTTTTACTGCCTTGACTATTCTGCCGGCCGCGGTGCCCGTGCGGTTCTAGGCGCTTCAGTCCGGAACCGCGGGACTGCTACGGTCGCAGGTTCGAATCCTGCCTCGGGCATGGATGTGTGTGATGTCCTTAGGTTAGTTAGGTTTAAGTAGTTCTAAGTCTAGGGGACTGATGACCTAAGATGTTAAGTCCCATAGTGCTCAGAGCCATTTGAACCATTTTTTTTACTATTCTTCAGGGTGACGAACCTGCTGGGTTCTTGCGATATTCTTCCCTATGTGTACCTATTTCAGTTGTCGATCGACAACCGACGTCACATTTAAGTGTTTGAAGTGAACACGCCCATGAAGGGGGTTATAGCCACGGCCTGTGCTACTATAGCAGTTGATTGCCAGGCAACAGCAGATCAGCAGCTCGTACCGAGGGGTACTGCTACTATGAAAATGAAACAAGATATTTTACAGGGTGGAGAAGAAAAATCCTGATAATAAGCAGAGCCATAGTGGGGGACATGTGGGGCACATATGCCGGAAACCCCAAGATACGACACTCAGTTAACAGTGATCATACAGAATGTTATATGATAAGAGAACTTGTTTAGGTGTGTCATAGAACGGTTTAATCCGGCTAAGACACTACTATGTTTTATGGTTTGCTCAACGATGGCCGTTTTCTAGCAGTACTGGTGGAACGAATTTCGAACATTTTCTGGAAGAAAAAGTTTTCATTTTTTTCAGTATAAAAGTCTCAGTTAAAATTTATTTAGGTACAACAATAACCTAGAATAGTTCATTTACGCTCTTTGTACATCAGAAAATATTAAAAAATAGGGTATTTATATTACATTGCTCAAAATATTGCACCTTAGATTACTACATATCGACAATCTTAATGCTAAGCTGTTCTTGCAGATTGTTGTCAGATTAATGGTACTTTTAGCATAGATATATAATTTACAACCACTACAAAATTGAAAAAAATACGAATTTCATTAACTCTTGTTGACTTTTAGTCAAAAATTACTTTCTGAAGGGATACTGATACGTAAGTAGGATCATGAACCTGAAAATATCGAATGTGAAGTTCCTTGTGAAAAGTTATTCATGCCACCCCACATCGCAGCTTGCTTACATCAAGAGCAAGCATACATTCAGAGGCAAACCTATCGTTCTCTTTTTATTGACAGGTGTTAATATATTGTTCCGCTAAGTGGATTATGAGCCCCGGGGGATAATCCATCCTTTTCAATGACTGCTTATGACCCCCTGGGGACAATCCTCCTTTCGATTGCCAGGTCCTTTACCTACTGTGCCTACCCTCCTCCCAACACCATCCCATTATTCCTCCTCCCTTTTCAGCTCTTATTATTTTCCTCACTTTTTTCGAAGCACATGGGGGTCTAAGCACAGATGGGACAATCACAACAATCTAAAAGTTTATGACATATTTTGAAACCCGCCACTACTCTCTGTGGACAGACAAATTACTAAAATCTCAGTGGCAAAATATTTTGTACAGATCAATGATAATGATGATGATGTTTGGTTTGTGGGGTGCTCAACTGCGTGGTCATTAGCACCCATACAATGTCCCAGTTTTTTTCCACCCCAATATTTTATGCAGTCCAATTGAGCCAATATCATGAATGATGATGATGATGATGATGATGATCATGAGGATGATGACGATGCAATGATGAGGACAACACAAACACACGGTCCCTGGACAGAGAAAATCTCCAACCCGGCCGGGAATCGAACCCGGGACTCCGAGATCCAGAGGCAGCGTGTACAGATCGAGAAACATGCACTATGTGATCAAAAGTATCCGGACACCTATCTGAAAATGACTTAAAAGTTCGTGGCGCTTTCCATTGGTAATGATGGAATTTAATATGGTTAGGCCCACCCTTAGTCTTAATGTCGGTTTCCACTCTCGCTGGCATACGTTCAGTCAGGTGCTGGAAGGTTTCTTGGGGAATGGCAGCCCATTATTCACCGAGTACTGCACTGAGAAGAGGTATCAATGTTAATCGGTGAGGCCTGGCACGAATTCGGCGTTCCAAAACACCCGAAGAGTGTTCTGTAGGATTCAGGTCACGACTCTGTGCAGACCAGTCCCTTACAGGGATGTTATTGTAGTGTAACCACTCCGCCACAGGCCGTGCATTATCAACAGGTGCTCGATTGTGTTGAAAGATGCAATCACCAGCCCTGAATTGCTCTTCAACAATGGGAAGCAAGAAGGTGCTTAAAACTTCAATGTAGGCCTGTGCTGTGATAGTTTCACCAAAACAACAAGGGGTGCAAGCCCCCACCATGAAAAACACGACTTCACCATAACTCCACCGCATCCGATTTCTGCTGTTGGCACTACACATGCTGGCAGATGACGTTCACCGGGCATTCGCCATACCCACACCCTGCCATCGGATCCACACTTTGTGTACCGTGATTCGTCACTCCGCACAACGTTTTTACACTGTTAAATTGTCCAATGTTTACGCTCCTTACACCAAGCAAGGCGTCGATTGGCATTACCTGGCGTGATGTGTCGCTTATGAGCAGCCGCTAGACAATGAAATCCAAGTTTTCTCACTTCCCGCCTAACTGTCATAGTACTTGCAGTGGATCCTGATTCAGTTTGGAATTCACGTGCGATGGGGTGGATAGATGTATGCCTATTACGCATTACGACTCTCTTCAAATGTCGGCGATCTCTGTCAGTCAACAGACGAAATCGGCCTGTACGCTTTTATGCTGTACGTGTCCCTTCACGTTTCAACTTCACTATCACATCGGAAACAGTGGACCTAGGGATGTTTCTGAGTGCGGAAATATCGTGTACATTCGCATGGCACAAGTGACACCCAATCACCTGACCACATTTGAGGCCCGTGAGTTCCGCGGAGTGCCCCATTCTGCTCTCTCACGACGTCTAATGACTACTGAGGTCGCTGATATGGAGTACCTGGCAGTAGGTGGCAGCACAATGCACCTAATATGAACAACGGATGTTTCTAGGGGTGTCCGGATACTTTTGATCACATAGTGTACATCAGTCACATTGCACTGACAGTTAAACCCTGCAAAAGTGTCTACAGATAATCAATGGAATGAAGAGCTTTATAGTAGCCACAGTTTGGGATCTCCTGTGTCAGTGTCTATCGTCAGGACACTGAAACGAAGTCAGACCAGCACAGTGTCCTAATTTCAGATCACGTTACTAAATACCATCGACCACGGACCAGATATCGGCCTCCTTTGTTCTCGCAGCCACCAAACAAAGCGTCAACTGGCAACATTTTGTTGATCGATAAATTCCAGACCAACATCCTATTGATCGGGAAATTCCAGACCCGCTTCCCGTCTCTGTCACTCCCAAGAATCCAGTCCATGCTTTTCTGTGTGAACCAACGTCTCCAAACACGAAGGTTTTCAGCTCTCCTCAGAATACTGTATTCCTATTGGCTTCTGCTGGAGACAAGGGGAAAGCTGATACAATTTCGATACCAAAAATAGAATCATATAATCCATTTACACTACCCTCTCAAAATAATCGTTTAATATTTTAGAAGAGTCAAATAGATTACTTAGAATACTCACTTCCTTCTTCGTAATAAAACATTTTTCGACGATTGTGTATCGCACACCAACATTATACAAATCAAGCAATGAAATTTCCATGCAAATAGATTGTAGCGCTAAATACATCTGGGGTCTTGTACGCGCCCACATCCACCACAACGTTTCCACTAAACAAACCTTGTTAAAAAATGTCCTGACGATCACATAAGCTAGCAACTGCGAGGCACGAGCCTCGTCAGCCAATTGCAGGGTAGCCCGCTGGGAGGGAGAAAGCCACTCGAACACATGCGTGCACGCAATACATCTATCAGAAACAAGAAATTTATCGAGAATTTGACGTCGCGGTTTGGTTTTGAAAAGTTATAGACTTCCTAAACTGATTCTTTTCGTTACATTTGGAAGGAGGACGGAAGGTTCTACTGCTTGATAGAATAGAAAAATGGTTCAAATGGCTCTGAGCACTATGGGACTTAACATATGAGGTCATCATTCCCCTAGAACTTGGAACTACTTAA
This sequence comes from Schistocerca nitens, assembly GCF_023898315.1. Lineage (NCBI taxonomy): Eukaryota > Metazoa > Arthropoda > Insecta > Orthoptera > Acrididae > Schistocerca > Schistocerca nitens. Next base: position 1,030,143,869 of record NC_064614.1, read on the forward strand.
ACCTAACTAACCTAAGGACATCACACACAACCATGCCCGAGGCAGGATTCGAACCTGCGACCGTAGCAGTCGCGCGGTTCCGGACTGCAGCGCCTAGAACCACGTGGCCACCGCGGTCGGCGATAGAATAGAGACAACAGACAATATCACTGCAAGACAGTCCACTACGATATATTGAGAAGCACTAAACACGACACACACAAACCACGATCCAGTCTGTAGTAGTAGTAAGCTGTTAGGACCAGATGTCGAAGAGAGGTGCAAACACTTGCACATTCCAGCCCGCTAGTGTCCCGAGATCCGTCCCCATGCACACCGTCAGCGACGCCGCGGCCGTAGTCGCTGTCGGGGACGCTTGTGTATGCCAGAGTGCACCACCCCCGGCCATGGAGGGCATCCAGGGATGGTTGTAGTGATAGGAATTCGGTTGTGATCAATAAATCTGGCACAAGTGTCCCATAATTTTGAATCTTCTCTCACGTAACACACACACACACACACACACACACACAAACACACACACACACACACACACACACACACACACACACACACACACACACACACACACGCACGTCCTCTTCTGTCGCGCTCATACAGCACACTGGTCACTTCGCCAGCCCCCGCGGCCGCCGGCAAGATCAGACAGGAAGGCGCATTCTCTGTACCCGCCACAGGCTGAACTGATCTGTTACTTCCGGTTGGCGACTCCTCGTGACCACCGCTGCAGGCAGCCGAGTTGCACTGCAAAACAAGCAGCTGTACCTTGGACGTGCACAGTAGTTCAAATCAATTCCAACCCGACAGAAATCACCAAGTTTAAAAGACCCATTTACCTGATCCGAGGCAGAAATGTTGTCAACCATACACCTCGAATTTATCCCTCCAAATGTAGATACCTCCCGTTTATACAAGCTATTTTCGAAGACAGAAGAAATCGGACAATACTTGCGGTCTCACGTCGTTAAAGTTTCGTTACCTTGTTATGAAAATCAGGTACAAGACTATAGCATTGGCTTTATTCTCTATAAGTATTCCTTCAATATCTTTTCTTGTCAGTCACGCCCTGCATCACAGAACTAGAATGTCAAACTCATTTTTGGCTCGTGATGAAATACTAAAATCTACCACTGTCACAGGACGTCTCCTCACTTTCCGACTCTCTTAAGGTAACAGCACAGAGAAGATGTAAATATAAGATTTATACTATGTATCACTTTATAAATTTGGTAATACGATTTAATTACTGTAGTCATCTTTCCCTGTCTACGTGGACGACTGAAATAGCGTTAAAAGGTATCGTCACAATGCTAAGAAACGCCAAGTCAAGAACCACATCCGTGGTGCCCCGGCCATTGCCCACAACCGCCAGGCAACATGTCACTGATATAAAATTAATAGGCAAATTAATTAAATTAACCACGAGAGTCACTTTGCATGGCGACTAATTTTTCTTTTCCAGTAGTCGGATGACACTCAGCAGGTACTTCAAATGGGAATCCCTGGAGGGTCGATGTTGTTCTTTTCCAGGAACACTATTGAGAACCGACATTTGAAGCTGACCACAGAAGAATTGTACCACCGGTAACATACAATTCACGTAAGGACCACGCTATTAAAAACATGATCACAACGACAGTGTTACCATCACCCTTCATAGAAAGTGGTCTTGGTTCTATAGGAACACACAAGAGTCGCTGATGGTGTTACGCTTTCTGGTAGAAATGCTGTCAGCGTTTTGGAGTGAAGTCTCTCCATTCAGCCACATACTTGCGTTGGATAATATGGAGACGTATTTTAATGATTACAGCCACTGGCGAGTAATATTCGTACTTCTGTCATATCTCGAAACGAGTCAACTTTTTCGAACCTATTTGCTACACAAAAACTTCAACGTGGTTTTAGACAAGTCCTCTTCATCTTGTAACTGTTGCTCGGTCTCTTCCTTGGCCTACACACAGCTTTGCGCATGTGATCGTTTCAATTTAAGTCGGAACTGAGCAGACGTCGGAGAGCACTATACCTACTACCTTCTGCAAAGCGTGTACAAACAGTGAGCTGAGTTAATGCGACAGGAGCATGTTTTGACCACTCGATGGAAATGGGACCTTGTTGTTGTAGCTCCGCCAATAGTGTACGATTTATAAGGTCAGCGCCAAACGAAGCCTGCTCCTGAAACACGAGATAGTATAAAAGACAGTACAAACAGTTATGGCGGTATCTTTTATTGGGAAAATTGGGAAGACTCCACATCATACAGTTACAACAGTCAGAAGCAGATCTGCATCAGTCATGGTTCATTCACTTCTATCACACAAACATTCTATCATCATCATTCAGCACCATTCAACACACAAAAATTACGAACTACAAAATTTCCGCTAACTTAATCTGACAGAGAACTTGATAAGACTTTTACCACATCTCTCTCTTCCGATATATCGAAAACAAACACATTCGAATATTGTGAATATCTGCTGATCCTATTAAATTTAAATTTATTGAGGTGGCCAGTGATTGAAGTAGCTTGCACAGACCAGTGTAAAGTTACATCGCCTGTTCTGTAGGAGGACCGTATACCACAGACTATCAGTCGCAAGATAGGGTCCCTGTTTTGTTGTTTGATACTTTGTTTTTTTCTTGTGTAACACGCTTTGCACACTGCCATAGTTTTTTTTCCACCACGACATCGAGGTCTGTGTCAGCTTCTAAACTGACATTAACATATTTTGATCCATTGCTTCTCACAGAAAACTAGACATCTCACAGTTGTAAATCACGTTTCTACTGCTACTGCAACACACACACTCGACGATTTTAAATGAAAGACAGTCACAACATATGTAAATTGGAAGAGTTTTGTGGCGTTGTGGAGCGTTTCCAAACTGCTGTCCGAAGGTGATGGCCTTTACATTTAAACTTATCTTTTACAGTGATGGAACAGCTGGTGGTTCAGTGTTCCATTTCGATTGATTCCTCGTATTACAGTCATGTACACAATCACTGTTTCGGTGCTAGTCATCTCCAGAAGATGTTGTCCCTCCACTAAGACTCTTTCTCCAACTCAAACAAGCGATCACAGTCAATCATTGTGTGGTAATCAGCAGCTTATCAGTGAATGGATCGGATGGAAAAGACACCATTGATGTACCGTACTAAGCGTCATGGTGGATAGTTCGATCAATGTTAGCAATTTTACCATAATTTCAACACCGAACAATGAAGCAGTAGCATGCTTGCCAATTTCTGTATCATCTCTAAACTGCTCCTCCTCTACTTTGCAAGTACTGTTGCGAATGTAGATAGATGACTGTGCAGTGCGTCTGTTCACTGTTAATTCTTGAACATATACAACAAAGTATGTTAGACAGCAAACTACATATTTCTAGCACTTCGAGCATAGTGCGTAATTTACGATCTTCATCTATGCGAATGGGAGTCACAGGGCATTCTCTCATTCTTAGGATAAAGTTAGAGACTGAAATATCTCCTCGTATTTTCTTTGACCAACTCTCCCTGCAGCACTATCTCCGATTTAATCTGCAGCCAAGCAGAAGCAGATCACTACTTTCCGCATCCTGTGAAGGAATAGAGCGAGCCGAATTCCTAACTGCTTTTCCGCACCCATGCAAGAGCACAAGAATTCTCCATATGCGTGCATGTCGAGGAGGTTAGCACCTCATGTGTATAGTAGTGGATATGAAACTATTGTCATGTGATAGCAGACGGTTAAGAAGAAGAAACCAGTGGTTTTCATGCATGATGGAGCTCCAGGTGGAAGGAGTTTGAAACATTTTACATAAAGCAACTGCGATATCAATTCTAAAGTATTGTTCTAGTGTCTGGGAAAAGTACCAAGAAGATATTGGTAAGTGAGAACATAAACACAGGCACTCCTAATGCTACATGGTTCTGCACTTAAAACCATCTATAACGTTAGGACGGCGTGGTTTCTGACCTATTAGTCATGTGGAATGCAAGGCTGTTAATATTCCAATGTAAGAAATATATTTCTGGCGTATGACATACATTCTCCTTGCAGAAGAAAAAAATTACTTCCTTAAAACAATGATTCTGTGTGATACATGCACAATGTAGCTTTGCAGAGGTGTATAGCGCCCACTGTTCACATACGATCATGGTTCAGAAATTGTACTATACTCCCATCAGTCCTATATAAAATGATCGTTAGTAATGGAGAATATCTCTTACAAAAAAAGAGAAAAACGCGTAACAGCGCTGTTTGACAGGTGAAACTACACGTCATGTCGTCGTTAACTCGAGCCGGCCGCGGTGGTCGTGCGGTTCTAGCGCTGCAGTCCGGAACCGCGGGACTGCTATGGTCGCAGGTTCGAATCCTGCCTCGGGCATGGGATGTCCTTAGGTTAGTTAGGTTTAAGTAGTTCTAAGTTCTAGGGGACTGATGACCTAAGATGTTAAGTCCCATAGTGCTCAGACCCATTTGAACCATTTTTTGTCGTTAACTCCGTAAACAGGACATGTGCCAAACAGATGTATACACAGGGATTGCAGGACCTCACAAACACCTGTCTTTGGCTTAGAATCACCTTAGTTATGAAACAGAAGACTCGATTTTATGCCCAAGATGCGGCAGCGGAATGGAGTACGTCGCATAAATCTTCGCTTGTCTAGGGGAATGAGTTGAAGCAGCATGGTCATGTTTCATCACACGTGAGATGGAAGTCTTCTGATGACTGAGAGGTTTGCTGTTAAGGATCGCAATTAGACGGTTCTCTGAGTCACACACAGAATACGCAGTTGCATACGAGTCGAATGCAGGTTATGACAGTAACTGATGCATCCCAACAGAAAAACGAAAAAAAAAACAATGTTTGGATGACCTGCAGCAACATCTTCGTCTCCCTCTAGAATGCATCATCAGTCTACTATTAAATCGTTACAACTCCATCTCAACCTATCACTCCATCCACTCTCAGTCATCCTTTAACGCAGATGCAGGTGAGTTTGGAGGCAGATGGTTCTCTTTTATCCAGGAAAGCATCAGAGACAACAGTCTACTCAATTGTATCATATTACCTCAGTAGACATACAATAGACTGTTGCCTCGACCAAAAAAATGACTATTCAATTTAATAAACTTTACTAACAGCCGTGCATTTTAAGATATTTTATTTAATTTAGAAAGCAACCAGTTTTGGCAATTAACTTTGTCAGCTTCAGGACCCATACGCGTATTTCGAATCAACGAACTTATCGCACAGCGCCATAAAACTGGATATCGTGAATCCCAATCGTTGTGCAGCTGATTCATACCCAAAGTGTGACAGCAACTTAGCCCATGTACAGTTTATAGACGCAGGTGGGCTCAGTAGCTGTCACCTTTCATATGGATCAGCTGCACAACGATTGATTTTCACGATATCCAGTTTTATTGCGCTATACGATAAGTTCGTTGACTCGAAAAAAAGCGTATGGGACCTGAAGACTGGGGTTCACAATATCCAGTTCTATGGCGCTACACAGTAAGTTCGTTGATTCGAAAAAAGCGATGGGGCCTCAAGATGGCAAAATGAATTGCCGAAACTGGTTGCTTTCAAAATAAAATATCTTTAAGTGTAGAGCTGTTAGTAAAGTATATTGAATTGAAAAGTATGTACCAGCCGAAGTTCCCTGGCCATAATAGACCAACAGAGATTTAAAAAAAAAATGAATGTTTCCCTTATTCCCGGTGATTCCATGTCACCATATTCTCGTAATCCTCTTGCTGTCCCAAGTAATCCCTCAATTTCCCCGATTTTAGACGCATTTTCCCTCAATTTATACTTATTTTCCGTCAGTTTTTGTAGTTTTATCGATTTTATGTCACTTCTACCCATGTGATCATGATATCACTTTTCATAACCTTTTATAAAACTGCTTCTAGTACAGTAGCCAACAGTCAGTGGAAATGCACTGTTTTTTCTGGTTGGTAGGCATAGTAGAGAACTGTATTCAAATGCATCCAAACCGAGCGAGGTGGCGCAATGGTTAGCACACTGGACTCGCATTCGGGAGGACGACGGTTCAATCCCGCGTCCGACCATCCTCATATAGGTTTTCTGTGATTTCCCTAAGTCGCTCCAGGAAAATGCGGGATGGTTCCTTTGAAAGGGCATGACCGACTTCCTTCCCCGTTCTTCCCTAACTCGATGACCTCGCTGTTTGGTCTCTTCCCCCAAAACAACCCAACCCAACTCAAATGCATCCAGTCACCTCCAACCACATATTCTACAGTTACAATGCATTTGCTCTGTTTTGCTGTATGTCTGTGTCGCAGGGGGCTCCCATGACCCCGAGTAGACCCGAGTTATCGTATGAGTGTGTATCCGCAGCGCGTTATATCTAGTGTGATGTTAGAATGCATATCCTGAATATGCCACGTCTGGGATAGGGTTTGAAGGTTGATCCTCCATGTATAATATCTGGAGCGGTGTTGGGGTCCAGATCCACAATATACTACATGTGGGATAGGGTTTGAAAGTTACGTTCGGAGATGTGTTCCACGTTCCAAGTTGGGTCAGCTAATGGGAAGACCGGCTCATGGGAGTCTTCTGCTAATTCTGGGTCATTGGAGCCTTCACAGACATACAAAACACAGAGCTAACAAACTGCAACTGCGCCATCTGACCAAAAAAAGTACATTTGCACTAGATGTAGGCAACTGTTTGGTTAAACAATGTTCCATACACTGCAATTGATTTCCCTCCAAATGATCGATCAACTGCGTCTTTTCCTAACATTTTTTAGGAGGGGGAGGGGATTGGAGGGGGGAGGGGAGGAGTAGGCTGGGGTGTTTTCCAAACAGTGGGTTTAATTAACTGATCGATTTAATTAATTAGTCAATCAGATTGATATCAAAAGTGTGCTTGTATAGGCAATGGGAGTTTCCTGAGGGATGGGGAGGAAGAAGTGGAGTTGGAGGGGGAATAGGGGTCAGAGTTGGGGAACAAAAGGTTAAGGACCTGTCAGTCAGAAGGAATAATTACCCCTGGGGTTCATAATCCCCTGATGAGAACCATAGGCTAAGGACCTATCAATCAAAGGATTACAGTAGGTTTGCCCCTGAGTGTATGTTTGCCCCCGACACAGGCAACCTGCAATGTGGGGTGGAACGAAAGTTTCCCACTATTTATGTCTACTATTAAGACTTAAATTTTAAGTTTAACCGAATTTTTTTTAAAAATGGTGGAATATGTTAGAAGGCTTCATTAAAAACGATGAATATTTTTCCGAAATTTCAGAATGTAAGGTATCTGATTTGACTGCAGTGTTAGAAAAAGTGGGCACCATGTACCTTCTCCCTCCCCACTCCCCTTCTCCCACTGACACCTTGGTATTGTGAGGGTTGTAATTGGATATTAAACGTTTACTGAAGGCTGTTGGCAACATGTGCTAAGTATTTCATGAACTGCATGACACAGCAGCGCCATTAGAAATGCTAAATGTCAAATGAACAAACAAGGAATTATGATTTCAGGTCTGACACAACGCCTCCCGAGTACAACCTGCTTATTCCTTTAATGTTTAGTAGCTGTCATGGAACTGTATTAATAACATTGGCCTATTGATATGACAAGATGTTATGTAGAAATAATATGTGAACTTTTATACTAGGATGAGAGTTCCTAACTGACACCAGTAGTGATATTAAAGAACATATAGGCCCATAAAATTGGAGATAACTTTCAAAATCAGAACTTTCTCATATGAAAATATACGACCTTATAATGTTTATATACTAATTTATTACGTTGACATCGTCTAATAACTACAATATTAACATTGGCAATTTTGAAAATTTATTGCATTTTTCTGACGTCATTATTAATACATAAAGTTTTACCTGATACATAGCCTCAACTTAGATGAATTTTGAACATCATGAAATGGTATAAATGTGTCAGTGAAACATGTAACATGTCGTCACATGGCAAAACGACAGTCACTTGTTTTTTTTTTATACCATGACTAGGGAGAGAAAAAATTCGTTTTATTTTGTGGCCAAAACGGTGTAATTTTTGCCAATTTCATTGTTGTTGTTGTTGTCGCGATCTTCAGTCCTGAGACTGGTTTGATTCAGTTCTCCATGCTACTCTATCCTATGCAAGCTTCTTCATCTCCCAGTACCTAGTGCAACCTACATCCTTCTGAATCTGCTCTTGGCCTCCCTCTACGATTTTTACCCTCCATGCTGCCCTCCAATACTAAATTGGTGATCCCTTGATGCCTCAGAACATGTCCTACCAACCGATCCCTTCTTCTAGTCAAGTTGTGCCACAAATTTCTGTTCTCCCCAATCCTATTCAATACCTCCTCATTAGTTATGTGATCTACCCTTCTAATCTTCAACATTCTTCTGTAGCACCACATTTCGAAAGCTTCTATTCTCTTCTTGTCTAAACTATTTATCGTCCATGTTTCACTTCCATACATGGCTACACTCATACAAATACTTTCAGAAACGACTTCCTGACACTTAAATCTATACTCGATGTTAACTAATTTCTCTTCTTCAGAAACGCTTTCCTTGCCATTTACAGTCTACATTTGATATCTTCTCTATTTCGACCATCATCAATTATTTTTCTCCCCAAATAGCAAAACTCCTTTACTACTGTAAGTGTCTCATTTCCGACTTAATTCGACTACATTCTATTACCCTCGTTTTGCTTTTGTTAATGTTCATCTTATATCCTCCTTTCATGACACTATTCATTCAATTCAACTGCTCTTCCAAGTCCTTTGCTGTCTCTGACAGAATTACAATGTCATCGACGAACCTCAAAGTTTTCATTTCTTCTCCATCGTTTTTAATACCTACTCCGTCCTTTGTTTCCTTCACTGCTTGCTTAATATACAGATTGAATAACATCGGGGAGAGGCTACAACCCTGTCTCACTCCCTTCCCGACCACTGCTTCCCTTTCATGTCCCTCGACTCTTATAACTGCCATCTGGTTTCTGTACAAACTGTAAATAGCCTTTCGCTCCCTGTATTTTACGCCTGTCTCCTGCAGAATTTGAAAGAGAGTATTCCAGTCAACATTGTCAAAAGCTTTCTCTAAGTCTACAAATGTTAGAAACGCAGGTTTGCCTTTTCTTAATCTAGCTTCTAAGATAATTCGTAGGGTCAATATTGCCTCACGTGTTCCAATATTTCTACGGAATCCAAACTGATCTTCGCCGAGGTCGGCTTCTACTAGTTTTTCCATTCGTCTGTAAAGAATTCGCGTTAGTATTTTGCAGCCGTGACTTATTAAATTGATAGTTCAGTAATTTTCACATCTGCCAACACCTCCTTTCTTTGGGATTGGAATTATTATATTCTTCTTGAAGTCTGACAGTATTTCGCCTGTCTCATACATCTTCCTCACCAGATGGTAGAGTTTTGCCATGACTGGTTCTCCCAAGGCCATCAGTAGTTCTAATGGAATGTTGTCTACTCCCGGGGTCTTTTTTCGACTTAGGTCTTTCAGTGCTCTGTCAAACTCTTCACCCAGTATCGTATCTCCCATTTCATATTCATCTATATTCTCTTCCATTTCCATAATGTCGTCCTAAAGTACATCGACCTTGTATAGACCCTCTATATACTGCTTCCACCTTCCTGCTTTCCCTTCTTTGCTTAGAACTGGGTTTCCACCTGAGTTCTTGATATTCATACAAGTGTTTCTCTTTTTTCCAAATGTGTCCATAATTTTCCTGTAGGCAGTATCTATGTTACCCCTAGTGAGATAAGCCTCTACATCCTTACATTTCTCCTCTAGCCATCCCTGCTCAGCCATTTTGCACTTCGTGTCGATCTCATTTTTGAGACGTTTGTATTCCTTTTTGCCTGCTGCATTTACAGCATTTTTATATTTTCTCCTTTCCTCAATTAAATTCAATATTTCTTCTGTTAACCAAGGATTTCTAATAGCCTTCGTCTTTTTACCTACTTGATCCTTTGCTGCCTTCACTACTTCATTCCTCAAAGCTACCCATTCTTCTTCTACTGTATTTCTTTCCCCCATTCATGACAATTGTTCCCTTATACTCTCCCTGAAACTCTGTACACCCTATGGTTGTTTCAGTTTATCCAGGTCCCCTCTCCTTAAATTCCCACCTTTTTGCAGTTTCTTCGGTTTTAATCTACAGGTCATAACCAATAGATTGTGGTCAGAGTCCACATCTGCCCCTGGAAATGTCTTACTATTTAAAACCTGGTTCCTAAATCTCTGTTTTGCCATTATATAATCCATCTGAAACCTGTCAATATGTCCAGGCTTCTTCCATACATAACTTTCTTTTATGATTCTTGAACCAAGAGTTAGCTATGATTAAGTTGTGCTCTGTGCAAAATTCTACCAGGTGGCTTCCTCTTTCATTTCTTACCCCCAATCCATATTCACCTACTACGTTTCCTTCTCTCTCTTTTCCTGCTACCGAATTCAAGTCACCCATGACTATTAAATTTTCTTCTCCCTTCACTATCTGAACAACTTCTTTTATTTCATCATACATTTCATCAATCTCTTCGTCATCTGCGGTGCTAGTTGGCGTATAAGCTTGTACTACTGTGGTAGGCGTGGGCTTCGTATCTCTCTTGGCCACAATAATGCGTTCGCTATGCTGTTTATAGTAGCTTACCTGCACTCCTATTTTGTTATTCATTATTAAACCTACTCCTGCATTACCCCAATTTGAATTTGTATTTATAACCCTGTATTCGCCTGACCATTTTGAACCTCCTGCCACCGAACTTCACTAATTCCCACTATATCTAACTTTAACCTATCCATTTCCCTTTTTAAATTTTCTAACCTACCTACCCGATCTGACATTCCACGTTCCGATCCGTAGAACGCCAGTTTTCTTTCTCTTTTCTATGTTATTTGTGCCAAATTCGGAGTTATTTTTTGCCACATACATCGTAATTCTTTTTGCCACATTCGTTCTTATGGTTTCGTCACACACATTGCAAGTTCTTTTGCCAAATTCGATGTGATTCTTCTCCAAATTACAAGTTATTTATTTTGACGAATTTGTCGTTTTTTGTCAAATTCGTAGTTATTTATTTTGTCAAATTCGGTGTTATTTGTATTATCAAATTGAAAGTTTGTCGGGCTGCCGTTGTATGTTTTCTAATTCGGCGTTTCTTGACAAATCCGGTATTGCTTTTTCCCAAATTCCGTGTTGTTTTTTGCCGAATGCGGACGGTTTTTCTGCCAGGATAGTGCTATTTTTTCACCAACTCGGTATTTTTTGCCAAATTCGGTGGTATTTTCGTCGTCACATTGAAGTTACGCGAGAAATGGCCGTTAGACGTCAAAATTCGACATGTTATGAGTATTAGTAAGCTACCGAGATCAGAATTGTAGCATTTTTGCCCTTGAAAATTACAAATTTCGCGAAATCTAGTAAAAACCACTGATTGAGCTTTATCTCTTTCACGAAACGTCCCTGGCCCTAGTCATGGCCAAAGTGTTTGTGCCACATCTGAAGATGGTAACAGATTGTGGAAATCGAAAACGTGTATATTTTTGTGATTAGACGAATTGTGACACCATAAACTGTTGTATGAATTACATTCAAGATGAATAGACGTGATTTTGTTATGTCTGATTTGTTTCACGCAGTTGAACTTTTTAGGTACATCTTGTACAATTTGTGGAGGTGAGATCTGCGTTTGTACAGGCTCAAAGGCTGAATTCCAGTGGCTGCCCCCTTCGGAGGTTCGAGTCCTCCCTCGTAAAGCTAGATTTAAGTAGTGTGTAAGCTTAGGGACCGATGACCTCAGGAGTTTGGTTCGATAGGAGTTACCACAAATATTCCATTTGGAATCACGGGTAGCGGTTTACTGGGACGAGGCAGTGGCTGCGGCTTCTGTAGGAGGAGATAAGAAACGTGGCGGGTTGCCTAGGAGGCAGGCGCAGCGGCAGAAGCGTGGCGCTAGGCGTCGGGCGCCTTCCTGCCCGGCCGGTTGACGGAGACAATTTCCTGCTCGGGATGAAGAGGCAAGGTCTCGGGCTGCTCCCCTCTCCTTGCGTTGCCAGCGCCTACCCCCGCCCTCCCGCGACTTGCAAGCCACGCCCATGGCCCGGCCCCGGCCTCGGTAATTATCTGGTAATGGGCTCTCATTGTGCGACCCGCGTAGCTGGTAATCAGATCGTCGGTCGGGGTCCGTGGCGCGGCTCTGTGCTGCCCTGTGCTGCCCTGTGCTGGCTGGGTTGTGACGCTGCGGTGCAGTGCAGGAGTGAGATAGGACTGGGCGGTTCTAGACAGCACAGTGTGGTGCTGACCGAAAGAAATTTGGGCACTCGATGGGAGGTAAGGGGGCAGTCGAAGGGAGGCGTACATATTGTTGTTTTGTTTTCTCTCATTTTAAATCAGTGTGCGATTTTCAGGGGGGGATGGGGGGGATTTCCCCCCCTCTGCATCAGACCATCCCCTCCTCTGGTTTTACTTTATGCATCCCAACCTGGGATGTTTATTTCCCACGCACTGGAATAAGACTTTACATATAATTTAAATTTGTGGAACCGAACACTGAAAGTTTACTATTAATAATATTAATGTGTTTGCTTATTAATTTTGAAAAAGTGTTATGTAGTGCCCGCATCTCGTGGTCGTGCGGTAGCGTTCTCGCTTCCCACGCCCGAGTTCCCGGGTTCGATTCCCGGCGGGGTCAGGGATTTTCTCTGCCTCGTGATGGCTGGGTGTTGTGTGCTGTCCTTAGGTTAGTTAGGTTTAAGTAGTTCTAAGTTCTAGGGGACTTATGACCACAGCAGTTGAGTCCCATAGTGCTCAGAGCCATTTGAACCATTTTTGTTATGTAGTAGTTAAGCATTTCAAAACATTTAGAACTAAATGACAAGACGACGCACGCCACATTTCCGTAGCATGACACAATGTTGCAAGACGTCGCCCCAGCGTAAACGAGGCTTTATAGCCAGGTCTGTATTGTATGGTGGATGTGATGTGTTGCGTACGAAACTAAAACCTGCAGTCAGATCCAAACGTCGTGGAAAACTGTGAAGAGGTGTCATCCTGCAGCAAGATAACGCTCGCCCACATTCTGCCAAACGGACAGCCGACGCAATAAAGGAGTTGAGATTCGAGGTGCTGGAACATCCACCATGCAGTCCAGACCTGGCTCCAAGCGATTTTAACATGTTTGGACCCTTAACGGAAGCATTACAGGGAAGAAGATTTGAAAGTGATGAAGACGTCATTGCTGCGGTGCAAAATTGGTTACAGATGCAACCGATAAACGTATTTTGTGATGAAATAAAAAAAACTCATAAAACGTCCGGAAAACTGCATTGAAGTCCAGGGAGGTTACGTAGAAAAATAACACATGTTTCAGTTTTCTATCATCAGAATGAGTATAGCTTTTCACAAATGTGCCTTTACTTTTTGAATTCCCCTCGTATACCTGTATGTAGATGATTTTGTAAATAAGCTTTACCTATAATGTACTTTTAAAGATAAACAAGGGATGGCTTTTCTGATAGTGCATACGCGTGAATAGTGAGTTTCGGCATTAACATCTATTTATAAATAACTGTTTAACCATGGGTAACGCCACGGTCCAAGCTAGTAAAATATGTATTTATACTAACCCCCTAAAACATCCCCCCCACTGGTAAACGCACAAATCGCACACTGTTTTAAATAAGCAGTATTTTCCATAACAAAATGATGGCTTTTATAAGACAAAATCATTGGATGCGGAAAAAAATAGTTTCATACCAAATACATAGGTTGTACACTGATTACCATCTCAGAGTAGCACCTGCAACCTACGTCCTCAATTATTTGCTTAACGTATTCCAATCTCTGTCTTCCTCTACAGTTTTTGCCCTCTACAGCTCCCTCTAGTACCATGGAAGTCATTCCCTCATGTCTTAGCCGATGTCCTATCATCCTGTCCCTTCTCCTTATCAGTGTTTTCCACATATTCCTTTCCTCTCCGATTCTGCATAGAACCTCCTCATTCCTTACCTTATCAGTCCACCTAATTTTCAACATTCGTCTATAACACCACATCTCAAATGCTTCCATTCTCTTCTGTTCCGGTTTCCCCACAGTCCATGTTTCACTACCATACAATGCTGCACTCCAGACGTACATCCTCAGAAATTTCTTCCTCAAATTAAGGCCAGTATTTGATATTAGTAGACTTCTCTTGGCCAGAAATGCCTTTTTTGCCATAGCGAGTCTGCTTTTGATGTCCTCCTTGCTCCGTCCGTCATTGGTTATTTTACTGCCTAGGTAGCAGAATTCCTTAACTTCATTGACTTTGTGACCATCAATCCTGATGTTAAGTTTGTCGCTGTTCTCATTTCTACTACTTCTCATTACCTTCGTCTTTCTCCGATTTACTCCCAAACCGTACTGTGTACTCATTAGACTGTTCATTCCGTTCAGCAGATCATTTAATTCTTCTTCACTTTCACTCAGGATAGCAATGTCATCAGCGAATCGTATCATTGATATCCTTTCACCTTGTATTTTAATTCCATTCCTGAACCTTTCTTTTATTTCCATCATTGCTTCCTCGATGTACAGATTGAAGAGTAGGGGCGAAAGGCTACAGCCATGTCTTACACCTTTCTTAATACGAGCACTTCGTTCTTGATCGGCCACTCTTATTATTCCCTCTTGGTTGTTGTACATATTGTATATGACCCGTCTCTCCCTATAGATTACCCCTACTTTTTTCAGAATCTCGAACAGCTTACACCATTTTATATTGTCGAACGCTTTTTCCAGGTCGACAAATCCTATGAAAGTGTCTTCATTTTCCTTTAGCCTTGCTTCCATTATTAGCCGTAACGTCAGAATTGCCTCTCTCGTCCCTTTACTTTTCCTAAAGCCAAACTAATCGTCACCTAGCGCATTCTCAATTTTCTTTTCCATTCTTCTGTATATTATTCTTGTAAGCAGCTTCGATGCATGAGCTGTTAAGCTGATTGTGCGATAATTCTCGCACTTGTCAGCTCTTGCCGTCTTCGGAATTGTGTGGATGATGCTTTTCCGAAAATCAGATGGTATGTCGCCAGACTCATATATTCTGCACACCAACGTGAATAGTCGTTTTGTTGCCACTTCCCCCAATGATTTTAGAAATTCTGATGGAATGTTATCTATCCCTTCTGCCTTATTTGACCGTAAGTCCTCCAAAGCTCTTTTAAATTCCGATTCTAATACTGGATCCCCTATCTCTTCTAAATTGACTCCTGTTTCTTCTTCTATCACATCAGACAAATCTTCACCCTCATAGAGGCTTTCAATGTATTCTTTCCACCTATCTGCTCTCTGCTCTGCATTTAACAGTGGAATTCCCGTTGCACTCTTAGTGTTACCACAGTTGCTTTTAATGTCACCAAAGGTTGTTTTGACTTTCCTGTATGCTGAGTCTGTCCTTCCGGCAATCATATCTTTTTCGATGTCTTCACATTTTTCCTGCAGCCACTTCTGCTTAGCTTCCCTGCACTTCCTACTTATTTCATTCCTCAGGACTTGTACTTCTGTATTCCTGATTTTCCCGGAACATGTTTGTACTTCCTCCTTTCATCAATCAACTGAAGTATTTCTTCTGTTACCCATGGTTTCTTCGCAGCTACCTTCTTTGTACCTATGTTTTCCTTCCCAACTTCTGTGATGGCCCTTTTTAGAGAAGTCCACTCCTCTTCAACTGTACTGCCTACTGTGCTATTCGTTATTGCTGTATCTATAGCGTTATAGAACTTCAAATGTATCTCGTCATTCCTTAGTACTTACGTATCCCACTTCTTTGCGTATTGATTCTTCCTGACTAATGTCTTGAACTTCAGCCTACTCTTCATCACTACTATATTGTGATCTGAGTCTATATCTGCTCCTGGGTACGCCTTACAGTCCAGTATCTGATTTCGGAATCTCTGTCTGACCATGACGTAATCTAATTGAAATCTTCCCGTATCTCCCGGCCTTTTCCAAGTATACCTCCTCCTCTTGTGATTCTTGAACAGGGTATTCGCTATTACTAGCTGAAACTTGTTACAGAACTCAATTAGTCTTTCTCCTCTTTCATTCCTTGTCCCAAGCCCATATTCTCCTGTAACCTTTTCTTCTACTTCTTCCCCTACAACTGCATTCCAGTCGCCCATGACTATTAGATTTTCGTCCCCCTTTACATACTGCATTACCCTTTCAATATCCTCATACACTTTCTCTATCTGTTCATCCTCAGCTTGCGACGTCGGCATGTATACCTGAACTATCGTTGTCGTTGTTGGTCTGCTGTCGATTCTGATTAGAACAACCCGGTCACTGAACTGTTCCCAGTAACACACCCTCTGCCCTATCTTCCTATTCATAACGAATCCTACACCTGTTATACCAATTTCTGCTGCTGTTGATTTTACCCGATACTCATCTGACCAGAAATCCTTGTCTTCCTTCCACTTCACTTCACTGACCCCTACTATATCTAGATTGAGCCTTTGCATTTCCCTTTTTAGATTTTCTAGTTTCCGTACCACGTTTGAGCTTCTGACATTCCACGCTCCGACTCGTAGAACGTTATCCTTTCGTTGATTATTCAATCTTTTTCTCATGGTAACCTCCCCCTTGGCAGTCCCCTCCCGGAGATCCGAATGGGGGACTATTCCGGAATCTTTTCCCAATGGAGAGATCATCATGACACTTCTTCAATTACAGGCCACATGTCCTGTGGATACACGTTACGTGTCTTTAATGCAGTGGTTTCCATTGCCTTCTGCATCCTCATGTAGTTGATGATTGCTGATTCTTCCGCCTTTAGGGGCAATTTCCCACCCCTAGGACAAGAGAGTGCCCTTAACCTCTATCCGCTCCTCCGCCCTCTTTGACAAGGCCGTTGGCAGAATGAGGCTGACTTCTTATGCCGGAAGTCTTCGGCCGCCAATGCTGATTACTTATCAAAATTTAGGCAGTGGCGGGGATCGAACCCGGGACCGAAGACGTTTTGATTATGAATTAAAGACGCTACCCCTAGACCACGGTAATTAAAAGGGTGGGCCATTACCATACTGAATTCCAGCGCTACCGAAGGAAGGTACCACGAAGTTGTAAGTCATTTTCAGCCAGGTTTTCGGATAATTTTTATCACATAGTGTATATTGTTGGTTAAGGAATCGACTCAGAATAACCATATAAATGTATCAATGGCTCCGACCAGTATCTTCGATGATTAGTTAATTATTTAACCACTGCGACAGGCTGTCACCGAAGCCTCCCGCTCTCGCACACCTTAGTTACTGCACAAGTATCAGGACAAATTTTAACGCAGCTCGTATAACTACACTCACAGTGGAAGACAACGGGAGTGCGATAAGAATGGTAGGTGCCACATGGAGAAAAAAAATTCCAAGGAAATTTATCTGAGCTCACCATTAAACTAAGGAAGGCTCGGCAACAAACTGGCAAATCAAACCGGATATACTGGATGTTCAGCGGGGAAGTCTGCGTCCGATTGCCGTATCACAACAGACGTGGCTCCACCTAAGACGTCCAGCAGAAGTTTCCCTCCGCTATGCCCAGGCTAGCGAATCTTCTCGCCGCGACGCGCTTCAAAATACGCTGTGTTACAGGGGTGCCACTTCCGTTCGCCACTCACGTACGTAGCAAGTGTGCAACTAACAGTGCACCAGAGCTCACGAGGTCTGAACGAACGCAGTCCAACCTTGTTTTTTTTCTGGCGACCATTCCACAAGGTAGCAGTCTCGACCATCCGCTCTCCTCCATCGTACCCTCTGATTGCAACCAAAGATATACGAGGCAAAGTGTATATTCGCGCGAAGGTAAATCGAACTGGCGCACCACAGCTCACTAAGTGATCTAAATTTCGCACCCATCGTACTCCAAAATCATTTATATATTTTATCGGGTGTTGTTCCTATGATGCCTTTACAAACAGAAATTAAAAAATTTGTTACACTCAAACGTTTCTGGTGGTGTAATTTTAGTGATCAGCAGTTTACTTTACTGTCTTATTCACTTACATGCTGCAAGACGTCTTCTGTACAGATCTGTGATGCTCGCTAACAGGTGGAGATATTTTAGAGCTTTATTGATGACTGAAGAACCAGTTTCGTTTGATACACAAGGCACACTTAATTAATTTCTCCTAGAGTCATACACTTTTTAGTACTATCTTAATTACGTTTTTTTATTTTTTTTATTTCTGGGCTTTACACAACGCTAGCATCTGTTTTGTGCCGGTAGTGTTCTATGCGACATAGCAACACCTGAACTCGGTAATCCACGTGGCGGAAGGCACTTCTGACACCCCAGCTTTTTGCCCTTTCCTGTTCCATGCACAAATAGCTCATGGGAAGAAACTTTGTTTGTAGGACTCTGTGTAAGCTGTCCATCGTAGTGGTAATTTTGTGGGAGGAATTAATATGATGTCCCGCTCTTCTGGCGCTCTCGAAATTTCAGTTGTAATCCGTTCTTGATAAAGATAACCTCTCTGATAATGTCTGCCTCTGGAATATGTTTATCTTGTTTAAAACTCTCTCGCAGCTACAAAATGACATCGTGACGAATTTAGCCGCTCTTCGTTCAAGCTAATATCTCCTATATTTTAATCTTTTTTTGCTGCGATCTTGTTGACCATTGACATATGACTTCGCTGTAGCTGTTTAGCACAATAATTGGGCCTGAGCACTATGGGACTTAACTTCTGAGATCATCAGCCCCCTAGAATTTAGAACTACTTTAACCTAACTAACCTAAGGACATCACACATATCCATGCACGCGGCAGGATTCGAACATGCGACCGTAGCGGTCGCGCGATTCCAGACTGAAGCACCTAGAACGGATCGGCCACAGTGGCAGACTAGCTGTTTAGCAGTTACTAGTAAATAAGATGACAGCATCAGATACAATGACAAAACGTATAAATATCGTCACATAGGACATTATCAGTAGAAAATAGCCGATAGCGTCATGTGATGCCACTATCTAGTCCATAAACTTGTCTGTAACTTGATGTGTACAGATTGTCTTAGTAAAACGGCTCGCACACGTGATAAGGTTTAGGTGCTCCGACTTGGACGGAGGACCTGTGACAGTGCAAACAAATTAGTGACACACAAACATACTCCTTAATGCGCTGCGATACTGAAGTTGTTCAGCAAACAGTTAGATGTGTTTGCGGACAGATTCAACTAAGAATTAGCCTGTCACGGCCTCCGTTACTGAATACAGTGCCAACAAGACTATGTTCATCTTGGGCGCCACACTGCCAATCACTGTAGTAAGCCGGCCACGGTGGCTGAGCGGTTCTAGGCGCTTCAGTCCGGAACCGCGGGACTGCTACGGTCGCAGGTTCGAACCCTGCCTCGGGCATGGATGTGTGTGATGTCCTTAGGTTAGTTAAGTTTAAGTAGTTCTAAGTTCTAGGGGACTGATGACCGCAGATGTTAAGTCCTATAGTGCTCAGAGCCATTTTGAACCACTGTAGTAAGCACTTGTCCCTATGGGGAAGGTTATAGGCGACTCCACTTGTAGACTAAAACTCGCTGGCTGATCTTCATTGCGAAATGTAGCTAGAACGGCAACGCTAGAAGTCTGTACTAGGACCGACGTAGGCCAGCGCCCAAAATGAATCCCCGTTGCTACCGGTGGCCCCTGATTTTGCTGATTGGCGCAATGTTTGTTGTCGGCGACGAACTTCAAAACGCCGCCCGTGGTACCAACTCGAACTGCTTCCATTGGCGAGGACGCACAACGACTCATAAATATTCCCAAATCCACCTCCAATTTATTACAGAGACCTCTATTCAAACAGGCTGTTCTTTCCTAACACTTTTATGTGATTGTCGTTTCATAGTACTCTACCACTATCTTCCCTGTCTTCTTATACTTATCTAACATGCCATAATTTTTCTTCCATTCTTCAGTATATTATTCTTGTCACCAATTTGGATGCACGAGCTCTGAAGCAGATTATGGGATAATTCTCGCACTTGTCTGCTCCTGCAGCCGTCGGAATTGTGTGGACGATTTTTTCCCAAATGTCTGACGGTATATCGTCAGAGTCATACATTTTACACAACAACGTGAATAGTCGTTTTAATGCCACTTACCCAAAACGGTATTAGAAATCCGATGGAATGTTATCCATCCTTTCTGCCCTATTTTATCTTCTAAAGATTTGAGCTTCCAAAGCTCTTTTAAATTTTGATTCTAATACTGGATCCTCTGATCCTCTATCGCTTCGCTGTGGATTCTTGTTTCTTCTTCTATCACGACATCAGTAAGTCTTTCCCCTCACAGACGCCTTCAGTGTACTCTTCCCATCCACCCGCTCTCTTCTCTCACACTAGAATTACCATTGTACTATTAGTATTACCGTCCTTGCTTTTAATGTCACAGAATATTCTTTTGACTCTTATATATGCTGAGTCAGCCCCTTCGACAATCATTTCCTTTTCGATTTCTTCACATTTTTCATGCAGCCATTTCGCCTTAGCTCCCCTACACTTCCTATTTATTTCACTTCGAAAGAATTGTATATCTGCACTGCTGAATTTCCCTGAACAGTTTTGTACTTCCTTCTCTCATCGATCAAAAGAAGTATTTCTTCCGTTACCTGTGGTTTCTCCGCAGTTGCCATTTTTGTACCTTTTTTTGTACCATTCCAGCTTCTGTGATTGCCCTTTTTAGAGATGTCCCTTCCTCTCTACCGGACTGCTTGCTGAGGTGTTCCTTATCGCAGTTTGTACAACCTCAGGTAACTTCAAGCATATCTCTTCATTCCTTAGTACTTTTGTATTGCATTTGTTTTCTGATTGTGTATCGTTCCTTATTTAATAATTATTTGTGTTTGTTAATAGATATACAATGCGTAATGTTTGTCTTAGGGAAAGTTACTGTATAATGTGTTGCTGAGCAAATGGTGTGCTTAATCAGTTTTACTGTAATCCAAAGAAAAATTAAACAACTTAATCTGGAAAACCAATATGTAATGCCTATAATGAAGTCAGTCCCTCAAAAATTTACTCAGTCTCGTGAACACCGAGATCTATGGTCCTGTGCAATAAACTGATAAAATTCCCTATGCAAATAAACAATTAAATACATTTTTATTAGGTCTTGAGTCGCATCGGATGTAATCTTGGTATTCTGCTCTCTCCACAGTAGGCATACAAAATATTCAATCTTGGCTCAGCGAAGAGCAATGCCGGCCGTAAAGTAGCTTCATACAAATAATGTGAGTAGATTAGTTGATAAATGAATAAGCTTGCATATGTTCAGTGGTAATTTTGGATATTGTCTCAGCGCTGTGCAGTGCTGCCCGCAATGAAGCTGTTACAAAAATTAATACTTTTCTGATTCTGGCACATTAATTTTTTTTTACTCTGAAAAGTCATTTCTTTTAAAAAAATTTCTATGGATTTAAATAAACACAATGTGGAAGAACACGAGGTAGTGACAAGGGGATATGCTAAGAAAGTCGTATTCAAAATATAGTTTCTCATTCACAAAATCTAATATGAAACATTTTACATTAACTTCAAAATCAGTGAAATTCGCAACTGTTATACAATTCTCACTTACTAACGTAGTTAACAATACTTGCATTGTTACATGACAAAAGGTCTGTAATCGTTTGACAGAATAGGTTCCTAAATTTAACATCACTGCATCAGGTTTAGAAAATACACAAAATATTACAAATCGGCATACCTAATCAATCTATACATTAAATCTGATGAAAGATACTTGGTTCCTACATTCAACTGTCGGCACTGTTAGAACCAGCAAAATCCACATTGCTTTTCTTCATACTTAAAACTAAATATATAGAGTTTGATTACCTTCCAAAACTGTATTATGCTGCGTCCATAGGCCAACAGCTAAATTCCCACTGGTAGCTACTAGCTTTGTATGTGAGAGGTCAACTTGTAGGTGGAGCCAGATTTTGTAAATATTTCATGAGAAATTACATGAAATGGTTATCACATGTAGAAGAGATTGTATCTTTGACACCAATGAAAATTTCCTTAACTTGCAAAACTGTAGTATGCTGCGTCCATTGGCCAACTAAATTCCCACAGCTAAGTCTTACAACCTACCTTTAACAGAGTGCAAAGGCAATTGCTACTGCGCTTCGCGCGCTCATACCTACAATCGATTCTGCCAATTAAGCAACATCTTTAGTTCAGTGGTGTCGAAGATACAATCTCTTCTACATGTAATAACCACTACATGTCATTTTTCATGAAATACATTAGAAAATCGGGCTCCACGTACAAGTGAACCCCTCGCAATTGATTCTTCATTACTAGTCTCTTAAGCTTCAGCTTACTCTTAATCACTATTGAATTGTGATCCGAGTCTACACCTGCTCTTGATACGCCTTACAATTCAGTATTTGATTTCGGAATGTCTGCTTGATCATGTTGTAATCTAACTCTAGTCATCCCGTATCTCTCGACCTTTTCCTAATATATTTCCTGCTTTTGTGATTGATGAACAGAGTATTCGCTAGTAGTAGCTGAAATTCTCCTGTAACCCTTTCTCCTACTCCTTCCCCTACAATCGCTATCCAGTCCAGCATGACTACTGAATCTTCATCTCACATTAGGTACTGAACTACCCGTTCAATATCCTTATATACATTTTGTACATTTTCTTCTTCGACTTGCGACGTCGACACGTTATCATTTCTGATGGGAATAACCTATCACTGAACTGTTCACAGTAACTCATTCTCTGCCCTACCTTCCTGTTCATAACGAATCCTGCACCCATTATACCATTTTCTGCTGATGTTGATATCACCGTATACTAATCTGATAAGAAATCCTTGTCTCATTCCATTTCACTTCACTGACGCCCACTATATCTAGAGTGAGACTTAGAATTTTTTCAGGTTTTCTAGCTTCCCTATTACGTTCAAAGTTCTGACATTACGCGCACTAGAATCTTTTACCAGTTAAAGGTGACATGTCCTGTGGATACACTTTATGCGTCTCTGATGCAGTGTCGTTTCCATTGCCTTCTGCATCCTGATGTCGTTGATCAATGCAGATTGTTGCGTCTTTGTGGGCAGTTTCCCAACCCAAGGACAAGAGAGTGCCCTGAACCTCCGTCCGCTCCTCCGGCCTCTTTGACAAGGCCTTTGGCAGAATTAGGGTGTCTTGCTATGCCGGTGTCTTCGGCCGCTATTGCTGATGGCTTTTATTCAAAATTTAAACGTTGGTAGGGTTCGAACCCGTGATCGGTTTGTGATCAAAGACGCTAAACCTACACCGCGGGGGTATATGAAGGGCTTATTTCAATAGGTACTAGTCCATTTTTGTTCATTTTGAGATACAGAGTCCTAAAGTTAAATGAGCGCTGAAAAGTCTGCAGTTGAGATACCAGAAATATTCAAGCATATGGCTTCTTGCTAGAGATGAACCTTTCTTTTTGTTTGTTTGGGTCATTAATTTCAGAAACATTATAGGTAGAAAAGTGGAGGTAATGGACCTGTACCACTATTTAAATAAGCCCTTCATATCAACCACTTAATAACAAGATTTTTCTTTGTGTGTCGTTATCCCTGTCCATCTCCTCAGTTTCTTAATTAATCAGTTTAGAGCCTGTTGCAAGCAGGGGCGATTTCGATTGCGTTATGCGGTCAAGAGAGGGCACATTCCCCTGCCCCCCTTTTGGCACCGAGATTGTCTGTTATGCAAAATGTAATGAAACAGGAAAGTTACGGAAATGACGCTCTCCTACACTTTTTACTACTCGTATTTTACGGCCAGTTTCGCACTGTGGAATGCGAGAGCGTAGCCTCTGATGGAACTTAATCGTAGAGGGTATTATCGTGGTGGTACGGAGGACGGAGACGGTATGGTACACAGAGGAAGAAAGAAAGAAGGACGAAGAGGATGAGGAGAATGTAAAAAGAGTGAAAAACGCTGGGTGAGTTTGCGTGTTACGAGCGAGCTGCCGAGGTAACGCGGTGCGAGCTGCCGAGGTAACGAGGCCGGCGCGGCGTGTGTGAAGATGTGCTGATTGGGGGACCCGCCAGAGGGGCGTGAGCGGCAAAACAAGGCCGCCATCTGCATATGCACGAGCTGCCGAGCCGCGCACGCAGCTGCCGGCTGCCGACAAACCGCCGCCCATCGCGGACTGGCTACAGACATATGCCCCACTCCGCACCGCATCAGCGTCATGTACGGCCATTCACATTCCACAATTCCTTGCGTCATCTGCGAATGGATAAAATACCAACCAGCGTAGCGGGTGCTTGAATGCTGTGCTGCGAGAACTACAAATAGACTAACCAGCAGGACGCCCTTGTAACTAAGCTACGAATCCATACTTATTACAAAAATTGATGTACCTGTATAAGTACAGGTGCGTCCCAGATCTCCTCCTAAACCACTGGACTGATTGGAAAAAATGGTTCAAATGGTTCTGAGCACTATGGGACTTAACTTCTGAGGTCATGAGTCCACTAGAACTTAGAACTACTTAAACCTAACTAACTTAAGGACATCACACACATCCATGTCGAGGCAGGATTCGAACTTACGACCGTAGCGGTCGCGCGGTTCCAGACTGTAGCGCCTAGAACCGCTCGGCCACACTGGCCGGCGGACCGATTGCAACCAGTGGGGATAAGAACCGCCTACCTGTCTGAGGGATGGGGTTGGGGATGAAAAAGCGGTGCACCCCACAACTGCAGAGTACTCATTGGTTATTAATCCAGTATTTGAGAATGAGATTACTTAGTGACTTGCAACAAACGTTACACATAATTTCAAACCATTGCCAATTTTCTCGTTGATAACCCCAAAAAAATGATGAAGGTAAGAAGAGTTTGATGCTTGCTACAATATTTGCTGTTCATTTAGTGACATTGCCGCATGAACCGTGAAGTTTTAATTTATTACTTCCATGCAACTAAATGTATTCGGAACACATTTTGCGAACACTATTCACATAAGCCACCGATAGTATCTACAAAAATCTATCATTGTACGACACATAGTTCGGGAGATGCGATACCACAAACATAGAAATGTCTGAAACTGAAACTGCGGAGCGGTGTTCGTTATACATACAGGTGAAATTTGTGAATTAATACGTTAAATATGTTAAATATATGTGAAATATGTTTGGGATGTGCGTACGCAGGCAAAGCCATGGGAAAAATCTCTCGCTAAACCGTTGTGAAACACATATTGGTTACGATCAGGAAAGAAATATTTAGTAGCCTCCTATTTGGGCGGGGGAGGTAATGTGGAGAGAGAAGAGGGAAGGAGAAGATGAACTGATAGAGAAGGGGGGGGGGGGGAGGAGATGGAGACAAGTATGGGGGAAGAGGGAGGGATAGATGGACAGAAAGAGTGGTAGGAGCAGACGGACAAAAAGAGCGGAGGAGGAGTGAAATCAAAATGTTCCAATGGCTCTAAGCTATAAGACTTAACATGTGAGGTCATCAGTCAAAATGGCTCTGAGCACTATGGGACTCAACTGCTGAGGTCATTAGTCCCCTAGAACTTAGAACTAGTTAAACCTAACTAACCTAAGGACATCACAAACATCCATGCCCGAGGCAGGATTCGAACCTGCGACCGTAGCGGTCTTGTGGATCCAGACTGCAGCGCCTTTAACCGCACGGCCACTTCGGCCGGCGGTCATCAGTCCCCTAGGCTTAGAACTACTTAAACCTAACTAACCTAAGGACACCACACACATCCATGCCCGAGGCAGGATTCGAACCTGCGACCGTAGCAGCAGCGCGGTTCAGACTGAAGCGCCTAGAACCGCTCGGCCAGTGAGGCCGGCGAAATGGAGTCAGATGGGGAAGGAAGAAATGGACAGAATGGGATAGAGGTGGGCCAAACGGTTATTCTGGAGTAACCGTTATCACAGTTCCAGTTATTCTTTGATAACCGTTATCGTTAACGGTTATCAATATCTGCCAAGTTATTTTTCGCTAGCGAATACCGAATACTCCGAGGGGCTACAGTTAAATAACGACATAATTGGAATCCATCAGTTTAGTTATCAGTATAACTGCGAGTAGTGTGAAATGGCAGGAATGTCGTATGAATCGTGTTTTTTTTCCTTTATTGTAATTTTAATCACCTCATACAAGGAGGGCTGGCAGCAGCTTAATACGCTGCTCTTCAGCCTTATGGGGTACAATAATACGATATAGGTGACACAGACAATACAAAAAATGGCGGGCAAAGAAAGTAGTGACAAAAAACAAAAAGCCGTTCACGTTGGACGATAAAAACACTAACACTTGTTGACACGGCGCACAAAACACGGAGAACGGCGACGGCACATGTGAACAGTTGAGTTGTAACTGCACGAAACACAAAACGAAGCACACACACTAGACACTGATGGCGATGATCTCCGGTATGAATCGTGTCATAACCTTAGCTTATTAACTCCGGGTACATTTTAGTTGATGTTAGAACGATTATTAGTGTTTCGTATTATATGTTTGTAGGTTATCGGTCGCTATTAGAAATAGCTAAATTGACATATGAGGCGGTGGCTTAAGGGAACGACCGTACTTGTTAATGCCTGTACTGCAGCTCCTATCAGCCACCGCTCGGACATTAACTTTATTTAATTGTTTGTGCTAAAAGTAACGAAGGCGCACGATATAGTACACAGTTCTTATTAACAGATGGCGCGCAGTATCACAGTTATTCCCATGGCCTATAGAACGCCTTCCAAATGGTCTACCCTCTCCTTAATTCCTAGCCAGATCTCCGACGAGTTGACGGGAAAGCGTAGTACGATCTTCGGTCAACAGATGGCGCGAGGCACTGTTGACATTAGACAGTTATTGAAATAACTGCCTATATCAGAGGAACGGTTATCGCAGTAACCGTTACTTTTCAGTAACCGGTTATTTCTATCAGTTACGTTATTTTTTGCCACCTCTAGAAGGGGAAGGAGCAGATGTACAGAATAGATGGACGGAGAGAGAGGCAGCAGGAAATGGACGGACAGAGAGGTAGGAGGAAATGGACTAACAGAAGATAGGAGTGAATTCATATCCAGGCAACGCTGCGTACTCAGCTATACCATTCACATTTCGCATGCCACCATTCTTCGTTTCCCGCTATCATTTTCCCCCTCTCCCATTCCACTGTCGACTGTTGCGCCTAAGAGCCATATCGGTGGGCCTCCATTATTTTGTGTCGTCAGCCTACTGGCTAGTTTGATGCCACGCGCCACGACTTCCTGTCCCCTGCAGCACATCTCAGAGTAGTGCGTATATCCAGTGTTCTTACATACTGTATTTGTTGGATATAGTACAGTCTTTGTCTTCCCTTACAACTTTTATCCTCTACGACTCCCTCTAGAAATTATTCCCTGAAATCTTAACACAGGTCACATCATCCTGTCTCTTCTGGAAAGCGTTTCCTCATTCCAGTAATGCAGCGGAGAATCTTTTTATTTATACCCCACCTATTTGTGATTTTTTTACTACCTTATTTGCACCATCTTTCAGTAACGCGACATCTCAAACGATTCAGTTCTCCTTTTTTACCATTAGCTCGGGTTTCTGGCCTTTTCCTGGCATGATCAGAATGAGATATATGAATGAGAGGGAGTATATTGAATATTTATTTATCGTATAGCATATCTTAAAAGTTTTTGAATCACAAGGGTAGCTGTACATGTACATAGATTACTAAAGAACTGCAAATCAACATTTCGACACAGCTCAGGACCATATATCACAAAAAGTGACAACAGCTGTAGTCTAATATCAGAGTCTTCTATACAGTTTATCACACCACTATTCACTGTCAGGAAAACTTGAAAGGACGGGAAATGTTGCTGTAACGTAAGCAACTTTTATCGTTCATCACTACAGTCACATGATGGTGTTGGAAATATGCCACCCAAGGCCTGTTCATTTGCGGTTCAGGGTAGTCCACAACTCCCTGAGGCTGCTCAAATCCAAGAGATTTTTCCCCTGGATGCAGATTGGTTTCAGGCATTGTGGAGGACTGTTGCCAGCAGCGTTTACAGTCAGCGATGGCACGGAATTCATTTTCAGTAAACATTCTGGCTGTATTAAAAACTTGATATTTTTCGCTCCACAAGGAATACGTTGTTCAAAACTTACACGGGTCAGTCGTCGGCTGCCGAAGCCTATGCGGTGCATTTGTCTCATTACAATTCCAAAAATAATGATACCACAAATTCAAACCGGTGGCTACCTGATTTATAACAGACTGTCAGTCGTATCAAACGACTCTCCGGGGGCGACGTGACGTCAGATCGTCACACACCTGTGATCGCCCTATGCCCTCGTCTACAAGTGTAGAAACACTACATTCTGCGATACTGCTGACCTCGAAAGTCCGAATTCTTGCGTAATCTCCTTTAAGCTTTGACTCATCCATCTCACACCGATTACCATTCCACGTTTGAAGTGGTAAACGTGCGATGTGCTGCCATCTTCATTACTCAGCTGTCTGCCACAAACTGCTCCGATATTGGTATTTTAAGAGCGGATCTTGAACGAACACGCGACAATATCCGCAGCCTTCTCAGGATATCCTCTATCTCCTATGTGCTAAGGATCTCAGAGAGACTTACAAAACAAACGCAGGTTTGGTAAACTATCTCCTTTGTTTGCGAATTATATTTCCCTGTACAATTTTTGCAGAGAATCTCAGACTATGTGCCTTCTCTAGAATTGGTTTTGTGTCAGCGTTTCACTCTAAAGCGCTCTACGAGCATACTCCTAGACATTGACGGCTATGACTGCACCAGCGATTGAGTACCAACAATATCATCGAGGAATACTTGCATTTACACATGTTTAGTACGTTACCCATTTTTTTTTATGTTTGGCGCCAGTTACTGCATCAGCGGACGATTCTCTGTAGGTCTTTGTGTATTTCGTTAGAGTTTTATGGCTTGAGTTATTTAAGTTCAGACGTGGAATGGTAACCGGTGTGAGATGGATGAGTCATAGCTTATCGGAGATTACGCAAGAATTCGGACTTTCAAGGTCAGCAGTGTCTAGGGCTTGTCTGCGATATCGCAGAAGGTAATGTTTCTACACTTGTAGACGAGGGCATAGGGCGATCACAAGTGTCTGACGATCTGATGTCACGCCTTTCCGGAGAGTCGTATCATACGACTGACAGTCTGCTGGAAATCAGGTAGCCACTGATTTGAATTTGTGGTACCATTTCTTTCGGGATTTTAATGAGACAAGTGCACCCCATAGGCTTCGGCAAGTCATTGTAGCCCGCCAGATCATTTAATTGCAAACCCCCCCCCCCCCCCCTCTCACAACACCCCACCCGTGCTACGAAATAAAGTTATCAAAACATTGGATACCACTTGATTTTTGCTCATTAACGTTCCGTGGTAATCGAGAAACGCAAGTGAGAGTCTGTTTATGTTTGTAACCTACCCTGTATATTTTGTTTCTGTAGGGAACTTAGCCCAACGTCCTATTCTATAAAAGTCTCTATATATTATCAAAACTATGGACCCACAAATTATTATCTAACAAATTCGTGTGCTAACTTTTGACTAAAAAGAACCTAATTTGAACTGAACTATAAATAATCTGAATACAGATTGTCTTTATACTAAATGCGTAACTGAAGTAAAACAGTTATCTGTCCTAATCAGAATTTCAACTCACTTCTTGCCAACATTGTTGCAGATTTCTCGAAAGAACAACAGCAAACAGCAAGCAGGCAACTGCTAAGCTAGATTTCTGTTTCTGCATACATATTTACACTGTTGCATGCGGTAATGACAAATAGTGGGAAGGGGAGAGTAACTATTCCTATGACATGATATTCCAAGTCAACTATTTCAGAATGAAGTATGTATTTAGCCGGCCGGAGTGGCGGTGCGGCTCTAGGCGCTGCAGTCTGGAACCGAGCGACCGCTCCGGTCGCAGGTTCGAATCCTGCCTCGGGCATGGTTGTGTGTGACGTCCTTAGGTTAGTTAGGTTTAATTAGTTCTAAGTTCAAAAAAATGGTTCAAATAGCTCTGAGCTCTATGGGACTTAACATCTGTGGTCATCAGTCCCCTAGAACTTAGAACTACTTAAACCGCTAAAAAGAACATAAAAAACTAACCTATGGACATCACACACATCCATGCCCGAGGCAGGATTCGAACCTGCAACCGTAGCGGTCACACGGTTCCAGACTGAAGCGCCTAGAACCGCACGGCCACACCGGCCGAACTTAGTTCTAAGTTCAAGGTGACTGATGACCTCAGAAGTTAAGTCGCATAGTGCTCAGAGCCATCTGAACCATTTTTTTTTGAAGTATGTATTTAAAAAGACAGAGTAAGACTTCGCGTGATCTTTACACATAACGCTGTTCTGAACAATACTACTCTTAACGAAGTGAATAATGATTTAAGAAGGGTATAACATTAAAGAGAATTTCTATTAAAATCGGACAGCTTAATTAGTTGATATGTTACGAACTTAAAGGTTCGCCGATGACATTGTAATTCTGTCAGAGACAGCAAAGGACTTGGAAGAGCAGTTGAATGGAATGGACAGTGTCTTGAAAGGAGGATATAAGATGAACATCAACAAAAGCAAAGAGAGGATAATGGAATGTAGTCGAATTAAGTCGGGTGATACTGATGAAATTAGATTAGGAAATGAGACACTTAAAGTAGTAAAGGAGTTTTGCTATTTGGGGAGCAAAATAACTGATGATGGTCGAAGTAGAGATGATATAAAATGTAGACTGGCAATGGCAAGGAAAGCGTTTCTGAAGAAGAGAAATTTGTGAACATCGAGTATAGATTTAAGTGTCAGGAAGTCATTTCTGAAAGTATTTGTATGGAGTGTAGCCATGTATGGAAGTGAAACATGGACGATAAATAGTTTGGACAAGATGAGAATAGAAGCTTTCGAAATGTGGTGCTACAGAAGAATGCTGAAGATTAGATGGGTAGATCACATAACTAATGAGGAAGTACTGAATAGGATTGGGGAGAAGAGAAGTTTGTGGCACAACTTGACCAGAAGACGGGATCGGCTGGTAGGACATGTTCTGAGGCATCAAGGGATCACCAATTTAGTATTGGAGGGCAGCGTGGAGGGTAAAAATTGTAGAGGGAGACCAAGAGATGAATACACTAAGCAGATTCAGAAGGATGTAGGTTGCAGTAGGTACTGGGAGATGAAGAAGCTTGCGCAGGATAGAGTAGCATGGAGAGCTGCATCAAACCAGTCTCAGGACTGAAGACCACAACAACAACAACATGTTACTGCATGGCTGAGGGTAGTCGAATGGCGTTTCTCTCAGCTCCGAACAAATTAACTAGCTGACAATAACCATTCCTAGCTACGCAGTGGTACAGTCTTACCTCAAACTTCTTCTCTTCATAAATGATAACATTATTCAAAATTTATGTCCTTTTCCTCTTCCAACATGTACATCATATTCATCCTTTATATCCTTTACAATAAATCTTTCCTCACCTAACAGATACCATCGCAAATAAACGCAGCTTTACTGGATACGTCCATAATGTATCATACGTCAACTAAAAATGTATATGACTCTGCAGAGGCAAAGATTGTGCCACGATAAGACCAAGGATTGTTTAATAGTAACGTAACTTGCTCTTTCTCTGACGCGCACATCGATAAGATACAAACAACAAAATGATATGACCACCTTACATGTTCATTCATTAAATCAATTTCTTCGGTAGCTAACTATGTTCAGAGCGCCGCAATAAGATACAATCTAATGATTCACAGAATTTCAGTATGGCCAAAACTTCACACGACCGTCCACCAAGGCACTGTTTGACAAGATAAATGATTTTCAGTAAATCGTTACATTATACCGTCAAGGGGCGGGTTGCATTTTTTCGTACCTGGTACCAACGTTCTAGTGAGTTGGTACATGCAAACGTTTGCCGAGCTGTTGTTAATTGCGACGAATAATTACCGGCATCGTATTCCACTTAACCTTCCCGATGTTTGTTACCTCTCACGTACCAGGTAGAAGACTCGTAATGGGTCACAGTAACAGTTTGGGGCCTGTTTATACAGTGTACGCTTCTGACTGGTCCGTTGTCTTCCACTAATAACGGTTCAGATGGTTCAGATGGCTCTGAGGACTATGGGACTTAACTTCTGAGGTCATCAGTCCCCTAGAACTTAGAACTACTTAAACCTAACTAACCTAAGGACATCACACACATCCATGCCCGAGGCAGGATTCGGACCTGCGACCGTAGCGGTAGCGCGGTTCCAGACTGTAGCGCCTAGAACCGCTCGGCCACTAATAACCACTCAGGCAAAATGTTCTTCTCATTTACGTTTTTAGTTTAGTTCTTCACATCATGACATGATTATTATTGAACGTCCCGCGCGACTGCTACAGTCGCAGGTTCGAATCGTGCATCGGGCATGGATGTGTGTGGTGGCCTTAAGTTAGTTAGGTTTAAGTAGTTCTAAGTTCTAGGGGACTGATGACCATAGATGTTAAGTCCCATAGTGCTCAGAGCCATTATTGAACTTATATCAGTGCTGCTAATTTTGACGTTATGGCTGGAAGAGCATAGCGTTGTTCAAATAACAAAGATTAACTAACAACATTGTAATACTTCGCACTTCGTCCAGGATGTGCTTCCCGGCTGTCTATACGGCACTACAGCATAATACAGTTACCTCATGCAGACACGTTCCCACGCTGCGAAACCATCTGCCGCACAGCTCAATGCAGGGTATTCTTTCCCTACCTTGCTGCTACTGAATGTTCTTGTCTGATTGGCCGCAAATAGTAGTAATACAAAAACGTAATCTCAGTCAGAGGAGATTCTCTTTCTGGTAACAGGTCCCAATAGGCTCCTACGAAACATGTTAAATACACACACCAAAAAAAGTTTTGAGTCACCCCGGTTCCCAGAACTCCTGGAGATATTGTGTCACAGACACAGCCTCTTTGACTGTTTAGAGATGTCACTAAACCCGCCCAAAGATGTAAACAACCATGCATGTTCAGCGCCGATTAGACGGAGGGGATCCGACAGCTGATCAGTTCCAGTCATTCCACCAGGAAGGAAGTACACGGCTCGTGTTGTCTGTAGTTCAACCATGCCTAGACGGTCAATACCGCGGTTCAGTCGCGTCGGCATTGTTACTTTGTGCCAGGATGGCTCTCAACAAGGGAAGTGTCCTGGTGTCTTTGAGAGAGCCAAAACGATGTTGTTCGGATGTGGAGGAGAGACACA
Organism: Schistocerca nitens; assembly: GCF_023898315.1. Classification (NCBI taxonomy): domain Eukaryota; kingdom Metazoa; phylum Arthropoda; class Insecta; order Orthoptera; family Acrididae; genus Schistocerca; species Schistocerca nitens. The sequence goes on from NC_064614.1 coordinate 1,030,177,144, forward strand.
GAGACAGGAACTGTAGATGACATGGCTCGCTCAGGCTGCCCAAGAACTACTACTGCAGTGGATGACTGCTACCTACGGATTATGGCTCGGAGAAACGCTGACAGCAACGCCACCATGTTGAATAATGCTTTTCGTGCAGCCACAGGACGTTGTGTTACGACTCAAAGTATGCGCAAGTGGCTGCATGATGCGCAACTTCACTCCCGACGTCCATGGCGAGGTCCACCTTTGCAACCACAACACCATGTAGTGCGGTGCAGATGGGCCCAACAGCACGCCCAATGGCCGGCTCAGGATTGGCATCATGTTCTCTTCACCGATGAGTGTCGCATATCCCATCAACCAGACAAGGGTCGTGTCTGTAGGCCATCCGATCAGGCTGAACGCCTGAGACACACTGTCTAGCTAGTGCAGCAAGGTGAAGGTTCCCTGCTGTTTTCGGGTGGCATTATGTGATGCCGACGTACTCCGCTGGTGGTCATGGAAGGCGCCGTAACGGGTGTACAATACGTGAATTCCGTCCTCCGATCGATAGTGCAACCATATCGGTAGCATATTGACGAGGCATTCGTCTTCATGGACGACAATTCGCGCCCTCATCGTGCACATCTTATTAATGACTTCTTTCAGTGTAACGAGATCGCTCGACTAGAGTGGCCAGCATGTTCTCAATACATGAACCCTATTGAACATGCCTGGGGAGAGATCTACGCCGAAACGCCTTTGAGGAATGGGACAATCTGGACCTGATGAACTTGTGGATAGTATGCCACGACGAATAAAGGCATGCATCAATGCAAGTGGACGTGCTACTGGATATTAGAGGTACCGGCGTGTACAGCAATCTGGACCACTATCTCTGAAGACCTCGCTGTATGGTGGTATAACATGCAATGTATGGTTTTCATGAGCAATAAAAAGGGCGGAAATGATGTTTATGTTGATCTCAATTCCAATTTTTTGTACAGGTTCCGGAACTCTCGGAACTGAGATGATCCAAAACTTTTTTTGGTGTGTGTTATTCTGTAACAGACAGGTTTCAGTCTATACTGCGCGCTCATCTGTCTGTTGACTCTTCTTGAAAACGGAATTAGCATTTTTATTTGCTGAATCATTTGGAATGCGCCATGTTTCTAGTCGTCTAAGATAAACATTTGCTTGTGCTCCATTCGAATATATTAATTAAGTCGAACAGTAAAAACGGTATGATAGTGTATTTAGTTGATATACTCAGTTAGCTGTGCTCTCCTTCAAAGTAAGACGTATTGGAGTATTCTTTCGATACTTAGACTGGTCAAAACGTTTCCTCGTGACATAGTCTGCGCAGAAAGTTCTCCATCTTCAAAAGATAAAATCTGTTTACCTGAATTCTCATGATTTTATGGATCAAGCAATAGAATTTGGGAACATGGGCATCCACAAATAAGAACTAATAATGAATATTACACAAGTTCTTTTTTATGTTAGGTTACTTGTAGAAAGCTTTGTAATACATCCTAAACCAGAAGAAAGAAGGACGCACCACGAAGGAATGGGACGGAAATCAGTCGCTGTGATGCGGTGTACGTCTAGGAGAAGATGGGGTAAAGCCGCTACTCTAAGTGAAATTGTATTTTCATGAAACCAATACTATTAAGAAAAGCTTGTGGCATATACATCTCGAATCTACACACTGTAAGCTATCACATCAAATATTTAAGATAAGGTAGAAGTGCAATTTGTGCGATATATAAACGTTTTTCTGAATGCTCCCATAGTGGCCACTTTTCTCTACCTAATGAGGTAAGGAGGCAACATTAAAAAAAGTGGATAAGCTTATAGCTTTTATTTAATCACTGATTATAATTAAGAGAACAATAATAAAAATAAGTAGGAAACGTGTTCCAATACATTTTTGTCCCAAAAGTTCAACAAAGGAGAAGTATCAATTATTCCTGATTACGTAAGTGGAAAAATCAACGACTAACTATGGATTAGTATTTCAGTCTAATTCATTCACAGTTCATCGACTCAGAAACAGTATGAAGTCATGCACAGAATTGGCATGTGAAAGTGACATCGTCCTCATCACATCCAGCTCACAATTCATGAGCCTATCTTTAGATCTAGAAAACGCTTACTTGCCGTAAAGGCAGACTATGGTACTGTCCTCATCAAAGGAAGTTTCCTCTTTCCTTTCTTCTTGAAAAAGTTTCGTTTTAGCAGAAACTATATTAGCGTTTGGTCACTTTCAGCTTCTTACCATTATTTTGTCTTGCCTTACGTTGTAGAATATTGTCTGTTTTCCTTCGAACTTCCTTTATTTTATCAAAAGCTTTTCATCTTTCTTCCTTATAGCTTTAGCCGAGACATTTTTGTAAGTGATTATGGAAGTCATTAATTTTTAACTCCCAGTTTGTCTTCGACCCACAATTTGTTTCTTAGGCAAAGTGGAACCAACCTGTTGATTACTCAGTGGAACGTTCTTCGGTGGTCGGACGCTAAGGGGAGCCCTCTCTTAGAGAAGGCTTGTCACTTGAAGGCAGCTTATAAGTTGGTTCTGAGAATGAACCAGTACGCCTGTTTGGAGAAGGCATAGCAGTCTAGCGTCCAGAGGGACAAGCGCTTGGAGAAGACTCTGCGGTTTTGAATGAGACGAACCAATATTTTAACAAAGCATAGTATTAGTGTCCCTATCCAAAGGAATATCAGTAACTTCAACTGCAGTGTAATCTTAATCGGGAAACACGTTAGGGTCTAGAGCAAAACTTCCATCCTTTTCCAAACCATTGATAGCTGTCACTGGAACAGGGGCACGAAGAAATGCATCACCCAAGAGTGCACTTGTTTGAAACAGTATAATAGTTCTTCCTAGATTATTGCTAAGAAATGTTTCACAAGCTTATGTGTAGAAGATTTTAAAGGCAGATATGAATATCACATACTAAGGTTGGAGCTTGTGGCTACAGCGTGGGGGCAAGTACACAACACTTGTATGATTTTCTCTGGCCTGATTGAGTAAACCTTTGTTCCTAGTATGGGTGGAGTGACCATTTAACATTTGTAGAACTGTATCTTGAGCAATTGGTTTTGCATGTCTTAAAAAATGGCGAATCCAAAAAACTTTCACTCTTCATACACCCACTAGTGTGGCACGCAATTTCGGTTACTGGCGGAGCATCATTTTTCAGTTCAGCCTTCAGTCTTCGCCAAGGGATTATTATAAATGGGCGAATGAAATTTCCTCCTGCACGCTATGAGAGTCGACAGGAAACCTCTATGAGCTGATGTGCAAACACTTTGTTGTTCTTGGACTGAACTGTTAGAAGACTGGTTTAATCTACATTACAGTTACGATGAGCGGGATGAAATGGTTTATCTTGCAAATATTGTCTACGATCATCTTGTTGAACGCTTGTGCTCTAAACATAGAGGTGGATTCTGTCTCCCGAAGAGTAAAATTAGTATGCTGTGCTCTAAAGACGCCACCCCGTCATTGGCTGCGATTTCAGACTCTTTGTTGAAACGATGTGGTATTTTGTTACCCACGACCAACTGAATTGCTAATCGTTACAGGTAACTCACTGTAGTTCCATAAAATTGCTTTTCCATTTCAAAAATAGGATTAAGCATTTCTTGCTCTTGTTCTTAACTGAACACTGCCCTTAAGCTTCCCATGGTCATTTTACTTCCAGCTGCATCTCTGTCACTATAACTTTTCGTTTTAACGTAACATGTGGAATATCGAATTGTTTTGCCGCTGCCGAGAAAGGCATATTATCAATCTTTGCTACTTCAAATGCTTTTTTGCTTCGCAATGTGGTCCACTGTTTGTTACTCTGTTTGCGGATGAATTTTCTTGCCATCTTGAAACTCTTTCAAACCCTTGCAGAAGAGCAGAATAATGGATATTAGTTTCATGTATAAAATGATTTTTAATGGTTTTAATTTGAATTGCTGTACTATGCATAAGATATCAAATTAGGTAAATCTCGTTGGGATAAGCAGGTTGAAAATAAACTGCCGTGGCAACTTTCTCGACGTACTGCGTGGTCAGTGTTCACGATTGGACACTATGTCACATTATGTCTGTATCAGTGCTTCACACGCGAAACAATACAACTAAAGGAAACTACAAAGACTTGTATCTGTAAGCCAAAATGCATAGCGTTAACCGTCGTATTGCAAAACAATATTGCTCTACATAAAGGTGAAGCAATTGAAGTAATATGCTTGCATTACCTTATAACAAACGATCGGAAAAAGTAAACGTTTTTGCAGAAAGATAATAGAGCAAGTTTCCTTTGTCAACGTCACTGACAACACTAATAGTGCCGATTACACCTAGTCTGGCACTGTTGAAGGCATCAGATAAGCCGTGGTCACTTTTCCCAACCTGTCACTTTACCCTGTGGCTCGTGTTCCCGCCATCGTGTAGTTTACACTCTGTTTTTAACGTACTTCCACCTCACTACGTTAGTTTAAATTGATACTGTCACTGTGTGCTTTGCCTGACCGTGACCGGCGCTACCACCGAGTATCGATATATCCCCTGTCGTAGTATCTTTGCTGGTCTGCTATTACTTCCCGGTCGTCGTCTGTCGTAAGCCGTTTCGGGGAGTTCGGACTGACAGTCAGTTGGAACGCGTCTGGAGCGCAGTCCGGACCTGCCAGTCTGGGAGTTGCAATGCTGCACTAGTGCAGTCGGGTTGCATCAGCAGTGAGGTCTGCGTCGACATGGCTCGCCCAACCATTGCCGCCACGCATCACCTGAACCGGGCCACGGTCTTGGTGTATCGTTGGTCGGTCGTCCTACCGGACGACGCGTTTGGGCTCGCTGATCGTTCATAAGTCGGCTGTGTGTGTGTGTGTGTGTGTGTGTGTGTGTGTGTGTGTGTGTGCAGTCGGCTGGGGCCGCTGGCGGTCCCTGCGCAGTGTCGGAGCGTGCGTGGAGCTGTCCGATGGCTACGAGCTTTGTGGTTCACCGACCCAGGACGTCAAAGTTGAGTAGTGGTTTCAACTACCCAAGCCACGTCCATTCATGTTGTGTGGTTCGTTTCGGTGGTTCTCTGTTGGGGAGGTTTTCCTGTGAGCAACAATGAGTGTTTCTATTGCTCAAATTTAGCCGCCATGCGGTGCAATTAACTATATTGATTGACTACAATTAAAGTGCACCAGCGGAATTTTCTGCCTTGTGGCCGTTTGTGTTCCGGTTACCTGTCCTGGCCACTAACGTAATTTTAGGCAGCGTTCCTTCCTCAGCTTTTGTCACTGTCCAGCATGGTGTGTAGGTTTGACAGCTTAATACATATTTCATTGTGGATAACCACGTTCGTAATATTTTGTGTTTGAGTTCGCATGTACCGATTGATGTCGGTCGGTCCGTGCTGTTCCCTGGTTGGGTTCTGACGGATCAAGTGTAGTTGGGCTCACCACCTGTCTCACCTAAGTGAACGAGGGCAGACCAACCTCCCTGGAGGCTTCTGAGCGCCATTGTCTTTATTGTCTTTCCCACTGGTGTTTAATTATCTGTTTTCAGTTACTTAAAATTTAACGTTCATGGTTACATTTTTTCAAAAATTTCGGAAAATTGTGGGCTTTCAGCCTTCCAAGTTTATTCAAAAATTATCTTTCAAGCTTTAACATTGCGACCTTCCGCCTTTAAAAGATTATGGTAATATATTTTAAAATTTTGAAATTTAGTTGTGACCTTCAGTCATTTGTATTGCACCTTGCATAAGTTTGTTCTGTCTACTTTGCCTGGAGGCTGTCCACCTAGCTGTGGTATATGTTTTTTTTTAATTATTTTATTTGATATTTTAACTGAATTTTTATCTTGTTGATTTTTAAGACCTCTTCTTTGGAGGCCTTCAGCCGTGAAAGAGTTGCATTTGGTAAATGTTCGGCTATGTGCCGTTTTGGTTGTAAATGTGTTATTAAATTACAATAAATTACAATTAGGAGGCGAAACTGCCCCCAACCTTATTTGGCCCTTTCCACAATCCTAATTACCTGTTCTGCCTAGCGGGTTTAGCGGGCGTTTCACCCTTCTTTCCCCTACGGACAAGCAAATGATTACAGTTCCGGATATATTAACTGAGTTATTCAAGAGGAAGAGCTCCACAAATTAAGCAAGTCAGTGGTTCGTTCGTTCACCTCTGGCCCTTATGCGAGCAACTGTTCAACTTGGCTTTCATTCATAGACTCGCATGTCCTTCTGAAGGATGTCGTGCCAAAGTCTGTCCAATTGGCGTGTTAAATCGTCAAAATGCTGAGCTGATTGGAGGACCGTGCTCATAATGCTCCAAACGTTCTGTATTGAGGAGAGATACCGACACCTTGCTGGCCAAAGCAGGGTTTGTGAAGCACTGGGACAAGCAGCAGAACTCTCGCCGTGTGCGGGCTTTTTATCTTGCAGAAATGTAAGCCCAGAAGAGCTTGCCATGAAGGGCCGCAAAACGAAGCATAGAATAGGTTCGACGAACCGCTGTTCTGTAAGGGTGCCCGCATAACAACCAAACGGGTCCTGTTGTAAATGGAAATCATTACTCCTATTTTTATCCTACCGTACGGCGGATGACAGGTTACGCCCCAGCACTCTCCGAGGCGTCTTGAGACACTTTTTCTCTGGTCTTATGGGCTCAGTTCGAAGCAGCACTCTTCACCGAAGACAACTCTACTCACTCAATGAGATTCCAGGCTGAATATTCCCGACACCACTGCAGAAGGGTATGTTAGCTTACAGAGTTGAATGTTGATTGTGAGTGGTGCCATTTCATTTCGTAGCAGGAAGACTTTGTCATACCCGTCTTCCTTAATAGCACAGCGGTACATCGGCGATATTCGACGCCCCATTTTGTTGCCCGTCGTGGTAAGCCATCCTAGGCTTGCATTCAAGCAAGATAATGTCCGACAGCACTCTGTGTGGGTTTCTAGCACTTGCGCGCGTGCTTGCCAGACCCTACTTGGCCAGCCAAACCCTTCTCCCCAATTGAGATCGTATGGAGCATTATCGGGAGCTCCTCTCACCAGCTGCTGATTTTGACGATGTAACACACCAACTGCAGAGAAATTGGCATTTTATGCCTCTGAAGGATATACAACAACCTGACAATCAATACCAAGCCGAATAAACGCTTATCTAAGGGTCAATTGTGGACCAAAGCATTGCTGACTGGCTCAACTTGTGATGCACCTTCTCTTGAATAAATGATCCAATTTTCCTGAAATTGTAATCATTTGTCTGTTTGTACATTTACATTACATATACAGGTTTCCGTACGGTTCGGATCATTCCTTCGTGGTGTGTCTTTTTTACCCCGTTGGTGTGTGTAAAGTGATTGCGAGTTTTGAAATTATATCCAGTAACCAATCACATTAATTTACTGATATTGTCATATTTATTTTGTGTATCTGGAAATACTTCTCTTTATTCAAATATTCCGCTATGATTATAATCTAAAAAGATGTAATTACTTGCGAGGGAGATTGGAACCGAGTTATGTACTGATACATGAAGGACCAATTCGAAACAGATAGGTTTCTGAGCAGAGGAGATGAATGTGTCTGAAGTCGGCACATCGCTGTCTGAACACAAGACTCCCGCTTAGCTGTCTCTTGTGATTTGTCTCAGAGACGCGCTGTAGTGCGCGCATCTTGAACTATGGGTACGCATCAAGTAGCAATTTTTCTGAGTGCCACGATATCGAACAGTTTCCTATTCGTGAAGGTCAAATGAAATGTGGACAATCAGTGCAGTTTAACCATATTTCTTCAACATCCATCCTCAGTTAACCAGGAAATGCGGTAAATCAGTTACTTTGTTGCTCCAGCTGACATAGGAGGACGATTACAGCTAAAAGTTCCAAGCGTAGAATAAGTTGTCTAAATCAGTATTATTATTAACCGTCTGAGCGGTAGGACCTCATCTCCTATGGTACAGTTAAATATTTGCTAAAATTCAGACGATTAGGAAGATCTCACTTCTCTATATACAAATAAACGATTTCCCTAACATATAGATATTTTCATAGGCTAAATGTTAGCATCGCGTCCTCGTTGTTGAAACCAGTTCCATCCAAGAATCACGCAAGCCTCGATTTCGAGATCCAGAAATTGTCAAAGAGCCTACCTCGTAATGTGTGATTAGTATGAATGAATCGTTAACTATAGTCAATATTCTAATTTTATGTTTGAAAATCTTTGTTCTCGACTCTACAGATCTACTTTTGTGATGCCAGACCTACAGCGTGTGGCAGTACCGCGTCATTCGATATATATGGATAACTCGGTTCATGGCTGACGGTGCGCAAAATTCAGTTACGCGTAGCTTATGTAACGGATTGTAGGATCGACAAAAGTTTGATGTTTAGTATTTCATATACTTGACCGAATTTAAAAATTTAAAATGCTGTCATTATCTACTCATTAAGAGGTATAATCCTACTTTAAAAGTTTGACGCAGACAAGTATTAGAATTAGAAAATGTGTTAACATGTTAAGGCAGCGTAACTCTCTGCGTGCAAATTTCCCTGACTACGTTCATCCAATATTTGACAGTGAGCGCACTTAAAGATTTCCAACAAGCTTTGCACATAATTTCAAACCTTCACGAAACTTTTGTTCGCCGACAACTCGCACAAAATGAAAGAGAAAAAGTTGATTAGTTACTATATTTTCGGTGCTCATTCAGTGAAACTTTAGCATCAAGCATGACATTTTCATTTATTACTTCTTTGCAAATAACTCCACTCGCAACAACTTCGGGGAGAGTACCCATACGTACCACTGAATGTACCTGTAGCATTATATCTTTGCACGACGCATAGAATAGAAGAAACACCGTCTGGACAGGCCTTGAAGGCCTAACGGTCCAACCGACCGCCATGTCGTCCTCATCCTGAGGCACCACCGCATGGAGATACAGAGGCGCATGTGGTCAGCAAACCGCTCTCCCAGCCATTATCAGTTTTCGTGCCACTACATCTCAGTCAAGCAGCTCCTCATTTGGCCTCAAAAGGCTGAGTGAGTCCCGCCTGACAACAGCACTTGGCAGACTCGGACGGTGATCCATCCAAGTTCTAGACAAGCATGACAGCGCTCAACTTCGATGATCTGACGAGCACTCGTGTTACCAATGTGGGAAAGCCATGTGCTTGTACGACACAGACTTCAGGAAATACGACGTCATAAGCATTGGGTTGCGTTAAAAACTAACTTTTGTTTAAAATGGAGTGCAAATTACTTGGAGTGTTCTGATCCAGTGTTTGATTACTAGAGCACATGGCGACTTCCAACAAATTTTAAACGTAATTTCAAACGTTTCCTAAACTTCTTGCGGCTTACATGCTTAACGATAACTATATAACTCAGTAATTAATTTTTAAAGAATCGGCGTTTGTAGCTGTTTTACAAATGGGAGTTAGTTTCTTTAAACAATCGGAAACGGAACTTCAGTTCTTTACAGAATGGCATTTATGAATGAAGTTAAATCACACAGAAGATATGAACGAAGCCGAGATCTCATGTAACAAAAAGGTTTAAGCTATTAAGGACTCCAGTATAAACTTATGTCCTAAGACGGCCGAGAGATAACTAGAACATGATGAAGCTTATCAGGTACAGCAGTATTAGTCCAGAATTTTGCGGCTCAGTAAGTATTAGTATTAACAATTGCCGAACATTGCCAAAAGGATGATTTACGATAAAACGAAGCTCTTTCTCAGAAGGAATCCACATTCACATACAACGATCCGCATAAAACGTAGAACTGCCGGCAAGACAACCTAACATGACAGACGGCTGCGTCCAATAGGTCCAGTTGGGTTGGTAACAGAACGTAGTTCCAGTTCCGTTAGTCTACTGTTTGTATGTAAATAGGAGTCTTTAAAATGATTCAAATGGCTCTGAGCACTATGGGACTTAACATCTGAGGTCATCAGTCCCCTAGAACTTAGAACTACTCAAACCTAACTAACCTAAGGACATCACACACATCCATGTCAGAGGCAGGATTCGAACCTGCGACCGTAGCAATCGCGCGGTTCCGGATTCAAGCGCCTTAAACCGCTCGACCACCGCGACCGGCAGGAGTCTTTAAACAGGACTCATATGCACTGCCAATCAACATCTTTTCATTGAATTCCAACGTGGCAACGTTGTCTTTTGTGATCGATATAGTCTGCATCGAGCCTTCATACATCTACAGTGTACACATCATCTCGGTTTGTACTGAGTAAATGCTGAACTTTTAGACGAATAGGGAAAGCAATTATTTTGTTCGTTTTCTTACCCGGGAACGATACTACGCTTGATAATTTAATGACTTTAGCACGAACCGAGTCAAGCCTTTAGAGCAACCAGGTTGTCGCTTAGGTAACTGCCGGGAACCTTCTGTTGCCACTGGATTATGAATGGAATTTTATTATTCAATAACTCGGAAAATGACTGTTGGTATTTTCTTTTTTATTGCTATTATTATTCAACTGGTATGCTCTAACTTGCTGTAAATTTGGTCAGTGGTATTCATTTGGGTATTTCTTTAGAATTTCTGACAAGAATTTTAGAGCGCTCTTTTTTTGCTTGTTTCTTGTGTGTCACTTATTATGGAAAATGAAGTCGGCAGATTGAATGGACGGAGCAATTCTGGTAGGAAAGTGTCGTGTCGGCTCTAATTTTATTTAGAACTTGCTTCAGGACAAAAGATACTTTAAATAAAATCCCCCCTGAACGTATGATGATGATGTTTTGTTTGTGGGCGCCCAACTACACGGTCATTAGCGCCCGTACAAAGTCCTAATTTTCAAAAAGTCCAATTTTTTTCACATTCAAATCCACTCACTGTCACAAATGATGACGATGAAATTTGAGGACAAGACGAATACCCAGTCCCCGGGCAGAGAGAATCCCCAAACCGCCCCGGAATCGAACCAGGGACCCTTTGATACAGAGGCAGCAATGCTAGCCACTAGACCCGAGCTGCGGACTTCCCTGAACAGAGGAAATATTTTTATTCATAATCATACGGTTAATAGCTATAGATGATTTAGGTCGTTTCTGCATTCATAAGTACTTTACCCTCCCTCTCCCCTCTCTCCCATTGAACCATGGACCTTAGCGTTGGTGGGGAGGGTTGCATGCCTCAGCGATACAGATAGCCGTACAGTTCAAATGGTTCAAATGGCTCTGAGCACTATGGGACTCAACTTCTGAGGTCATTAGTCCCCTAGAACTTAGAACTGGTTAAACCTAACTAACCTAAGGACATCACACACATCTATGCCCGAGGCAGGATTCGAACTTGCGACCGTAGCAGTCGCGCGGTTCCAGACTCAAGCGCCGTAAACCGCTCGACCACCGCGACCGGCAGGAGTCTTTAAACAGGACTCATATGCACTGCCAACCAACATCTTTTCATTGAATTCCAAAGTGGCAACGTTGTCTTTTGTGATCGATATAGTCTGCATCCAGCCTTCATACATCTACAGTGTACACATCATCTCGGTTTGTACTGAGTAAATGCTGAACTTCTAGACGAATAGGGAAAGCAATTATTTTGTTCATTCTATTACCCGTGAACGATACTACGCTTGCTAATTTAATGACTTTAGCACGAACCGAGTCAAGCCTTTAGTGCAACCAGGTTGTCGCTTAGGTAACTGCCGGGAACCTTCTGTTGCCACTGGATTATGAATAGAATTTTATTATTCAATAACTCGGAAAATGACTGTTGGTATTTTCTTTTTTATTGCTATTATTATTCAACTGGTATGCTCTAACTTGCTGTAAATTTGGTCAGTGGTATACATTTGGGTATTTCTTTCGAATTTCTGACAAGAATTTTAGAGCGCTCTCCCTTTGCTTGTTTCTTGTGTGTCACTTATTATGGAAAATGAAATCGGCAGATTGAATGGACGGAGCAATTCCGGTAGGAAAGTGTCGTGTTGGCTCTAATTTTATTTAGAACTTGCTTCAGGACAAAAGATACTTCAAATAAAATCTCCCCTGAACATATGATGATGATGATGTTTTGTTTGTGGGCGCTCAACTGCACGGTCAACAGCGCCCGTAGAAAGTCCTAATTTTTAAAAAGTTCATTTTTTCACATTCAAATCCACTCACTGTCACAAATGATGACGATGAAATTTGAGGACAAGACGAATACCCAGTCCCCGGGCAGAGAGAATCCCCAAACCGCCCCGGAATCGAACCAGGGACCCTTTGATACAGAGGCAGCAATGCTAGCCACTAGACCCGAGCTGCGGACTTCCCTGAACAGAGGAAATATTTTTATTCATAATCATACGGTTAATAGCTATAGATGATTTAGGTCGTTTCTGCATTCATAAGTACTTTACCCTCCCTCTCCCCTCTCTCCCATTGAACCATGGACCTTAGCGTTGGTGGGGAGGGTTGCATGCCTCAGCGATACAGATAGCCGTACAGTTCAAATGGTTCAAATGGCTCTGAGCACTATGAGACTCAACTTCTGAGGTCATTAGTCCCCTAGAACTTAGAACTGGTTAAACCTAACTAACCTAAGGACATCACACACATCCATGCCCGAGGCAGGAATCGAACCTGCGACCGTAGCGGTCTCGCGGTTCCAGACTGCAGCGCCTAGAACCGCAAGGCCACCTCGGCCGGCAGCCGTACAGTAGCCACAACCACAATGGAGGGGTATTTGTTGAGAAGCCAGACAAACGTGTGGTTCCTGATGGGGGCAGCAGCCTTTTCACTAGTTGCAAGGGCAAGAGTCTGAATGACTGACTGATATGACCTTGTAACATAACCGGAAACGGCCATGCTCTGCTGGAACTGTGAATGGCTAAAAGCACGGTGAAACTACAGCGTAATTTTTCCCGAGGGCATGCAGCTCTACTGCATGGTTAATTGATGGTGGTATTCCCTTGGATAAAATATTCTGGGGGTAAAGGTTGTTGTTGGTTGGGTTGTTGTAGGAAGAGACCAAACTGCGAGGTCATCGGTCTCGTCGTATCAGGGAAGGACGGGGAAGGAAGTCGGCCGTGCCCTTTCAAAGAAACCATCCCGGCATTTGCCTGGAGCGATTTAGGGAAATCACGGAAAACCTAAATCATGATAGTCGGACGCAGGATTGAACCGTCGTCCTCCCGAATGCGAGTCCAGTGTGCTAACCACTGCGCCACCTCGCTCGATCCCGGGGGTAAAGTAGTCCCCCTTTCCGAACTTATGGCAAGGACTGCTCAGGAGGACATCGTTATCAGGAGAAACAAAACTGGTGTTCTACAGATCGTACTATGGAAAGTCAGATCCCTTAATCGGGCAGGTAGATTTGAATATTTAAAAAGGGAAATGGATAGATTAAAGTTAGATATACTGGGAATTAATGGAGTTCGGTGGCAGGAGGAGCAGGACTTTTGGATAGGTGAATACAAAGCTATAAATACAAAATCAAATAGGGGTTAAGCAGGAGCTAGTTTAATAATGTATAAAATGTAGGAAGTGGATAAACTACTATGGACAGCATACTGAACGCATTGTTGTAGCCAAGACAGGCGCGAAGCCCACACCCACCATAGTAGTGCACGTTTATAAGCCAACTAGAACCGCGGATGATGAAGAGATTGAAGAAATGTATGATGAGATAAAAGACATTAATCAGATAGTTAAGAAAGACGAAAATTTTATAGTCATGGGGGCTGGAATTAAACAGTAGGAAAAGGAACAGAAGGAATAGCAGAAGGTGAATATGGACTGGAGGAAAGAAATGAGAGAGGAAGCCACCTGGTAGAATTTTGCACAACTAACACTTCGTTAAAGAATCATGAAAGAAAGTTGTATACGGGGACAAGACCTGGAGACACTGGAAGATTTCAGACTGAGTATATAATGGCATTACAGGTATTTTGGAACCAGGTTTTAAATTGCGAGACATTTCCAGGGGCAGATGTGTACTCGGACCACAATGTATTGATTATGAGCTGTAAGTTAAAACTGTAGAAACTGCAAGAATTTATGAATTTAAGGACGTGGATTCTGGACAGTTTGAAAGACCCAGAGGTTGTATGGAGTTTCAGAGGGAGCATTAAGGAGCGACTGAAAGGGTAGTGGAAAGGAATGCAGTAAAAGAAGAATGGGTAGCTTCGAGAGATGAAATAGCGAAGGCAGCATAGGATCACGTAGGTAAAAGGACAAGGGCTAGTACAAACGCATGGGTAACACAAGAAATACTGAATTTAGTTGATGGAAGGACAAAATATAAAAATGAAGTAAATGAAGCAGGCGAAATGGATACACACTTTAAAAAAATGAAATAGACAGTAATTTCAAAAGGAGTAGACAACAAATGTAAGGAGGTAGAAGCATGTATCACTAGGGGTAAGATAGATGCCGCCAACAGGAAAATTTAAGAGACGTTCGGAGGAAAGCGAACCACCTGCATGAATATCCAGAGCTTAGATGGAAAACCATTCCTTAGCAAAGAAGGGAAAGCAGAAAGGTGTAAGAAGTACATACAGAGCCTATACGAGAGACATACACTTGAGGACAATATTTTGGAAATGGAAGAGGAAATAGATGGAGAGGAGATGGGAGATATGGTACTACCTGAAGAATTTGACACAGCACTGAAAGACCTAAGTCGAAAAAAAGCCCTGGGTGTGGAGAACATTCCGTTGGAACTACTGATAGCCTACGGAGAACCAATTATGACGAAACTCTTCCATCTGGTGAGCACGATGTATGAGACAGGCAAAATAGCCTCAGACTTCAAGAAGAATGTAATAATTCCGAGAGTAAAGAAAGCAGGTGCTGACAGGTGTGAAAATTACCGAACTATCAGTTATAATTTACGGTTGCAAAATACTTAGTCGAATTCTTGATAGGAGAATGGAAAAACTGGTAGAAGCTGACCTCGAGGAAGATCAGTTTGGATTACAAAGAAATGCAGGAACATGCGAGGCAATACTGACACTGCGACTTCTCATACAGGGTAGATCAAGGAAAGGCAAACCTACGTTTATAGCATTTGTAGACTTACAGACAGCTTTTGACACTGTTGACTGGAATATTCTCTTTCAGGTTCGGAAGGTGACAGGTATAAAATACAGGGAGCGAAATGCTATTTACATTTCCTACAGAAACCAGGTGGCAGTTACAAGAGACGAGGGACATGAAAGGGAAGCAGTGGTTGAGAAGAGAGTGAGACAGGGCTGTATTCTATCCCTGATGATATTCAATCTGTATATTTATCAAGCAGTGAAGGAAAGAAAAGAAAACTTTGGAGTAGGAATTAAAGTCCAGGTAGAAGAAATAAGAACTTTGAGGTATGCCGATGACGTTGTAATTCTATCGGAGACAGCAAAGGACTTGGAAGAGCAGTAGAGCGTAATAGACAGAGTCTTGAAAGGAGGATATAAAGTGAACATCGACAAAAGCAAAATGAAAATAATGGGATGTAGTCGAGCTAAATCATCTGATGCCAATTAGATCAGAAATCGAAATACTTAAAGTAGTTGATAAACTTTGCTATTTGGGCAGCAAAGTAACTGATGATGGTCGAAGTAAAGAGGATATAGAGAAATTTGTCAACATCGAGTATAGATTCAAGTGTCAGGAAGTCTTTCCTGAAAGTATAGGGTAAGGTGGGGTAAATCCGAGGTCGGATATTTCCGTTATATACGTTAAATTGTAGGTAATATACAGGAGCAACTTTTTGCAAAATAATTTTGGTTATACCATCAATAGTTTTTGAGATACCCGTATTTTAAGAAACGTCCTTTTTGCCATTTGCAAAAATGGTGGGGTAAATCCGACCTCCTATTTGTTTGGTTGATTTTGCGCAGAAATAATTCTAAATGAACGATTTTTTTTGGAAAATTATTATAAGCAATTATGTTTTTTACATAAATGAACAAAATTTATTCAAAAAATAACAATGTTTGGAGTACTAAATGTACTGAAAGTTAAAAGAATGTAAATTTTAATTGAAACAAGATGATTTCATCGAAAGAGGAGAATTAATTAATTAATCCGAGTCTGATTGGCTATCGAAAAGGCTTATTAGCGAACATTTGGTTCGACTTGAACGTCTGGTTGGCTGCGACGTTGATGGATGTTCGGCATTTGTTCGATTATTGAACTTCTCTTCGGTAACCCTTTGTGCTTCTAGGCTTTATTGCTGGCCTTCCTTTTTGATTCGCTCACCGGTTTCGCTCAGCTTCTGCCACTTCTGAAATGGTTTGATCTGAAGTAAGGATGGATGTTCGGCCGGGCTTACGGCAACGTTTTGTTCCTTGGCGAGGCGGCACGCGCAGGAACGGACGAATCGATTGCAACGTATCGTTCAAACTGGATGTCGATGTTGTTGGTGTTGAAGCGGCGAGTGGTGGATTCAATGGAACTTCATCCTTTTGTTCACTACCATCGCCATCATCGACATCCATAGCGACTTTTTCCAGCGGCCGATCGGTTGTTTCGCTCGGCGTAACAAGGATGTCCTGGAAAATTTGTGGGTCGTTCGGCTAAATGTCACCTGCACGGAATCCAGCGTCAGTTTTGGTTTCCGTGACACCGATTTCAGGCGCTCAGTTCACCATTGCGGGTAAATCGACAATTTCGATCGGCCGGCCGGGATGCATCTGAGGAAAGTTGAAGCATTGCTGGTTCATCGCTGTTTTGAATAGACCAAATACTGCAACATCGAGCGGCAGTCCAGAAATAGTTCGTTCGTGATCCATGTACATCTACATCTACATCCATACTCCGCAAGCCACCTGACGGTGTGTGGCGGAGGGTACCCTGAGTACCTCTATCGGTTCTCCCTTCTATTCCAGTCTCGTATTGGATGGTACTAAGTGGAAGCTCGTCCAAATTCAAAAATCGTCGCCTACATACAGTGCTGGGATAACCAGGATCCCAATAGAGGTTACAAACCCATTGGACCATTGATGGCTATGAGGATGTGTGTGACACTTAACACAGAAACCTATGCATACCGTTCTGCTGAATTCGAGAGGCACTGAGTGAAGTGCCAACTCGAACCCGGAAGAGCCGGTGGGATAAAAACTGACGGATAAAAATCGGTAGGTGGTCGCGAAAGCCCTGGTCCTGGAAATAACTAAAGTGTGTTGGCGCCAACCATGTCATATGTCTTATGTAGGTCAAAGAAGACCGCAACCAAGTACCAGCAGTAGTAGAAGCCTGTCGGATTTCTGTTTCCAGTCTGAGTAAATGGTTGGTTGGAGATCGTCCTTCCCAGAAGTCACACTGAAGAGTGAGAATCGAGTACCCAACATAATCGGAAACTAACCATCCTCCCAACAAATTTACAAAATACTTTCGTAAGCCTAATCAGGCAGTAGCTACTGAGAGATGTTGAGTTGTTCCCAGGCTTAAAGATAGAGATAACTATACTGACTCACCATTGCGATGGGAAAGCATCTATGAGCCAAATCCAGTTGAAGACTCTGAGTAGATGTTGCCTCTGGTTAATGTCCAAGTGTTGGATCATCTGCTTGTGGATGGAATCCAGGGCTAGGGCTGTTCATGTGAAGAGGTAAGAGCCAGCAAGAATTCCCATTTAGTAAAGTGTTCATTAGTGTTCAGCTTGATGGGGGTTGAAATATTAAGAGGCCATCGACGCTGTCGCGAAGTGTGTCACGAGGTAGCCTGCAAGGACCAATGGATCAATACACACAGCTCCTTGGAGGATAAGATCCTAGACAGCTGACTATAGCTGGCGGTCCGGAAGGCTAAGGAGCTTGGACCAAACCTGTGATGAAGAGGCATATGTGGCCAGGGAGGAAACATAGCGCTCCCAGCAACCCTTACCACAGAGGAGCTTAAAAGCAAGGTGATTTATCTGTGAAGGATGTCGTTGAAATCGCTGCAGCGGCCGTCGGCAGTCCTGGACAGCGACTGGTACGTCCTTGTCCCACCAGGGTACTGATCGACGACGAGGGGAACCTGTGGATAGGGGGACAGCAGTGCCAGAAGCATGAAGAATAGTGGAAGAGGCGGCCTGCACGACCGCATCAAAGTAATTAGAGAGAAAGGTGTCGAAGTACATGCCTGTCTGCCTGGCAGTCACTGTCAACATCGTGGGGCGACCAATGTATGAAACGACGAGAGCAGCGGAGAAGATCGTGGGATCGATAGCAGTAAAGGTGCCATGAGCAGCACTGAAATGGGTAGGGGATCCGTCATTGAGGAGCCACAAATCAAAGTCTGTAGTAAGTTGGTCAATTAGAAGACCCCTACCCGTCTAAGTGGCATCCCCCACAGGGGATGGTGTGCATTGAAATCCCCAAGGAGGAGATGGGGACGGTAATTGATGTACTAAGGTAGCTGTCTCAACATAAGGAAGTGGCCTAGCCGGCCGCGGTAGTCATGCGGTTCTAGGCGCTGCAGTCCGGAACCGCGCGGCAGGTTCGAATCCTGCCTCGGGCATGGATGTGTGTGATGTCCTTAGGTTAGTTAGGTTTTAGTAGTTCTAAGTTCTAGGGGACTGATGACCTAAGATGTTAAGTCCCATAGTGCTCAGAGCCATTTTTTTGAAGTGGCCTACCACGAGGGAGATTGATTGCTGGAGTTGTTTGCGCTCTAACCATTATTGCTTGCAGATTGGTACGAAGGGGCACCCAGTCACTAATGACTTCAGAGAGAACCAAAGTGCCGACCCCTCTAGACGCTATCTCGTGGCAGCACGGTTCCGACAGAATTCCCGATAACCACGAAATGTTGGGGAGTAGTCATCACAAAAGTACATTTCGTAAAGAACAATACAGAATGCAGAATAGGAGGAAACAAGATGTTGTATTTCCGGTAGCTGAGGACAGTATCCTTTGCCATTCCACTGGATTATCAGCGAGAGTCCAGGTTAGACGTAAAGAAGCCGAGGGGAAGTCATGTCACTCAATCAGTGGTCGTCACCAACAGGGATTGGGTGACATCCATAAATAAGATGTCAGACTAAGGTTGCGAGGGAGGAAATGACACTTCTGGGGGCACTGGGGGGGGGGGGGGGGAGGGGGCTTGTCCTGGGACTTCTGCAAGATACAGAACCGAAAGAGAACTGGCAACCTTGCAGCACACATAGTGTATCTCGTGGCAGAGTTGTGGTAGTAGGCTTCTGGCCTGAGAACTGCTTGGCAGAGGGGTCCTTTCAGCTGGAGAGAGGGAGTGGATCCTGGAGGAGAGTGCGTGGGAAGTGCAGTGGAAAGGGAGGGCGGGGTGATGGATCTAGAGTAAGGAAGAGGTAGAAGGGAGACAGGATGTACAGACGTAAAAGTTGAAGAAAGTGACACAATTTTTTTTTGCGAGACCAAGCATAAGACAGGCGGTCCAGGGACTTGTGCTCTTGGATTTTCTTTTCTCTCTTGTAAGCTTGGCAGTCTGGCGAGCGAGGAGAGTTGTTCTCATGACAATTGACAAACAGGTGGCTGAACCCATGGGCTTCCCTCATAGAGTGGGTATCCACAGTCACCACAAAGAAGGTCAGTCGTACAGCGGGAAGACAAATGTCCAAAACGGCAACACCGAAAGAACCTCATGGTTGGTGGGATGTACAACTCCACATCACATCTGTAGCACATAACATTGACTTTCTCCAGGAGTGTATCCCCCTCAAAAGCCACAAGGAAGGTGCTGCTGTTAGTGTGGTTGTCTGTATGACACTTATGCTCATGTTGAACAAAATGAACGCAACATCGATCCAGATTAGCCTGTAGTTCATCAGGTTGCAGGTCTCTATCAAAAATCATTCCCGAAATCATATTCAGAGACTGGTGAAAAGTAATAGACACTGGAACATTGCCAAGATGATCACAAGCATGAAGAGCTGAAGATTGAGTGGTAGAAGGAGCTTTGTTCAACAGGAAACCCGACATCATTTTACTGAGAGACTCCATCAAACATGTCTTCCATGTTCTCCACAAAAAACAATGGCTTGAGTGGAGTCACCGTCCATCCTAGTACAGACGATGTAGAGGGGAAACTGTTTCATCCCAAGACGGCGAGACTGGACCTTCTCCCACAGTGTGGCCAGGGAAGGGTCATACAAAGCAGCACAGCAATCTCTCAACATTCAAAGAGATGGCGTTTGGAGAAAAGCCAGATTTTTACAGATTGATGCTCTTAATGCGCCATGCATCAGTCCTGATAAGACGAACTCCGATCAGGGGCTCTCCCCACGGGACCCACCAAATCGCAGCAAAGGTTGCTTGGCACTATGGCTATTACCAGGAGTTCTGATGCTCCTGAAAGACGAACAACCACTCGTGGCATGTATGGGGTGGGAACAACCCAGGTATTGTGATCCCTGTATTGTCAGAGGACCCAGCCAGATGGTTACATAACAGCCCCTCCACACAGACTGGCTACACATGCTGGTGATGCATGCGGGGGAGGGGGGGGGTAGGGGATTACAGTGGGGAAGAAAGAGGGGGAAGAAGGGGGGAGAGGAAAGCACGCTGTAGACGCTAGGAACGTGATTCGTTCCCAAAGGAGGCTCACACTAAAAACAGAAAAATGAGGTCAGACATCAAGTGGGGACATACGACGCCAAAACCGATGAAAGAGAACAGGAAGGAGGAACAAAACTACAAGTAATACAGAGGATGAGGTAGATAGGCAAGTCGACATAAATCAGAACACAGAAAAAGAGTAAGCAGGGGGCATTGGGGAAGGAGTGAGGATAGGGAGCCACGGCAGGATGAAGGAAATACACAGCCAGGGAAGGAAGAATGGGCTGTAATAGCTCAGAGATCCTTGTGCGCCACACACAAACTTATAAAAGAACTGTGAGCCGTCTGGGATGGGGAAGGGGGAGGGGGGCAGAATGCTGAAGATGTAACTAATGAGGAGGTGCAGAATAGAATTGGGGAGAAGAGAAATTAGTGGCACACCCTGACTATAAGAAGGGATCAATTGGTAGGACACATTCTGGGGCATCAGGGGGTCACACGTTTAGTGTTGGAGGGAAGCTTAGGGTATAAAAGTCGTAGAGGGTGACCAAGAGAAGAATAAAGTAAGCAGATTCAGAAGAATGTAGGTTGCAGCAGCTACTCGGAGATGAAGCGGCTTGCACGGGATAGAGTAGCATGGGGAGCTGCAACAAACCAGCCTCTGGACTTAAGACAACAACAAGTATTTTGCAATGTCTTTTTTTTTAAGGGAGATATTTGTGTGTGGAGGGGGAGGGGCGGAGGAGGTGGGCGGATTTTGTTCTTGAATATGTAAGTTTCTGATGCGTTTGGTCTCGAAATGTGAGAAACATGATGAATTTGACGATACTCTACGGCAGCAGCAGCATTTGGCTACTACTCTTAATGCTTGTCGTGTATCTGTGAGACAAGTGACGCACCAGAAAAGCTGGATAATACGGCAAAAGGGAGATGGGTAGACGCGAACATGTATGTAACGACACGGACAGTCACGATACACTGTGTGGGATAATGGGAAGAGAAGCTCTTTGATGCCGCTGCATATCATTAAAATATTACGCAGCAAAAACAAAACGTTTTAAAAGTGAAGTTACACAAGAGAAGCTGTGACGAATATTAACATGAAAGGGAAGCCCAGCAGTTGTGGGGTGGCGCTGTAAGCAATTTTCATCTCACAAATACTGAATAATTTCAAACTCGTAAAATAACTGTAGAGTGTAGTAAAAACCGTAGTCTCTGCTACAAGTCACTACACTTCTTTGTGTCTTTCTGAGAACGAAGGAAAAATAACTAATTAGTCATACTAGAGATATACAATTATTTCATTTATCTGGTATGGATTTTGAATAATCTAATTTAATGCATGATGTGCTGAAAATATTTCATAGCTTAGAGAATAAGGTAAACGATTACTGTCGCAAGAGTAGCGGTACGGAGGAAAGCAGACTCAGCAAAATACTGTGCACTATCGTTTGTATGGATTCAACAAAATTTATGCTATGAATTTACGATTATTGTGTCGCCGACTTCTGTGAATGTACACAAAATACGAACTTGTAGCATTTGATGGAGATACATTACTAGAAGATAAGTGGAGATCATATTAAATTGCATGTGCCTTAGTGGTATCAGTGTTATATTCATCTTCATCCGTAAAGCTTATCCTATGCAGCTTTAACCAAGGCAATAGATCTGGTCATTGACTGACGCCGTTATCAAATCACGATAGGCCAGGGACCAAAGAAAGACGGTAGCTATGGGTCTTAATTGATCATCTGTAGTCTCGTTTCGACTATCCAGATATAGAATGTGACTCTCTGTTTTACATAGTAGTTAGAATTTCCAGTCTTCAGTTACGATCCTACAGAAACGCTGTTAACGTCAGACAGTGAAATGTACCTTAGAATTCAAGCAATAATTTAGCAAGGAGCGGAGATTTGCTAGTATCTAATATCACTGGCAACAGACTACGACGAGAACATTTGTACACAGCACACCACCACGCGTAAGCTATAAAGATATAGTCTACATTGGTAAATTTTTTGTTGTATTTGCGAATTCAGAACATTACTGGTTCTAAACTTGGGACACAGTGTGGCTAACTTGTGGTATGTAAGTTTGGTCTCTTTTATATTCTACATTACTGGCCATTAAAATTGCTACACCAAAAAGAAATGCAGATGATAAACAGGTATTCATTGGACAAATATATTATACTAGAACTGACATGTGATTACATTTTCACGCAATTTGCGTGAATGGATCCTGAGAAATCAGTACCCAGAACAACCAGCTCTGGCCGTAATAACGTCCTTGATACGCCTGGGCATTGAGTCAAACAGAGCTTCGATGGCGTGTACGGGTACAGCTGCCCATGCAGCTACAACACGATACCACAGTTCATCAAGAGAAGTCACTGGCGTATTGTGACGAGCCAGTTTCTCGGCCACCATTCACCAGGCGTTTTCAATTGGTGAGAGATCTGGAGAATGTGCTGGCCAGGGCAGAAGTCGAACATTTTCTGTATCCAGAAAGGCCCGTACAGGACCTGCAACATGCGGTAGTGCATTATCCTGCTGAAATGTAGGGTTTCGCAGGGATAGAATGAAGGGTAGAGCCACGGGTCATAACACATCTGAAATGTAACGTCCACTGTTCAAAGTGCCGTCAATGCGAAAAAGAGGTGACCGAGATGTGTAACCAATGGCACCCCATACCATCACGCCGGGTGATACTCCAGTATGGCAATAACGAAAACACGCTTTCAATGATCGTTCACCGCGATGTCGCCAAACACGGATGCGACCATCATGATGCTGTAAACAGAACCTGGATTCATCCGAAAAAATGACGTTTTGCCATTCGTGCACCCAGGTTCGTCGTTGAGTACACCGTCACAGGCGCTCCTGTCTGTGATGCGGCGTGAAGCCATGGTCTCCGAGCTGATAGTCCATGCTGCTGAAAACGTCGTCGAACTGTTCGTGCAGATGGTTGTTGTCTTGCAAAACGTCTCTATCTGTTGACTCAGGGATCGAGACGTGGCTGCACGATCCGTTACAGCCGTGCGGATAAGATGCCTGTCATCTCGACTGCTTGTGATACGGGGCCGTTTGGATCCAGCACGGCGTTCCGTATTATTCTCCTGAACCCACCGATTCCATATTCTGCTAACAGTCATTGGATCTCAACCAACGTGAGCAGCAATGTCGCGATACGATAAACCGGAATCGTGATAGGCTACAATCCGACCTTTATCAAAGTCGGAAACGTGATGATACGCATTTCTCCTCCTAACACGAGGCATGACAACAACGTTTCATCAGGCAATTTACTTTATTGAGCCTATGCCACATGTCGGGGCATTCCCATTTGGTTTGTAGGTTACATTTGTCTGGCTGCGACTGTTCATTTTTTGATGCATTCCCGTCTCTCTCCAGATAACGTCTTTTCTTTTTCAGTGTGTGAATAACGTGCTACATCCAGCGTGAGCACAATGTAATGCAGTCGTAAAAAGTATTCAACAATCCCACGTCGTTTTGCTGTCTGATACCAAGTCACAATTCTCCTTTCTCAGAAACACGTCTCTCAATCTTCCTTGAAACCATTCCTCCGCCACCGCGGTTCCTTTCACGAAAAACTTCACTGAAGCTTGTGTTCAGTAATCTGTGTTTCTGTGGTCGAAATATTACGCGGAATAACGGATTCGTGGATCTACACCAAAACAAAAATTATATCACTCAATAACTTGTTACTTATTTGAAATAAGAACGTAAAATACTGTCAAAAATTTTGTGAAAGAAGACTATGGTTACTGATTAAACCGGTCACTGAAATAATTTTCTCTTTTCGCACCTTGAAGCTTTTCGGAATTGAAAGGAAAACGAGAGCAATTATTCTCCACACCCTGAACGATTTCACTCTGAATGTGAAGTTCCTGAGAGAAGTCTCAGATTCTTTAGAATGCAAAAGAGAGGTTTTAGGAAAGAGGAAGGACTGTTATCAGTCCTCGTTAATATTGCCACAGAGAAAATCATGGGCATCTGAGGAAAGGAGAAAAGAAACAAGAGTCAGGAGAAATAAAAGGAAGGAACCGGAAAGTGAAGTGTTTAGCCTTTGGTGCTGATTTGGCCGTATTGGCTAAAAACTAAAAGACGACCCAAAAGATACAGGAAAAGCTTCATTAAATTTCTAAAAATCCTAATCCAAAAGTTTCCTATGAAACGACAGAGCGTATACAAGTTAAACATCTGAAAAATACGTAGGAATAAGACACAGGAAAAGACAACCGACTGGAAATGTTCGGATATCTGCGAGGGTGGATACAGTCCATTGGGCTGAATAAGGAGAGTAATAAAAATAGAGTCGATGTACAAGACTTATCTTACAAACGAATGCAGAGGAGTAATGAATATTTAAGAATGAAATTTTCACTCTGCAGCGGAGTGTGCGCTGATATGAAACTGCCTGGCAGATTAAAACTGTGTGCCAGACCGAGAATCGAACTCTGGACCGTTACATTTCGCGGGCAAGTTCTCTACCATATGAACAACCCAAGACGACCCAGTCCCGCTCCTCACAGCTTTAATTCGGCCAATACCTCATCTCTTACCTTTCAAACTTCACGGAAGCTCTCCTGCGAAACTTGCAGAACTAACACTTCTGAAAGAAAAGATATTTCGGAGACATGGCTTTGCCACAGCCTGAGGGATGATTCCAGAATGAAAAAAATAAATAAATAAAAATTACACATATAATAAAATTTTTTATAAGTATTTGCCTTGCAAAACAAAAATTATACGTTCCGATGCAGTATCGAAACCAGTTAAATTATGTGGCTTCGCGTGTGAAATACGGACCAAGAAGGCAGAACTGCAAATAATTGAGAAAACGAAAAGGAGGAGTTTGACGAAAAATTAGGGACTAAAACTAAATATAGTATATGAAAGAACCGGGGAAATGGAGACAAATAAAGACATTCCGAAGAGATTAAGACAGAATGAGGAAAATGAGGTTCAAATTATATAGATATGTTTCCAGGATGGACGAAAAAATTTTGAACGAAAAATGCCGTTTACGTGATTAGATCATATTGACCAACAAAATGGGCAGATGTAGTCAGTAAAGACAATAATAATTAGTGCCAGGCCACAAGTAATACGTAACAAAATAAATACGGGCGATGCACTGAAAAGTCAAGACATTGCCGATGAAATTACATGGAAGTGGAGCGAAAGATCTAATGAAGGAGCAGGTGAAGATAAGCGGCGAAAGAATGAAGAAGTTCTAGGAAGAGGAGAAGAGATTGGGCGGAAACCCTTAAATTCCAAGCAGTCCATAGTTGGCCTAAATCAACACATGAAAACAATCTTGTCTGAAAAAACGTGTTTGTTGCACTGTATCAATCTCGCCTTGATAATTTGAGTTCAGAAATGAATCCAAGCTTGACGTTCGAGTAGAGAACACAATGAATTCTTTGATGATGGCAACCTTAGTAATGTCTGTATCTATGCGGTGTTAGGTAAAAGTAAACAGTTAAACAGCTAAGAGTTCACTGATTTGAAAATCTTTTCAACAGGGCGACATAGTTTAAATAATTGTACATGTTATGCGCTATTACTTTCTGCCTTATGCAAGTTAAAAAAATAAACGAACTGTTCTCGTATATTTGCCTTTAGTCGTCATTCATTGTGTTTTTCTGGGGCATGCAGCGTTACACTGGGCGATGTTTATGGTAGTGACAGAAAAAACTGGCCGAGCTTGGTAGGCCACTCGATAAACTTATCGGTATGATTGTTTTCTTCGTCTGAGGTCAGTCGCACTCACGTAAATTTTACGGCAGTTGATGAAAGAACCAGCAAATTTCATTCGACATATCGCTCTGCGCTAAGTGGTGCTGTAAATCTCCGGAAATTTCCCGCACTCTCCGAGAAAAAACGTTATTTTCTGAGCAACCATGAATCACTGAATATTCAGCGAAAGACAGTAATTAAATTCGTATATCTCGACCTTACGACTTTCTTTTTTCCTGTTACACGGGACGCTAGACAGAAGAGAGGTAACCACGGGGAAGGAAAAGTTCTACTTCCCAATGCTGAACGTAGTTGGCGACTTGCCATCTTGCCGTTTCCTGAATGGAAAGAGGATGGTCTCACTAGACTGGAAGTAATCTATCGAAATTAAAGAACGGAAACTGTGTTTGAATTTGCAGACTTAACGGAAAGTGGTTGGCTCTTTTTCTTTTCTTTCTGTTTCAACGGAGGACGTCGTTTCGCATTTATCGTCACTTAACTTCAGATAATTTTATTCTCTGATCAACCTGTGTATGTAGAGATCTAGACATTCTTTGATTCTTGCGCTTAACTGTTTTTAGAGGTTACTCAATCTACATTACAACTTTTAGCACTGTAAGTACGAAAACTCGAAGCCTATCCACTCCCCATCTCTACAAACCAGACTCAAATGTGATAGTGCATGTTTCCACAAACATCTTCGGATTCCTGTTCTAGTGGAGAAGAGGAGAACGCTGATCATCTGTTTGTTTGATGTCCCAGACTACCAATAAGTACTGTAATAATCTTTCATTCACTTATGAAACTTGGTCATCCACTGCTAACTTTCATGACGACTCAGTTATTGCCAGACAATAAATGACTTTCCAACGTGATGTACAGACTCGCTGTTACAGCAACTAGCCGCATAAAATATTGAACACAATTAGCTGTCAAAAGTGGTATAAATCATCTGAATAAAGAATTCTTATAATGTATTGCACAATGGTTACGTAGGAAGGAGCAGAGGATAAATCCAACCTGTAGGAAGATTACACTGATCTTAGGAGGAAAGAGAAGCAACAGAGTGAATTTCAAGAACTCGGATGACAAGCAAGTACTAAGGAAAGAAGAGAAAGCAGAAAGATGGAAGGAATATATAGAGGGGTTCTACAATGGCAATGAAGACAATATTAGAGAAAGAGAAGAGGCAGCAGATGAAGATGCGATGCTGGCATTCCACTAGGAGAAAAAATTTGATAAAGCACTGAAATACTATATCAAGGACGAAACAAGGTCCCTGATATCACTACGAGAGGTAGCCATGACAAAAATAATTGACCAGGTGTGGAAGATATATGAGACATCCTAAATACCTTCGTACGTCAAGAAGACTATAAGGATTCTAATTCCACAGAAAGAAGATGCCGACAGATGTGAATATTAAGGGCTATCACTTCAATAATCCATACTTGCAAAACATTGGCTAGTGACGAATGGAGGAACTGGAAAAAGCCGAATTCAGGGATGGTAATTTTGGGGTCTGGAGAAATGTTGGACCACGAGATGCAATGTTGACACTACGACTTATCTTAAAAACAGTTTAAAGAAAGCCAAACCTACGTTTACTCATTCGTAGACTTAGAGAAAGTTTTGACCATGTTGAGTGGAGTAAATTCTCTGACATTCAGAAGGAAGCAGGGATAAAATTCAAGAAGCGGAAATTTATCTTCAACCTTTACAGAAACCAGACTTCAGTTATAAGAATCGAAGAACATGAAGCAACGGTCGAAAATGGTGGTGCACAGGGTTCTAACATATTCCCAATGTTTTTCAATCTATAGACTGAGCAAGCAAGAAAGGAAAAAAATCAAATATTTGGAGAAGGGAGGAGAAATACAAACTTAGAGATTTGCCGATAACTTGGTAATTCTGTCACAAACAGAAAAGAAATTGGAAGAGCAGTTGAACGGAATGGAGAGTGTCTCGAAATGGGGTTCTAACATGAGTATGAACTAAAGGTAATAGATAGTAATGGAATGTAGTCACTTGAAGGAAGGCGACGTGAGGGGATTACATTAGGTTATGGTACAATGAAAGTAATGAATGCGATTTGCTGTTTTGACAGCGAAATAATAATATTAATGATGACTGAACTAGCAGGATATAAAATGTAAACTATTCATACCAAGAAACATTTCTGAAAATGAGAAATTTGTAAACACCAACTACAAATTTAGGTGTTAACAAGTCTTTTCTGAAGATATTTGTCTCGAATATAGTGTTGTACAGATGTGAAACGTAGACGATAAACGCATGAGACAAGAAGAGAAAAGTAGCTTTTGAAATGTGGTGCTGAACAGATTGTTTCAGAGGTTACGGTCAATAGTTCACACTTTGAAAGTAGAGGCAAAAGTAGCTAAACAGCTCCACTAAATCTCGGTCAGCAAATCAACCGTTACCGAGATATCGCATTAAGTCGAGTTGGGAACCAACTGTAAACGCCCCTGGATACCACGGTATTTACCTTAGTATCTCAAGGTTTGGAATCGACTATCTGTTTACGCATTCGGAACTGCTTCCGTTTCTGTGCACTGTGCAGTACCGCCTCAAAATCAGCTACCAGCGTGAAGGCACCATGCACAGAGGTTACGTCAATAAAGAGTACGCTGACATGCATTTCATGTATGACAAAGCGAATGGCACTGTCCTTGAGGATGCACGATTGTATGATGAAGCTTTTCCTCTTCCCAGACAGCCCGACAGACGGGCGTTTAGCCGATTACACCAGGGACCCAGGAACGTCGGGAAACAGGAGGTTTCTCTCACGATGTATCGGAAAGTCGACCCAGATCCATTAGACCCGACGTGGAGGAAATGGTGTTGCGCATTGTACACGAACATCCGAGTACTTCAACAAGGCGGATTGCTAACCTAGAGCGTGTCCTGAGTCATAGCAGCGAGTGGCGAATTTTACAGTGGCAAGTGCTCTATTAGTATCGTCTCCAGCGAGTGCAAGCCCTCAACAATGCAGACTTCCCTCCCAGAGAGAATTTCTGCCGGTGTGTGCAACAACAGTGTAGCCTGAATCCCCTGTCTGTAATCAGTATCATCTTCATGGATGAGGCTGGATTTTTAACTACCATAACCTTCGTATTTGAGCCGATTTCAATCCTGATGCTACACACATATCATGACATCAGCATTATTGAATGTCTGGGCAGGACTGCTCGGAGATCTGATAATTGGACCACACTTCCTATCACAGTGACTAACCGAAGGGCAGTACACGCTGTTTCTGCTGTCTGCACTCGCAGATGTGCATCTTGACGTTCCACTCAAACAACGCCTGGAAATGTGGTTCATGCATGAAGGTCCTCCAGCCGGCTTCTAAGTCGGATGTATGGTCAACAATGGATATGTAGAGCAGGGACTCTGCCGTGGCCGCCAAAGTCTGCGGCTTTCTGTGTGTGTGCGTGGTGTCATTTCAAAAGCCTGGTCTACGGTACCGACGTTAAATCTTTTGAATACTTAAGCTTGCGGATTGAAGTAGCCTTCCAGCACTTACAGAATTCCTCAAGACTGTCTAAGAGGATTTACAACTTATTTCAGAGACGAGTTCAACGTTGCAGTCAGACGAATGGACAACATTTCGAACACCTACTTTAACGTTTAGAGACGCCATATGTTCCTAGACACTGATTAACAACGACGAAAAACGTGTTGTATCTCGACAACGGTTGATTCATGGATCCATGAGCTTTTAAGCTACTTTTTACCTGTATTTTCCATGAATTATTGACCATCACTTCTGAAACACCCTGCATAAGGACGCTGAATACTTTATGGCTAGATCTTATAACTAAAAAGAAAGTAATGAAACGAATCGGCGAGAGAAAAGAAATTTATGGCACAAGTTCACTAACAGAAGGTACCGGTTGGTAGAACACATTCTGAGGCATCAACGAATTGTCAATTTGATACTGGAGGGAACTATGGGAGGAAAATTGTAGAAGGAGGCCAGGGATAGATACAGCAATCAAGTTCAAATGGGTATAAACTTAGGAGTTATTCGGAGATAAAAAGGCGTGCACAGGATAAACAAGCGTGGAGAGTTACATCAAATTGGTTTTCCGGCTGGAAATTGAAACAACAACATACGGTATTGATCTCTTTGTAAATATGTGTGTTTGTGTTGTATGTATGCGTGTGCGTGCGTGCGTGTGTGTGTGTGTGTGTGTGTGTGTGTGTGTGTGTGTGTGTTTGTGTGTATATACGAATTAAAGGAAAAATATCATAAAAGTATTGTTCTATTAATATTTGTATATTTACATAAGGATAAGCTCGTTAAATGGCGTAAGCCAAAGGCCGATATAAAATAAAAACGAATTTTTTCCCCTCCAAACACAAGCAGCTTACTGCTGCTCACCGTTGAGCAGTAGCCGCGCCTTCCGTGATCTGACTGTAAAGTAATGGCCACAGTCCTATAGACAATTCGGGAGCCTGATAGCAACTGGATAGAATCATCTAGACTGTCACCTCGGCAACCATTCCAAAGGCTGCTGGCTCTCTTTAGGAACCAGTGTTAGTCTGGCCACTGCTATGGGGTTGAACCTAACGTTGTGGCTAGGCAAGCCACCGCACCGTGGCAAGAAGCGTAGCCCTGGGGTGGGAGATAAAACACCATAAAGTGTGACATTGTATATCGATACCTTAACTTCAGCAAACTAAGTTATATCTCTTCGTAATATTATGCTTGCATATCCTTGTAAAAACTGAAGACACATGAAGACACGTTTTTAGGATTTATCGGCGTACAAAAACATGTTCGAAATTCTAAGAAACATGTGAGTACGGTATAAGGAAAGAACGAATAATGAGCAAGGCATAACAAGATTGGAAGACCAACAACGAAGAGCTCGAATAAAAAATACTATAAAATTTGGATGCAGACTGTGGCTCCTATGTCCACTCTATACATCGAGGAAGCAATGACGGAAAAGAAATTTTTTAAAGTGGAATTAAAATTCAGTGTAGAAGGGTATCAATGATACGATTCGCTAATGATTTTGCAATCCTGAGTAATGATGAAGAAGAATTCTGAGATCTGTTGACGCAATCAAGAGGTTAATGACTTCAGAATATAATACGAGAGTAAATCAAAGAAAGACGAAAGAAATGAGAACAGCAGAAATGAGAATACGGGGAAACTTACTATAAAAATTGGTGGTCACCAAGAAGCGGAACCTAATGGAATTCTGCTATCCTGGATGCAAAATAACCCCCGACACACAAACCAAGGAGGACATTAAAAGCAAACTAGCACTGCAAAAAGGGAATTCCTGTCCAAAAGAAGTCTATTAGTATCAAACATAGGCTAGGATTTGAAGAAGAAATATCTGAGAAGGTACCTTTGGAGCACAGAATTATATATAGTGAAACATGTACTGTATGAAAACGGTAAAAGAAGACAACCGAAATATTTGAGATATGGTGCTACGTAAGAACGTTGAAAATTAGTTGGACTAATAAGGTAAGGAATGAGGAGGTTCTTCGTAGAATTGACCAGGAAATAATACGTGGAAATCAATGACAAGAAGAGGGATAAGCTGACAGGATATGAGGGAATAGCTTCCATGGTACCAGAGCGAGATGTATGGGGTAAAAACTGTAGAGGGAGATAAAAATTGGACAGCATCCAACAAATAATTGAGGATATAAGCTGTATTTACAAGTCTGAGATGAAGATTTTGACACAGGAGAGCAATTCGAGATTGGCCGTATCAAACCAGTCACATGATTGATAACTCAAAATGAATAAATAAATGAATCCTTCTCATCTTGACCACAAACGCTTTAATCGTTTTTCCACACTAACACGTAACATTTCAGTAGGTAACGAATCTAACGCGAAATGGCAGTACGACTGCATAGTCTCCTAGTCCTGAGACAGGGGCATGAATGAACGCTGGAATCCGTTGGCATCGTCTCGTAGCGGCGGTCCGCGTTTCTCTGCTGCGGCGGAGCTGGAATGCCAGCGTTACCGCTAGTGATACTCATGTAGTGTCCTGCGGTCGATAGGAAAGAACAAACGATCGCGTTTGAACACACTTTATTATAACTAAAACGCCTTCTTGGCGTGCACTAATTTACAAACGCAAGAACAACAAGAAGCACAACAATTCTTGTGGTGGCAAAAACCAGATAAGAGTACAAGACAATGCTCTACACTACAGCTTTCTACTGAAACGTATGAGGAGTGTCTACTAGGCTAGAGCCGGCGTAGGTACTGGCCGGAGCTGTCCTAGCTGTAGGCACACACTGCCGGCCAGACACCGCTGGCGTACTTATAACGCCGCTTCGGCGGAGTGCTACACGTAGTCACATAACGTGCAATTGGTGGATCTCTGTCACATGACTTTTCGCGAATTTGTTCCGTGTTTATGCGGGAAGTCTGTTGTTATTTAATTCCAACGAAGATGATTGCCGGTCGGGGTGGCCGAGCGGTTCAGGGCGCTACAGTCTGGAACCACGCGGCCGCTACGGTCGCAGGTTCGAATCCTGCCTCGGACATGGATGTATGTGATGTCCTTAGGTTAGTTAGGTTTAAGTAGTTCTAAGTTCTAGGGGACTGATGACCTCTGAAGTTCAGTCCCATAGTGCTCAGAGCCATTTGAACCATTTGACGATGTTTCGATCTGAGATGTTGAAGCGAGGTAGGCAGTCACCTTGCTTGTCTGTTGTTTGGGCCCACTAACTGATAAGGGGCTGCTACGGAAATAGACGTGGTTTAGGGGTAGCGTCTTTGATTAGTAATCAAATTGTCCTCGGTCCCGGGTTCGAATCTCGCCGCTGCTTAAAAGTTGATCAATAATTAGCATTGGTGGCTGAAGACTTCAGGCATAAGAAGTCATCCTGCATTCTGCCAACGGCCTTGTCAAATGCCCGCATCTCGTGGTCGTGTGGTAGCGTTCTCGCTTCCCACGCCCGGGTTCCCGGGTTCGATTCCCGGCGGGGTCAGGGATTTTCTCTGCCTCGTGATGGCTGAGTGCTGTGTGCTGTCCTTAGGTTGGTTAGGTTTAAGTAGTTCTAAGTTCTAGGGGACTGATGACCATAGATGTTAAGTCCCATAGTGCTCAGAGCCATTTGAACCCCGTAAAAGAGGTCGGAGGCATGGACAGAGGTTCACGGCACTCTCTTGTCCTTTGGGTGGGAAACTGCCCCTAAAGGTGGATGAATCAGCAGTGATTAACGGCATGAGAATGCAGAAGGCAATGGAAACCACTGCATTAAAGACATGTAATGTACATCCACAGGACATGTGGCCTGTAATTGAAAAGTGTCATGATGATCTCTCCACTAGCAAAAGATTCTGGAATAGTCCGCCATTCATATCTGCGGGAGGGGACTGCCAAAAGGAGGTTACCATGAGAAAAAGATTGAATAATCAACCAAAGGATAACGTTCTACGAACTGGGGTGTGGAATGTCTGAAGCTTGAACGTGGAAAGGAAAGTTGAAAATCTGAAAAGGGAAATGCAAAGGATCAATCTGGATATAGTGAAGGTCAGTCAAGTGAAATTGATAGCGATTTTTGGTCAGATGAGTATAGGATAATATCAAAAGCAGCACAAAATGGTATAATGGGTGTAGGATGCGCTACGAATAGGATTGTAGGGCAGATAGTATGATACTGTGAACAGTTTAGTGATAAGATTACTCTTATCAGAATCGACAGCTAACCAACACCGACAACGATAGTTCAGGTAAACATGCCGACGCCTCAAGCAGAAGATGAAGAGACGGAGAAAATATATAAGGGTACTGAAAGGGTAATACAGTACATAAAGGGAAACGAAAATATAATAATCATGGGAGACTGGAATGCAGTTGTAGGGGAAGGAGTAGAAGAAAAGGCTACAGGAGAATATGGGCTTGGGACAAGGAATTAGAGAGGAGAAAGAATAATTGAGTTCTGTAGCACTTTTCAGTGAGTAACGGCGAATACTCTGTTCAAGAATCACAAGAGGAGGAGGTATACTTGGAAAAGGCCGGGGGATACGGGAAGATTTCCTTTAGATTACATCATGGTGAGAGACAGATTCCGAAGTCAGATGCTCGATTGTAAGGCGTACACAGGAGCAGATATAGACTCAGATCGCAATGTAGTAGTGATGAAGAGTAGGCTGAAGCTTAATATATTATTCAGAAAAAATCAATACGCAGAGAAGTGGGATACAGAAGTACAAAGCCGGCCGGTGTGGCCGTGCGGTTCTAGGCGCTGCAGTCTGGAACCGCGAGACCGCTAAGGTCGCAGGTTCGAATCCTGCCTCGGGCATGGATGTGTGTGATGTCATTAGGTTAGTTAGTTTTAACTAGTTATAAGTTCTAGGGGACTAATGACCTCAGAAGTTGAATCCCATAGTGCTCAGAGCCATTTGAACCATCAAAAACAGAAGTACTAAGGAATGACGAGATACGCTTAATGTTCTCTAAGGCTATAAATACAACAGTAAGGAATACCTCAGTGGCCAGTACAGTTGAAGATGAATGGACATTTCTAAAAAGCGCCGTCACAGAAGTCGGAAAGGAAAACATATGTACAAAGAAGGTAACTACAAAGAAAGCATGGGTAATAGAAGAAATACGAAATACTTAATTTGATTGGTGAGAGGAGGAAGTACGAAAATGGTCAGGGAGACTGAGGAATACAGCAATACAAGTCACTGAGGAATGAAATAAATAACAAGTGCAGAGAAGCTAAGACGAAATGGCTGCATAATAAATGTGAAGGAATCAAAAAAGAAATGATCGTTAGAAGGACAGGCTCAGCGTACAGAAAAGTCAAAACAACCTTCGGTGAAGTTAAAAGCAAGGGTGGTAACATTAAGACTGCAACGGGAATTCCACTGAAAAATGCAGAGGAGAGGGCGGATAGATGGAAAGAATACATTGAAAGCATCTGAGAGGGAAAATTTGTGTGATGTGATAGAAGAGGGAACAGGAATCGATTTAGAAGAGATATGGGATCCAGTATTAGAATCAGAATTTAAAAGAGCTTCGGAGGACTTAAGATCAAATAAGGCACAAGGGATAGATAACATTCCCTCAGAATTTCTACAATCATAGGGGGAAGTGGAAAGGAAACGACTATTTACGATGGGGCGTAGAACGTATGAGTCTGCCGTCATACCATCTGACTTCCGGAAAAATATCATCCACACAATTACGAAGATTTCAAGGCCCGACGAGTGTGAGAATTATCGCAGAATCAACTTAACAGCTCATGCATCCACGTTGCTGACAAGAATAATATACAAAAGAATGGAAAAGAAAATTGAGGATGTGCTACACGACCATCAGTTTCGATTTAGAAAAGGTAAAGGCACGAGAGAGGCAATTCTGACGTTGCGGTTTATAATGGAAGCAAGACTTAAGAAGAATCAAGACACTTTTACAGGAGAAAAATAGACGTAAGCTATAGAGAGAGACGGTTCGTATACAATATGTAGAATAGACAAGAGGGAATAATAAGAGTGGACGACCAAAAAGCAAGTGCTCGGATTAAAAAGAGTGTAATACAGGGATGTAGTCCTTCTCCCCTTCTGTCCAATCTGCACATAGAAGAAGCAGTGAGGGAAATAAAAGAAAGCTTCTGGAGTGGAATTAAAATTCAAACTGAAACGATATCAATGATGCGATTCGCTGATGACATTGCTATCCTAAAGTGCCATTGCTGTCCTAATGTGAAGAAGAATTACATGATATGCTTAACGGAATGAACAATCTAATGAGTACAGAATATGGATTGAGAGTAAATGGAAGAAAAAGTACTGACTAGTAGTAGAAGCAAGAACAATGAGAATCTTAACATCAGGGTTGATGGTAACGAAGTAGTTGAAGTTAAGGAATTCAGCTGCCTATGTAGCAAAATGACCAATGACGGACGGAGCAAGGAGGACATCAAAAGCAGGCTACCAATAACAAGAAGGGCATTCGTGGCCAAGGGAAGGTCTGATTTAAAGCAGTTGTCACTTGACGTTTGCGCTGCGAAGATGCGGCGTTGTCACGTCAAGTACTGGCTGGAGGCAGCCGCCTCAGCGCATCGCTACCCCCGGCGATAGAAAATCGTTTTAAAGCCTGTATCTTCTACAAAAAGTAAGTAAAAAATTTCAAACCCACATATGATGTATATCTCTACAATGTCTCTCAATCTGTCAAATATCTATTCTTAATTTTAATTAGGACAAGAGTTACGTTGATTTGTTTGAAACCATTTAAATTCTCGATTTCGCAAACAGCTTCTAACTTAGCACGTCATTACTGAAAAACTATTGGTGTCACAGCAAAATATTTTTTTCCATTCATTAACAAAATAATGCACTCGGCAAAGAATCCTTAAAAGTTTTCGTTGTGTATCACGTTTCTTGTATATAAATTTCTGAAAACAGAATTTTTAAGCAACCCTATCAGTACTGAACTCGAAACAAGTATGACGTTTAAAACATCTATCTCCTATACATATTATGTAAATATTTTGAAATTTACGTACAGTATCGGTCTCAGTGGTATCTATAAGCAAATCAAATATCTTTTCTTAATTTTAATTAGGGCTGTTGTTACATTAACTATTGAAGTGTGAGAAATTTTCGCGTCCGGAAAAGTTTTCTTCTTTAGATTGCAAATCTCGAAAACTATTACACACATTGAATAACATCTTCGTGTATATACAAAATGAAATAGAATTAAAATTCAGTCTAACTTACCGTATGGAGATGTCGAGAGCTGGCCAAACAGTATTTCTTAGTCTCACAACAAGAATAAGAATTAATCGAAATAAATTCACAAACACACTATTTAATGGCAGTAAGTACACTACACACTAATCAGACAATGCGAAAACACCGCTTAATTCAGAGTCAGAGTCAGTGGAACTATCCGTGTCGCCGCTCGTATTGACAGATATAATCAAGTCTTCGACACTTTGTTGTAAGATACCTTCATTGTTCCACGCGTCCTGTATCACTCCTTTCACGTGATGCACTACCTTCTGCCAGTCTTCCGATGTCACAATTTCAACTGCCTCTTTCAAAAGGCGTTCCACTTCGGTTAATGTGTATTTCTTATTTTCTTCAGCAATATGCCGCTTAACCTGAGCCCAAATCAGGTCTATTGCGTTGAAATGGCAATGGTAAGGAGGCAATCTGAGCACTTTATGCCCGTATTTTTTTGCTACTTCATCCACAATGTAAATCGGTTTCTTTGGCTTGTGTTGCGATACAAGTTCTAATAATTCTGCCCTTGTAAAATTACTGTCGAACTGCACCTTATGTTTCTGTAACCAGCTAACAATGTCGTTTTTCCTCGTTGCCTTTGTGGGTGCTTTGTCTTGTATTACTGAATGATAAGGAACGTTATCCATAACAATGACAGAGTTTCTTGTTAAGTTCTGGAGCACACAGTCTTCAAACCATTTCACAAAAGTATTGTGGTTCATCTCTTCGTGGTAGTGGGAGGTCTTATTTGAACTGAATAGTAGCAGACAATTTGGAATGAAACCTTTTGAATTTCCGGCATGTGCTACAATTATCCTTTTTCCTCTGCCGATCGGAGCTGCCATACGTCCGCTGATGGTACCGTCTGTCCAGCCTTTTTTTAAACTGTGTCCTGCATTCACCCACGTTTCATCAAGCCAAACGATATCATCAAAATTTGTCCCCACTATTTCTCTAAGAAAGCGGCATCGCCAGGCTGCAATATCTTGGCGTTCCATTAGTAACTTTCTGCCAGAGATGGATTTATAGCGGAATCCTAACATTTTCACGACTCGTAACAAAGACGATTTACTACCCTGAAACAGGTCAGCCGCTGTGAGGGTAGCATGTAGTTTTTTGAGTGTTGGATACTCCTTCCTCGAATAAAATGCGTATATTTGACGACGAATGCCATCTTCCTGAAAAAAGTTTTGTGACCCTCTTCTCCAGTCGCCTCTTTTTCCCAGGTGTCTCCAATTTAGTTGATTCACTTGAGCCTTCTTTCGTGAATTTCTCCTTGCAGATTGTTATTACTGATCGTTCGCTAACTTGCAGTGCAGCTGCAGTTCGCTCCACCACCTTATCCAAAGGAACGAGAGGCCCTCCT
Source organism: Schistocerca nitens (assembly GCF_023898315.1). NCBI lineage: Eukaryota > Metazoa > Arthropoda > Insecta > Orthoptera > Acrididae > Schistocerca > Schistocerca nitens. The sequence continues at coordinate 1,030,215,454 of NC_064614.1, forward strand.
GCCTCCCTCTCTCTCTCAAAATACTCCCTTAAGGAACACACGTATTCACGCGCCTGACTGCGTATAACGACGCCATGTCCGCCACTTTTTGGAGGTTTCCGAGGAGTGTGCAGCCTCGGCCTCCCTCTCTTGCGACTGCTTCCATCAGACATCGTAAACACGCGAAGCTACAAGTCACTCAAATCTCTCACCCGCACGTCTACAACGGCTCGCTGAGGACTGGCTGGCACAATGCCTTACTCAGCTCAGCAGAGCGAAGTGGCAACGCAGTGGCAGCCGACGGCGCCGGCTGTCATTGGTTTATTGGTGGCGGGAGCCCTGCAGCACGTTGCCTGTCAAGTGACAACTACTTTAAATCAGACTATAGTATGAAACATAGGCCTTAATTTGATGAAGAAATTCCTGAGAACGTACGTATGGAGTACAGCATTGTCTGGTAGTAAAACATGGCCTGTGGGAAAACTGGAACAGAAGAGAATCGAAGCATTTGAAATGTAGTGCTACAGATGAATGTTGAAAATTAAGGTGGACTGATAAGGTAAGGAATGAGGGGGTTCTGTGCAGAATCGGAGAGTAAAAGAACATGAGGAAAACACTTATAAGGAGAAGGTACAGGATGATATGAAATCTGTTAAGACATGAGGGACTGCCTTCCATGGTACTAGAGGGAACTGTAGACGTCAAAAACTGTAGATGAAGACAGAAATTGGAATACATCCAGAAAATAATTGCGGACGTAGGTGTCAAGTGCTACTCTGAGATGTAGAGATTGGCACAGGAGAGGAATTCGTGGCGGGCCGCATCAAACCAGTCAGAAGACTGAAGACTCAATCCCCCCCCCCCCCTCCTCTCCACCACCAAATAAAAAAAAGACTACTCGGAAGTGGAATCTCATCAACACCGTCATAAGTTTCCCTACACTGTCGTCTTCGAGGCTTCTCTCGAATATCACTCGGAAATGTCTCCTTTTGCAGTCTCAAGCTCGTCCCCTCACTAGGACGGGTCCTCCCTGAGCGTTCTCAGAGATACGTATCTCATGCACCCGATTGACCGGCTAGTGGTCGTCTTCAGGAGATTAAAATTTTTAGAAGTCTTTCATAATAAGTGCGTACTGTTCCAATTCCAGAGGATCAAAAACAACAGTCATCGACTAAGAAAGTTGTTACTGGAAGACATTCCTTCGGTGGCGAGCTGCATCTCGCTCAGTTGTGTCTTGTGGACGCCTCCACCTCTGCCTTCGAAACGCGCCTTTAAATCTGAAAACGTGTGCTTTCACTCCAGCCGAGATTCTGGGTGTGCATCGACGAGCGCCGTGTAGCTTTTCTGGGCTCCAAGACGCACAGGTGTGGTTGCCAGCTCCGGTATCTGGCGGCTGCAGTGTCGGGGCGGCAGGTTGGCAGTCTCGTCTCGCCGTGTGCTAAAAGTTTTTATTACTGAAAACGAATAATATTAGTGGTGTCGCATCTGACGTTTCACATCTGGGAGTGGGAGTAGAGGTGGAAAGCGCTTGGAATGTGTGAAGCAACTGAGGCGAATTGATATTGATGTAAAACCGACAATATTCGGGGTTGCTTGGCTGGTGGGTGACAGTCATGATGGCAGTTGACCCACAGCAGCGGATGTGGTGGCATGGTGGAAAATGTGATGAAATGTTAGGTTTATTTGTGGAATGTGTGGAGTAATTTCAAATGAGACCGGTAACTTATCTGGCGAAATGCTGAGAGGTTAGGTATGTCTAGAATCAATAGGTCTAGGTGTGACGGTGGGAAGCTGATGACACAAAAAAGAATAAACAAATTTGGTGTCGTTAATTCATGAAACGTGTTGTTATTATTATGGTCTTTAGGCTGGAGACTGTTTTGATTATTTTTTCCACGCTAGTCCATACTATGCAAGACCTCTCATGTCAGTGTAACTATATTCATTTCAACTTGCCTACGCTATTAAAACCGTGTACTCCCTACAGTTCCTCGCCCTTCAACTCACAACCTCCCATTACCAAACTGAGGAGCCTTAGATGCCTCAGGTTGTGTACAATAAACCAATACCTTCGTCCTATCCACATGATTTTCAGTATTCTTCTGCAGTGTCAAGAGCTTCAGTTCTCTTATTGTTTGAGCTGCTTATCGCCCTCGATTCATTTCCGTACAGCGGTACACTCCATAAAAATATCTTCAGAAAAGACTTTCTAAAAATTAAATTTATCTTCAAGTTAGCAAATTTCTCTTTTTCAGAAATGTTTTACTTGCTTTTGAAAGTCTGTTTTTTTATACCGCCTATACTTCGACCATCATCAGTTACTTCACTGCCTAAATAGCACAAATTACATTTTGTTTTAATACTTTATTTCTTAATCTTATTTTATCAACGTCATCAATTTTAATTCGACAGTATTACATTACCTTTGCATTACTTTTGTTGATATTCATTTTATAACCTCTTCGCAACTCGTTATCCACTCCGCTCGATTGCTCTCGCTAGTCCATTGCCATCTCTGACTGAATTATAATGTCATTGGTAAACCTGAAAAATATTTGTTTTCCTCCCTGAAATTTAATTCCATTTCCAGAAATTTCCGTGGTTTCATTTACCGCTCGCTCAGGAGAAAGCTTCAGGCTGTGTGAAGCGAACTTCGTAATAACGTACAATTAGATTTTTTAGTTATATTTTAGTATACGTATGTATACAAGTCACCTGTATATTTCTCATTTGGGAACAAGTAGAGAGCTTTCCATGAGTCATAATCAGTTTCCACTTTACGACAGCACTAAGGCTTTCGTGTTGGTCAAATATCCAACGTTAGCTATGGTACAGTAAAACAGATGGCTGTCGAACTAAGACAGTCTGTGACCACTAGTAAAGTGGTTCATCCAAATGTTTCACACAAGTGGCTGAACGTACACGAGTAGACAAAGGGCCACTGGATCACACAGCAGTGGAGAGACACTTCTGTACACACTTGTAAAGAATACGGTACGATATGACTTGAGAGGGAGAGAGAGGGAGAGAGAGAGAGAGAGAGAGAGAGACAGAGAGAGAGAGACGGACAGACAGAATGATTTTTCTTTTCTTTGCACATCTACTCTTAAATTAATTATTGGGTACAAATTCCGTAAATTGATTCCTGAAATTGGGAATTAAAGTTTTTTCTTGTGTAAGGGTTGTTCCAATCTCAAGTGTCACTCAGTCAAGTAGTAATTATATTTTTCCTCTCATTATATGAATTCTGTGCCTTCCATTATTTTATTGTAATGTGTCTGAGTCGTGATGTCTTCTGTGAGATCGCTAGCGCTATCCTACTGGCGCCACTTGTATACACGTTCCGTCGACTCTGGCACTCATCGTATGATCTTTGCTGGGTTATGTGTACCCTCTGCTGCTGTGTGATGGTGAGTGGTGTGTGGGACACAAAGCTGGATGGGTGTGTCTGAGTACCGCCCGTCCTGGCGAAAGTAGCGAGTTGATTCGGTTGACCGTTGGACTACGGGGGTCCGCATTCTCCTGCAGCGTTGACCGTTGCTACTTGCGAGTTTATCGGGCAAGAAGCGGCTCTCGTCCCGTGCAACCTCGTTACGAAGTGTATGTCAGTTGCGGTGTGCTAAATACGCAGAGATACACTGAACAACGTGTTAGGAGCTACGAGCAGAGTGGCAGTGTTAGCCGGTGCCTACCTGGAGTCCTGAAGGTATTAACTTCCTTCACATTTATTTGGAATTATGTATGAAGACTGATCAGTAAGTTCTGTATTGAGGATTATTAATTCTGCTCCGGTGTGAGCTGGCCAGGGAGCCGGTTGCTTTATGCCTTAAAGTTACCCCTTTTGGGGCTTTGTGTGTCAATCTGGAATTTCTGTAAGTGCCAAGGTAGTATTTTGCAATGATAATCTGGTCCTTGAAATCGTTGTTTGTTATCACTGATTATCTGATACTAATGATTGAAGTTTCTGTTTGTTGTAGACCTTATGGTCCTTTCCGGGGCGAGTCATTGGGTTTGGCCTGTAAATAAAGTTGTGAGCGCTCAGCCTAAAGGTGGGCATGTGTGTGAATCGTGTGTGTGCGTGCTTGTGTTTGCACACTTACTCCATGTTGAGGAGCCCTCACGGTTATAGATACACATTTTAACTGGCCATCTGCCATTTGGTGCTTATCCAAATTACAGTGTCTGTTAGCCCCTAAGAGGCCCATTAAAGGTATACCTTGACATATTTAATCTTGTTTGATTGTTATTATTCCATGATTATTATTCATCGTGTTTTCCTTCAATTAATGTCGAACCTTGTCGTGATCTCAGTGTCTTGATTTATACACTGTGAAGTCACATTAATGTGACCACCTGTTAAAAGCCTGAATAGCCACCTTTTGCAACGCAGACTGCAGGAAGAGAGTAATGAGTTCTGAGAAGTTACCGATAGTGACGCAATTTTTTTTTTTGTCATCAGTCTACTGACTGGTTTGATGCGGCCCGCCACAAATTCCTTTCCTGTGCTAACCTCTTCATCTCAGAGTAGCACTTACAACCTACATCCTCAATTATTTGCTTGACGTATTCCAATCTCTGTCTTCCTTTACAGTTTTTGCCCTCTACAGCTCCCTCTAGTACCATGGAAGTCATTCCCTCATGTCTTAGCAGATGTCCTATCATCCTGTCCATTTTCCTTATCAGTGTTTTCCACATATTCCTTTCCTCTCCGATTCTGCATAGAACCTCCTCATTCCTTACCTTATCAGTCCACCTAATTTTCAATATTCGTCTATAGCACCACATCTCAAATGCTTCGATTCTCTTCTGTTCCGGTTTTCCCACAGTCCATGTTTCACTACCATACAGTGCTGTACTCCAGACGTACATCCTCAGAAATGTCTTCCTCAAATTAAGGACAGTATTTGATATTAGTAGACTTCTCTTGGCCAGAAATTCCTTTTTTGCCATAGCGAGTCTGCTTTTGATGTCCTCCTTGCTCCGTCCGTCATTGGTTATTTTACTGCCTAGTAGCAGAATTCCTTAACTTCATTGACTTCGTGACCATCAATCCTGATGTTAAGTTTCTCGCTGTTCTCATTTCTACTACTTCTCATTACCTTCCTCTTTCTCCGATTTACTTTCAAACCATACTGTGTACTCATTAGACTGTTCATTCCGTTCAGCAGATCATTTAATTCTTCTTCACTTTCACTCAGGATAGCAATGTCATCAGCGAATCGTATCATTGATATCCTTCCACCCTGTCTTTTAATTCCACTCCTGAACCTTTCTTTTCTTATTTCCATCATTACTTCCTCGATGTACAGATTGAAGAGTAGGGGCGAAAGGCTACAGCCTTGTCTTACACCCTTCTTAATTCGAGCACTTCGTTCTTGATCGTCCACTCTCATTATTCCCTCTTGGTTGTTGTACATATTGTATATGACCCGTCTCTCCCTATAGCTTACCCCCACTTTTTTCAGAATCTCGAACAGCTTGCCCCATTTTATATTGTCGAACGCTTTTTCCAGGTCGACAAATCCTATGAAAGTGTCCTGATTTTTCTTTAGCCTTGCTTCCATTATTAGCCGTAACGTCAGAATTGCCTCTCTCGTCCCTTTACTTTTCCTAAAGCCAAACAGATCGTCACCTAGCGTATTTTCAATTTTCTTTACCATTCTTCTGTGACGCCATACCGACTCCAATGGTCTGGCCGACGGCTATAGGTTTCTTGGTTGAGGAGCAATCCGATGGAGGTGGTCCCAAAACTGCTTGATCTGGTTTAAGTGTGGGGAGTGTAGCGTCCTGGACCCTTCGCACGATTTTTTCAGTGTGTTTGCTTTCAAGGCGTTTCACGCCGTAATTGACAATGTTCATCTATCCTATGGGCCACAAAATGTGATTAGTCTGAAAAGGCCACCTGTCACCACTTAGTGGATATCCAGTTGTGATGCTGTAGCGCAGAATTCAGCCTTCGTCACTGATGAACTGCAATCAGCATCGGACCGCGAACCAGGCGCCTGATGCAGGAGCCCATACGCAGCGACGTTGGCTGAACGGTCGTTGAGGAGACGATGTTGGTAGCTGATTGGTTCATCTTGGTGGTCAGCTGTTAAAAAAAGTGCGAGTCTATTCTCTCGCACGCATCTTACTAGCCGTGGTTCACAACTGTTATTACTGGGCCGTCATACACGACAGATGCCATGGCGTCGGTTTTGTCGTTCACGGTAAAGCTTAATTACGGCGGCATGCGAACAGTTTATAAACTAAGCTGTTCTGGAGATGCCTTCACCGTTGGGCCAAAAGTCAATTATCATGCCCTTTTAGACGTCACATAAATTGTCCCGCTTCTGCATTACGACTAAGATAACGTCTGAGTTATTTTCCGCTTCACCCCCCACCCCACGGACACCCTTTATCGCTTTATATACCATCCACTGGTAACGCTACCACGTGCCATCTGTGGATGGTTACTGAACGTTGACGTCGAACGTAGGTGATGGTCACATTAAGGTGACTGGACAGTGAATGTAATTTTTCGTAAATTAACATGGCAACCTTTCAATTGGAGTTTATTGTCTTCCTCCTTTGCTTGAGTTCACATGTTGTCTTTGTGTTTGCTTCTCGGCCGCTTGTATCGTAAAAGTTTCCAGATGTGTAATGTTGATTCGTGTGGCGTACTCGTAACATCCTGCAGAGGAAACAGTTGGTAAACTCGTCAATTTTTTGTACCATGTTCTAGTCTGTCAATGCAGTTCCTTTGTCTTATCAGAATATGATTAATGAGATCAGAACATATGCGGCTTCTACGAAACAAGAATAGTCTCTCATATGGCTATTTGAGTCCGTCGGGAGTTAATTGTTGCAAACGGAGGCCTTTGTAGGGAGTGTGGGCATAATGAGACAGTGTCTGAGGAGCCGTCTTATATTATTACAAGTAAATTATGTATCATGCTATTTCAGTTGATAATTCCAGTTGAAAGTGGGCTTCTTAAGTTTGATTGCTGACATTTACCTTTGTTCCTAAATGTTTTGTCCTACAACGAACGGTGTGCGAAATGTGATCAACACATGCACATTTAGTTCATAGTATTTCGAGGACAAGGAATACTCCAGTTGATCGAAGAAAGAATGTTCAGTTAACTTGAGGAATACAGACATACAAGTCGCTTACAAATGAAATAAACAGGAAGTGCAGGGAGGATAAGGAGAAATGGCTGCGGGAAAAATGTGAAGAAATTGGAAAAAGGAATAACTGTCGAAAGGGTGGACTCAGTTTAAAGAAATGTCAAGGCAAAGGTAGTAACATTAACAATGCAATCGAAACTCCACTGTTAAATGCAGAGGTGAGAACATATAGATGGAAAGAGTATATTGAAGTCCTCATAGACTTGAAACTTCCTGGCAGATTAAAACTGTGTGCCCGACCGAGACTCGAACTCGGGACCTTCGCATTTCGCGGGCAAGTGCTCCACTGGCAGAAGTAAAGCTGTGAGTACCGGGCGTGAGTCGTGCTTCGGTAGCTCAGATGGTAGAGCAATTGCCCGCGAAAGGCAAAGGTCCCGAGTCCGAGTCTCGGTCGGGCACACAGTTTTAATCTGCCAGGAAGTTTCAGATCAGCGCACACTCCGCTGCAGAGTGAAAATCTCATTCCTCATGGACTTGTCTGGTGACGATATACGAGAAGAAAGAGAAGGTGATATAGAAGAAATAGAGGATCTAATGTTTGAAGCAGAATTTAAAAGAGCTTTGGAAAAATTGAGATCGAATAAGGTATAAGATATAGGTAACATTACATCAGAATTTCTAAAATGACTAGGGGAATTGGCAACAAATCAACTTTTCAAGTTGATGCGTAGAACGTATGAGTTTGGCGGTATGCCATCTGACTTTCGGAATAACGTCATCCACACACTTCCAAAGATTGCAAAACCGACAAATGCGTAAATTATTGTACAAACAGCTAACACCTCATGCATCCAAATTACTGACAAAAATGATATACAGAAGAATGGAAAATAAAATTGAAGATCTGTTGGATGACTATTAGTTTGGCTTTAACAAACGTAAAGGCACCAGAGACCCAATTGTGACGTTGCGGTTGATAACGGAAGCAAGACTGAAGAAAAATAAATACACGTTCATAGGATTTGTCGACCTGGGTAAAGCTTTCGACAACGTAAAATGGTGCAGCATGTTCGAAATGCTGAAAAAGTAGGGGTAAGGTATAGGAAAATGCGGCTGGTATATAATTTGTACAAGAACCAAGTAGGGAAAATGAGAGTGGGAGACGAAGAACGAAGTGTCCGGATTAAAAAGGGCGTAAGACAGGGATGCAGTCTTTCGCTACTAACTTTCGGTTTTTACATTGAAGAAAAACATTACAGAAATAAGAGAAAGGATCTAGTGTGAAATTAAAATTCAAGGTGGAATCATGTCAACGATTCGCTAATGACATGTGAAGAAGCGTTACAGGATCTGCTTAGTGGAATGAGTACAGAATATGGACTGAGAGTGATTTGTAGAAAGATGAAAGTAACGAGAAGTAGTAAAACGAGAACAGCGAGAAGCTTAACATTAAGATTGGTGATCGCGAAATAGATGGAGTCAAGAAAATCTGCAGCCTAGGCAGAAGAAAACCCATGCGATGGGAAGAAGGAATACATAAACATCAGACTAGCACTGGCAAAATAGGGCATTCCTTCCCAATAAAAGTCTACTGGTAACATAGTTCTTAATTTGAGGGAGAGATTTCTGAAAATGTACGTCTGGGGCACAGCGTTCTATGTTAGCGAAAACCAGAAAAGAAGTGACTCGATGCATTTGAGATGTCGTGTTACAAAGGAATGTTGAAAATCAGGGGGACTGATAAGGTAAAGAACACCTACACCTATGTATTTACTCTGCTATTTACAACAAAGTGCCTGGCAGAGGGTTCCACTCTCGAACGGCGCGAGGGAAAAACGAGTGCTGAAATTTTTCCGTGCGAGCCCTGATTTCTCTTATTTTATCGTGATGATCGTTTCTCCCTACGCTGGTGGGTGCCAACAGAATTTCTTCGCAATCGGAGGTGAAAACTTGTGATTGAAATCTCATGTGAAGATCCCGTCTCAAAGAAAATTTTAATGATTGCCACTCCAATTCACGTATCATGTCTGTGGCACTATCTCCCCTATTTCCTGATAATACAAAACGAGCTGCCCTTCTTTGACTTTTTCCACATCATCCGTCAGTCCCACCTGATGCGGATCCCACACCGCACAGCGATACTTCAGGATAGGGAGGATAAGCGTGGTGTAAGCAGCCTCTTCAGTGGACCTGTTGCACCTTCTAAGTCAGGGTTCCCAACAAAATTTTCTCGAGGACCCCCTTATCGAGCATAATTGGTACCTTGTCATATCACAGTAACAAGTACCTAAAAAGCCAAATTAAGAGTCTTTTTATACGTTTTCTATTTTTGGTACTTAGAAAAAACATTGACAACGGTTGTATTTTCATTTACATTTGCACCACAGTGTTTGGTAATTGTTTTACGAGATGTTTTCAACTCTGCTAATTTATTTTTGAAAAAATCTAATGACTTGCTTTTGTACTCTGTGTGCTTTGTTTCAAGATGGCACCGGAGTTTTGCTGGTTTCATACATTCATTCGAAAGGCTTTCATAGCAAATTACACATTGAGGTTTAGGCTATTTGTCAGGTCCAGTGAACGTAAAACCGACTTCCAAGTAATCAATGTTACATTTTCTAATTTTTCCAGTAAGCTTAACACTGATCTTGGAAGGGTTAGGTTCAAGAGACGCCGACGATTTAAGTTCAATGGACACTAACAACTTCGGTTCGAGAGTCACTGACTTGCTTGCTTGAACATCAAATACATTATCTTCTACATCTGTAGGCCTTTCTCGTTTTAACGAACTACTTTTTATCCAACGGTCCATTTCTAACTACGCGAACTGTAGCTTCTGCGAAAAACAACGCCTAACAAACACTACTGTTTTAATACAGAGTATTGAATATGTAAACAACATGGTCTAGGAAAGCACGGGTAATAAATTAACGGTGGCCGATTGTCGTCTGAAATGCGAGTTTCTGTGTAAAGTGACTGTCAGTTGTCAGCTGCAAAGAGGCAGCGCGCGCAGTCTAACGGCATACAGCAGAACTATTTGCCTCTATCTAATTCTAGTTTTGCGCTACAGTGTGATGGTGTCAGTTGGCTCTAGGAAGAATCTAGACGCAGAAGTTCGCGTAGTGGCCAAAACAAAAAATCTGTTCAAAAATGTTCAAATGTGTGTGAAACCTGCTAAGGTCATTAGTCCCTAAGGTTACACACTACTTAACCTAAATTACCCTTAGGACAAACACACACATCCATGCCCGAGGGAGGACTAGAACCTCCGCCGGGACCAGCCGCACATTACACGACTGCAGCGCCCTCTCGGCTAAAAAAAAAAAGTTATCATACGAAGTATATTTAATATACATTTTATTCTAATAGCATCCTGCGGACCCCTCTGACATAGCTCGCGGACCCTTTCATTGATTTGCTCTACCCACAAAATTATCTATGTGATCGTTCCAGTTTAGATTATTTGTAATTGTAATCCCTAAGTATTTAATTGAATTTATAGCCTTCTGATTTGTGTGACTTATCGTGTAATCGAAATTTAGCGGATTTCTTTTAGTACTAATGAGAATAACCTCACATTTTTCTTTATTCAAGTCAACTGCCACTTTTCGCACGATACAGATATCTTATCTAAATCATTTGCAATTCGTTTTGGTCATCTGATGACTTTACAAGACGGTAAACGACAGTATTCTCTGTAAACAATCTAAGACGGCTACTCAGATTGTCTCCTATGTCGTTAATATAGATCAGGAACAAAAGAGGGCCTATAACACTTCCTCGGGGAAGCCCGTATATTACTTCTGTTTTACTCGACGTCTTTCCGTCTATTACTACGAACTATCACCTTTCTGACAGGAAATCACGAATCCAGTGACACAACTGCGGCGATATTCCGTAGGCACACAATTTGGTTAGAAGACGCTTGTGAGGAAGGGTGTCGAAAACCTTCTGGAAATCTAAAAATATTGAATGAATTTGACACCCTCTGTCAATAGCACTCATTACTTCATGAATATAAAGAGCTAGTTGTGTCTCGCAATAGTGATATCTTCTACATCCTTGCTATGAGTCAATAAATCGATTTCTTCGAGATCATAATGTTCTAATACAGTATATGTTTCGAAACCATACTGCAAATCTACGTTTCTAGTATGGGCCTGTAATTCAGCGGATTACTCCTACATTCTGTGTACTGGTGTGGTTCAAATGGTTCAGATGGCTCTGAGCACAATGGGTCTTAAAATCTGAGGTCATCAGTCCCCTAGAACATTTAATTACTTAAACCTAACTAACCTACGGAAATCACACACATCCATGCCCGAGGTAGGATTCGAAGCACCTAGAACCGCTCTGCCACACCGGCCGGCGTACTGGTGTTCAGATGGCTCTGAGCACTATAAGACTTAACTTCTGTGGTCATCAGTCCCCTAGAACTTAGAACTACTTAAACCTAACTAACCTAAGGACATCACAAACACCCATGCCCGAGGCAGAATTCGAACCTGCGTCCTTATCGGTCGCACGGTTCCAGATTGAAGAACATAGAACCGCTCTGCCACATCGGCCGGCGTACTGGTGTGACTTCAGCAATTTTCCAGTGCTTAGGTACGGATCTTTCTATGAGCGAGCAGTTGTATATAATTGCTAAATATGGAGCCATTGTATCAGCATACCCTGAGAGAAACTTGACTGGTACACATTCTGGACAGGAGGTCAGGTGATTGTCTGTCACTTGTGTTTTACGTCTATACGCGTGATTTCCACACTCCTAAACATCCCTAGGTCCCCTGTTTCCGATGTGATAGACAAGTGGAAACGTGCAGGATCACGTACAGCACAAAAGCGTACAGTCGGACCTCGTCTGTTGACTGACAGAGACCGCCGACAGTTGAAGAGGGTCGTAATGAGTAATAGGCAGACATCTATCCAGATCATCACACAGGATCTCCAATCTGCTTCAGGATCCACTGCAAGTACTATGAAAGTTAGGCGGGAGGTGAAAGAACTTGGATTTCATGGTGGAGCGGCTGCTCATAAGCCACACATCATGCCGGTAAATGCCAAACGACGCCTCGCTTGGTGTAAGTAGCGTAAACATTGGACGACTGAACAGTGGAAAAACTTTATGTGGAGTGACGAATCACGGTACACAGTGTGGCGATCCGATGACAGGGTGTGAGTATGGCGAATGCCCAGTGAACGTCATCTGTAATCGTGTGAAGTGCCAACATTAAAATTCGGAGGAGGTGATGTTACGGTGTGTTCGTGTATTTCATGGTGGGGTCTTGCACCCCCTGTTGTTTTGCGTGGCACTATCACGGCACAGACCTACTTTAAGGTTTCAACACCTTATTGCTTCCCGCTGTTGAAGAGCAATTCGGGGATGGCGACTGCGTCTTTCAACACTATAGAGCACCTGTTCATAGTGCATGGCCTGCCTTGGAGAGTGGAAGATGTCGTTAAGGCTAAGGGTGGGCCAATACCATACTGAGTTCCGGCATTACCGATGAAGGGCGCCACGAACTTGTAAGTCATTTTCAGCCAGGTGTTCGGATACTTTTGATCACATAGTGTATACTATATACAGATTTACATTTTATGCATTAAAAAAAATACCTATCCTGCTGTCCACATGAATGCTCGTTAGAGCTTATTTCAAGTAAATTTGTCAAGACCGTTTCAGGAATTAGGATGACAATGTTTCCCCTTGATAAGAAGTCATCCATTATGGCGCTTGAATAGGTATATTAAAACAAGCGCGCAGTATTCTTCGGTTGTAACTTTGCGGCGAAACTTCAATCCATTCTACCGATTACTTTTCGAGTCTTGCGAGCTCAAACGTACGTTTTATATGTAAATATTTACGCAGGGCATTTCATGTACGATGGAAGCTCTGTGTCAGGCACTGCATTCTACATCTATATCTACATCCATACTCCGTAAGCCACCTGACGTGTGTGGCGGAGGGTACTTTGAGTACCTCCTTCTATTCCACCCTTCTACCTACCTTCCCTTCTAGTATTCAGATGTGGAATTCTAGTATCCAGGAATTGTAGTATTCTAGTACTCAGGTGTGGAATAGAATACCCTTCTATTCCAGTCTCGTATTGTTCGTGGAAAGAAAGATTGTCGGTATGCCTTGGTGTGCGCTCTAATCATTATGATTTTGTCCTCGTGGTCTCTTCGCGAGGTATACGCAGGAGGGAGCAATACGCTGCTTGACTCCTCGGTGAAAGTATGTTCTCGAAACTTCAACAAAAGCTCATACCGAGCTACTGAGCGTCTCTCTTGCAGAGACTTCCACTAGAGTTCATCTATCATCTCCGTAACGCTTTCTCGATTACTAAATGACCCTGTAACGAAGCGCGCTGCTCTCCGTAGGATCTTCTCTTCCTATGAACCCTATCTGGTGCGGATCCCACGCCGGTGAGCAGTATTCAAGCAGTTGGCGAACAACTGTACTGTAACCTACTCCTTTGTCTTCGGACTGCATTTCCTTAGGATTCTTCCAATGAATCTCAGTCTGGCACCTGCTTTACCGACGATTAATTTTATATGGTTATTCCATTTTAAATCACCCCTAATGCCTACTCCCAGATAATTTATGGAATTAACTGCTTCCAGTTGCTGACCTACTATATTGTAGCTAAATGATAAAGGATATTTCTTTCTATGTATTCGCAGCACATTACGCTTGTCTACATTGAGATTCAATTGCCATTCCTTGCACCATGCGTCAGTTCGTTGCAGATCCTCCTGCATTTCAGTACAATTTTCCATTGTTACAACCTCTTGATATACTAAAGTATTATCCGCAAAAAGCCTCAGTGAACTTCCGATGTTAATACCAACGGTCCTACGACACTCTCCTGCGGCATACCTGAAATCACTCTTACTTCAGGAGACTTCTCTCCGTTGAGAATGACATGCTGCGTTCTGTTATGTAGGAACCCTTCAATCCAATCACACAATTGGTCTGATAGTCCATAAGCTCTAACTTTGTTCATTAAACGACTGTGGGGAACTGTATCAAACACCTTGTGGAAATCAAGAAACACGGCAACTACCTGGGAACCCGCTACTAACAAGGGAACCTCCCCATCGCACCCCCCTCAGATTTAGTTATAAGTTGGCACAGTGGATAGGCCTTGATAAACTGAACACAGATCAATTGAGAAAACAGGAATAAGTTGCGTGGAACTGTGAAAAAATAAGCAAAATATACAAACTGAGTAGTCCATGGGCCACATAGGCAACATCATGGACAATGTGAGCTCAGGAGCGCCGTGGTCTCGTGGTAGCGTGAGCAGATGCAGAACGAAAGGTCCTTGGTTCAAGTCTTCCCTCCAGTGAGGATTTTACTTTCTTTATTTTTACATCGTTATTATCTGTCCGTTCGTTCATTGACGTCTCTGTTCACTGTAATAAGTTTAGTGTCTGTGTCTTGCAACCGCATCGCAAAACCGTGCGATTAGTAGACGAAAGGACGTGCCTTTCCAATGGGAACCGAAAACATTTGATCGCAAGGTCATAGGTCAACCGATTCCTCCACAGGAAAACACATCTGATATATTCTATACGACACTGGTAACGGCATGTGCGTCATATGACAGGAATATGTTGTCGACCCACCTAACTTGTACACTTGGCGAATGGGTAAAAAGATTCTTCTACCTTGCCCGATTTAGGTTTTCTTGTGGATGTGATAATCACTCCCAAAAAAGTGATGAAAACACAATAGTTTGTCACATAAACTGAAAATAAAAAAATTAAACTTTTCACTCGATGGAGGATTTGAACCAACGACCTCTCGTTCCCCAGCTGCTCACGTTACCACGAGACCACGGCGCTCCTGTGTTCTTAGTGTCCTTGATGTCGCCTATCTTCCCATGAACTACTCAGTTTGTATATTTTGCTTATTTTTTCACAGTTCCACACAACTTCTTCCTGTTTTCTCAATTGATCTGTGTTCAGTTTTTCAAGGCCTATCCACTGTGCCAACTTATAACTAAATCTGAGGGGGGTGCGATGGGGAGGTTCCCTTGTAAGCCGCATTTCTTCTTGGCGGTCTGCAAATTCTGGCACCCTTACCTCCAGAACCATCACAGTGGAGACACGGGACGGAGCTGCTAGATGTTGGAATCACTCCCTAGCCTTCCTTCCCAATCCCACCGTGAGAAGAGAGTAGGACTCCGGACACTGCGTGGTCGGATTGGCGGGTGCAAATCCCCAGACGGAGCGAGACCCCGCTGTAGGTGGGGTTCTGGTTTGGGAGACGCCGCGCCCTCTGCCGCTCTGTCCGTCCGCGCAACATCGTCGTCGGCGGCCGCGTCGCGTGAATTAGAGATGTGCTCCGGCAGTGCGGAGCGCTGTGGCCCACTGCAATGGTCTGCACTCTGCAGAGCCGGGCATCCGCGTAACGCGCCGGCTCGACGCCTGTAAGGAGTCCGCGCCGGGCTTAATTAAGCAGTCGCCCCTTGCCTCGTGACGCAGCGCGGGTTGCTTGTTACCCCGCCGCTGGCTGTCGCTTAAGGGGCCGTCCCGGTGCTCGCTACACGGATGTCCGCCGTCCGTGGGGCGCTGGCGCTGCCTCGCAGACGTCAAGGCGCGTACTCCTCTAGTTCTTCGGAAAATAACTTCGCTTGGGCTATAAACGTAATTGCAGGGGAGTATAACGTAATTTCTTCTTATATCATCTATTGGCAACAACAACTAAATCTTTTCAAAATAGAATAACTCCTTTCCCCCAGTCAGTGTTCATCATCAGAATGTCTGTAGATAAAAAGAAAATTGGTTGAGTGGATGTAGGACTCACCTCCTGACGGTTACGTACAAACTTCATTACACTACTGGCCACTAAAATTACTACGCCACGAAGATGACGTGCTACAGACGCGAACTTTAACCGACAGGATGAAGATGCTGTGATATGCAAATGACTAGCTTTTCAGAGCATTTACACAACGTTGGCGCCGGTGGCGACACCTACAACGTGCTGACATGAGGAAAGTTTCCAGCCGATTTCTCATACACAAACAGCAGTTGGCAGGCGTTGCCTGGTGAAACGTTGTTGTGACGCCTCGTGTAAGGAGGAGAAATGCGTACCATCACATTTCCGACTTCGATAGCCTCTCGCGATTGCGGTTTATCGTATCGCGACATCGCTGCTCGCGTTGGTCGAGATCCAACGACTGTTAGCAGAATATGGAATCGGTGGGTTCAGGAGGGAAATACGGAGCGCCGTGCTGGATCCCAACGGCCTCGTATCACTAGCAGTCGAGATAACAGCCATCTTATACGCATGGCTGTAACGGATCGAGCAGCCACGTCTCGATTCCTGAGTCATGTGGACGTTTGCAAGACAACAACCATCTGCACGAACAGTTCGACGACGTTTGCAGCAGCATTTACTTTCAGCTCGGAGACCATGGCTGCGGTTACCCTTGATGCTGCATCACAGACTGGAGCGCCTGCGATGGTGTACTCAACGACGAACCTGGGTGCACGAATGGCTAACGTAATTATTTCGGATGAATCCAGGTTCTGTTTACAGCATCATGATGGTCGAATTCGTGTTTGGCGTCATCGCTGTGAACATTGGAAGTCTGTATTCGTCATCGCTATACTGGCGTATCACCCGGCGTGATGATATGGGGTGCCATTGGTTACACGTCTCGGTCACCTCTTTTTCGCACTGACGGCACTTCGAACAGTGGACGTTACATTTCAGATGTGTTACGACCCGTGGCTCTACCCTTCATTCGATCCCGGCGGAACTCTACATTTCAGCAGAATAATACACGACCGCATGTTGCAGTTCCTATACGGGCATTTCTGGATACAGGGAATGTTCGACCGCTGCCCTGCCCAGCACATTCTCCAGATCTCTCACCAATTGAAAACATCAGGTCAATGGTGGCCGAGCAACTGGCTCGTCACAATACGCCAGTCACTACTCTTGGTGAACTGTAGTATAGTGTTGAAGCTGCATAAGCAACTGTACCTGTACACGCCATCCAAGCTCTGTTTGACTCAATGCCCAGGCGTATCAAGGCCGTTATTACGGCCAGAGGTGGTTGCTCTGGGTACTGATTTCTCAAGATCTACGCACCCTAATGACGTGAAAATGTAATCACATGTCAGTTCTAGTATAATATATTTGTCCAATGTATACCCGTTTATCATCTGCATTTCTTCTTCGTGTAGCAATTTTAATGGCCGGTTGTGTATGTTGTCAGCAAGTCATCCATGCTGCGAGTCAAGAAAATCGTCAATTTTTGCTTGTTATTGATATCGATATTGACAAGATACGGGTCCCGGGAATTCCTAGACTTTCGAGAATGTTTTAATTATAGATTTATATTTTTTGTGCAATTTTGCATTTACTACTGTAATTTTTCATTTATGTTTTAATCCTGGAGTTATATTAACAAACAATGGTTACTTATTAGCAACAGTGATATATTAAACTTTTCATAAAATTCGTTATTGAATAATGTTTCACTTAGCTGATCTAAGTTTAAGGAACAGTGAGCGTAATTTTTTGCGATGGTATGCACTTAGGCATTGACTTGGATATTTTTACACCGTGAAGGCATCATACGCTGATCAGCCAGAACATTATGACCACCGACCCGTACAGGCGGTAGCAGCATCACCGTTTGAGGAAGGAATGGAAGTCAGACACATGCACGATGCATGTATTATCAGTGAGAGTGCTGTCCGTGAGTAGAATGAGGAAGGCGCGCGATCAATCTGAGTTTCACCGAGGGGAGCTTGTGATGGCGCAAAAAGCTCCTCATGAGCCTCATATCCACAAACCATTATATAGGATGGGATATTGACCTTAAAAGCCATGTCAACTGAGCGAACCCAACTATAACCTTGGATTTTGTGATGGCTCGACCATTTTTCGTTTCTAATCTGTCGGATGTCACCATCGGTTGTTGTGGCCGAGCGGTTCTAGGCGCTTCAGTCCGGAACCGCGCTGCTGCTACGGTCGCAGGTTCGAATCCTGCCTCGGGCATGGATGTGTGCGATGTCCTTAGGTTAGTTAGGTTTAAGTAGTTCTAAGTTCTAGGGGACTGATGACCATAGATATTAAGTCCGATAGTGCTCAGAGCCATTTGAACCAGTTTCTAGGGGACTGATGACCTCAGATGTTAAGTCTCATACTTCTTAGAGCCATTTGAACCAGACTCGTAAAACAGGACAGACGGTGAACTGTCCCAGAACTAACATTAGTCTTTAATGCTGGGCAGAGTACAAGTGTACAAGTGTTTTTGAGTGAACACACAGTGCACCAAATAATCCTGCAGCTGAAGACCCATGCATGTGCCAATGTTAACACTACAGCATCGGCAACTACAACTGAAATGGGCAGATGACCATCAGCACCGGACGTTGGCGCAGTAGCAGAGCGTTGCATGGTCCGATGAATCCCGATACATTCTTTATTATACCGATGGAGGGCGCGAATCTGTCTTCCAGGGGACATCTACTGCGGGATGGAGATAAGTTGGCGGCGGCTCCACTATGCTCTGGGGAACATTCACGTGGGAATCTATGGCCGAGTGCAGCTCATGCAAGGCACCGCGACGGCCATGGAGTATCGTACACTGGTTGCAGACAACGAACACCCCTTCATGACGACCATGTTTTCCGACAGCAGTGGCGAGCTCCAATTGATGTACCGGTCTCCCAACTCACCAGATCTGATCCCGATCGAATATATCTGGGATGTGCTTCAAGGTCCCCCTCCCCAGAATTTATGGGAATTAGGTGACTTGCGTATGGAAACGCGGTGCCACCTTACTCTACCGAGCTACCAAGGCCTCATTGCTTCCATGGCACGAGGCGTCGCCCCTGTTCCAAAAGTGGAAATAGCAGCTGTTAGATATGTGGTTGTAATCCTCTGGCGTATCACTGTATACCTTAGATGTGACATGAATTTGAGCTTCATACGTTTACCCATTCCTTTGTGTGTCCGTTCCTGAGGAAAAGAGGCCTTTTCGCTTTGTTGTACTGTGAAAAATTGTTTTTTGGCCAAGTTTCATGACTCTAGATTAAGTACTATATAGGTTTAGATGAGTGAGTTTGCGAGTATCAAAATATGTGTCTCTTCATTCCATTGGGTCAGAAACTTAAAGCTTGTACACCAACAAAAGGTAACAAATTTTAGTATCTGACATAAATTTCAACTTTTTATGTGTATTAATTGCTGAAAAAAGGGGTCTTAACAGATGGAAGGACCGACAGAATGATTATAGTTCAAAGGGAAGTACTCTACAGCTTTTGATGAGTGAGTTTGCTATATCAAAATGTGTGACATATATGGCCGCATCTTTTGATTCCATTAAAAGCTTAAGGTTTTTACAACACTAAGAGATGACAGGCTTCATTACGTCGCGAAGGGGTGCCAGACTTTAGGATGTGACATAAATTTCAAAACACAGATGGACAACAAAGTGCTCCTATAAGGGTTCCGTTTTTACCTATTGGGGTACAGAATCCCTAAAAAAAGGGGATAGTAAGAATCGTTATAGAATCCCTACAATCTGCCAGGAAACTATCTTGTGATAAAAAAGATAAACTTCTATCTAAAACTCACGATGCAAGCAGCAGCACAACTTTCTCGTAGTGCTGTCAAAAAAGTATGGGCAACATTAAGTAGAAGTCAAGATTTTATAGACGAAGTGCAAATTTTTTATTGTGAATTCATACACAGCGTTATATCTTCTATATTTTCTTCATTTAGTGTACTTATTTGCCAACGGCGTTGCCGCAGTGGTAACACCGGTTTCCGTCAGATCACCGAAGTTAAGCGCTGTCGGGCTAGGCTAGCACTTGGATGGGTGACCATCCGGTCTGCCGAGCGCTGTTGGCAAGCGGGGTGCACTCAGCCTTTGTGAGGCAAACTGAGAAGCAGCTTGATTGAGAAGTAGCGGCTCCGGTCTCGGAAACTGACCTACTGCAAGGAGAGCGGTGCGCTGACCACATGCCCCTCCATATCCGCAGCCAGTGACGCCTTTGGGCTGAGGATGACACGGCAGCCAGTCGGTACCTTTGGGCGTTCATTGACTGTGCGGTTGGTTATAATTAAACTTTCACTATTTAACACGCAATCACAAGCAAACTAATTACCGTAAGAGTACCAGACGTGGCAGCATTACTGTCAAAGACATGGGGTAGAGAAATAATGCAGAATCAGTTCAACTGAAATGCTTTTAACGTGCTGCTACACCTCATCATACCATTACATATTGGTACCATTACTGCCAGAAAAGGGGCTCAGTATGGCGCCGTCAGTGTCCAGAAGTCTGAAAGTGCAGGATTGCATTCTGCACAGCAGAACGAAGCATGTCCACAGGTATTCTGACTACCTCTCTTGATACGCTGCGCTTCAGATCAGCACATATGTGAATGTTCACCTGGTAAATCCTGTCCTACAGGCGGACCCAGAACCAGGAATCAGAGAGAGTGAGATCGGATGATCGTGCCGGTCAAGCGTTTGGAAACAATCTGCTGATTATTCGATCATTTCCAAATGTGTTTCGGAGAAGCAGGCGGACTTCACGAGCATTGTGCTGTAGGGGCCCATCTTGCATGGAAACTATTGAATTCATTGCGTCTCTCTCCTGTAGGGTGGCATAACATGTTGGCTAAGCATATCACCATCACACTACACGTCTTTGGTCCTTGAGCGCCAACTTGTTCAAAGGAGAATAGGCCAGTAATGAATGTAGCCGTGAGTCCACACCATACAGTGGCACTTTCAGCATAGAGAGGAACTTCATGCACAGTGATTGGTGGTAAAAATCTCCACACTCGGCAGTTCTTTGTGTTCACCTGATATGTCAGAGATAATGAGCTTTTTTGTCCACAGGATAGTCCATGGCCAGTCTGGTAGCGAACGCCGCGGGTTTCGAATCCGCACCTGACGGCACGGACCTCGATTACCACAAGAGGTCTCTGCAGCCATCGTGCCATAAGCCGTGGCTGCGCGCGCTCCTGGGCCGCGTGTGTGACACTATGACACTATGTGTGACACTATGACTCACGAAGAGTGACCACGGCATCTGGTGGCCACAGTTGGAACTAGACGGTGGCGCTGTGGAGCACATGGCGAGCCAATGGCGACGTACCCTATCATGTATTTAAGTGCTTAACTCTCACTCAGCGAGGCAGTCCGATATACGCGTGAGTCTCTCGATATCTCGCTTACAGACATCGTGTTTACTTTGTTGATTTCCGTGTACTAGTGGACGTTGCTGGTTTGGTGAGGTTTTCGCTTGTGACCCGGTTGCTTCTTGCGTGTTGTTGTTCTTGGTGTCTTGCTCGATCGTCTGTCGATGTGCGTGTCCATCCTTTCCGTTCTTCCGTGTTGTTTGTTCGCGTGCCGCTGCCGTTCGGTCCCGCCGCGCTTTCGCTCACAGCCACCCCGCTATCGTTCCGGTTGCGGTTACAACAGCCAACCCTCGTGAGTTTGTCCTTGTGAGAAAGTGGAGAGCAGAGTTAGCACTTCTTTGTGTGTCCTGTCATGCAAGCTGCTGAACGATATGAATCTTGTACGGATACCATTTAAGAATGGTTAGAAGTACCTTCCGTACAGTGGACCACGGGATTTTCAACTCTCGTGACACAGCACGCGCACTGCCTGACAATCGGGAATTGCGCGCAGTGTAGGCTGCCGTATCAATAGCGATTTAATCAACCACCTGTGGGGCAGTCCTCCAGTCGATCAGTAGATGCGAGCTTCTTCATCATACTCCGCACAGCAGGTGGAGAAAGAGGAACCTTCAATAAACCTTTCAACCTGCGATATTCTCGAAGTGCAGATGCAGCATTACTGTTTTTTTGATAATAGAGCATCACCAATAATTCCCTGCTCCTTCTGTCTAAGCTCATGTACACACTCAACAAGTGCACTGTAACTGGCCATATGTGTGACACTATGACTCACGAAGAGTGACCACGGCATCTGGTGGCCATAGTTGGAACTGGACGGTGGCGCTGTGACGCATGAAAATCATGCACCCCATACTCTGGATATTAATGCTACCAAGTTTCGGTACTAGTACGTTAATTATTTCCGTGTTATAACATGTTAAATAGGGGAAAGTTAATTATAACCCGGTATATTAATTACTCTTTTAATTGTCTACTCGAGTATCATCAATTGGCTTTGCGATTTTCTGCGAGCATGAGCACACACTGCCTCTTAGTCTGCTTATTGCTCTGAATTGGTCACATAGTGCATGTTGTTGACAAGTTACTTGTATAATATGTACTAATGCGATTGTGTAAGAAAGGTTTGTTCCTCGCGTACTTACGCTGGACTGGTTACAAAAAAATGGTTCAAATGGCTCTGAGCACTATGGGACTTAACATCTATGGTCATCAGTCCCCTAGAACTTACAACCACTTTAACCTAACTAACCTAAGGACATCACACACATCCATGCCCGAGGCAGGATTCGAACCTGCGACCGAAGCAGTCGCGCGGCTCCAGACTGAGCGCCTAGAACCGCTAGGTCACCGCGGCCGGCCGGGCTGGTTACATCTTGTGTCACTATTCGTATTGTTTTTACTGTCTATTTTCTAGTTTTTGCTTACACAATATTTCATCGTAGTGTTACATGTCATTCTTTTATTGTGTTCAGTCTTAAAGATAACCTATTCTCATGGTGACAATGTGTCTCTATGTAATCGTACGATTATATATCGCTATAAGATGTGTATTAAATCGTTCGTATTTTCTGTAACAGATATGCATTAAATCGTTTATATTTTTTTGTAATTTTTGATTAATTTTTCATATTCCTTTCCCCTTAAGTGAAATTTTATTTCCCATTTGACTTATGAAGGTGGCTGAAATTGAGCTGAAACCTGCAATCATTGAATGTTATAAAAGAGCGATCAGGACTGTTAAAAGAATTTGTCTACAAAGTTATTTAGTTTCATTCAGAATGTCACATTAGGCTTTTTCTTACAAAAACACACTTTATGTGGCTACTGTTAAGATGCTTTACAAAAGTCGACATTTGCTTGTATTGTTCATTATGTCACCAAAGGTTCTCTGTAGAAACACTTTTATTCATATCGTTAATGGAATGTTTATTGTCTGGGTTTTGCTCGTTCTTCTTTCCTACGTAGATATTTGAATAAGATTCTGTCCAGCATTACCTGTCATGCCAGCCGGAGTGGCCGAGCGGTTCTAGGCGCTACAGTCTGGAACCGCGCGACCGCTACGATCGCAGGTTCGAATCCTGCCTCGGGCAGGGATGTGTGTGATGTCCTTAGGTTAGTTAGGTTTAAGTAGTTCTAAGTTCTAGGGGACTGATGATCTCAGAAGTTAAGTCCCATAGTGCTCAGAGCCATTTGAACCATTACCTGTCGTAGTTAACACACAATCGACTTACTGAGTTTCATTTTGCGTACAGGTACATTGACCGTTTCCGTCAATACTGCCATTCCTTCCGCATCGCTATTAAGTTTAATGAGTACCCTTAACAATATGTTTAGAGCTAAATTATATAACCTCAGTAATGTATATTTTACTGTTTTATGCTACTCATACACTACATTTACTGTAAGCATTTTAACTGCTACTGTGTCACTTTACGTTTTTTTTTATTTTTATCCTGTCCGTTGTTAGACTTTTTATCTTTCCAATTTTATACAAGCATAATTTTTATTACACTGAACGAAGTAAAGTTTCATTTTTATGAATGTATTCTCTTGGTGCCCGTTTCTTTGTGTATAAATTTATGCTATTGCAAGAAATATATCTTAATTTTTGAACAGCTTAAAATAATGAGTATATTGTACGAGATGGTTTGTGCTTACCATCAGACACATACTATGCCTTATACGGATCTATATATCATATACAGCACAATGCACATTTTGACCTCTTCATGCTATACGATTTACCTTTAATCCACTTTACCGTAGTTGTTTTCTGTATGGACATTATGTATCTATGAGTCTAACAAGTTTGTTTTGCTTACATTTGAATTCTGATATCTATTACATGTTGTGATGTGCTGTAGTTGTGAACGATTTCTTTTACAGCAAAGGCATGAGTATATCTTCACAATTCTTCAACTTCATGCACCAAAATTTTAGCTTGGATATTCGACACTATATGTGTCGCTTACCAATATTATGCCGAAGATATGTAGTATAAATGGTTATGTTCTGTCGATGAAATATGTCTTGCCAATTTTGCTAAGAGTATCTGTACTTTTGCTTATATGTGGCAACGATCTGTGTCTACAAGTATTCATGTGCCCCACGTAACTGTTAGTTTGATATACTTAGAAATCGTATCGATATTACAGTGAGACCATTGTACGAGATTAAAATTTTCCCACGCACTCATGCACATATGACAGTCATGTGAATAAGTGCATAAAGTATGATCTGTAGTAAACTTTGCAAGATGATTGTAAGATATGTTTCCCTGGTACTTCTGGCTTGATGTGGCATTTTAATAACGCAGTGACATTATTGTTCTCGAAGGCACTCTGCAAGTCATGCACAGTATATTTTAGAAGATAACCGTTGAAGAGCGTACTATGCCTCAATATGCATGCGATTTTTTAAGGAACTGACAACGGTGATCCACATCTGATTGTAGCAAAGTAGGTAACCGAACCCTGTGCACCTAAGATTTCATTCTAGTACGTTTCGTCAAGTAAAATATGTAGCCACTCCTGCTTCTGAAAATTTCAAAACTTGGCCCTTCTCGTGGGAACGGTGTGCGAACTCCAACAAAATTTCCGAAATTACGACAGACAAGTCTGGACATGCGAACGGGATTACAGTCCTTGCCCGTTTCCATATACCTACACGTATCTCTTTGACGGACACATTTTAACTTTATGGTGGAAACTAGAGAACGGACTTCCAGCTCGCCGATATGAAGAGCACGTACGCCCGTTCTGAAACTGGCTAGGAAAGATTGTGTGGGTTGGCTTTCCGAGGTCTGAAGGGAAGTTACCACAATTCAAGAAGAAATTGTTTTTTTGGATTCATATTGGTATTCGTTTCCTGATTCGAATTTATACTTGCTAATTCTTTTCTGGATTTCTCGCTAGTGCGTATTTTGCTTGACTTCTGTCTCCTGGTAAGTCTTTAAAGTTTCACTTTAAACTTTCGTGCATCTGTGGC
The DNA here is from genome assembly GCF_023898315.1 of Schistocerca nitens. Taxonomy (NCBI): domain Eukaryota; kingdom Metazoa; phylum Arthropoda; class Insecta; order Orthoptera; family Acrididae; genus Schistocerca; species Schistocerca nitens. Next base: position 1,030,240,723 of record NC_064614.1, read on the forward strand.
AAGTAATCAGGAGAATGACTAGATTCGTGATTTGCAATCTCATTAGATCGGTTCAACGAAGCAACAGTTAGCAGTTAAGCACACAGCAAGGGTTGCGCAACCTCCTCGACGGCAGTCATGCTAAGACTGCATTCGCGATATGCACTCTCGACTTTGGAAATCGTGATATAGTGGAGAAAAGATGTCCATTCATGGTTTCTATTTTGTTAACCTTCCTATCTGTTCCACGCGTTTCACGCTCTGGAATGCAAGTTCCTCAGCAATCTAACTTTTGCTTCAAACGGGATTTTCTTCGTAACCGCTCACGTTTTGTTTCGTTATCGAGATCACTCTCCTAGTGAGGTTTGTTTCTGATTCTTCCTTTATTCATTGGTCTGTTGTTTGTTCTGTTCTAATTCACATCCTTATTGTGTAACCAACTGAAAGCATAAACCTTGTCTTTTATGTGTCTGGGCACCATCTCAACTGTAATTCTCCAGCGTCAAGCTGGTGGCGAACCCAACAATCATTCATTTCCTTATCATTGTTCTATGTTAATTTTGTAAAGTCATAGTCACACTGTTTTACAACCTCGGCGTTTATATGTCCTGAAAAATTTTTAAACGTGAGCAAGAGGTCGTTTTCACACTACACCCGGGTTCTGGCACTTTGCCATGCTATCGTCATCTGGACGCCACGCACATTGGAATGAACGAGCGAGTGAATTATTGCACCAGGGAGACCCTGCCTGTAAGAGCATGGACAGGCAGCTTACAAGTGGTGCCACGGTGAAGTTTTTGTTTCGATGCGTCAGTTAAAATTCACTCCAAGTGAATATCTCAATTGTTGAAGGAGATGTAGTTTTATGAATTCTGAGGAATCGTTTTGTTACATCTTCTATTACAACGACAATGGGGAAGTTCTTACATAAAATTCTTCTGCATAAAGTAAGTTAATCGTTTAACTGATTAATTTCGGAAGGGACTAGTTATGGAACAGTAGCGGACAGACGGACAATCAGAGTATTAATGCTTCGATTGTGCAACTGTTTGTTCGTCAAAATCATCACAGCAGACTGTCACTGTAAACAGTCTGAACGAAATCCACTATGCTTCTTTATTACCCATATAGCAGCTTAAGACCATATGAAACGAATTTATTGTTCTAACAGGATTCTAACAGGAAACTCGCCATATCGATTCAGAACTCAATTCCTGCTTTCACAAAACCAGTTAAAATGTCTAAGGCATGCGCTCCAGGTAGTTACATAGTTTTTTTTTTAGTTTGATTCAAGCTTTGCAGGCTATTCTGTTAGTGGAATTTCTCCAAAAGGACCTCGTATATGCATACACAGGTTTAATCATCATCCTCGTAATGTTTTGCTTCTTCAGCTTCTGTTTATACACTACCATTCAAGTAATTCGAACATCGAGTAAGGACTCTTTTCATTTGAAACATCTCCAAGTTATGGCGAAATGTGCTCCAACTTGAACCACTCTCTGTAAGCAGTGTTTCAGTTCTGTCTCAGTAAAATTAGTAAGGAATACGACGACATACACGAAACACGTAATTGTGGAAATATGATTCGTCTTCCGAGATAAGGTATTTCAAATCACTTTGTCAGTTTTAGAGAGACAAGTTTGAGCTTGGGAGAGAGATAGCGTCTCTTTTGTTCAGTCGACCCGGTGCTGTTTTCTTCGGGAGACGTCTTGGTAAAGAACATCGAGGTAGACCAGCGTTGACGCCTTGTAGCAGTTCATGCCTCCCAACAAACCAATTTTTAACGGATGACTCATACGCAAGCTGAATTGTCTGGTCCATTATGGATGGCAACAATTATGCTATTATCGTGGCCTGGGTACTGGAGTCTTTTATCACCAACGAAAAAGATCTGATTGTTATTCCAAAAACTGCTTAGATTTTGATAAATTGACACCTGTACTGCCTGACGGCTTCCGGATCACCCTAATTCATTTACCATTCTTCTAGAGAGAGAAAAGAGAACAACTTCTTATCGTTAAGGTGGAAAGCTGTATTTAAGGGTCGATTCGGATTTGATGAATGGCAAGAGAATGCGGAATGCAATAGAAACCAGTGTATTAGAGACAAAAAACTTGCTACACGTTCTGCAGTCACATGAAACATAGAAATGGTGCTCATTTCCTATACAGAACAATTTTAGAAGCAAACTAATTACCCGTCCTCACTTCTCCGCCCCCCCTCCCTTCCCCCACCCCTTCACCTCTCAAATTCACGTACTGGAGCAGTGCCATGTTTTAAGTCCGAATGTTGCAGGGAAAGTGGAAAAACTGATAAAAGATCAGCTAGAATTTGGAATTAGCATAGATTAGTACAGTGATCGAGTTATATCTCTAAATATTTAATCCATACCAACGCCAAAGACAGTTTTACAGATTTGCTAGAATATGTCACAAACTTACATCACCACCCACTCTACATGGGTAGGTGCCGACATTCATAGCCTATTTGAGTGGTTTCTGCCTTCCTAAATTAACTCAGATTTGTTACTACATAGGGTATTGCTGCCTTTCAGCATTCGTACATTAGTGGAGACCCATCTCGTTAATCGTGGCGTAGTAGTACTCTGCTGCTCAAACAATTCCAGATTGTAGACACTGCTACGTGGCACATAGAAGCTGCATAATGAATCTGCTGTTATCAGCGCCCATTCCTGAGTGTTGCTGAGATTGTACTCCATATTCATTCTGAAGATTTAACGAATGTACAGTTCATTTTTTAGCTTATCCTGTGGCATTTTGATTCGAATAAGATATATTTAATATTCATATAATTAGTACGTTTGCTTTTCTTACGTGATCATGAACATACGGAAAATTTTGCTTTATTAAAACATGTAATATAGTGTCGTTGTCTTCTGGATAGCACAAAAACGCGAGCTGCATAATTGGCTCTGGTAAGATATGACGAACACTTTGTTTCTAGACGACGGAATGTTAGCAGAGAAACAATTCTGACATTGCGGTTAGTAATGAAAGGTAGATTTCAGAAAACTCAACGCACATTTGTTCATCTAGATGCAGCACTCGACAGTTAAAGATGGTATAAGATACAGTGATTAGACGACTGGAGCCAAAAGTAGAGATATGGATTAATATATAAAATTCAAGTGGAGGTAATAGAAGTGGAAGGTGAAGAAAATTAAGTTCCTGTTAAGAAGGATAAGATAGGGTTACAGATCACCACTAATGTTTAGCAACCTATACGTCGAAGAGGCAATAACGGCCAGAAAGTATCTAAAGAGGAGAAATAGAACAATGGGAACAGATACCAATGAAAAGTTCACAGACTTCACGTAGTTCTGGCAGGAACTGTTGGAAGAAAGCCACATTATATGTGGCACAGACCGCGGCTTGGGAATAAACAAAATGTGGACAAAGCTGATAAAGGCCACTAAAAGAGAAAATAGCGGCTTGATCAACATCGAAACTGCGAACTGGAAGTAGCGAAATAATCCTAATATCTAGACAGCAAGAAAAAAGAAGATGATTGACGTAAGGATTATTTCAAAAGTAGACTGGCAGAGGCGAAAAAAGGTCAGCATAAGGGCCCTACTTGTTTCACATACTGACATGGAAATGTGGAAGGAATTTCTAAATTTGTAGCACGGCACTGTTTGGATGTGTAATATTGAGCATCGGTCCCTATCGGTCCCTGGAGGAAAAAAAAAAAAAAAAAAAAAAAACAAACATTGACATGTGGCACTATCAGGTGCTATCAAGTAATGGAAACAAGTTTGCAGTCAATTTTGTAAGTTATGAGACAGTACTAGAAAGAATAATTGATCACGGAAGTCTACAGAAGATCTTTACTAGGAGGGGCCGATTAGTGACGCCTACATCGTTCATACAAAATGTTACGAGGCTGATTTTATTCCTGTCACATAAGCGACGTCGGCGCAACGGTGGCGTCTTTAGCTAACAACTGCAAAAAGAGTTGCGACCAATAAGTTGTCAGAAGTCAATGTTAAGGAGTGTACATGCGGCCGTAGTGAGTAAACGTTGTCGTATCACAAACCACAACGCGGCAACATGTCTAAACCAAGTGTCCAAGACAGTCTCCGGAATGATTTGAAGAAGAGAGAGTGTGTGCAAGTTTGTTCCCCACACTTTGACGCTAGCACAAAAGCAACGACGCGCGGACGCTTACCGCGACTTGATTGAAATACAAACCGTAAACAATTCAGTTCTGGAAAAAATCATCACAGGTGACAAGACTTGCTGTAATCAACGTGATTATACAACAAAACGACACAGTGCAGATATTCACATGAAAGGACAACCCTGTGACGACATAACCTAAATTCAAGCGAACATGACGTGGAAATTGAAGAACATCAGAAAAAGGACTTTTCTCTAATTTTCACGTGGTTGTATGAAGATTTTGTACGTTTTATTGAAGTGGAGGGAGACTACGAACACCTAAAGCATCTGGACCGCCATCTCCACTTCTTTGTCGTTTTAGGGTTTTAGCGTTGGTAAAAATGGAACTTACAGACTTAAGACTCCTGTTTCTGAAGAACAGGTAAACGTATTAAGTTGAAATTTATGTCACATAATAAGATCCACTGTCCCTAGACGGTGTGAAAGGTTAATCCTCTATGTAAAGAAAGATACATCCATTTACGTCAGATATTTTGATGCTCACAGACTCACTCATCAATGACCTAGAATCGTGAAATTTAACAGGAAGCAATGTTTAACAGTACACTTAAAAGAAAAAGTCCGCAAAATGTTAATCTGTAATTATATCAAATAATTTTTTTCTTTTTATTTTTCTTGCGCTTGTTGCCCGCCCACTGTCTGCCGGTTTTCTACGGCCCCTTGGCGGTGTAAATAATTTAATCTTATAAGTCAACGCAATCAAAAGATACGGCCATTCAAGTCGTATTTTGATACTCTCAAAGTCATTGATAAACACCTAAAGACAACGATCCAGGTGCTCTACGTATCGAGTCGAGTGGGCTAGAGGGCCAGCACGGTAGCACAGCTATTAGGTCAGAGAGCCGGCCGGCTGCCCTCTGTACTACAAACACAGTGAACTGTTGAACGTCAAATCTGAAGCAGTGTCATAAGTCCACCCAGACCAAATGCTGAGAACACAGAAAAACAGCGATAATGCTCATGCCTACAAACCCAGCGGTTCCGGGATCGAATCCTGGTCAGGCCACCAATTCTTCAGTCTCCGTTTTGACGACTGGCCAGAAACAACACGTAATCGTATTCCACGCTGAACAGTAAGTCTCCTTGCACCGGTTGTATAACTCAGGTGGGTTAGGGACACGCAAGTTGCCGAAATGGTGTCAAATAGACAGACTTGCACTAGCCTCTAGAGCCACACGAAATTATTATTAGCTATAGGGTGAGGTGATCCAAATATGATACAGAATCACAAAGTTGATCTATATTTTAGAACGAAAAAGAGGGATTGTTAAATATGTGAGGTATTATACGTTGCTTTAAATGAGACTCTATTTGCTATTTTGTCTAAAACTGACATGGTGAGTCCGTGGCTGTGTACAATTAATGTAGGTTAATTGTTACAAAGAAGAAAACGGCAACCAGCCACTATTAATACTGCTATTTATTCAGGTAAATAGCGCCGAAACCGGTAACAGCGCTATTCAACTAAATTTATAGCAGTATAAAAAAAGTGGCTGCTTGCTATTTTCTTCTTTGTAAGAATTAACCTACATTAATTGACACTGTATTTAATTCTTCGAAGTTTCAAATGCAGACAAGAAAAAATAAAACAAATGTATCATTTTTTCGACTGAAGTTCTGAAATTGGATATGGTTCGTCCAACGTATGATATGCTTGTGATGTTCTTATGTACACTGAAGATAGAAAATTGAGGTCTTAGAAATAAGATAGAGAACATAAAAAAAACTATACACATATATAACTGTGATATTTCTACGTTTACAGTTATAGGAAGAATAATTCTTGATTTTTGAGACTTTATAGATCATGTTATTTAAGGCGTGAAACGCTGATCAGAATGAACTACAGAAATTTCTTTATTCGTTTTCCCGTTGTTAATACTATAAAGTCAACCTGCTATGGGTAGGAACTGTTTACGTATTGTTATTAAAACATGGTGCAGTCACATTAACAGTTGAATACCAATGCGGGGGTCAGTAACTGACCCCAACGAAGTTTTTCGGCTAAAACTCCTGTCGTGTTCAGTAGTTTATTAAATAAAAACACGACATTTATCGTAATTATAATTGCTACAATTGACAATAAGAAAAGATTTTGGTTTACACTCATTGTTGAGTTATAGCGATTGTTATAACTGAAGCTGTATCACTGCTTCGCTGCGAATCCCTACGCTGGTAAGCACGCTAATGAGAAGAACCATAACGGTGGCCCTGAAATAGTTAGAAGATTGATAGAAATGTCTAACTTGAAACAATCTGGAAAAAATGTTACCTTGGACAGAAAGTCAGGAGTGGATACATTCGATAAGTGTGTAAGAACGCACAGCTGCCGTCGAGCAACGCGTCGATGGCCAATGGCGGTGTTTTTCAACTTGATTGACACAGCAGCATACAATTCATATGTTGTATTTCAAGATACACACAAGGAATGGACAAAGAATTACCCAACAAAGAGTTCTGGAAGAAAGAAGTACCTGAAAGATCTTGCTCATGAACTTTTGTGACCTCAGCATGACAAGACGCGCTCAAAATGTTGTAGGCTAAAAATTGGTTCAAATTGCTCTGAGCACTATGGGACTTAACATCTGTGGTCATCATTCCCCTAGAACTTAGAACTACTTAAACCTAACTAACCTAAGGACATCACACACATTCATGCCCGAGGCAGGATTCAAACCTGCGGCCGTAGCGGTCACGCGGTTCCAGACTGAAGCGCCTAGAACCGCACGGTCACACCGGCCGGCTGCTGTAGGCCTACATTCAAAATACACTATAGCGTTATCAGATTTTGGGTATGAGTGTAATCAAAATCAAGGTGCTGTGAGCAGAGGAAACAACGTTACGGAGCCGCGACGGAAAGTAACACGTGCAGCTGTGCATAATCTGACAATGAAAGGACGCCGTTACTTATGTGCCAGAAGCAAAGACCGTAAGTACATGAAGGCTTTCACTTCTTGCAGGAAGTAAATCTGCCTTGCACACACCAAGAAAGAAGAAGTAGTTCGTATTGTAAAGTGTTCTGAATGTGAATCTGAGTAATCCTTATAATTGTGAAATTATTAAAAATAAATGTAAAAAAAACGATTTATTTTTTACTGAAATGTCCCAGAAACCCTTTCCCAGTAATAATAATCAACATTTTAATCTTATAATCTACCAAAAATATGGAAATACGTAAGCAATGTGATTTATCCTAGATAGAGAATGTGTGATGGTTGTGGGGTCAGTCGCTGACCCCTCCCATTGGCGTCGGCCAGTGCAACATACAGCATTGGTATGCAACTGTTAACGTGACCACCACCCACGTTCGACGTCAACGTGCAAAAACGCTCACAAACGGCAGGTAGTAGCACTAACAGTGGCGGGTATACAAAGCGTGCCACTGGACGTGAAAACCAATGAGGCTTGATCATTGGCTTTCGGGTCAAGGATGGAAGCATTTCCGAAACGGGCGAAGTCTGCAAACTGCTGACGTGTCACCGCGGTTAAACTGTACCGTGCCTGGCAAAATGGCGCTAATCAGGACCGTGGCCGAGGCAATTGTGGCGCAGCACGGGCCAACGGCTACTGAGATGAGTGTCAGCGATCAGACGTTGAGCCACTGATCGCCAAGATGAACAAGGGGACTACGAGCAATGTCTCGTCAACGAACGTTGAGCGAACGTTGCTTCGCATGGGTTTCCACAATAGGCCCCTGGTTCACGCACCCATGCTGATTGCTTATGATCGGCGACGAAGGCTGGAAGTGGCACAGGTGTGCCGCAACTAGATGTCCACTGAGAGGCAGCAGGTGGCTTTTTCAGGTAGCGTATTGTACTCCAATGTCGTGAAACGTCTGAAAGCAAAAACCCTGCAACAATCGTTGGGAGGGTCCAGCTTAAAATCTGAGGAATATTTTCGTGGAGTTCCCTGAGTGATCTCGTCATTCTGAAAGGTATACGGATCAACACAAGTATGGATGTATCCTTGCGGACCATGTGCACCCCTATATGGAGTCTGTTTTTCGTCGGCACGATGCCATAAACCAGCAGGACAGTACAACGTGTCATACTGCTCCCTGTGTCTGTGCATTGTTCGAAGAACGCTAGGGTGAGTATACCGTACTCTGCTGGGCACCAAACGCTGCGGATTAAAAACCTGTCGGGAATCTGTGGGACCACCTAGATCTGGCTGTTCTCGCCATGGATCTCCAACCGAGAAACCTAAAACGGTTCGTCTTGACGCTGGAGTCGGCATAGCTCGATATCCCTGCCGATACCTTCTACAACCTCACTGACTCTCCTCCTGCACGCCTCGTAGAATTCTGCTCTAGACACGACGGTTATTGAGGATTTTGACAGGTGGGCAAATTAACGTGACTGCAAAATGTATATTGATGCTAAAAAAAGAAAACAAGAGATATGCAAAAGAGGATCAATGTTTAATATTTTTTCTTGAACGGCATTACAACCGTCAAACACAAAGGAAGATCCTACTTGGATATTTCCCACACAAGAAGCAACATGAGAAATTGACAGCAGCTTCCTTATCAACTGCCGGACGGAGTGGCCGAGCGGTTCTAGGCGCTACAGTCTGGATCCGCGCGGTCGCTACGGTCACAGGTTCGAATCCTGCCTCGGGCATAGATGTGTGTGATGTCCTTAGGTTAGTTAGGTTTAAGTAGTTCTGAGTTCTAGGGGACTGATGACCTCAGAAGTTAAGTCCTATAGTGCTCAGAGCCATTTGAACCATTTGAACCTTATCAAATCATTCTCATTAATAAGAGAAACGGCTCCTTCACGTAACTGAAAAACTATTTTGTTCTTGTCCACAGATTTTAGAGATAAAATTTCTACGTCATCTTGCAGTACTTTTTGGATAATACAGAAAGATCTATAGCTATATGAATTGCTCTTTCCTCCTTGAAATTTATCCAAGATGTAATCTCCTCTACGTACTTGTATTTAACATGTCATTACAATAGAATCTGGTTCGAATTCTCCAAAGGGATCGACAGAACCCATGATCGCATCATGCTTCAAAGAGTTTTTGGAATCAGAATATGTCTCCTGAGTTTCCTTTATTTTTGTGTTCTTAGCACAGCTTTGATCTCAGGTAAAGCTCTCTGCCTCTTCTGCTTTCGGTTTACTCCTTTTTTGTTTGGAAGCTTTTGTTTCCTCCAGTAAGCTTACTGCTGGAGCTGTCGTCTCCTTTCATTGTGCTGCTGGCGTATGGAAAGGGCGGCAACCCGTGTTACACCGCGGCTGTGTGCCTGGTGGCTGGGCCATAGGCGACAGTGTATCAACCGTCGCAAGTAATTGTACAGTATCATATTTCGGCATGTAGCGTATCCTATTTTAGGATTATACTAACTGTTTAGTAATTATGTCCACATGTTAGACTGAAGCGACAAAGGAACTGGTATAGGCATACGTATTCAAATACAGAGACATATAAACACGTAGAATACGGCGCTGTGGTCTGCATCGCCTATATAAGACAACAAGTGTCTGGCGCAGTTGTTAGATCGGTTTTTGCTGCTACAACGGCAGGTTAACACCCTTTAAGTGAGTTTGAACGTGATGTTGTATCTATGGAAAAAATATGTCAGTCATTTATATGATGAGTGTAGATATTCTCGTGGAAGTGGTTTGCGAAAATTGCAGAGTAAAGTTTCATTGAGGTGACTGCAGTTGGGAAGCCACACAATAGGAATTAACAGGCTTGGGAAGCGGAATGGTAGTTGCACATCGAGACACATGCGACATTTCATTTCGGAAATCGTTAGAGAACTCAACATTCCGAGATTCGCAATGTCAAGAGTGTGCCGATGATACTCAGTTTCAGGCATAATGCCTTACCAGAAACAAAGTAATGGCCGACGACCATCATTTACCGAGAGCAGGCTCATTAGCGTGGAGTTCTCAGTGCTAATAGACAAGCAACTCTGAATGAAGCAACCGTGGAAATCAATGTGGGGCGTCCGACGAACGTATCCGTTAAGACAGTGTGGCGAAATCTGGCGTCAATGTGCTATGGCAGTAGACGACCGACGCGGTGCCTTCTCTAAAAGCACGACATAGCCTGCAGCGCGTTTCCTGGGCTCGTAACCATATCGGTTGGACCCTAGACACAGAAAAATTGTGGCCTGGTCAGGTGAGTCACGATTTCAGTTGCTAAGAGGCGATGGAGGGCTTCGAGTGTGGTGCAAACATCACGAATTCGTGGGCTGAAGGTTCTGGCAAGATATTATGCAAGCTGGTGATGTCTCCTTAATTATGTGCGCTGTGTTTACATGGAATAGATTGGGTTGTCTTGTCCAATTGAACCGATCGTTGACTGGAAATGGTTCGCAAACAACTATGGAATTTTTAGTGATGACAATGCGCCACATTATCGGGCCACAATTTTTCGTGATTGGTTTGAAGGAAACTCTGGATTATTAAGCAAACTGTGAACGCTCAGATTGCCTGACATGAATCGCATTGAACATTTATGAGTCGTAATCGAGAGGTTAGTTCCTGTACAAAATCCTACACCGGCAACAATTCCGCAGTTAGGAACAGCTACAGAGGCACCATGGCTCGATATCTCTGGCGCGGGAGGGAGGGGGGAGGGGGCGGGGCTCCAATGACTTTTTGAGTCCGTACCATGTCGAATTTCTGCACTAAGCTGGGCAATAGGAGATCCGAAACGATGTTAGGAGGCATCTGATGACTTTTGTCACTTCAGTGTAATTTGAGTTCACCTTCAAGTATAGTTCATCAGAAAGTGCATATTAACGTCACTTGCATTGTGATTAATCTGACAGTAGAGCTTGCCTAGATCGTGACATAAATCTTAGAGACGTGCGTCCTGTATTTCGGAATGTGCTGTACAAAATGAAACACTCGGAAGTGTTTTGATGTTCTAGGCGACGCATCGACGCCCGTATGCAATCATGTGTTGTCGCCCACACTTGCCGCCGGAACAATATCCGCGGAATGATCGCCAACTATAGCCACCGCGGCATTGTCCGACGGTGCGCGCTTTGTACGACCCCTCCCACCAACGTGCCTTCCTTTCTCTCCTCTTTTTTCACCATCCTTTTGTTCTCTGCCGGTTCTAGTCGTCCCTTTTTGTCGGCCACGGGCGTTCAGCAGCCTATTTGTATGCACAGGCGGCCGGCGTGGGACCACTCTCCGATAATAGGAATTTCAATCGCGCAGCGCACGACTCACCGGCGGCGGGCGGGGGGCCGCCAGGTGGCTCTGCCGTCGCCGAGCGACCGGACTGGCGGCCCTGGTTCGCGCAAGCAATTCGCGCGAGGCCGGCGCCACATTAGCGCGAGCGGACAAAGCGGCGTGGAATTAGTGCAGCCGGCACGCCTCTCCCGGCTACTTCGTTATATCGATTGCGTTATATCGATTACAGCGCTCGCGCTGTCAGCCCTCGGAGCCGGGCGCGAGGCAGGAGTTCGGGCGCGCTCGGATAGGCGGAAGCTGGTGTGTTGACAATGGGGCTGGTACGGCGCTCGCTCGCATAGTCCGGGAAACAAAGAGTTCCGGCCGGTTAAAGATGGGGGTGGCTGAAAGCTCGGCAAAGAAAGGGCAGGAAACGAGAACACTGCTACCTCACTTTCTTTATCTTTGTTGCAGAAGACAACAGTGTTTGGCCGTACAGGAACTAGATAAAGCAGTCTGAGAGATCTTAATCCTCACGCATTAGTACTCCTTTTACTGTAGTTACTACTTCTTCGCTCGTCTCTCACTCAGCCCCTCACAAGCTCACGAGCACATCTCTTGGTTGCCTTTGCATCATGTTTGCATAGTTACACCAACTATGCCACAGTGACAATAAATACTCTGAGCTGACAAAAGTCATGGGATACCTCCTAATATCGCGTCGGGCCCCACTCTGCTAGCGTAGCCATACTGTACAACCGCCAATCATTGTGAAAGTGTAACTGGTGCAGAACATTGTGCATGAACTGACCTCTCGATTATGTTCTATAAATGATGGATGGAATTCATGTCAGGTAATCTGGGTGGGGAAATCATTTGATCGAGTTATTCTGAATGTTCTTCAATACAGTCGACAATAATCGCGGTCCACTGAAACGACGCATTGTCGTCCATAAAAATTCAATCGTTGTTTGGGAACAAGTAGCCAGACATAACAATTTTCAGTTAATAGTCGGTATAGCTGGACCAGAGAACACAGTACATTCCATGTAAACACAACGACGGTTCAATCCCGCGTCCGGCCATCCTGATTTAGGGTTTTCCGTGATTTCCCTAAATCGCTCGAGGCAAATGCCAGGATGGTTCCCTTGAAAAGGCACGGCCAACTTCCTTCCCCGTCCTTCCCTAATCCGATGAGACCGATGACCTCGCTGCTTGGTCTCTTCCCCCAAACAATCCAATCCAATCAAGCTCACACCATTGTGGACCCACCACCATCTTCCACAAAGCCTCGTTGACAACTTGGGTCCTTGGCTTCATGGGAGCTGCACCACACTCGAACCACGCTGTACCATCGAACCACTGAAATCGGGACTCATCTGACCAGGTCGCCATCTTCCAGTCGTCTAGGGTCCAAACGATATGGTCACGAGCCCAGGAGATGCACTGCAGGCGATGTCGTGCTTTTACCAAAGGCACTTGTGTCCGTCATCTATTGCCATAGCCAATTAACCCCAAATTTCGACGATCAATCGTAATGGATACGCTCGTCGTACGTCTCACATTGATTTCTATGTTTCCTGCATGTACTGTTGTTGTTAGCACTGAAAACTCGATGCAAACGCCGCTGCCCTCGGTCGTTAATTGAAGGCCGGCCGCTGCGTCTTGAGTGATGAGATCCAATGCCTGAAATTTGGCATTGTCGATACTGTCTTGACACGTGGGATCTCGGAATATTGAATTCGCTAACGATTGCCGAAATGATATGTCCCATGCGTCTAGCTCCAACTACCGTTCCGCATTCAGAGTCTGTTAATTCCCGTCGTGCGGCAATGAATGAACTGAGTACAAATGAGAGCAATGCGTTGCCCTCTTTGATACCTCGTGTACGGGATACTGCCGCCACCTTTGTTTACGCATGTTACTGTCTCATGACTTTTGTCACATCAGTGCACAAAATAGTTGAGTCTGACAACAGACAACCAGTGAGACAGCAGGAATTTTATGAATGTTCTGCATTTCTGTACCAATTCTCTCAATACTTTTAGGTAGGAGAAGTTTCCCCAATGCCGGGCACATGAGCCTTATTCCATTTTTATAGAAAGTGTATTAAGGAATTACCGTAAAACTGATTCATGGTGAAAATACACGTCACAAAGTGAATAAAAATAGATAGTCTTAACAATGTGTTTAAAATAACTGTTCCCAACGACGGACACACTATTCGAGGAGCAAAACCTACATAAATATTAGCATAATTAAATAGAACAGTAATAGCCGGCCGGAGTGGTCGAGCCGTTCTAGGCGCTTCAGTCTGGAACCGCACGACCGCTGCGGTCGCAGGTTCGAATCCTGCTTCGGGCGTGGATGTGTGTGATGTCCTTAGGTTAGTTAAGTTTAAGTAGTTCTAAGTTCAAGGGGACTGATGACCTCAGGTGTTAAGTCCCATAGTGCTCAGAGCCAAAGTAGTTACAGGCCTTCAAAATAACAATTCATGATTCATTTTTTGCAATATTCATATGCAAAGTAGGCAACAGAGTCACTGTCGGCACTTGCAACATGAGCCCATCCACTGCGTAAGCCGCACTGCACCCATACTACAGAAACACATTCTTCTAATGAGCTTTCGTGGACAGGAAAGAGCCCTGCTGCTTCTCTGATACTGGATTCTCCACCTTATATGCTAATACGCCACTGTCAGATTGTTCCCTTTTGATACGTGAAGCTGACATTCTGGTAATACTCCTTCGTGCGTACAGACAGGCAACAGGCATCGGAGTTCGTTTCTAGTGGTTGCCTACTTCCCTCCGGCTACTTCACAAGTATTCATTATAAAGGTACATTTTAAAAATTGTCAATAAATGTAGTAGGGTGCAACTGGGTATTTTCCGAACCGGAGGGTTGGGGTCGTAGAGGGATCCTTTGCCGTATTATTCAAGCATGTGTCAATGTCGCACCCATCCGTGGTCATCTCACAGGAGGGAGTAAAACAGGAGCTGAGCCGTCTTACGGCTCGTGATGGTGCCGTTGCTACGTTGGCATTGTTTAGTTGGTATAGCTACGGTTGTCATCTTCTTCTTGTGTTTACTGGCGCCACTCCGTTGCATGCGTCGTCTGTCCCCTAGTGGCAGCAGTGGCGGTTATCGATATCTAGTAACGGTGGTACTATCTTTGGCGAGACGTTGTGATCTTCCGTGTCGTGTGAGTCGGTAGTTCGGTTGGGGATGTACGAGCAGCCAGGTCCGCGCAGGGCGAGATCACGCCGGGACCACTGGCGGCACGCAAGCACTGCCAGATGGAAGGGCTGTAGTGGTGAGGGGCACAATCTCGTTGTCAACCCGACCCAGGAAGTTTAAGTTGAGTGGGCCTTAATTCAAGTAGTGAAACCTGCACCATTGTGAGATCTCGCGTTTGCTTGCATGTTGCTGCTCGCAGTGTCACTGAGATGAAGAGCAGTGAGTGGAGCGTTTGAGGAAGGCGAACCTAATTAACCTTCTTCCACTTCTTATTATTAATTGTTGCATTGTATGTGTTATTATTTGCGAAGTTCAACCAGTGGTATTTTCCCTGCCTAGTGGCCGCTAACGCTCCAGTTACCTGCCCTGGAGCTTTGTGTATGTTACGGCTGTGTACTTTTCCTCGCCTTGCCACTGCTGTCCGGTAAGGAGTGTAGTTTGACAGCTTCCTTGATTTGTGGGCTGGGTGGTGTTTTTTTTTCCTACTATGGTAGTAGTGATTCCTTTCTGCTTCTGGATGCTCTAAACAGCGGACCGCCGCTTCCGGCTTGGGTGTGTTATCCATCGTTGCATTGGTCATCAGACGTTAGGTAGATACGCCAAATGATCATTGGTCATGCGTTTGAACTGCCACTAGTGTCAGTTACCATCTCGTGAAGTGAATGCGACTGTTGGCTGCCTGTCTTGCGAAGTTTTGAGGGACTTTTCCAGGTGGATCCTTGAAGCAACGTCTGCCCCCCTCCCCCCTCCTTGGTTTGGTCAGATTTGATGATTGTTTTTTTTTCTTTTTTTTTTTTAAATTAATAACTGTAATTCAAGTTAGAAGATGTTTAACTGGTTCTTAAAGGATTGCTAGTCAGGTTTTCAGCCGAGAAATAGTTGAATCTTTTGTCATTAAGACCTTCTGCCGGGGATCACTTGTTAATTTTTTGTCACCTTTTATTTGTTGTTGTTTCCAAATAAAGTGTACGCGATTGAAAAATAAACTAACCGACAGTAATTGATTTACGGTCCCGTCCACAATCGTAACTCAATCCTGCCTTCCTTGGTACCAGGTCTCAGGAGCACTGAAATATCAAATGGGCCTTTTGCTCGTTCAGGTCACATCCAAATTTCGTCTAACGCTTCTGGAACCTCTCTAGTGATTGCACGCTGTACAACAGAGCAAAAATTACTGTCACACTGCACCCCAAGTGTGAGATCTCATGCAGTGGGGCTGCAGCCCCGTAATGTCCCTCTAGAACGGTTGAATCACCCAAGTGGTGTCAACACTTCCAGGGTTTGTCAGGAACGTCTTCCTGCTGCTCACTGCACAGGGAAGAGTCGTTTTCGTCAGCGAAATATGTTGGAATCAATGCCGCATGGGAAGGGATGGTTTCATTAATGCCCTTTGTGCCTCCCACTGAGATTTTCTCTTTTGTATTCTGAGCGGCGAAGTGTCTGAAATCTTTTCCTCGGCCACCCATAGGTAAACCGCGTGATAACGATGGCATCCAGGTACTGATGTCCATCGTAGAGCCGTCAAAATAAGGAGTGAAGTACGAATAAGGTGGACTGTTACGACTTTTCCATCGTATGAAACGTCCACGGTGGCGTTCTGCAGAATTGTGGTGAAATTTCGTTCCAACGTGATGTCATTAACCCACTTTCACGTCACACGAACGTATGCGATCTGTCCTTTTTTTCTTGTGTGTCGACACCTTGCTGTTTGAAGCTTCGTGGAGCTCGGTGTGACGTCACATGGCGCCACGCTTTTGCAGATTTGCAAAGGAACTTTGTAGATATCTTTGAGCCAAACGTCAAACTTTTGTGTGGGGATGGAAGACAATGACGGTATTTCGAAAAAGTGATATTTTAAAATAGGACTGTGATTTCTGCTAATGATTACGTTCCTTCCAAATTTTCATGTCGCAGTTGTCTAAGACCTTGTTGAGTGTGCTAGACCCTAGACAAAAGTCACCTAGGGATTCGTACATGAGGACGAGCGACTTTATAGGGGATGTTGCTAGTCAACTATCCCTTGAGCACAACCACGTTCACCAGCAGCCGTCTAAAGAGAAATCGAAGTACACGGCGAGGTTGTCAACAACGGGCCAGTGTGGCACATTCCGAACAGCATCATATAGTTGAATGATCTTGATCCGTGTAGCAGTGCATACCGATACGCTGCTGGTGCGTCAGAGACATTGCTACTCAGTCACGGGGTGACGGATTCGTTGGCGTCCCGAGAGGAAGCACACGAAGAGGCGGAGAAGTAAACTTAACGCTGAGCGCTCCTGACCAGCTCTCACTCGGTGCGTATTCTTAGTAGTTACTGCTCGGTCACAGCTCTTCAGAAGTGGTCTTTGCTTTGGATGGCTTCCGACAAGTGTTTAACAAACATGTGAGATGTGGTGATTTCTTCAGTTGGAATTCCCATACGTGGAAGCGATGACTACAGAGATGCAGTGTTGCCTTTAGAAGTAATCCTTCCCTGTGTGTGGTGCGTGCGATGCCACTATCCGAATGTACTGTAATATTTTTAAACCATGCGGCATCGGACGTCTGGAAAGCGGCTATCGCGTGTAATATGCCTGAATAGGTTTACTATGTAGTTCAGACTACTACACGTAATTACTGAATAAATTTTGACGATGGCGTACAGGAAATCTAATGTTAATTGATTCTGATTTTCATTAACAAAAATAACCTCTTTGAAGTGACTGAACAGAATGCACTAACTGGTGTACGTTAATCACGCCTAGCAGGCGAAAAGTATTTACGTAACACAATATACACACACATATGATAAACACTTGAACTTGCTGTAAGTTAGATTGGTCTACACCAACTGTCAGTAATGATTTTAATGTTGCTGAATTTGCATTGTACTGAAGGTACAATGTGTACTGTGGTGGCAATAAATTCTTTAATTGAATAATCAGTGAACACTATAGAACTGATAGTTACTAGAGATGTTAAAAACATTACTTTAGAATCATTTTGTTCTAATGAAACTGAATGAGTTTTTACGTTGATAATGTACTGAAAAGCCACCACATCGAGTTGAACTGTAATTAATGTGGCACAGTACCTGGCGTCTTCTGTCAGTTGTATAATCCGGCGTTTGTTGGAAATTTTCGGCGTTAACTCCAATTATATCCTCTTGTTGCATTAATACGCCGATACTCACGTAATATAGCCTTTTTACTGGTATTGCTGCACACACAGTGATGGATTTGGGATAATAATGAACTATTTTCTTGCTGCTGGTCGCTGCAGCCCGTCGTAAAGTACGCAGACTTCCACAAGGCGTGCCATGTGCTATTTGAGCGGGAACAGAAACTATATCGCTCACAAGCCGTCTCTGTCGAAATGTTGCATCGTGCAAGTCTTATTGTCCATTTGACTTGCTGACACATCATAAATCCAGTTCGTGTTTGTTGTAAGTTCACTTTTAACTGCCTAAAAGCAACGTTACCGTCACTTTCGCGTAATCTCTGTTCTGCATCTGAACAGTTCCAGAACACATCTCTCTCTACTGCCAAATTCACACGCCAACCTGCATTGTCCGTGTTCTCGGGGATTTCCCTAACATTTAAACATTAATTTACTCTATGCCAAGTTCTCTATTTACAAATGGACATACCATAACATTACCATATTCAATTCCACAATTACAGTCATTATATATATATATATATATATATATATATATATATATATATATATATATATATATATATTAAATTAATATTTTTACTGTACATAATATTATCCTAGTTTAATGCTTTTTTATTTCGTTGTCCGAGCGCAGTACTATTCAGATACTGTCTTACTCGTAGCGCTATTTAATTTGACTGCCACCTGTGCTTTTGTTTGCGCAACTATCCAACAAATGGCATGAGCGTTCACTTATACAACTGCTGCGCCTTGGCTATGCCTCGTTGTGGCATTACATGTGCAGCCGAATTTTAACACCGAGTGAATCTCTAACCTTGGTCTCGAATTACGAAGGCATGCATACTGGCGCTCAGCATGCCATGTGGCGATCCGTGCAGTGGATTTATTTTCACCGAAGGCATTGTACGAAATTCACCAACGCAATGGGATGCTACTGAATCTGGTGAGCTTGAATATTATGAAATCTGAACTCGTTGTGACTGAATCGCCAGAGACCCAGTCTCTCGCAATGATCGCGGCCAGGCTGTTGAGGACTTCAAAATAAAATTTTGTGTACAAGGTGTTTTAAAATGACTTTACAACTTTTAAAATACATATAAATTAATTCATAGTACTTACAGAGCTGATTGTAGTGTCAATTTTCACGGAAATACATCAAGTCTTGTCTCGCTTAGTCCGCTAGTGCCGCATCACAACGTAAGGAGCTCTAGCGTTAGTTGCGTTAAAGATAGCTGCCTTTACTAGACCTGAGCGCGCTAGCTGTGTCTTTTGGTTTGAAGAATCGAAGTCGGCGAGAACAGCTTAGCGTAATTTCAGCACCAAGTACGCTAAAGCTCGTTATATTAGGCCTACAATTTATGAGTGTCATGAATGTTTTGCAGAAAGAGGGTGTTCGGTATGACATGGGAAATCATCTGGTCGTCAAAGCACATCTGACGACGTCGTTGAGCGAGTAAGACAACGTTTTGTCAACAGCTCTATGAAATCGACCCGACATGCATATTGCGAACTGCAAATCCCTCATACGACTGTTAGGCGTTTGTTGAGAAACAGTTTGCGTTTGAAACCGGACAAATAGACGATCATACAAGCAATACAAGACTCGATAATATTGCTTGCAAGAACTTCTGTGTGGATATGTTTAATCGATTACATAGGGATGAACATTTATTAGACAAAATCATCTTTTCTGACGAGTCGACTTTACACTTAAGTGGCAAGTTTAACACGCATTACTGTAGGATGTGGGCAGTGAAAATCCACATCAAACATAGCAACATATTCGTGATAGCCCTAAACTGAACGTTTTTTGTGCACTGAGCAAGAACAAAGTGCAAGGTCCCTCATTTTCAGTGAGAGAACCATCAATCGATTAGTGTACTTGGATATATTACAACAATTTTTATACCACAAATTGATGAGAATGACCAAGAACGAAATGTTTGTTTCATGCAAGATGGTGCACCACCCTACTACCTGGCTGACGTCCAGGATTTTCTCAGTAACTGCTTTCCAGGTCAATGGATTGGCTGTGATGCGCCATTTGCATGGCCCCCACGTCCTCTAGACCTGATACCAATCGAATTTTTTGAGGGGATTCGTCAAGGATATCGTGTTTGTACCTCCTGTACCGGTTTCTCTACCTGAACTTAGACCAACAATTCACGCCGCCATTGAGCAAGTTACACCTGCAATGGTACAGCGAGTTTAGGATGATATTGACTTTCAATGGGATGTGTGCAGGATAACCAACGGAAGCCACATAACAAAAACTTTAGTTTAAGGCAAAAAAAATTGATGTGTTTCCCTACAAAATAACAGTAAACCCAGCTCTGTATCTTCTTTCAGTAAATTGAAATGAAATTTTAAAGTTGTAAAGTTCTTTTTAAACACCCTGTATTTTGTTGATATATTGAAAAGGTGTATCCACTGACCACATGTGACTACTTGCCAGTTAAATCCGAATGCTGGGAATAACAGTGCTAGAGGCCATTAACCTGTTTTCACATTAATACTTAATTTGCTGGAATCATCATGTTCTTTTATGTAAACTGTTTTGAGATGTACGTCTTCAGAAGCTTACATTTTCTTTTAACTTCTGTAGGTTAAAGTGTTTCACTGATAATTGAAGTTAAGCTTTTCTTTGGCATTGTAGAGTCTTGTACCATAAGGAAGCAAGGGAGAGGATGTTGTTATGGGTGGCCGGTATCCTCTTTTTACAACACAAATGCAAACATGGATTAATACGGTGCTTTATTTACAAGAACAGGAATCAGTTACTTATATTGAACAGGGTCCACATTTCATGGTACAAGCTCATCAGTAACAGTCCTCTTGCAGACAATATCGGTAATCATGCAATTACAGAATTTGGTACCACTGCTGGTTCCACTATAGGAACTAATTTGGTCACTATGAACAGTCATAGCCAGTGACCCGCTCTGCGACTGAATTGACAGATGCCAACAGTAGTGTGAGTTAGTGAGGCGCTCTGGTCAGTGGCGCGGCCTAAATACTTGCCGCCGAGAGGGCGTTGGCGGCGTGTTGCTTGTTGGTGTGTCTCTGGCCTCTTTCGTGATAGGCGCACTTGATTCAGAGTCTACTCTCTATCTTCGCGCTACATATTCGCTGACTGGTGTGCTGGTGACAGCTTACGCCAACACAGATATGAGTCACTTTAATATTTATCTTTTACCACACAGAGTAGTTTAGATGTCTAATTCTGTGCCAAATCGTGATTATTCTTGTAAATGTAAATGAAATGAGTGTATCGCATCGTTGGCTGGGAGGCCTCATCTGGGGAAGTTTGGCCATCAACTGTAAGTCTTATCTGAGCCGACGCCCCATTGGACGAATGGCGCACCGGTGATGAGGATGAAATGATGACGAGGGCAACACAGCACCCAGTCCTCGAACGGAGAAAATCTCCAACCTGGCCGGGAATCGAGACAGAGCCCGCTTGCAGGGGAGGCGAGAATGTTACCACCCAGCTAAGCAGGCGGAACATTCTTGTAATTGTACATCATACTTGTATATCGAGTGTGGATTCAACGTGTAGGCTGTAACTGTTTTGGATAGGAAATTCATTTTCATTGTTAATAAGCATTTGCGTCAGCTATGTGCTATTTTATGTGAGGATTTGCAATGCATGTTTGTAGCTCTGCTCTCTTTTGTTGTAGAAGTTTGTACTGCTGGCGTGGGTTCCGTCCGTGACTGGGTATGCTTGAGAAGCCATTTGAAAATGATTTACCAAATCGATGTATCGGTGAGCCTCCTTCAGGAATGGAGTGTATGAGTATTGACGGAATTTTTCTTGTTCATGCCAAAAATAATAAAAATATACTTTGAAATTATATTCATGAAATTCCTGATAATTAACCTCACATGGAATACTGATTCTAAATTGCCTGTAGTTTACTTATTAAGATTTAACTAATGATTATCTGATTTGTCCCTTACATCAGTGATATCACACGGAACATTCACCAAGAATAGCATTAAACGTTTTTGTTTGCAACACGAGAAAAAATTCACATATAAGGTCTTAACAGAATAAATTACTTCTGAAGGAAAGTGAAGTACAAAGAAACTTCCTTGACCGAGCGATTGCTCAAAAAACAAAACAGAAAAACAACAACAAAAAACAAAGAAAAACAAAAAAACAAGAAAAAACTCAGTTCCATATGGTTTGTATGAATGAAGTCTGTTACAGTGGCACTAATTCTAAGAATTTCCAAGTGAACGAGAGACAGCAAGAACAGAATTCCAAGTGAATTTTCAAGTGAACGAGAGACAGCAAGAACAGGATTCCAAGTGACTGCGGAGAGTAGAGGAGTCGATCGTGGTAGCGCGTTGTCCAGGAGAGGTCATCCCGATACGTGTGGCTGCACTGAAGCAGTGGGCTGCCTCTGCGGCGCGGTCCAAAGTACTCGTTACGCGGATTCACACTTCTGTTTCATTAGCTCAAACTTAATTGCGGCGGAAGCAGGAAATACTGTAGTTCGGTTTGCGCGCGGTGAAGGAGATTGCGTGGGTACCTCGGCGCCGCTTCTAGACGGGCCACTGTGTCAGCCTCTGTTGAGCTGCTAGTCAGCTGTCCTGCTTTCATTTGTTCAAAAATGGCTCTGAGCACTATGGGACTCAACTGCTGTGGTCATCAGTCCCCTAGAACTTAGAACTACTTAAACCTAACTAACCTAAGGACATCACACACATCCATGCCCGAGGCAGGATTCGAACCTGCGACCGTAGCAGTCGCACGGTTCCTGACTGCGCGCCTAGAACCGCGAGACCACCGCGGCCGGCGCTTTCATTTGTGCCTGGAGTACTGCCGCTGTGGCGTACACTGATGAGCCAAAGCATTATGACCACCTGCTTAATAACTTGTTTGTCCGCCTCTGGAAACGAAATACATCACTGATTCTATGTATCAGGGCTCCGATAATTTATTGGTACGTTTGCGGAGTTATGCGGCAATACATAATTGCTCACAGGTCTTGTAATTCGCGTAAATAATGGGCCGTTGATATGAGTACGCTTAGATGTCGCCTGATAGCGACCCAGATTAGCTCCTCGGTATTTACACCAGGCGAATTTGCTCACGAAGACATTAACTATATTGCTTCAAATGGCTCTGAGCACTATGGGACTTAACAGCTATGGTCATCAGTCCCCTAGAACCTAGAACTACTTAAACCTAACTAACCTGAGGACGTCACACAACACGTCATCACGAGGCCGAGAAAATCGTTGACCCCGCCGGGAATCGAACCCGGGAACCCGGGCGCGGGAAGCGAGAACGCTACCGCACGACAACTATAATGCTCCTTAAACCATTGTAGCACAGTCCTGGGTCAGAGATACGGACGGTTTTACAGCTGAAAGATGACGTCGCCGTCGGGGAAGATATGAAGCCTGAAGGGATGCAGGTGGATCACAGTTGTCACAGCGTCTTCGATTACTGTCACAGGTCCCAAGTAAACGCAGGATCATGTCTCCCATACCATAATGCTGCTCTCACCAGCCTGAGTCCATGACGCGCTGCACGTTTCGAGGTTACGTTCACCTCGATGAGGGCGTCTGTGGAGGCGACCATCGATGTAGTGTAGCAAAAATGTGATTTACCCGAAGAGCCGACATGTTCCTTCTGATCAACGCTCGAATTACGATCGTCCCCTGCCCACGGCAATCGTAACTGACGATGTCGTGGGGTCCACATGGGGATGGTCTACATTTTCAACAATGTACGATGATCGGTGTACTCCGAAGCACTTGAGCGTGCAGCAACAATGTGCTCTTTCGACAGAAATGCCACACATCACCATCTATCCCATTTTACAGAGCAGACAAGCCTCCAAACTCCACGTTGTGTGAAGAGTGGACGACATCCAACCATTTATCGTCTAGTCGTAGTTTCGCTGTCGTTCTACCTCTTTCCGCTGATGCATATGATTTGACCAGCTTCGCCGATTTCGAGGTACTCGTTCATAGACTCTGCGTAATATTAATCTTCTCTTTGTGAAAGTCGATTATCTCAACTGACTTCCACATTCATTTTCTTGCTAGGGTGATCCGCCCTCCGTGTCTGCTCCGCTTACATAATTTTTCTACCGCGTCTGGTGTCCGCGACGCCGCCAGATGATAAGCAACGTTGCGATGGACAGAAATCATTATGTTATGCTGTGAGGGTAGCTATTGGCGCCCGTTGCACTTGTCGCCAAAGCATTATTCCTCTGCGAAGCTGGTTGGTTGGTTTGTACATACAAGATAAGGTGGCCCGTGTCTGCACAGACAGGGCGTAACGGAGAGTACAACGGTTTTTCTCGTGGTTACGCTATGAACTTTCACCAAGTAGTAGAAAAGGAGCAGTTCGATTAGCTGAAGCCAAGGCTCAAATTCACATGTCGTGCAACTCTTAAGTTACGGCTAGTGAGCCTGCTAACTATGATACGAGGGTTGTGCAGAAAGTAAGTGCGGATCGGTCGCTAAATAGAAACGACACTGAAAATCAGAAACATTTTATTTGCAAGAGTTAAATGGTTCAAATGGCTCTGAGCACTATGGGACTTAACTTGTGAGGTCATCAGTCCCCTAGAACTTTAAAACTACTGAAACCTAACTAACCTAAAGACATCACACACATCCATGCCCGAGGCAGGATTCGAACCTGCGACCGTAGCGGTAGCGCGGTTCCTGACTGTAGTGCAAGAGTTAGCTATACTTTCCAGGTACTTCTCTATATAGTCGCAGTTCCTATTTATACATTTTTCGTAGCGCTGTACCGACTTTACAATACCCTCGTCATAGAAGACAGCCACCAGGGCTTTCCGCCAATTCTCTACGCTGGGCTACAGCTTGTTGTCTGTGCCAAAATGTTATCTTTATAGCCAGCGGTTCACGCGAGCAGAGACGAAACTCAGAGGGAGACAATTACGGGCTGTATTGTGGGTAATCAAACATTTCCAGCTGAAAACGAAGCAGGAGCATCTGCATTGCCCCTGCAGAATGCGGCTAAGAATTGTCTTGAAGAAGAAAACGACGACAGTTATGTAATGTTGGATGCATAGATCAGGCGAAATTACTCACCGTCCCTCGTAGTTGGCGGGAGACTCTATTGTTCTAGGTATCTTTATGTGCTCCCTGTGTGCTCAGAACTAAAAAGAACGGCGTAACGCGACACTGCCCAACACACTTGTTCAAAACTTCACGGGATTTTCACTGTGGTTTCCATTTAGCGACCGACCGAAACTTACTTTCTGGACAACCCCCGTATACCATTATGGCCAATAATTTGACAAATATAGACGTTCAGTCGACACAGGATCAATTAATTTTGTAGACTACTAAAAGAAACTAAATTGTCGGCATTTCGATTGGTTTATTGCGGCCCTCTTTACTGCGGTTCAGTGCCGTCTTCCTTTATATCTTGTTATTTTCGGTTGTCTAGTGCCTACCGACGTCACATATGAGATGTCATTCGACAGTTTGAAGAGGTTGTTATACACGGGTGGCCTCTGCCACCCTGGTGGCTGATTCGAAGGCGATCCTAGGCGGTAATTTGTGGAAGGTAGCGCCTCGGCTTTCTGTTGCCTGTGACACTCTGGTAAGTGATCGGTAGGCACTGGTGATTGGAAGGTAATAGCAAATTAACAACTTGTGTACAGGGGTTAGTGCTTTCCTGCAGGGAAGTATTAGGCCTGACGGCAGTTTTCTCGCGGCCGCTGTGTATTCTGTTAAACCCGGATCAAATGGTACTGATAGCTGGCGAATAGACGCGGATCGTGTAGCTGGAATCACTGGCGGTCAGACCTTAATAATTTGCAGCCATCATCCCTGTTAATGATGTTAGGTCACTTAATTATTGCAGTAACCCCTCTTATTTTCCACTGCTGCGTCCAAGGCTGCCGAGCAAGCCCGCAAGGTTCTTAAAAATTGATGGGACGGCCCCCTTCCAAGTGGTGCTCCGCTACAGTTTACTTTTTGTTTTATCCCAGTCGTACGTACCGTCCATGCTCCGAAACGTGAGTGCTAATCACTCTCCCGGTTTCATCAACATAGATCTCGCCGCATTCAAACCAAAGTTTGTAACCATCTTTAGCGCAGAGAGCAGTCACGGGATCCTTAGTGGGCGTCAACAAATCTCGGATCTTGCGGCCACTCTGAAATATAGGTCTGACTGCTGCGCGACGCCGAACAACATCAATAGTTTCTCAATAGGTATCGAGAAACATGCAGTCGCACGAACAAAGAACCCATCAAAACAAAACAAGTCCTATCACATACCTCCAGATAAAAATCTCATAAAGCAACGATGGTTTAAAAAAATGTAGCGTAGAAAACAATGTAAAATAGTACAATACCGACAATTTCAGCGTTTGGCGTTATTGGGCGGGAGGTCCCTTACGAGGCATGTCCGGCCTCCTTGGTGCAGGTATTATTACATTTGACGCCACATTGGGCGACTTGCGCGCCGGATGGGGATGAAATGATGATGAAGACAACACAACACCCAGTCCCTGAGCGGAGAAAATCCCGAACCCAGCCGGGAATCGATCCCGTGCCCGTAGGACGGCAATCCATCACGCTGAATACTTTTATTAAAATATAAAAACACATATTTAAGAAACAATGTTACACATTCCAAATACATACTAAGTACACATAATAACCATGTATACATGTTATATATGTAATAGTTTAACAAAAACAGTTTGATCACTGCAAATATGCTGATGTTAAAGAAATACAACAGAATATTGTGTTACTGACTAAGTTACCAGAAAGAATTAAGTTAAACATCAAGAAGAGTTTTCTTATAGACATTCGAACTTCAAACATGAAGAAATAAAATCTGCACTTTGAATTACATGTGTTCCAATCTTTGCAGAAGCATAAATAGTTCTTTATCAACGATATCAGCAAGTTGGTGGGATATTTTTTTAAATATTAATGTACCAAGAAAATTGTCTCTGTGAGAGACAGGTTAAGGGTAGAAACTGATCTTTAACGTTCTCAGCTTAGTCAGACTAGCTATGAGCATTTCACACAAATATATGGAAGTCACCAAATACAGAATATGGAAGAGTTATGCCCATCGCACATTACAACAATTAAATAATCGTATTAGACAATTTCTAAAATACTTGAGAATAGCGGAAAGGAGATATTATAAAGTTGACTAGCCTTCCTACTACACTTTCTGGACATTACTTGTAATATGGCAATATCAGTCGCGGATTCGTACAAAAATTCTTCAAGGGCCAAAAATTTCAAACTGGATGTAATTTAATTAATGTTTATAGTGGTGACAGAATAAGATTGTGTCATTGCGCTGTCACTCTGTAGTTGTTTTAATGAACTAATTTAGTTTCCTGTGGTTCAGGGTACAGTTAAACTATAACAGTTTTCTCGGAAGGCTGAACATGGAATAACACTTCAATCAGTTTATTAGTTACTGTCCCGTTTTTTTCTACTTCTGATGTTTTCTCTTGTACCGCAAGCAGACTGATTTCCTGGTAAACTTTCTAATTTTTCCTCCAGGGATTCGTATACGACCGTTTCGGACTGAACATTCTTTGGGCTAGGGTCGCCCCTACCGGATTTTCCCTTCCCTTGGTTACGAGTTCCACTCTCATTTGGCTACGTCGGTATTTTACTTCGCGGTTTATCTGGAGCAGCAGCAGACGCTTTAGCAATTTCGGTTGCCGGCGCCTGCCCTGAGGTGTTGACCGTGATTTCAGTTTGGCCACCACTTCCTCGTTCTTTATTAATTTCACTCACTTTCTGATCGAGGGAAACAAATAGAGACTGCAGTTTTGCAACCTCTCCCTGAATTTGTTTGTTAACAGATAGCTGCTGATCTTTGCAATCGGCTATTGCACCTGTTGTTTCTTGCAAATTAATACTGATTACACCCCCTTCATTTTCCGATATCGTATGTGTATTATCTTTCTTTTCATCAGTTTCCATTCGCATTTTGCCTTCTGGTTCCTCTGCCTCCTCATTGCACTGTTTTTGTTTGCGAAGTGAGGGAGTTGGACAGGACAAAATGGCTCTGAGCACTATGGGACTTAACATCTGTGGTCATCAGTCCCCTAGAACTTAGAACTACTTAAACCTAACTGACCTAAGGACATCACACACATCCATGCCCGAGTCAGGATTCGAACCTGCGACCGTAGCAGTCGTGCGGTTCCGGACTGAGCGTTTAGTACCGCATGACCACCACGGCCGGCTGGACAGGACAGCTCGTCCTCTGAACAACTATCAGTTGTCTCCAGAGGTCGTTTTTTCAGTTGCACTTTAGTTCCACGAGTAGTGGTAACAGGGATTCCCTTTGTTGTTAACGGGGAAAATTGACTGTTATCGTGAAGGGAGACATCAGCTTGGCCCGCTGCGTTAACATCCTCAACCAGTTGTTCCGGGCTATTCTTTGGTAACAGATCATTTAAGGTAAGCTTCTGACGCTGTATCAAATTACTTTTAAGGACAACGGTTCGCCGCAGACATTCCTGCCTGAAGTGGCCAGTTTCGTTACATACACTCCTGGAAATGGAAAAAAGAACACATTGACACCGGTGTGTCAGACCCACCATACTTGCTCCGGACACTGCGAGAGGGCTGTACAAGCAATGATCACACGCACGGCACAGCGGACACACCAGGAACCGCGGTGTTGGCCGTCGAATGGCGCTAGCTGCGCAGCATTTGTGCACCGCCGCCGTCAGTGTCAGCCAGTTTGCCGTGGCATACGGAGCTCCATCGCAGTCTTTAACACTGGTAGCATGCCGCGACAGCGTGGACGTGAACCGTATGTGCAGTTGACGGACTTTGAGCGAGGGCGTATAGTGGGCATGCGGGAGGCCGGGTGGACGTACCGCCGAATTGCTCAACACGTGGGGCGTGAGGTCTCCACAGTACATCGATGTTGTCGCCAGTGGTCGGCGGAAGGTGCACGTGCCCGTCGACCTGGGACCGGACCGCAGCGACGCACGGATGCACGCCAAGACCGTAGGATCCTACGCAGTGCCGTAGGGGACCGCACCGCCACTTCCCAGCAAATTAGGGACACTGTTGCTCCTGGGGTATCGGCGAGGACCATTCGCAACCGTCTCCATGAAGCTGGGCTACGGTCCCGCACACCGTTAGGCCGTCTTCCGCTCACGCCCCAACATCGTGCAGCCCGCCTCCAGTGGTGTCGCGACAGGCGTGAATGGAGGGACGAATGGAGACGTGTCGTCTTCAGCGATGAGAGTCGCTTCTGCCTTGGTGCCAATGATGGTCGTATGCGTGTTTGGCGCCGTGCAGGTGAGCGCCACAATCAGGACTGCATACGACCGAGGCACACAGGGCCAACACCCGCCATCATGGTGTGGGGAGCGATCTCCTACACTGGCCGTACACCACTGGTGATCGTCGAGGGGACACTGAATAGTGCACGGTACATCCAAACCGTCATCGAACCCATCGTTCTACCATTCCTAGACCGGCAAGGGAACTTGCTGTTCCAACAGGACAATGCACGTCCGCATGTATCCCGTGCCCCCCAACGTGCTCTAGAAGGTGTAAGTCAACTACCCTGGCCAGCAAGATCTCCGGATCTGTCCCCCATTGAGCATGTTTGGGACTGGATGAAGCGTCGTCTCACGCGGTCTGCACGTCCAGCACGAACGCTGGTCCAACTGAGGTGCCAGGTGGAAATGGCATGGCAAGCCGTTCCACAGGACTACATCCAGCATCTCTACGATCGTCTCCATGGGAGAATAGCAGCCTGCATTGCTGCGAAAGGTGGATATACACTGTACTAGTGCCGACATTGTGCATGCTCTGTTGCCTGTGTCTATGTGCCTGTGGTTCTGTCAGTGTGATCATGTGATGTATCTGACCCCAGGAATGTGTCAATAAAGTTTCCCCTTCCTGGGACAATGAATTCACGGTGTTCTTATTTCAATTTCCAGGAGTGTATATGACACGTAGCTTCCTGACCTGTATAAACGATTTGTGTCCTATACCCACAAACAGTTATGTGAGACGGAATATTCCTCTTAACGTCCATCTCTACACAGCGGACCCCGTTCAAACACTGCAGTTTAAAGCGAGGCGACAATCTTTCTTTTGCAATTGAATTAACGTCCCCGTAGTTTGAAAGAGCTTCCTTAATCTTACCATTTTCAATTTCATTGGGAAGAGTCAAGACACGAACGGTTTTGTAATGAATGTCCACTCAATAGACGGAAACCTTAGTTTTATAACCATTTCTATGAACAAAATCTACTTCATAGCCCCACTTTCGTAACACTTTATCAACAGTCGCAGCACTGATTAACTTGACAAAAACACAGTATTTTTCCTGATACAGTTGCCAGGTATGGATCGTTTCAGAATTGAGACCAATAACCTGTGTAATCCAGTCATCTATTTCCTGGGATGTCGGCTGAACAGGACGGGATTTCTTGTCAAAACCAACTATTTTGAGTATTCTCCCTGAGGTTTGTAGCCATGGTTAATCCAGCGACGCAATTTCGGTTAAATAACCGAAATTCTGATTAGCAGCAGCAAGACCAGAAAGGGCGATCAGATCACAAGGAATATGAACGGACACGGAGACTAACGGACGGACAGCACTCGGCGAAGCACAAGTACAAAGTACAGCGATGTAAACATGGAAGTGCGGCGCAGCAGTTAACAGCGGGCACTCGCGAGCGCGCCTGAAACGGAACTGGCCACTCAGCTATCGGGGCGGACAATTTAATATGAAGTTACTCGTGTACATTGACAACCTGTTGGGAAACTTTACCTAAATAACGAGTTTTCCTTCTTCTTCTTCATCTTTCGTGAAATAGTGGAGCCTTTGTAAGTACTTGTCCTTACTTTCCGCCTCCTCGTTTCTTCCCTCAACCATAGAGCAGTTGGAAGATCTGCTTCCTTGCTTGCCTATTGACAAGATTTTACTGATGCAGAATATAACCAAACGTACTTGAGTGTGAAGAACTTTCACTATATATACGGTCTAGTGAAGCTGCAATGCCATCCATGTCATAAAGACACATCAACACGAACGTTCGAAGCATGTGCATGTCAGCAACTTACAACCAGCTGAGCAACTCTTTCGGAACATTGACGTGTACTCGCCCAGCAATCAGAACGAGAACGTGTTTCAGCAAAGGGTGGCAAGTTATTAATAACTTCGCGAAGAGAATTTCTACAGCCGTCATATACTCAAAGAAGTGCATGTTTAATCATCAGCTATACAAATAAACCTACATTTTAGCTGTCAGCTACAAAATAAACTTTTCTTTGTACAGCTGATGGATAAAAATGCAGGTTTATGGTTAAAAATGCAGATTATTTTTGGAAAACTGTAAAAGATATCTTCAAGTGAAACTGCCATGACTGTAAAATCGGAGTCATTACGTTTCATGCAAAGGCTTAACCTCCTATGTCCAAATTTTATTTTTATTGGCTGAATGAATCACCCAAACGCGATGTGCCTAATTATAGCTTTTGCTTTACACCATGTGCTTCCAACACATCACTTTTTTTGTCTCTGCACGTTCCAAGCATCTTTTAGAAAAGCTATTTATCGAAGAGTAAGTACATCTTAGAAAAATGAAGGTAGTTTGTGTTTTTTTCCAGTAATTTTGAACTAGAATCTGTTCAGACCATACTGCAATATGTTTATCGAATAAGTGATTGTTTATTTCATCAAAAAATATAGGGATATATTGTTTTCGATGTAACAATAGGACTACGTTTAACAATGACTTATATTTTCTCGTTCCAGTGACGCAGTTTTTATTATATTTAGGTGTTCAATATTGCGTTTTCCGAGTACTGCACATATTTCAGTTACTGCCTAAAGTTAATGGTATTTGCTTTGAACATGTTCTAAAATATTTGTGAATCACGCGAATGTTTTAAATTTAGTACTCCATTCTTATTTTGCCCAAGAACAGTGCATTCACCACCACTGTCCCATCATAAAGCCTAAGCTCAGGAGAGAGGAGGTTAATGACTGTCGTTCTTCCAAAGTACCATTCGAGAATAGAAAGGGAAAGGAGCAAAATGGTACTGGTGCGGGAAAGACTCTCCATCATCCAATGTCAGGTGGAGTTTTTAGACGTAGATAAACTTGCAGTAGTCGTGATTGTCGCTAATGTGTTGCTGCAGTACATAAACTTTCTCATAACTGCGAAATAACCATGATAGAATCAATAACACTCTTCAAATCGTTATGCAAAGAAACAGTGTTACGAGAGAACACCCCGTTTGGCCATGATCGCTGGAATCCAAACAGTAATCAGTACAAGGAGTGAACAATTTACCTCTGAAGTCCACAGCAGCAGCATGACCCTTGTAGCATGCAGGGAATGGTGGTACTGTAATCAAAGCTCGGCAATATTTTGACGTGACAAGATTACGCTGCAAGTTTCTCAGTGCAAGCCAGCTAGGGTTTGCTATGGCGTGGCCAGTGAGTGTTTAGTGTTCGATGGTGCAATGTCTTCCTGTCTGCTAGAACATACTCACTCACCTCAGTGAATTTCCTTAGAACCACGGCTTATCCTGAAGCAACGTATAATGCGGTTCAGCCTAGAAAAGGTGTTTCAAAGGCTCCATTTGCTTCTGTCTACGACAATGTTAATAGAAATATGCACCTTTAAACCTTTCCAACATATCACATTGTTTAAAAGAAGTAATTCCTCTATTTTAGCCCCTTCCAAAACTTCTGAAGTAATAAAACCTATATTTAGTCTATCAGTCCGTAATGTAGGCAACATATATTCAAAATCATTCCAAAATACTTTTGGATGAAGACTAGTAGCCGAATAACATCTCAAAACTTGGTAATTATGTAAACCATTTCAGATGACTCAGTTACAAAATGTTCTGAACGTGGTTAACGCCTGAACTTCCCTACATTAGACAATCTACTGGCATCCACAAACATATTATTCTCTTTAGCATTAACTTGACTAATCGACTAATCTACAATTATTTGCACGCCACGAGCAGACAAATTTATTTCAAATTGTATACATTTCTTTCTTTCAGCGGTTACTTTTGCAAATAAGCGCCTCACATTTCTTTTTACACAGCGTTTCTGCATTGGTAACCTTTTGCTCTCCTTTTAGTGCATCATGATTTAATTTGTGTGCCGTCTGTTTGCTTCAATAAGCTACCCATTTAATCCTCTCTGTTAATATACCCTAAGACAGATTCAGTGTAATGTGCGAGTGTAGTCTAGGCACCCAAGTTTCCACACGAACTGGGCTAAGATAAGGGGATGAAACTTACTATCAACTCTTCAGTTTGGCTCTCGAAAAAGTGGTACGTGAATCGGGTATACAGAGAAGTGTCACTATCTGCTACAAGTCTGTACAACTGCTGGAATATGCAGATTATTTCGACCTTATGTGTAGAACATTCAGAGATCTACAAAGTGCATTGCCAGCTCTAAAACTGAGCGCGGAAAAGACCAAGGAAAGACCAAGTATATGTATAATGGTAGAAATCAATCCTTAGAACCCACAGTATCCCTTGATGGAATGAATTTTGAGCGAATGCAATGTTTCACTTATCTGGGCGTAAAGCCTGAATCAGATGGCAGCAATAACTGAGACGACACAGGGCAAGCGCACGCATACTGTAGGCTACTGGCCTACTGAACAGTAGCAGGAAGCATCTGACAGCTTCCTAATCGTCAGTGCAACATTTCACAACAACTACTGTTCATCAGTTGCTGATTGGGCATTATTGTATTGTCGTTTTGAAATCTACTCCATATAGACTGAATATGAATGTGTCATTGAATTTATTTTTTATTCGTTTTGTTATCATCAGGATACATGATGAACGATATATAAAAAAAATATTGTTATAACGTAGCTTAAATAGTATGTTCAAATATCTCCTAAGATCCTATAAAGATCTTCAGTGAGCTTTGTTAACATGTTATTTTCCCAACAAAATGTAAGCTAAAGAGTTTTTCATTGCAGAATGCATAAGGGATAATTGTGTTTCCATAATGTTATCTTATATCGCTGTGGGCCCTATTGATATTTAAAGATATTTCTACGGATATTCACTGACACGTCTGGTGCATAATTTCTTTCGACACATTATTAGAAAGTACTTTTCCGTTTGAGGCTTTTATTATGACCTCTTGTTGGTAATCCATATACTTAATGGGCTAGTTGAGTGTAAATGCAGCACATCTTCGTGACAAAAACTTTGTGTCTGACTAGTAGTCGAATATGAACCTCTGTCCTGAATGATTCACTCTGGAAATAGCTGCTAGCTTCAGCAAGTTAGCTGTTGCTTCCACAATGAATCTCTCTGACCATCTCTATCATATAGACACATAAAAATGTTTTTTGGCATCTTCCCGGTTCCCAGAATTCCTGAAAATAGACGTTGACTATGGATATTGTATCACAGAGACAGTTCCTTTGACTGTTCAGAGCTGTCACTGAACCCGCCCAAAGATGTAAACAACAATGCATGACCAGCGCCTATTTGACGTAGGGTGTCAGACAGCCGGTCAGTTCCAGTCATTCCACCAGGATGGAGGTACAGGGCTCCTGTTGTCTGTAGTTCAACCATGCCTAGATGGCCAATTCCGCGGTTCGATCGCGTCCGCATTGTTACTTTGTGGCAGGAATGGCTCTCAACAAGGGAAGTGTCCAGGCGTCTCGGAGTGAAGCAAAGCGATGTTGTTCGGACATGGCCGGCCGCGGTGGCCGTGCGGTTCTAGGCGCTTCAGTCCGGAACCCCGCGACTGCTACAGGTCGCAGGTTCGAATCCTGCCTTGGGCATGGATGTGTGTGATGTCCTTAGGGTAGTTAGGTTTAAATAGTTCTAAGTTCTAGGGGACTGATGACCTCAGATGTTAAGTCCCATAGTGCTCAGAGCCATTTTTTTGTTCGGACATGGAAGGGATACAGAGAGACAGTAACTGTCGATGACACGCCTCTCTCACGCCGCGCAAGGACTACTACTGCAGTGGATGACCGCTACCTACGGATTATGGCTCGGAGCATTTTGAATAATGCTTTTCGTGCAGCCACTGGACGTCGTCTTACGACTCAAACTGTACGCAAGAGGCTGCGTGGTGCGTAACTTCACTCCCGGCGTCCATGGCGAGGTCCACCTTTGCAACCATGACACCATGTAGTGCGGTACAGATGGGCCCAGCAACATGCCCAATGGACCGCTCAGGATTGGCATCACGTTCTCTTCACCGATGAGTGTCGCATATGCCTTCAACCAGACAATCGTCGGAGACGTGTTTGGAGGCAACCCGATCAGGCTGAACGCCTTAGATACACTGTCTAGCGAGTGCTTCAAGGTGGAGGTTCCCTGCTGTTTTGGGGTGGCATTACGTGGGGCCGACGCACGCCCCTGCTGGTCATGGAAGGCGCCATAACGACTGTACGATACATGAATGCCATCCTTCGACCGATAGTGCAATCATATCGGCAGAATATTGGTGAGGCATTCGTCTTTATGGACGACAATTCGCGCCGTCATCGTGCACATCTTGTGAATGACTTCCTTCAGGATAACGACATCGCTCGACTAGAGTGGCCAACATGTTCTCCAGACATGAACCCTATCGAACGTACCTGGGATGGACTGAAAACGGCTATTTATGGACGACGTGACCCACCAGACACTCTGAGGGATCCACGCTGAATCGTCGTTGAGGAGTAGGACAATCTGGACAAACAGCGCCTTGATGAACTTGTGGATAGTATGCCACGACGAATACAGGCATGCATGAATACAAGAGGACTTGCTACTGGGTATTAGAGCTTACCGGTGTGTACAGCAATCTGGACTATAACCTCTAAAGATTTTGCTGTATGGTGGTACAACATGCAATGTGTTTTTCTCACGAGCAATAAAAACGGTGGAAATGATGTTTATGTTGATCTCTATTCCAATTTTCTCTAAAGGTTCCGGAACTCTCGGAACCTAGGTGATCCGAAACTTTTTTGGTGTGTGTACTTTCCCATAGATCATCTACATTTTCAGCACTGAATATAGGATATTCTCTTTCGAATTTCAAGAAGGAAGAGAGAAGTCTTCTCCCATGGCAGCTTTTAGAGGCGTGAGGCAAGTTGGAATGATACATCAGTACGTTGGCAAAGCATTGCTCGTTGGAAGCCTAGGTGTGCCTAAGGACAGCAGCTAGTACACCATTTAAATCTGGCAGAAAGTTTCACAATAGCTCAACACATTCTGAGACATAATCTACTATATCAAGAGTAATAATTCAATCAGGGGTGGTTTGGGGCACTAATAAAGACAGGACAAAGATAGCGGTAACAAAATCAAACCGAATCGAAGAAGGTGATAACTTGTTTACATTCCATTCTAATAAGGATTTTGGTAAATAAACCGAGCGCGGTGGTTAGTGCATCACGAGTAGCTATTTTACACTAAATAAAAGGCTGTTCTCCAAATTTCTATACCTTTTTTGGGTTAATTAGTGATATGGGTGACTTGAAATGAGCAGAGGCGTCATAATGGATTTACCTGATCGAGCAAAGCGCAGGAAACCTGGTCAAAGATGTTGCAGGACGACGTACGCTCGTCGACAAAAATATCTTTACCACTTATCTTACGTGGAAGCAGCTAGCAGTCTAAGAATGGGCATTAGTTTAGATCTATCGGTGAGGGAAAGAAAAGCTAAATTTTCGAGAATATATAAATGAAAATCGACGACTGACGAGTCGTGCTGATCTCTCTTGATCGGGTATATAAAGTAACCCACCGCTGCAGTAACCGTCAATTAGTGTGTGTGTGTGTGTGTGATGTTGGATGAAGCCACGTATCGAGCAGCTGCGGCTGTCACGATCGCAGACGCGGCTGCTACGTGCACAAAACGAAGAGTCGCTATCTGCGGTTAAACGTATCGATATGCGGCTATGAACGGTCGCGTTCTCGGTTCTGTCGGAACATGTGCTCTCAATTAATATGGAAACTGTAGTTAATTTAGGAAAATAAAGTATAAATCTACACTCAGTTCTGGGATATTCAGAAACCAACGTACTTCATTGTTTTACATAAAATACAGCTGCATTTGCCATTTTATTTAACTACATTATATCTGTCTTTTTTCACTACATTGTACCGGAATCATAAATGGTTGGATAAAAACGCTAAGACGAACAGAATAGTGTTTACCATGCGCTCATTAAGAATAACTAAATTGAATAACATAAGATGTTATATTATTGGGTTTTTAATGGAAGCATTTTCACACTCTAAAAAGGCAAACAACAACGACAGACAATGAAAGAATTATCCGAATGGAACGGAAGTCGGTAGATGTGATTTACGTGTACAGACAAACAAATGATTACAATTTCATAGAAAATGGATGATTTATTCATGTGAAATAGGTTGACAAACTGATAACGCGTTCGTCCACATCAGGCTCTTATGCAAGCTGCTATTCAGCGTGGCATGGGTTAACG
This sequence comes from Schistocerca nitens, assembly GCF_023898315.1. Classification (NCBI taxonomy): domain Eukaryota; kingdom Metazoa; phylum Arthropoda; class Insecta; order Orthoptera; family Acrididae; genus Schistocerca; species Schistocerca nitens. The sequence continues at coordinate 1,030,277,928 of NC_064614.1, forward strand.
GAGTGGTTGGGTGTCCTGATACCGTTGCCAAAATCTGACCAACTGGCGCACTAGATAGCCAAAATCTCGAGCTGGTTGCCAATAATGCTCCAAACGTTCTCAAATGGGGAGAGTTCCCGCGACCTTAGTGGCTAAGACATGGTTTGGTAAGCACAAAGGCAAGACTCTCTGCTTGCGTGCTGACGTATAAACTCTGGGTGCCGTGCCATGAAGGGCAACAAAAGGATTTGTAGAATGTCATGGACACACTGCCGCGCTGTAAGGTTGCTGCGGATGACAGCCAAAAGGGCACAGATATAAGGTTAAGTGGGACCCCAGACGTGATGTCGACATACAGGAGTCATTGTCTAGGGTGCCATTTCTTTTCATAGCAGGAACCTTTTGCTTGTCACCCGCGCCACCCCAACAGTACAGCGATTCGTCGACGGTACTCTATGCCCCGTTTTGTTGCCCCTCATGGCCAGCCATCCTGGGCTAAATTTTCAGCAAGATAACGCCCGCCCAAAGAGAGTTCCTGCTGCTAGCCTTCGTGCTTGCCAAACACCAGCTGGGCCACAATGTCTCCGGATCTCTCCCCAATTCAGAACCTTTGGATCATTATGGGCAGGGCTCTCCAACGGTCTACATATTTGGACGATCTAACGCACCAGTTAGACTGAATTTGACACGATATCCCACAGAAAGACATTCAACAGTTCTGTGAATCAGTGTCATGACAAATAACTACTTGAATAACAGCCAGAAATGAACCAACGCGTTATTGAATTGTTCGATTTGTGAAGTCCTTCCTCTTGAATAAATCATTATTCATTCCTGAAATTGTAATCTGGACGTGTGTCTCACGCACACCGCTTTCCGACACATTCCGGTGGTGCGTCGTTTTTGTTTGTTTGTTGTTTTTTCCTTCTTCCTTACGTGTTGTTTGCTTGAAAAGTACTTAGACTTACCGTCGGGTGGGATTGTCAACTCAATATTCATTCGATGTATACATTCGCAATCTTCAGGTGTGGCTGTGGCTAACTGTTGTGGCTTGCCAGTTCACACGCTGGTGCGCTAGAAAACTCACGTGCCGAGAGTAGGGTGATAACGTCATTACAGGGGACGTTGGCGTCCGAAGCTTCAAAATCCGCATGCGCGATGCGAGAAGTGTTAGCCACAATCAGCGGAACCCAGAGACAGTCCGTGTGAAAGATGTGTTGGTCCCTCGATTAACTGTCCTGGCTTCGATTCTCTGTTGGTGTCACCTTTTTGAATTCGTTTGTCTGCAGTCGACGATTTTTAGCGCCATCGGTACTGATTTTCATGTTTTGCTGTGTTGAAAACATATATATCTGTTAATCAAGTCCTTAGTACACATATGTCGACGGCTTCTTGAACGTCAGAAACGCAGTGTGTGGAGGCGGACAAGAGAACCTTAGTCTGTCCGTAATTAATAATGTGTTCAGCAGCAATAGACTTTTTCTGGATGACCTGTTTTGTGAAGTTTGTGTTCATTACATCTGCGTTTACCAGTGCGACAACAGTATACGATTTTTTTCAATGATTAGGGGTCTCTTGTTTTCCTGGTCTCATTAGCAAGCAGGACTGGGCTTACATATCAGTTAGCTAATGCCCGCCCTCTTGTTGGACTTTGGTTTTGCCGAACTCCACCTTTGGCAGCTAGGTCATCGGATCTCTCCCCTGCTGGCAACGTTTGGAGAATTATGGGCACTGCCTTCCAACCAGCTTGACGACCTAACGCGCCAAGTGGACAGAATTTGGCACGATATCTCTCTGGAGGATATCCAACATCTCTATCAGTCCCTCAGGAGGTCATCCAACAACGCTACCAATCAATCTGAAACTGTGTAGCAACTTGCATAAGGGTCAAAGTGGACCAACCCGTTATTGACTTTCTCTTGAATAAATCACTCAGTCTTTTCTGAAATTGTTATCTTTTTTTTGTCTGTACATGCATACAGTGGAGTATAGTGGTTAACGTCGCCGGCTAACGTGCTACGTGACCCCAGTTCAAATCTAGCTGCAAATGTGTGATAGTTATCACTTTTAGAAGGTTTTTGGATATCTTATTTTGTAACGTCTATATGTTCTGGAATACTCGATTTTCGTGTAACAGGCAGAATTACAGAGTATTAGATTTTTGTATAGATACTGCTCTCTCCATCCACGTAGTCAGTTCTGTTGTGGCTGCCATGCTTCCGCCAGGCGGTCGACAGAATGTTCATGATTAGTGCTTCTGGATTTGGTCTTTAACATTACAAACCGAGACCAGACCATTTGTGCCACGACTTTAGCACAATTCGGTGAGAATTTAGTATAGGGCCGTTATCGCTAAGAGTTGCATATTTTATTTGTTAAAATGCTATAACTTTGGCGTAATTTCCTTCTTTGTTTAACTGCAGGAAACCTGAAGATGTTCAACGAACGAAACCGGTCGTAACATAATAAATTCTCGGAATAAGCTCATAATACTGGCGATTCAGAAAGGACCAAGATACGTCCCTTGCTAGAACTACTGCAGGGAGACGAAAAATTATTCTGGAAGAAGTTGCAAGAAAGATATTTCCTTGTCCTTAAGCAGGTTAGCATTTACGGGATAGAAGCAGTTCTTGTGCAAATGAAGGAAGGTTCTAAAAAGATGATAGCTTGTGCTTCTATTCTCCAAGTTCGCACTGAACTCCTCTACAACCGAGAAAGATTGCCTTGCATTTGTTTCGACCAACATCAAGTTCTGGCCATGTTTATTGGTCATTCTACTCGAAATTTGTGACGGAACACCATTCACTTTTTTTAACAAACAAATTCGCCAAACAGCCGTACAAATTGAGAAGTTATTTTGCTTTGTTTTCGCTTCCAGTTTCTGCAATTCAGTATACCTTCTTCGGGCCACTGCGTAATAAAAAGAGTAAAAATATATTGCATATCAAAGTACACCGCAGCAAGCTTTACAGAAAGTGACGGGTAAGAATAAAAGTATTTAAAAACTATAAAATGCTAGTAGCAATGCCTGTGTACATACAGCACAACAAATTGGAATTTGCGTATATATTGGTTGGCAATCAACCTATTTTAATATCGCATTGTTATAAGAGAACATTCCAAACATTAAAAAGACCAAAAGTAGAAAATATACAATCAGAAGCTCAACCGAACAAAGCTAGTCAATCTTTTTTAATACACTCCTGGAAACTGAAATAAGAACACCGTGAATTCATTGTACCAGGAAGGGGAAACTTTATTCCTGGGGTCAGATACATCACATGATCACACTGACAGAACCACAGGCACATAGACACAGGCAACAGAGCATGCACAATGTCAGTACTAGTACAGTGTATATCTACCTTTCGCAGCAATGCAGGCTGCTGTTCTCCCATGGAGACGATCGTAGAGATGCTGGATGTAGTCCTGTGGAACGGCTTGCCATGCCATTTCCACCTGGCGCCTCAGTTGGACCAGCGTTCGTGCTGGACGTGTAGACCGCGTGAGACAACGCTTCATCCAGTCCCAAACATGCTCAATGGGGGACAGATCCGGAGATCTTGCTGGCCAGGGTAGTTGACTTACACCTTCTAGAGCACGTTGGGTGGCACGGGATACATGCGGACGTGCATTATCCTGTTGGAACAGCAAGTTCCCTTGCCGGTCTAGGAATGGTAGAACGATGGGTTCGATGACGGTTTGGATGTACCGTGCACTATTCAGTGTCCCCTCGACGATTACCAGTGGTGTACGGCCAGTGTAGGAGATTGCTCCCCACACCATGATGCCGGGTGTTGGCCCTGTGTGCCTCGGTCGTATGCAGTCCTGATTGTGGCGCTCACCTGCAAGGCGCCAAACACGCATACGACCATCATTGGCACCAAGGCAGAAACGACTCTCATCGCTGAAGACGACACGTCTCCATTCGTCCCTCCATTCACGCCTGTCGCGACACCACTGGAGGCGGGCTGCACGATGTTGGGGCGTGAGCGGAAGACGGCCTAACGGTGTGCGGGACCGTAGCCCAGCTTCATGGAGACGGTTGCGAATGGTCCTCGCCGATACCCCAGGAGCAACAGTGTCCCTAATTTGCTGGGAAGTGGCGGTGCGGTCCCCTACGGCACTGCGTAGGATCCTACGGTCTTGGCGTGCATCCGTGCGTCGCTGCGGTCCGATCCCAGGTCGACGGGCACGTGCACCTTCCGCCGACCACTGGCGACAACATCGATGTACTGTGGAGACCTCACGCCCCACGTGTTGAGCAATTCGGCGGTACGTCCACCCGGCCTCCCGCATGCCCACTATACGCCCTCGCTCAAAGTCCGTTAACTGCACATACGGTTCACGCCCACGCTGTCGCGGCATGCTACCAGTGTTAAAGACTGCGATGGAGCTCCGTATGCCACGGCAAACTGGCTGACATTGACGGCGGCGGTGCACAAATGCTGCGCAGCTAGCGCCATTCGACGGCCAACACCGCGGTTCCTGGTGTGTCCGCTGTGCTGTGCGTGTGATCATTGCTTGTACAGCCCTCTCGCAGTGTCCGGAGCAAGTATGGTGGGTCTGACACACCGGTGTCAATGTGTTCTTTTTTCCATTTCCAGGAGTGTATAAAAACCCTACATAATTCTTATAGATGAGAAAAATCCTAGTTCATGTGAGGACCTATTCAAAGTAAAATCTGACACTATAATAGAGTGCATGTCTGGAGCCGATGTGTTATCACTTCTAGTGATACATCATAATTAGTAGTCACAGCATCAACAATGCAAACTGACGCAAAAACTCAACGGCAGACAACATATTATACTGTGACTGATGTTGACCTGACGATAGTTATGAGTTTTGAGTTTATGGGCAAGTATTGTGGACCACAAACGTCTTGAGACTCATAGTATATTTTTCTTAAACTAACACATTCTTTTATTTCCCTGGATTCCTCCGTCACTGGCAATGTTTCGAGTAGTATTGTTCCACTCCATGATTAGTTTATAATATGATGCCATTTAACGCCACCCTTTTCGGTCACAGTTGTTGCCCTCCTTTTGTTTGCAGGTATCGTACTTAATTAGTGGCCTTATACTTCGTTGTTTGTCTTCGCAACTGACCTATCTTCAGGCTTTGTTCATCTCCATATTAATTATCGCGACACAAAGTGTGTCAGTTTCCATTTGAATGGGTTCGTCATTTTATAGATAGGTCGTTACTGTGATAGCTTACACTCTCAGAGATATAGTATGACATGGTCAGCCGAGATTTTGGAGAACTATCCTTAGTTAATATGGATTTGATGTCCTTGTTGGTTCAGCTCTTGTACTGCCCGCCGTTAAGTGATGTAAGGAACACCAAGTAATATCTTTCTACTTTGAGCTGATGTATAAGGTATGCTCTCAAGGTATTTTTCAGATATTCTTCACGTGTTCTATGTATTTCGTTTTTCTCTTAATATGTTGTCTGCCGTTGAGCTTTTGCGTCAGTTTGCATTTTTGATGCTGTGACGACTAATTATCATTTATCACCAGTAGTGATAATACTTTGACTGTATACATGCACAGTATTATAGTGACACATTTCACTTTGAATGAGGCTAAGTCCTCAAATGAATTAGGGTTTTTCTTGTGTATAAGAATTGACAAGCTTTGTTCGGTCGAGCTTCTGATTATAAATGCGTCCACAGCCTAGACACATTTTTCGAAGGATAACATTGTCCATTGTAGGCTGCAGAATGTTTAGTTCATTTGCTGCTACACGCCAGTTTCGACTGGTGGAATCATTATCAAGCACAAATGTGCACCACGGCAAGAGAATTGACACAAGTCGGCAAAAGCCAACTTTGATAGCGTCAGCGAAAAATATGTATGTGAAGTAGCACAACATGCACGAAATATTTAATTGAATCTACCGCCAAGAATACTTAGTTGAATTTTAAAGGAAACTTATATTATTTCAGTGGAAGTTTTGTAGAATTAATTCTTGAAGGCGAGCTCTCTGAAGTATTGTAGTTTTTTGAGTTGTGTCATTGTTCTTGCCGGTATGCGATACGTGCCTATTACTCCTGAAAACCATTAGTTCTATTTTCTGTTTCTGGTCTCAGGTCCTGATGAGAAGAATTTGAAAATAATTCTGATCATTTAACGAAAGGAATCAATGAGTTTGTCTTGAATAAATATCAGTTTTAGCATTCCACGCCAGAAAAATCCTACGAGAACTTCAGTAACTTACTTTTCTCACTAAACATTTTACATTGCTTTTCAAATAAATGTGAAGTTAATCGTACTTTGCTATTAAATTTACTTTACTCTCGATAAACTAGCAAGAGAATTTAGTCATGTATTACATAAAATATAGCTTTTCAAAGTTGTGTGTATTGATATTCTTATATAAATCAGTCACAGTAACACAATATTAAAGGAAATTACTTTTCCATTTAATGATTAATGACTTTAAGATAGGTTCTGAGCAAAGTAAATGAAAGGTTATTGAAATAAAAGATAACACTTTGAAATTAAACTGTTTGCTGTGTTGATTCAATTTTTTAACTGTAGTCTGGATTTCCTTTACAAAGTTACTAGGAAAAAAATTGACAGTAGCTTGCCTTGCCTGAAGCAGTTCACTAGAGAAACTGATGTAGAGTTGTTTACATGGTTCTTCACGGACCTCGAAAATTAGACAGGCCAAAGATGCCGTTGCGTCTTCCTTTTGGAAACGATTCTTGAAATATCATGGTGGAATTCTTGCAACATCATATTGTTGTCTGGACATATATTGGATCGACGACTACAGTTTACTACAGCCGATTTATTACAGTGAAATGAAATGGTCTATCACCATATTCTGCACCACCTGTCAACCCTTACAGGCAATGCTGTTCTCTATGTCTGGCTGATGCAGAAAATGCCCCCCAGGACGGAAACATGGCATGAAAAATAATGCCAACCCACCGGCCATTTCTTCCTTGTTTCACTACTGAGTATGACTCTTTCAACATTTTTAATTAATAATCGCAAAGGCATAGGGCAAACTTCAGAGAAATGTTTGATACACTTAGTAACTAGCAACAACATAAGAGGTTCGAGTGCTAATCATAACATACTTTCACAAACATCCTAAACATCTTTCTTCTCACCCAGACACTAAAATAATCATTTATAACATTACAACTAGCAGTGTCAACTAATTACGTAAATTTTAATGTAACGTCCTTCGCTTGCATCAGCTCATCGTGACATTTGCATGCATCTCGGCGAAGTAGATACTACAGGCTTCTCATCGTCCTTTCAGCTCCACAGTCGCGAGACGATGTTCCCGTTTCAACCGGACGTTACCAGCACCGAAGAAGCAAGGCAGATGGGTCTCTTACGGACCCTAGACGCCTAGGAGAACGACCGGGAGTGCTGTCACTCCACGAACCGGGGAGATACAGACCGGGAGGCTAGGTATGGATTTTTATGTATGTGTGCAAAGTTAGTAAAACGGGGCTTTGGGCCGTATCGTGTACTTCGTAACTTCTTCGACGGCACATATGCAGGTGACGATTACAATCATTCGTCAAGAACACAAAAGTGCATGGCCATCGCTTATGTCCACCGTATGAAGCACTGCTACGGTCTATAAGTGCAGAACGACGATGAGAGATTCAAGGAAACTGAAAATCCACTCAGCGAACACGAACGTTTGACAGGAGGCGGTACCTCCGTTGCTGATCGTAGCGGAGAAGATGTAACAACACGACCAGAGCGCGAGGTTCTGCCAGCGCCCCCATAAAGAAGACCATTGACAAGATCTAAACAGAAGCCGCTGTAGTCGACTCCAATGAGGCCTTATCCAACAACAGGTGGCTGATTCTTCAGCAGACGGAGCAATGTGCCAGCTTGCGCTGGAGTGAAGTGTGGTGTAAAGGCTTTCTTAGCTGATAATGTGCTGCTCGTTACCGATTCAAAACCTTCCACCAGCAACTTGGTCACTCACAAATTAACATTTATCTAAGGTTTCTAGAAATATACTATTTTTGATATGTTTGTATTGTCTGGAAAATTCGACTTTTGTATAAACATCAGCCCTTTCCGTCCAGGAAGTCAGTTCTGCTGTTGGTGTAATACACGAGCTTTCAATGTTTTGTTGCTCACTGGCGACGCCGGTCGGGGTGGCCAAGCGGTTCTTGGCGCTACATTCTGGAACCGCGCGAACGCTACGGTCGCAGGTTCGAATCCTGCCTCGCGCATGGATATGTGTGATGTCCTTAGCTTAGTTAGGTTTAAGTAGTTCTAAGTTCTAGGGGACTGATGACCTTAGAAGTTAAGTCCCATAGTGCTCAGAGCCATTTTTTTCACTGGCGACGCTGACTTCCGATGTGAACTTGACTACGGGTTCGACGTGACAATATTGACTGATTACCCTTATATTTTTATCTTTACACACAAAGACTGCATATCAAACAGATACAGTAATTCCAACCATAAAGTAAGGACGAAAGTAATTGCTTATTTGGGGGTGAGTAATAAATTGCTCTGTAGTTGGAAACCTGCATTTTATCGAAGGAATATTGGGTAAGAGGATGAATTAGTATAATGATGGCAACATGCCTGAGTGAAAAAAAAAAACTAAGTATTTACTGTAAGTGGAATAATGTGGTATACATGGTGGTCCATTGATAGTGACCGTGCCAAATATCTCACGAAATAAGCATCAAACGAAAAAACTAAAAAGAACGAAGCTCGTCTAACTTGAAGGGGGAAACCAGATGGCGCTATGGTTGGCCCGCTGGATGGCGCTGCCATAGGTCAAACGGATATCAACTGCATTTCTTTAAAATAGGAACTCCCATTTTTTATTACATATTCGTGTAGTACATAAAGAAATATGAATGTTTTAGTTGGACCACTTTTCTCGCTTTGTGACAGATGGCGCCGTAATAGTCACAAACGTATAAGTACGTGTTATCACGTAACATTCCGCCAGTGCGGACGGTATTTGCTTCGTGATACATTACCCGTGTTAAAATGGACCAGTTACCAATTGCGGAAAAGTTCGATATCGTGTTGAAGTATGGCTACTGTGATCAAAATGCCCAACGGGCGTGTGCTACATATGCTACTCGGTAACCTGGACGACATCATCCAAGTGTCCGGATCGTGCGCCGGATAGTTACGTTATTTAAGGAAACAGGAAGTGTTCAGCCACATGTGAAACGTCAACCAGGACCTGCAACAAATGATGGTGCCCAAGTAGGTGTTTTAGCTGCTGTTGCGGCTAATCCGCACGTCAGTAACAGACAAATTACGCGAGAATCGGGAATCTCAAAAACGTCGGTGTTGAGAATGCTAGCCGGCCGGGGTGGCCGAGCGGTTCTAGGCGTTTCAGTCTGGAACTGCGCGACCGCTACGGTCGCAGGTTCGAATCCTGCCTCGGGCATGGATGTGTGTGATGTCCTTAGGTTAGTTAGGTTTAAGTAGTTCTAAGTTCTAGGGGACTGATGACCTCAGAAGTTAAGTCCCAAAGTGCTCAGAGCCATTTGAACCATTTTTTGAGAATGCTACATCAACATCGATTGCAGCCGTACCATATTTATATGCACCAGGAATTGCATGGCGAGGACTTTGAACGTCGTGTACAGTTCTGCCACTGGACACAAGAGAAATTACGTGACGATGACAGATTTTTTGCACGCGTTCTATTTAGCGACGAAGCATCATTCACCAACAGCGGTAACGTAAACCGGCATAATATGCACTATTGGGCAACGGAAAATCCACGATGGCTGCGACAAGTGGAACATCAGCGACCTTTGAGGGGGGGGGGGGGTATGGATGGTGCGGTATTATGGGAGGAAGGATAATTGGCCCCCACTTTATCAATGGCAATCTAAATGGTGCAGTTTATGCTGATTTTCTACGTAATGTTCTACCGATGTTACTACAAGGTGTTTCACTGCATGACAGAATGGCGATGTACTTCCAACACGATGGACGTCCGGCACATAGCTCGCGTGCGGTTGAAGCGGTATTGAATAGCATATTTCATGACAGGTGGATTGGTCGTCGAAGCACCATACCATGGCCCGCGCTTTCACCGGATCTGACGTCCCCGGATTTCTTTCTGTGGGGAAACGATATTTGCTATCGTGATACACCGACAACGCCTGACAACATGCACCAGCGCATTGTCAAAGCATGTGCGAACATTACGGAAGGCGAACTACTCGCTGCTGAGAGGAATGTCGTTACAAGTATTGCCAAATGCATTGAGGTTGGCGGACATCATTTTGAGCAATTGTTGCATTAATGTGGTATTTACAGGTAATCACGCTGTAACTGGATGCCTTCTCAGAAATGATAAGTTCTCAAAGGTACATCTATCACATTGGAACAACAGAAATAAAATGTTCAAACAACCTACGTTCTGTATTTTAATTTAAAAAACCTACCTGTTACCAACTGTTCGTCTAAAATTGTGAGCGTATGTTTGTGACTATTACAGCGCCATCTGTCACAAAGCGATAACAGTGGTCCAGTTAAAATATTCATATTTCTTTACATACTACACGAATATGTAATAAAAAACGAGGGTTTCCTATTTAAAAATCGCAGTTGATATCCGTTTGACCTATTGCAGCGCCATCTATCGAGCTAACCATAGCGCCATCTGGTTTCCCCCTTGAAGCTAGTTTCTCTGTAGTTTTTTCGTTTTACGCTTATTTCGTGAGATATTGGGCCCGGTCACGCTCAATGGACTACCCTGTATACTGCAACGTACACCGCATGATAGTTTGCAGATTGTAGGTATAGACTAATCGAGTGGCACACAAGAACCAGTAGCGTATTCTTAAGTTTGACTCTTAATAAAGGCTCTAAATCTTTTCAAGTAGGTTTTCATGGGGTACTTCCTTTCCTACTTAAAGCGGCTGACAGTTGAGGTTTTCAGTGTTTTCACGACGCTAATCCATTATTTAAAAAAACTGTGATACTTCGTGCTAACGTTCTTTCTTCTATCTGCTATAGATCTCGCACCAATGAGCAGTGTTTCAGAAAGATTCGCAGGAGTGTCATGTACGCAATATTCTTTGTAGACCGACCACATTTTCCAAGCATCTGAACGATAACAGAAGTCTTAGCATCTTTTCGCAGGTGCTTCATTTATTTATGTTTCTTATTTTCTTATGTCACTAGACTTCTTACTGGCCCGCCAGGAATTCCTCTGCCGTGACAACCTCTTCATCTCAGAGAAGCACTTACAATCTACGTCCTCAATTATTTGTTGGATGTATTCCAATCACTGTCTTTTTTACCCTCTACAGCTCCCTCAAGTACCTTGGAAGTTACGCCGTGATGGCTTAACAGTTGACCTACCATCCGGTCCCCTCTTCTTGCCAGTGTTTTCCATATTTTGCTTACCTCGCCGATTCTGCGGAGAACCTCCTCATTGCCTATCTTATCAGTACACCTAGTTTTCAAAATTGTTCTGTGGCACTACATGTCAAATGCTTCTGTCCCCTTCTGTTCCGGTTTTCACACAGTCCATGTTTCACCATCATACACAGCTGTGACCCAGACGTACATACTCAGAAATTTCTTCTTCAAATTAAGACCTATGTTTGATATTAGGAGACTTTTCTCAACCAATAATGGCCTTTTTTGACAGTGAAGGTCTACTTTTTTAGTCCTCTTTGTTCCGTCCGTCATTGGTTATTTTGCTGCTTATATAGTAGAATTCCTTTACTTCATCTACTCCATGATCACGAATCCTGATGTTAATTTTCTCGCTTTCTCATTTCTGCTACTTCTCATTACTTTCGTCTTTCTTTGATTTGTTCTCTGATCTTGTAAGAGTTATTCTTTTTCGAGACGTCATCAGCGAATCTTATCATTGGTATCCTTTCATCTTGAATTTTAATTTCACTGTTGAACCATTCTTTTATTTCTGTCATTGCTTCTTCAATGTATAGATTCATAAGTAGGGCCAAAGATAGGGGCGAAACAGTACATCTCTGTCGTACGCCGTTCTTAACCCGAGCATTTCATTCCTGGTCTTACACCCCTATTGTTCCCTCTCGGCTCTTGCATATATTAGATATTACCCCAACTTTCCCTATAGCTCACTCCTACTTTTCCCAGAATTTCGAAAAATTCTATGGACGTGTCCTGTTTTGTCTTAAGTCTTGCTTCTATTATCAACCGCAACGTCAGAATTGCCTCTCTTGTCCTCTACGTTTTTTAAAGCCAAGCTGACCATCATCTAAACACATCCTCAGTTTTCTTTTACGTTCTTATGTATACCAGCATTATCATCAATTTAGATGCATGAGCCGTTAAACTGAGTGTGCGATAATTCTGACGCTTGTCTGATCTTCCAATCTTTGGAATCGTGTGGGTGGTGTTTTCCGGAATTTAGATGGTATGTTGCCAGACTCACACATTCTGCACACCAGTATGAAGAATCATTTTGTTTCCACTTCCTTCAATGCTTTGAAACTTCTGATGGAATGTTATTCATCCCTTCTTTCTTATTTCATTTTATATCTTTCAAAGCTCTTTTAGCTTCTGATTCTAATACTGGATCCCTTATCTTTTCTGTATGGATTCCTGTTTCTTCTTCTCTCATGTTCCCACATAAATCTTTCCCCTCATAATACTCACAATACTCTTTTCATGTGCCTCCTCTGCTCAGCATTTAACAGTGGGACGCCCGTTGCACGCTCGAATTCCACCGAAGGCAGTTTCCACTTTTCTGCATGCTGAGTCCGTCCTTCCGACATCATTCCTTTTTCTATTTCTTCACATTTTTCGTGCAGTGATTCCGGCTTTGCTTCTCTGAACTTCTGACTTATTTCATTCCTAAGTGACTTATATTTCTGTATTCCTGAATTTCCCTTAACATTTTTGTACTTCCTTTTTTCGTCGATTAGCTGAAATATTTCAGCTGTTACCCATGGTTTCCCCGATTTGTACATATGTTTTTCTTTCCGGCTTTAGTGATGGAATTTTTTAGAGGTGTCCATCCATGTGTACTGCAATCATGAGTCACTAGGCATGTGCGTTTTGTGAAGCGCAAAGTCTTGGTAATTGTGCAGATTTTTTTCAACTAGATCTCCATTATAGATCACTGGGTCATCTGCAAAAAGCCCACTGTTGTATAATATTGTCTGCCACGTCATTAAAAATACAGAATGAACAACAACGCGGTTAACACACTTCTCTGGGGCGTGTCTGAATCTGACAACGATTTTCGATCCAGGAAAAGATGTTTCATCTTCCCTCCCATGAAGTCCTCAGTGCTCTCACGTATTTCGCTTGATATTGCCTATGATAGTGCTTCCGTTAGTAAACGATGCTGTTGTACTCAGTCAAATACTTTTCAGGAGTCCTTAAATACTGCTTCTAACTGGCTGCAATGAGTCTGGTCTTTCATATTGTCGTGTCAGAAAAGGAAGGACTAATTACCATACGACTAATATTTTCGGAATCGACGCTGGCTCTAATGAGGGTCATTCTGTCCGCGATACTTCATTACGTTTGACCTCAGAATATTTTATAAGATTCTGTAACAGGTGGATGTCAGCGCTGCTGGACGGTAGTTTGGGAATAACTTAATTTACCCTTTTGTAGACGGTATGACTTATGCTGCCTTCCAACTACTGGCACAATTTGTTGTTCGAGGGACCTGTGGTCTTGTATTGTTAAACGAGTAGCAAGTTAGTAGCAAACTCCGTGGAATCTACTACTGACATACGGACTCACAATGTTGGGAATCGTAAATAACAGAAAACGATCATTTAATTTTATGAAACTTGTTCTCCAAGAGTTGTTTCTAACCAGAAAAGAAAGACAATAATGTTAGAAAATGGAACAAAGTAACATGTTTGCAACTACTACACAATGCATTTATTACATACGTAAATTCCAACATACAGACCACGAAGACACTTTATAAATAAAAGAAGCGTAGCGTGTATGGGCAGAAACGAACTGCCTTCCATTTAGTGGTAAAGACGGAACATACCTCCATGAATAATTCATTATTGAGAAGAATCTCAAGTCGAATTTGTAAGTTCGCCAGTTGTATCAAGTTTCTCTCTTGCAGTGTAGGTCTCGTCCCAACTGTCATCCGGTTCCCTAGTTATGGTAGTCTTGGGTTCGTGCCAACTGTCTTCGTCACTACTTTTAAAGCCAATGTTTGTTACTATCCCTTCAGTCTCCTACTCCACGGAAGCGTCATTGCGCTGGTATTCTCTCTCGATATACTTAACATTTGCACACACATTTGTGAGTCATTCTTTTGGTGTGTTAGTTCTTTCAAAGACGCAGTGCTAAACTGGAGAAATGGTTTACTAATACTTTGATTGTAACAAAAAATTATACAAGGTGTATCATACTAATTACTTCTATTATGCGGAAATAATACTGGACAAGAAATTAAATATTTTTCTTTATAATGAAATGTCATGTAACGTATCGTTTTAAATTGTACTGAGCTGAATGAATACGTATGTTGTAATAAAAACGCTGGAAGGAACTCATTGCAAAACGAGTGTGAAAGTTGGATAACAGCAATGAAATACCAACAAACATGTCCTACAAACTGTTTTCTTCCTACAAAATTATTACAATTAAATGTTATTAAAATTAGAAATATATTTGTAAACATTATTTAAATTTGTAGATACCGAAATAGATGATAATTTTCATTGTAAATGTGTGTGGAAATCGGAAACATGATTGCAGAAAATGTGCTCGAAAAATTTACGCATTGAAGATAGTATAAATTCCGTACTTAGGAAGACTGTCTTTCTGCACTTTCGTAGAAACGCGGTGATGGTAATTCTAATACTTAAAATTGTGTAGAGGTTAATAATAACAAACTAATTTCAGTAGTTCATTGTTGGTAAGAACAACAACTGAAAGTAAATTATCTAAAATCTGTGTGACGAGCACAGGTTTTTGTACAGCAAACAAAGCTTTTGCAGACACTGTATTACTGATACGTAATAATTTTTATGTCTATGTCTTCTAAGAAAAGAGAAAATTAGGAACAGTTACTTTGATACACCCATGAGCAAACTTTGTCCTTTAGTTCCGAACACTTGGCGCGAACTCTTCGTGGGTATCTCCGTACTAAATACACTCCTGGAAATGGAAAAAAGAACACATTGACATCGGTGTGTCAGACCCACCATACTTGCTCCGGACACTGCGAGAGGGCTGTACAAGCAATGATCACACGCACGGCACAGCGGACACACCAGGAACCGCGGTGTTGGCCGTCGAATGGCGCTAGCTGCGCAGCATTTGTGCACCGCCGCCGTCAGTGTCAGCCAGTTTGCCGTGGCATACGGAGCTCCATCGCAGTCTTTAACACTGGTAGCATGCCGCGACAGCGTGGACGTGAACCGTATGTGCAGTTGACGGGCTTTGAGCGAGGGCGTATAGTGGGCATGCGGGAGGCCGGGTGGACGTACCGCCGAATTGCTCAACACGTGGGGCGTGAGGTCTCCACAGTACATCGATGTTGTCGCCAGTGGTCGGCGGAAGGTGCACGTGCCCGTCGACCTGGGACCGGACCGCAGCGACGCACGGATGCACGCCAAGACCGTAGGATCCTAC
This sequence comes from Schistocerca nitens, assembly GCF_023898315.1. Taxonomy (NCBI): domain Eukaryota; kingdom Metazoa; phylum Arthropoda; class Insecta; order Orthoptera; family Acrididae; genus Schistocerca; species Schistocerca nitens. Next base: position 1,030,293,506 of record NC_064614.1, read on the forward strand.
GCAGTGCCGTAGGGGACCGCACCGCCACTTCCCAGCAAATTAGGGACACTGTTGCTCCTGGGGTATTGGCGAGGACCATTCGGAACCGTCTCCATGAAGCTGGGCTACGGTCCCGCACACCGTTAGGCCGTCTTCCGCTCACGCCCCAACATCGTGCAGCCCGCCTCCAGTGGTGTCGCGACAGGCGTGAATGGAGGGACGAATGGAGAAGTGTCGTCTTCAGCGATGAGAGTCGCTTCTGCCTTGGTGCCAATGATGGTCGTATGCGTGTTTGGCGCCGTGCAGGTGAGCGCCACAATCAGGACTGCATACGACCGAGGCACACAGGGCCAACACCCGGCATCATGGTGTGGGGAGCAATCTCCTACACTGGCCGTACCCCACTGGTGATCGTCGAGGGGCACTGAATAGTGCACGGTACATCCAAACCGTCATCGAACCCATCGTTCTACCATTCCTAGACCGGCAAGGGAACTTGCTGTTCCAACAGGACAATGCACGTCCGCATGTATCCCGTGCCACCCAACGTGCTCTAGAAGGTGTAAGTCAACTACCCTGGCCAGCAAGATCTCCGGATCTGTCCCCCATTGAGCATGTTTGGGACTGGATGAAGCGTCGTCTCACGCGGTCTGCATGTGCAGCACGAACGCTGGTCCAACTGAGGCGCCAGGTGGAAATGGCATGGCAAGCCGTTCCACAGGACTACATCCAGCATCTCTACGATCGTCTCCATGGGAGAATAGCAGCCTGCATTGCTGCGAAAGGTGGATATACACTGTACTAGTGCAGACATTGTGCATGCTCTGTTGCCTGTGTCTATGTGCCTGTGGTTCTGTCAGTGTGATCATGTGATGTATCTGACCCCAGGAATGTGTCAATAAAGTTTCCCCTTCCTGGGACAATGAATTCACGGTGTTCTTATTTCAATTTCCAGGAGTGTATTATACAATGACGCGTCACAATCTGCACAATTTTCTCGAAGGTTCATAGGCTCGCTAATACAGGATAACACTGTATCCAACATTGTAACGAACTTAATGCTGTTACTAGTGGCTCCATAATACTTTTGTGTCTATTGCCGTGTTCCCTGTTCAACCTATTGCTCCATGAGCAACTGACAGTTGGCTTGAACTCCCTCCGCAATACCTTCTGATACCTATAGTACCACAGTATAAATTGCATTTGTTGTCATATGTTTTGTGTTTAATAGGAAATTATGTATATTAAATATTTCACTGCAATGGATATTTTTTATGTATCTACAGTATTCCGAGAATTGTGTTATATTTCAATCATGTCAAACCTCATCGAAATGCTATAGAACTGGATCGCTGTATTTGCAGATGGGCGACCACACATCCTGCCCCGGGCCCTGTCATGGCTGTCGGCAGTTCTGCTCTCTGATACACCTGTGCTGACATCACAGCATCTGCCGCTGCATCCATAACGCCACACGAAACACAACGAATACCTGAAAAAGCCACGAATAGAGGCAGAAACTTAATTTACTACAGTTCTTCAGTATCCCTCTTCCTTCCATTTTGATTCATCGGGACAATTCTCTTAAATTTCAGTCTCTCTTCATTTAAATTTTGGTATGAGTCTATATCTGCTCCTGGGCACGGCTTAAAATCCAGATCTGGTTTTGTGAATATCTGATTGTGTTGTAATTCAGCTGGAATCTTTCCGTACCTCCGGGCCTTTTCTGGAACAGAGTACTCGCTGTTACTTGCTGTATGCTACTGGAGAACTCAGTTATTCTTTCTACTCTCTCATTCTTTCCCTACAGCCGCATTCCCATCCCCTCATTATTATTGTATTTTCGTCTGCCTTTACATACTGAATTACCTGTTCAATAACGCTATAAACACTCTCTAGCTTTTCATTTTCTGCTTGAGACGTCGCCATGGATACCTAAACTATCGCAGTGGTAACACCGGTTCAGATCGCCGAAGTTAAGCGCTGTCGAGCCGGACTAGAACTTAGATGGGTGCCCATCCGGTCCGCTGAGCGTTATTGGCAAGCGGGGTGCACCCAGCCCTTACGAGGTAATCTGGGGAGCAATTTGACTGAGAAGTAGCGATTCCGGTCACGTAAACATACGGCTGGGAGAGCGGTGTGCTGACCACATGCCCCTCCATATCCGCATCCAGTCACGCCTGTGGGCTGAGGATGACACGGCGCCGGTCGCTACCGTTGGATCTTCACGGCCATGTTCGGGCGGAGTTTAGTTTTTAATTTTAGTTAATATTACTCTATATTCATCTGACCAGAAATCCTTGTCTTCTTTCAATTTCACTCCACTGATCTCTTTTCTATCTGGACGGAGCGTTCACATATTCCTTTTCGGATTTTCTGGCTTCCCTACCACGTTCTAACTTCTGACTTTCCACGTTACGGCTCGAACATTTCTATGTTTTCGTTGGTTAGGGCACTATTTCCTCGTGGTCACCTCTCCATTGACAGTTTCTTCATGGAGGTCCAAATGGGGAACTAATGCGAAATCTGCCAGTGGAGAGGTCATCATGAGAATCTTTCAATTACATGCCACTCTTTGTGTTTTGTACGCCATGTGTGACCTTAATGTAGTGGTTTGGATTGCCTTCTGTATCCTCCTGCCGTTGATCATTGCTGATTCATTCGCCTTTCAGAGGCAGTTTCGCACCCAAAGGTCAGAGAGAATGCTCTGAACCTCTGACCGCTTCTCCGTCGATTTGAGAAGGCCTTGGCTGAACGAGGAGGTCTGCTTGTGCCAGAAGTCTTGGGTCGTATTCCTGATGATTTTTGTTTAAAATGTAACCACTGGATAGATTCGAACCCAAGACTCACGGCGTTTCGGTTACTAGTCAGAGAAGTTAATCTTAGTCCACAAGTTATAAAATGAATATCAATGAAATTAAGCAAAGAGTAATGGAATGTAGTCAATATAAATCAGACGAATTCAGGGAACTGAATACGGAAGTCAGGCACTAAAAAAATTAAATGAATTTTGTTGTTTGGACAACAAAAAACTGATGGCGACCGAAATAGAGAGGATGTGAAATATACTTTGATAGTGGTAAGAAAAGCGTTTACGGGAAAGGGAAGTTTGTTGACATGGAATGTAAATTTAAATGTATAATGACAGTATTTGTGTGGGGTGTAGCCTCCAACAGATATGGTATGTGTTCGATAAGCATTGCAAAGGAACGGAGAATGAAAGCTTTTGAAACGTGATGCTGCTATAGAATGTCAAAAATTAGATGGATGGATCGAATAACTAATGAAGAAGTGAATCGAACTGAGTGAAAAAAAAATGTGGTAGAACCTGGCTTGAAGAAGGATTCTGATGACAGAACAAGGAATCGTTAGTTTGAAAATGGAGGTGACAGGAGAAAATAAGGACGGTAAAAATTTAAGGAAAGCATATAGGTTGCAGTAATTATGTAGAGGTGAAGAGGCTTCCACAGGTTAGCAACTCTTCGAACTGAAGATCATGACAATAACACTGAATCAGAAATAAATGTTGCCAATATGTCTGTATGCTGTCTCCAATCTGTGTTAAACTATTTTCGTGGTCAATTCACTATTAACTCAGTACAACCACTGCACACCCGTTGTAGAATATCATTTCTTTAAATTTGTCGATTAGGGTTTCTAGAGGACAATCGTCTTTCTCTAAAAATTTTCCACGTAAGTGCTCTAAACACCACAGTTACACTCACATCCCTACTATAATCTCCCTATCAGCGCACCTCTGAATTAATTCTGTATCTACTACCATTACTACACTGGAGCAGTATTTCAGAATAGGTCGTATTAGTGTTCTGTATGCGGTTTCCGTAGTTTACCGGAACACTTACAACCCTGTGCTCGACCAGTTCCCTGGATGCTCTTAGACAGGCTTTCCCGGGGTCAAAATTTTTGTTCTAAAATTTGAAAGAATTGTGTCACTGAAATGGTCTCATCTATAACTAGTCCAAAACTGCGTACTTCTATAAAAATGCAAAATTTTTGTGCTTATTTCTGTGGTTAAAAGTTTTACATACATTTCTCATTATTTGACGAGTCCCTTGTACTTCTCTGTCTAGGAGAAAAATGTACACTGATGTCTTTAAAATGTTAAAAGATATTTGGGAAAAGGGGATTTTGTCGTATAAATCTGCCTGTAACTGAAGTGTGGTCAATATCATACCTGTCTGCGAACGTATGCACAGCAGAAAATATGGCAGTAAATATTATAAAAAGCAAGAACATTAGTTTGACTCAAATAGTGAAAGGATTCACATTAATTATTCCAGTGTCTCTACATGATAAGAATCACAATCCTGGATGATATTTATTCTCCTGGGTGATTAAAGAAAGTACGATAAGCAACGGAACTACGAAAGGCACACCCTTAAGATGACAATTACTGCTACAGGCGTGACGTTTAAGCAGATGGCCAGTACCCAGCACTATCAGTTCTGTGTTCCTGATCAGGTTAACCGCATAACGGGTGTCACACATCGCAAACTGGATACCAGACTCTGGATATTAGGAAAAGGTAAACTACTGCGCTGTAAAGGTACATCTGCATATAATTGGCATCCAAACAACATTTAACGCACTGGGATCGACGTATTGATGATTAGGGTGAGAGATGATGAGTGGCTCTCTCAATATTTTTTCACATTCAAGGCTTCTATATTAAAAATGCTGCGATATTGAAGGTACAAGGCTTCTCCTGAATCATCACTTTTACGGGACCACAGGAAGTTATCAACATGAGCAGCACATGCGCATGCACATTGTTAATGCATGCAGGATCTCTATGGTGGCTCTCCTGCGAATAGTATTTTCTGGAGTTGAGAACAAGTCTTGCAGTGGATGATTAGGGCATGGAAACCATGTACAGCTATTATGGAAAGGAACATCTCGAAGCACACACCGGGGACTGAACACTGATCCCAAGAATTTCTCCGTGTGCAGACAGCGCTTTCAGCTGCGTAGCTGTTAGGCGGCTTTAGCCACGGCAGGAGCAGGGATGCAAGAGAAATATAGGTGACTCAGACAAGGTGGTTCGATAGTGTCGTAAACGCCCTTTGTGAACGGGGACGGCGGCCTAAAAGCTCACTAGTTTCTACGTTCTCCACGGACTCGGTGCTATAGAGGGGGCCATCACATGGTGTCGTCCCTCTGCCTGCTGAGATTTTTGGCAATTCTCAGGCCTTCAAAACAATTTTAGATTGGAAGACAATATGACTTCTATTTAGCCGAGAACCGTGGTCAGATACACTGTAAAGTTCAGCCTATCGAGATAATGATGTCTGTGAAAATGTGTTGTTTAGTTTAAGCCTAAACAGAAATTCAAAACATGATACCTAAAGTGGCTGAGGGAAGGAACAAGTCAGGTGCTCAACGTCTTCTCCTTTCTGTGTGGGGACAGATGTCAAGGATTGGCTGCTTCTCCACAAAAGAGAACAATATTATCAACTTCAGTTAGGATTGCCCAGTGGGTAGAGCAGATGAGTTGGAGGGGAAACATGGAGCTCATAGAGCTTTGTGATTGGGATGGAACCCTTGTAATGGCATTTTCATGAGTGCTTTCTGGAAGTTTACCAGCTTGATGGACAGGGAGGAGTGGAGAAACTTGGTCTTCTCATTCAGACTCTGGTACTGACTCTGTTTATGAGTGGGTTACATTTGAGACCCTAATCTGAGTGTGACTTCACTCCGGCATTGGTGTTGCATGGGGGCCTGTGGTGAGGACTTAGCTGTACTGACAGTTTAGACCTTAGTCAAACAACTCGCTGTGCCAAGGGCAATCTTATTCGTGTCAGGTCTGCCGCCTTGACATTTGATGTCCTTGTGCACACTACCATATAAGTGAGTCAAACTCCTCTATAGTATGACCGGCGAACGGGAGTATCACACGCTGGTATCTGTCGACATTTCAAGGATCTAGTAATTGTGATCTATCTAAGAGATCGCCAGCCGCGACTTCGCATATTTCGTGTCCGCGATAGGGCATTACAGGCACGGCACATCGCGGCCGCGTCGGGGGATTTTTCTCGCCCGGGTACTGGATGATTGTGTTGTCCTCATCATGTCATCATCATTAGGGCAGTGGCGAGACTACAAATAGAAAGACTGGAACTTGCACAGGTGCTGATGACCACGATGTTGAGCGCTCCAAAAACCAACATCATCATCATCATCATCATCACCGCACATCGCTACTCTGCAAACGATTGAACCACGACCGTCGCTGGAGACAGCGCTTCGAATCGAGAAAGAGGTACAGTATTGCTGCTCAGGCTTATTAGGGGAAAGAGAATCACAGTTTCGCTGTAATGGTGTTTAATGTATTGGTTTTTATATATTATGAAAAGCTGAAGCTAATGTTATTGTGCCTGCTTCACAGCTGGAAAATTATTTACGTCAGTGACTCAGTTGTGGTGCTTTTCGAAGTTAATTTGCCCGACACGTTATTTTTATATTAAAAGACGCCACCACTAATATTCTACAATGTACTATTTAAAATAATGCGTACATTGCAATACAAAATAACGAATCAAAAGAAAAAGCGAAAAGCCGGTGGCTTACGGCTTTCTATTATTTTAGTTTTACGAGCCGCTTGCTCTGTATCAGAACGAAAATTTGTATAATGCGTATGGCTTAAGCATACGACTGTTTTCCAGGCCTTTAAACTTGTGGCCCAATATGCAAACAAAATTCCAGATATATAAGTGTATTTGTTGTTAAAATTGATTTCTGTTAGTTATTTTTACTTTTGTGAAAATGCAAGGCTACGGGGATTCTCGCGATTTCGTTAAGCGAGGATCGAAAAACTTTACTCCACTCAGTTTAATAAAATATGATTCAATATTGATTACTTTCATTATTGCAAGGGAAGAACACATAATAAAAATAAATCTCCTATATTTACATTCATTTTTACTCGTCAAAATTAGAGAATATTAAGATATTTTTTGCGAGTCTGAGCCGTTATCATTTAGAAGAATTGCGCTGACCTCTGCACCAATGTTCTTCCCCTTTAAAATTTGCATAAAGAAATTGATTTTACCACTTCATGAATATAGGAGCAGGTGAATATAGAAATTGACAATACTTTTAAGTAATTTCTGATGATATTTAGTCCAAATATTACATGAAACTTGTGTGTTTCCCTGCCTGGTCACAAAACGACTTATTACACTGCTTAAAAAGAAACAAAAGGTAAAAGAAGGATTTTTTTGCAAAAAAAAACAGAGATTGCAATTATATTAACAGATCAGATTAATTGATTACAGAGTCTTTGTTATTTTTCTGAGAAGAGATAATATTTATATCTTTGAAAGTTCGCACAATAACATATTTCGTTACGCCATCAGTTCTGGTATCATGTTTAATACGTTATGTGGGCTACCGCCACATCGCCATTTTTTCTCAGCTGCACAAACGTAGTATAACTTCTGTGAAAAGTAAATCCATCAAACTCTATTCAACGTTAGATAAATTCAGATTGCGATATCCATGTTTTGAGACAAAGTAAATAACTTAATAAGACAAACCTTAGTCTTTTCCAAGCAATCGCCACCGAGTAGAGTGTTAACTATTCTTTGCATCAATTTTTGTTGCCAATAGTTCATGATTAATTTGTTATCTAAATTAACTTGCGTTGTTTGTCCTATTTTATGTTCGATAAACGTTTGCCATATTTTTTATTTATGTTGATGTAATAATCACCCAACAATAATTGTCTACAATAATGGCAGGGCCACCATTTCATTAAATTATACCAGTATTCAAGTTTATTTAGGTTCTGATAAAAATGAAAACATCCAATTTAGGCTACCAGAAACAACCGCCGCCAAAGAGCAAAATCGGTTTAGCAGACACTTGGACAAGCGGAGGGCTTACGAGTTGAAGTGATAGCTGTCATGGCGTAAACTCACAGTCGGCTGCAGCCTTTGAGATCATACTGCAAGACGATTGTAGTCTTGCAATCTGGCGACCGCTGCATAGGATTCTGAATTGATGGCACCTTCTGTGATCGTCAGATGAAATCTCCGCTGCAGGGTTTCTATTTTCCCATGTTGAAATTCAGTTAGTACACTGAGATAAATTAGTTTCGCGTAAACGTAAGACTTGCTGGCGCTAAAAAGTTTGATGATTCGTACATTTATTGTGGTGTTTGTATTTTCGTTCATTTATTGGTATGATTTCTGTGTCAGTTGTTGATTGTTCCTCACGGAGAAATGGTTCAAATGGCTCTGAGCACTATGTGACTTAACTTCTGAGGTTATCAGTCGCCTAGAACTTAGAACTAATTAAACCTAACTAACCTAAGGACATCACACACATCCATGCCCGAGGCAGGATTCGAACCTGCAACCGTAGCGGTTGCTCGGTTCCAGACTGTAGCGCCTAGAACTGCACGGCCACTCCGGCCGGCCTTGACGGAGAACGGCGTTGTATTAACGTGTCTGATGGTAGATTCTTTGTGGCTCTTCCATGTTATGGTAGATTAGGGTTGTTTTTATTTGATATGCGGTGTCAGGGATTTAGAATTATAGCTAGCCCGGACAAATTTCAGAGTAGTATTGAGTGGTACTGCGACGAGAAGCAACTGAAATCTCTCGGGAGTAGAAGCCTGAAATCATGCTCACTAGAAGCGAGGCACGTATGCTCCAAAGTAGTGACAGTAGTCGAATCTCGTCACAAATGGATCCACGTCAGACCTGGTACCATTGATCAAGAGAAAGTTGGGAGAATTCTCAGTGGAATGTAGTAGCTGACCTTCCGGATATGTGGAACGCAGAATTTCCTGATCATTACGAGGGAATTCAGTCAGACAACGAGTACGAAGGTGAAACAGCAGCAGAGGGCCATGTAAAATATGCAAACATTGGGAGACATATCGTTAGTGCGAGTGGTAGACTCACGAACAAAACGTCATAGAACGATGAAATCGCGTTCGTCTGGTACTGGAGGTATTGGCAGAGGATCTCAATTTGAGTCCCTCAAGCGATTTATGCAGGAAGCGGAAAAGAAGCAGGAAGGAAAGACGATAGCTGCGAAGGAGGTGAGGGACGAAATAACTGAGAGGACAAAAGAGATACGGATGGTAGCCCAACAGCTTGTTGTAAGTACAGAGCATGTTAAAAAGGAAGTCGCAGGCCTTAAAAAAGTGGTAGAAAGCGTCAAGAAAACATCGGAAGAGACGCGAGAGTTCGCGAACGTGGCAAAAAGCGATGGGAGGGTGACTGAGGTGAACTCAAGGCACATTGTTAGCTAAAGAACCAGTAAACCAGAACAAAACCGAAAAGCTCAAGAAGGTTCTTACCATGCTACAAAGACGGGGAAGAAGGATCTTCCAGGAAAAGGAAGAAAAAATAATCGCGAACGTAAAGCACATCGAACAGATCGAGAACAAACAAATACATATATCACCGGTTAAAGCAGAGCACACTCGGAACGAGCTAGAAAAAGACGTCCAGCAAGCACATCAGCATTTTGCGCGTGATCACAGCTGTTACGGCACCACTCCCGCATGATTAGCGAAGGAGGGAAGCGGATGTATTACGAGATTTTGATGCGCAATAAGAGGCTACATCACTGGCACAAAGGAAAACGCCGCAGGAGAACACACCAGCTACCTCAGGGCGCACGACAGAGCGCGCGCCGTCGGTGACGCAAAAGTAGGGCAGGAAACTGACCGGGACACTAATATGCACGTCTCCGGCGGACGGAAAAATTACTCCATGAATTAACAGTGCACAAGGATCGTTTGGACACTGATTTATGGGGACGCGTGATATGTCGAACAATTCGACCACAAACATTTCTTATCCAGAATGAGAATTCCACTCTGCAGCGGAGTGTGCGCTGATATGAACTTCCTGGCAGATTAAAACTGTGTGCCGGACCGAGACTCAAACTCGGGACCTTTGCCTTTGGGGGGGGGGGGGGGGGGCAAGTGCTCTATCCCGCCCTCGCAGCTTTACTTCTGCAAGTACCTCATCTCCTACCTTCCGCAGGAGAGCTTCTGTAAAGTGTGGAAGGTAGGAGACGAGGTACTGGCAGAAGTAAAGCTGTGAGGACGGGCCGGGAGTCGTGCTTGGGTAATTCAGTTGGCAGAGCACTTGCCCGTGAAAGGCAAAGGTCTCGAGTTCGAGTCTCGGTCCGGTAGCCAGTTTTAATCTGCCAGGAAATTTAGAATTTTAAGATGTACAAAGAGAAGCAGACCAAGGGATGAATACAGTAAGCAGATTCAGAAAGATGTAGGTTGCAGTAGTTAATCGGAAATGAAGAAGCTTGCACAGGATACAGTAACATGGAGAGCTGCATCAGATCAGTCTCTGGACTGAAGACCATCACAACAACAAAGAGAATATTAATACATTACATCCAAAAAGTTGGATAGCTTAGTAAGATAAAATGCTATCGGCATAATGGCCACTGAAATACAAGCCGGAATTTATCCGTGGATTTTTAGAGGAGTCGATCACGGAACATATGTAGAGTGTTGCTGAGAGCTGTCGCTCATACAGAGTTCTTTGAGTCGATAGTTAAGAAGAATCGGCTTTCGGACCAGCCGTACAGCCCCAAGGAAATTATGAGACACTGTTACGTCAAATCACCTCTGGACTACCAACAACTCCTCATCGGATGGTGCAACAATTCCACTGACTCATTCAAGAGCGCGCTACGAGAATCACACTATGTCAATGAAATGCAAAACGAAAGAGACAGGAACAGAAACAATGACCTCATGTGCCAAAGCTCCCCAGAAAGGAACGCCAACCCACGAAATGGGAGGGATTATCGATCATAGGAAAACAACAACCAGAACTATAGAGGGAGTAACCAGCCACCATGGGAGAACAGAGGTAGACGAAGCAGTTACAACAATATTTATAAGGAACGACAAAACGGAAACGTGAGAGGTAACAAAATCCAAACCAGTTCCAGCGGGATACTGGAGTATCACAGCAGCAAAGAAACAACTGGGAGAACCAAAGTCAATGTCAGCAAGAAAACCAACAAGATCATTGTTTGCAGGTTAGGCTGCCCAAACCACCACAGGGGAAACGTAGCAGAAGTCTAAATAGGAATTGATGCGCCGCTGCGTGGGACACAGCTCAAAAACAAGGCCGCAGGAAATATCGAAAAGAGCAACATCAGTATGTTAGCATATGGAGACACAAAAGAGCTCTTCCTTGAAGGAAAAGAAGTCATGACGTGACGGATCTAATCCTATTGGCGACATCACCGTAGGGAACATCACCTATGGCCAGCATTCACGCTGAAGGAAACGATAATCACGAGCGCACTGAGAGGAAAGCACACGGAGATGTGGGTACAAACCCGGTTGATGTTCCGCTGCCAAGGGCACACCGTGGAAGAAAGCGAACGTTTTGGTCGTCCCTTCGCTGGCAATTGAAATAATATTCGTCATGGGTTTCCTGAATCAACATCAGACCGTATTGGACGTGGGAAGAGGAGAGCTCATATTGCAAAAAGATGTTGTCAGCAGAATTAAATTTGCTGATCACACGATACGTGAGCGAATTCCTGCCGAATTCCTCAACCTAAATTACACCACAAAACGGGTGGAGGATAGAAAATAATCGTGTCGTGAGAGTAGTAGCACCGCGAAAGAAGATGGACAAATTCGACGTGAGGTGCACTCCGCTATTGGTAACATGTTACGGAACTTAGAAAACACTCCAACGAATGACAAGGAGGGTCTGGAAGAAATCTTACTTGAAAATGCGAACGTATTTCTTCCGTAAACCTATCGGTATTTTCGAATACAAATATCGAGTGCCCGAGCACACAAAGTTCTTCGTGCCACCTTACCAGATTCTGTTGACCTATCGTCGCTAAGTTTTCTTAGAGATCAAGAGAATGCTATATGATGACATCATTAAACCGGATCCCTCCACGTACAACAACCTCCTCACGATGGTAGAAAAGTCCGATGGCTCAATCCAGTTGGTGGTGGATTCACGCCAAATTTATACCATCATAGAACCAAAAACAGATCGTTCCGAGAAGCTGGAGGAACACTACAGAAGTCTGAGGAACTCCTGCTAAACTACCATGACGTAAATGTATATTCGTCTCTCGACTTGCGGTGCTGTTTTTGGCAAATTATGCTCCTACCGGACTGCAGGAAATACACTGCATTCATAGTCTTCGGTAAATGTTATCAATTCAAACTATCATTCAGGTCGAGCATGTCCTCAGATGCTTTCATTACGGGACTCGATAGTATCTTAAAGGATTCCGTGAAACAAAGAAACACCTCTTACATAGACGATCTCTTAGTTGCGAAACCGATGTGGAGAGGAAACACTGTGATCTCAAGGGAAATACTGCAGACCTTCAAGAAATGTGATGTAACTGTCAACATGACGAAGTCATGTTTTGGGACCTCAGGAGCAAAATTCCTCGACCATATCCTCACCATGGAAAAAATATCACCAGACCCAGACAAGATCGAGGTGCTGGCAAAATTTCCAACCCCAGCAACTAAGAAACCACTCCGTGGCAATCTCGGTGTCGTAAATTTCTACAAGAGATTCACTCGTGTGAAGAAACTAGCTATATTGCGATTGTGAAAGCTCGCCGGTAAGAAGGCGCCGTGGGACTAGGACGATGTAGCGGAAGATGAATTCCAGACCCTTAAAGCAGCGGGGTTAATGAATCGATTTTGTAGCACCCGAACTCGGTGAAAGAATATTGTGTGGTAACGGGCAGCTCAATCTCTGGTCTGGGCGTAGTGATCTTCCAGATATAGCAGGAAGGGGGTAACATGGTGCGTAAGACCATCGCTTTTAGAAGTCATGTTCTGAGTAAATGAGGGGGAAATTACTCGTTAACCGAACTGGAAGATTTGACGGTCGTGTTTGGCTTCGAAAAATTTGGATTCTTCCTGTGTGGGAGATAAACAAGTCTTCGCTGATCGCAAAGCTTTGGAGTTGTTACTCACGGTGAAACTCCACAGAGACTCAGTAGATGGGCACTCATGCTACAGGAGTACAATTTTACTATTACACACGTACCAGGGAAGGAGAACATTATCGTGAATGTGCTGTCACGTTAACCTGTGGGACTGGAAAGAAGTAGCGCAAACCCACTAGAAGAACGCTGCAGCCTGTATTATACTAAAAACAGTGGCGTTTGAGAATTACGTCACCACGAGCCTAAGGTTCATCAGCAGGGAACAAGACAAGGACCCAGGTTTATTGCTCCTATGAAAACGTTAAATGACAGGACACAAACTGAGCTCAGGCAATTATACCTATTGCGGAAGGAAATCTTGTTCTTTCTCACTGAAGGCATTCCAGGTGAGCTCATGAACAAGGTCATCTGGCACACTCACCTGAGCTATGCGCATTTTGGAGCCAGCAAATGCTATCTAAAATCACGCTTACTGTGCCACTTCAAATATATGGACAGATGAAGGGTTTTGGCTTCGTGTAAAGCCCGTCAGAAGTCAAAGCATGCTGTGGTGGCAATGCAGGCACCTTTGCATCCCATAATTCCGTCTAAACTGAAACACCTCGTGGCAGCCGATTTAATGGGCCCTCCTGTTCACAGGTAGAGGTTATAGTTACAGCCTGGTAGTAGTGTAGCTGACATCTGTCACCATAAATCCCCCCCCCCCCCCCCCCCCCTGAGAAAGGCAAAAGGCAACCGCACTGAGAGCGAGCATAGGCTTCTGCGAAGATTTCCACACCCATATAGATAATGTAAATAGGATTATCTCCTGCTTCTGACCCCGTTGCGGTCAGAGAGATAGAAAGCTGTGTTCAGAAAACACAGGATTAAACCGATATACACATCTATACGGCATCATGAAATGTCCCTAGCAGAAAGAATAATGAAAAGCCTGGGACCCCTTTGCCTTATATATTGCGTACAACTACATGCCATCTGGAATGTTTTCCTACGCGACTTACAGGACGTGATGAACGAGATGCCACCGGGGCTCACTAAGCACCAGTGACTATTCTCAAGAACAGGCAACCCTGGATCTAATCCGTGAAATCATTGACCCAAGAACCCTAGTGTAAAACAAGCAAATTGTTAACCTGGCGCTCAGGAGGCAGCTTGAGGCAGGATGAAATGAGAAGAGATCCGGGATAGAAAGGCGAATTCCGTGTTGGTCAAAAGGTGTTGATTGTTTTTGCCTCTCAGACAGACAGAAACAGCTGAGTCACAAATTCTACCCTATCTACCGTGCACTTGCCCAAATCGCCAGGATTGCTCACATGAACACAACGGAACTCGAAACCTTGAAGTCAAGGGATTCTCTTGGTGTTCACCAATCTGTCATGGGAAACCTTTTGTGGAATAGGCGTTTTATAATAATTTAATTAAGTTTTAATCAATTTGTACACACTCCTTCAATGGATTAAGAATTTCCAGAAGACATTTTGTAGTGTAATCTAGATTATCCGTTTACTGAATTTCTCTAATTAATGTATTTCTGATTGTCGTTTACTAGCTTATGGTACAACTCCTTGAAGAACGTTGTCAAATGAATACCGTGATTGTTGCATCATATCGACACGTTGACTTCTTGCTTGGAAATCAATGTCTGGACTAAACAGAAATTCGTCATAAGTGGCAGCTCCTCATGTGAACCGACACTTTTTTTGTTGCATAATAACCTCTGTAGACTGATTGAACTATGCTCAGGGTCAAACCAGCATTTTCCTGTGTGATAAGTACCCATTACGTCTTTGAAACGCACTGGCGTTATCCATCATCACGCTCCAAGGAGTGTAAGAACGCCAGTCAAGAAACCATCGCACTATCATCATCTAATTCTCCTGTATAATTCTCGTAGCAGTGTCCTCCATAGTATCACTATGGCCTGTGAGAGAATATGTTCCTTTTTTCCGCGATACCTGGTGCACTGCCCAAGAGTGAGTGTATGGTGCTCTCCGCTATTAACGATAACGAGATTGCGACCAAGCCACTTCGCATGTCTGTCTCGATTTTCGGGCGTGCTATGAATGGTGTTAACTGCCCACACGAAGCCTATCTCGAGGTCTTTGTGTTTTGCTGGCGCCATGAGAGCTCCGAAAGCAGAATGCCTTATGAGGCATGACCATGTACAATGCAAATCACGATGGTGTGGTGTGCTTCAGGATTAAGAAGAGGAGGACACTGCTAAGAAGAGGACCATTAGTGAGGATGAGGAGCAGCGTACGTCAAAGAACTAACTTACCTTTCTGTAAAGCTGCGATCCAACAAGAAACCATTGCAGGCATTTTTGTAACACTTAAAGCAACACATAAGAAGCAAATAATAACATTTTTAAGTTTCAGATGTGCGAATTCTGGAGCAGTTATCATGAGACAGAGAATCTATGAAGATGAATGGAAGTGTGGTTTCAGACCGCTCTGGTATTGGGTGACAACGCTGCCAGAAGTAGTACAAGCAGGAGTCATAATGTAAGAGTAGAAAGAGCCCGACATTGACAGATTTTGGGTAAAGAAAGTTAGTTAATAATAAGTGTTGTGTGGTATGAGCACTTTGGATGGAGAGTGGAAGCAGTGCCAGCCTGCGGTAGGGGTAAGTGTGACAGGAAATGGTACTAACACAGATCTCACACACAGACCAAACACGCTTTACATAATATTCTTTAGTCAATACGATTTCTTCTTTTCGTTTTTATTAAAGTCACACAGGTAATCATACACTACTGGCCATTAAAACTGCTATACCACGAAAATGACGTGCTACAGACGCGAAATTTAACCGACAGGGCCGGCCGCGGTGGTCTCGCGGTTCTAGGCGCGCAGTCCGGAACCGTGCGACTGCTACGGTCGCAGGTTCGAATCCTGCCTCGGGCATGGATGTCTGTGATGTCCTTAGGTTAGTTAGGTTTAAGTAGTTCTAAGTTCTAGGGGACTAATGACCACAGCAGTTGAGTCCCATAGTGCTCAGAGCCATTTAACCGACAGGAAGAAGATGCTGTGATATGCAAATGATTACCTTTTCAGAGCATTCAGACAAGGTTGGCGCCGGTGGTGACACCTACAGCATGCTGACATGAGGAAAGTTTCCAACCGATGTCTCATGCACAAACAGCAGCTGACCGGCGTTGCCTGGTGAAACGATGTTGTGATGCCTCGTGTTCGGAGGAGAAATGCGTACCATCATGTTTCCGACTTTGATTGCGGTTTATCGTATCGCGACATTGCTGCTCGTGTTGGTCGAGATCCAATGACTGTTAGCAGAACATGGAATCGGTGGGTTCAGGAGGGACGCCGTGCTGGATCCCAACGGCCTCGTATCACTATCAGTCGAGATGACAGATATCTTATCCGCATGGCTGTAACGGATCGTATAGCCACGTCTCGATCCCTGAGTCAACAGAGGGGGACGTTTGCAAGACAACAACCATCTGCACGAACAGTTCGACGACGTTTGGAGCAGCATGGACTATCAGCTCGGAGACCATTTCTGCGGTTACCCTTGACGCTGCATCACAGACAGGAGCGCCTGCCATGGTGTACTCAACGACGAACCTGGGTGCACGAATGGCAAAACGTCCTTTTTTCGGATGAATGAATCCAGGTTCTGTTCACAGCATCAAGATGGTCGCACTCGTGTTAGGCGACATCGCGGTGAACGCACATTGGAAGCGTGTATTCGTCATTGCCATACAGGCGTACCACCCGGAGTGATGGTATGGGGTGCCATTGATTACACGTCTCGGTCATCTCTTGTTCGTATTGACGGCACTTTGAACAGTGGGCGTTACATTTTAGATGTGTTACGACGCGTGGCTCTACCCTTCATTCGATCCCTGCGAAACCCTACATTTCAGTAGGATAATGCACGACTGCATGTTGCAGGTCCTGTACGGGCCCCTCTGGATACAGAAAATGTTCGACTGCTGCCCTGGTCACCACATTCTCCAGATATCTCACCAATTGAAAACGTCTGGTCAATGGTGGCCGATCAACTGGCTCATCACAATACGCCAGTCACTACTCTTGATGAACTGTGGTATCGTGTTGAAGCTGCATAGGCAGCTGTACCTGTACATGCCATCCAAGCTCTGTTTATCTCAATGCCGAGGCGTATCAAGGCCGTTATTACGGCCAGAGATGATTGTACTGGGTAAAGATTTTTCATGATCTATTCACCCAAACTGCTGAAAATGTTATTACATTTCAGACCAGTAGTGTATAAGCATTAATATTGTATTTATTCAAAGCCCTTTTATTTTGGTTGTTGCCCTATTCTAAGAAACTACTTGTAGAGATCGATGTAAAACGTTGGTACTGAAATGTACTACGAGCACGGTGCTGATTTTGGTGGCTGTCAAACCTGCTATCAATGCATCCTATGGAGCATCATGAGGCGACACGTTCCAACTGGCTATGACGACCAAGTGGAAGCATGAAGGAGAATGCCTGTGGTAGGTGGTCCAGAAACATGCGGAGTGGATGACCGGTCGACATCGCTGAATGAAAGCTGGGGCAGCTAGGGGAAACCTGTTACTGTAACAGACCAACGAGAATGAAACCGAAGGGGGAGCTGTGTCACGCACCGCGACAGTCATAAACCAACCTACCCCATGTGGCTATGAATGGAGGCAGCCCACCCTACAAGGGTGGCCCGCCATTGGCATCACATCACTCCTTCGACAGCCTGGCTGACGGCCTGGCGCCAGCTCAACAACAACCAAGTGGTTCTCAGTAAAGCCACTGGACTGGAGGTTCATCCCTGACGTCATGCTTTGCTCTCGAAGGACGCAATGACGAGCCAGCGCCACAAAAAGGCATATACGGGTCCCCCCCAGGCAGCCGTACCCCTCTATGGCCACTATCTAGCCGAGTTGCAGCTGCAGTCGTACCCTATGACACAGACAGGCAATGGTGACCGTAGAGACTTCATACGCTACCACTGGCAACTATATCTAAGGGATGGGTTGCGCATGAAATGCTGCGCTGTCTCACCACACACTCCAAGGGAAGACTGCATTAACCAGCTACTGGACTGAGGGACAAGAGTGGGGCAAAGATGTCATTGCCTGAGTTGGATATGTTGGGTGCCTTGCATCCACATCGATGTCTCATTTCATTCCACTAGATATCACATCTGTCCAACAAGGCACCAGACTGCCAATTGCTGGTTTGTTGAGATAATGCCAACTACCCAGCTGCCTTACTGATACAGCCATGGACAAAATAAAAGACCAGAGCCATCTGCTGCCGCTTTTACATTGAGTGCTGAGTAAAGTGCGACCCTCAGTCTAGCGCGCTTTGCTGCACATTCATGCTGAAGCCAGTCCAGAGACCATTTGGGTGTGTGTTTAGTGCTATGTACTATCTGTATTGCTTTGTAAATGAAATTTGTCTCCACAGAGACCCTCGTGTAATGAGTGACATGCTGTAACATGAGTCTGATTCTCATGTAATAATTATGTATATTTTCTTATGCTTAATTTTTTTACGACTGCTCTAGTGAACATAACTTATGAAGCACTTATGTACAGTCTAGTTGAGAAGTGTGATTAGCAAGTGTCTTGTAAGTACTAGAAGCGATAATACACTTCCCTAGAAAAAAAGCACAACAGATGACACATGTAACTTGCTTGTTTAGATTGTGAGAATGAGTAGGTTTCCTAAGTTACAATTATTGTCCATTTATGTATTCTCATATATTTCTGTATACATTCTGGTGAAATTGATTTGATTTTTGATACAACTGCTCTAGTGGAGATAATTTGTCAAGCATTTATGTACATTCTACTTGAAACGTGTGATTTGCAAATATTTTGTAGGAAGTACTCGTACAAACAATCTCACACTGTCCTAGGAAACAAGCACAACAGATTACATATGTTACTTGCTTCTTTAGATTTTGAGAATGATTGTGTTTCTTAAATTATAATTATTGTCCGTTTATGTATTATGAATGACTGAAAAGTGGTGAATGACTGAAAAGGGTTAATGACTGAGGCAGAGAACGGTTTGAAATCTACAGAAATGTAATATGACTACGGATGTTAGTCGGCTCTGGCCTCAGAATTGTATGTGAGTAAAAGTAGTACTGCAAGACCTCTTTAATCGCTTAGTAATTGTCTATGTTAAGGCCGCGATATAATAACGACACTAGGGTCCACATTAATCATGCTTTACTCCAGTAAGCAGCTCTGTGCGAGTGAGTGACCCCTTTAGTGTATCAGATCAAGTTAGGATGGTTGTCTTATGTGCCTTCTTCGTTGCCAACGTCGCCCTCAACACTTATGTCATTTTTATAAGTAAATTGAAGGGGATCCTTGCTGTGACCTGCAGCGGGACATTGTGTGGAATCAGCAGTGAGGAAAGAAAATGTGTATGAGACTGGGGCTCGAACCCAGTACCTCCTGCTTACTAGGCAGGTGCTATAACCACTGCGCCACCTGAGACACAGCGTTATTCGCAAATGCTTGGGACATCTCGGCACACGTCATGGCCGATATACACACTCTCACTGAGCGCCACATATCCGCACTGAATGTCCGAACAGACACCATGCATCCACGTAACTTATGTTATCATTGTGAGATCTCAGAACTATTTGATGATTTACTCTGTTCCGTGTCACGCTATGTATGACATTTTGAAGTGAGACACTTCACATGTGGAAGTTAACCGTAGGTGGAGAGCAGTGAGAGATACCTAGTCACACTCTCACTGTTTTTTCACATGCAAGGCTACTCTTTAAGTTCATTTTACACACAAGACATTATTTTTGTGGGTCAACAGGGTGTTATCAACATGAGCAATCATTCATAGTAGAATGTACAGTGTTGAGGCATGTGGTATCTTTATGGTGGCTCTTCTTTGAATAGATTTTTCTGGAGTTGGGACCAAACGGAAGGTTGGTCATTTAGCAGCAAATCTTCCAGTGGACATTTGGAGTTTGGAAGCCACATGCAGCTGTTAAGGAAGCTATTAAGGAAGGAAGGGGTAGAACCCTGGTCCCAAGAATTTCCCACCCCAACGTGCATACAATGCATTCATCCAAAGAGACGATAGAGGTGCATACCAGGATCTAACAGTTAGGTGCCTCTAACCACAGCAGCGGTAGAGACGCAAGAGAAATGTAGGTCACCCGGCCAAGGCATTTCGACAGTGTCATAAACGTTCTATGTGTACAGGTATGGTGGCCCTAAAAATTCGTTATTTTCCATGTTCATCGTGGAGTGGGCACTATCAGGCGAGCCGTAAAGATTTTTTTTTTTTGGGGGGGAGGGGAAGCCTGTGTCCTTCGAAAGAATTTTGGAGCGGAACGCAGCATTTATTGTTGCTCTGAAATGGTCGATTTTGGTACACGAAAGTATTTCTATTACTTTATCCGAGGTCACTGATTGGAAACGCTGTCATGTTTGGCCCGTCCAGATAATGATCTCTCTGATAAATATTTTGTTCACTTTAGGCTTAAACGCCCCCCCCCCCCCCATGAACCATAGACCTAGCCGTTGGTGGGGAGGCTTGCGTGCCTCAGCGATACAGATAGCCGTACCGTAGGTACAACCACAACGGAGGGGTATCTGTTGAGAGGCCAGACAAACGTGTGGTTCCTGAAGAGGGGCAGCAGCCTTTTCAGTAGTTGCAAGGGCAACAGTCTGGATGATTGACTGATCTGGCCTTGTAACAATAACCAAAACGGCCTTGCTGTGCTGGTACTGCGAACGGCAGAAAGCAAGGGGAAACTACGGCCGTAATTTTTCCCGAGGGCATGCAGCTTTACTGTATGATTAAACGATGATGGCGTCCTCTTGGGTAAAATATTCCGGAGGTAAAATAGTCCCCCATTCGGATCTCCGGGTGGGGACTACTCAAGAGGATGTCGTTATCAGGAGAAAGAAAACTGGCGTTCTACGGATCGGAGCGTGGAATGTCAGATCCCTTAATCGGGCAGGTAGGTTAGAAAATTTAAAAAGGGAAATGGATAGGTTAAAGTTAGATATAGTGGGAATTACTGAAGTTCGGTGACAGGAGGAACAAGACTTCTGGTCAGGTGACTACAGGGTTATAAACACAAAATCAAATAGGGGTAATGCAGGAGTAGGTTTAATAATGAATAGGAAAATAGGAATGCGGGTAAGCTACTGCAAACAGCATAGTGAACG
The DNA here is from genome assembly GCF_023898315.1 of Schistocerca nitens. Classification (NCBI taxonomy): domain Eukaryota; kingdom Metazoa; phylum Arthropoda; class Insecta; order Orthoptera; family Acrididae; genus Schistocerca; species Schistocerca nitens. The sequence goes on from NC_064614.1 coordinate 1,030,314,630, forward strand.
CATTATTGTGGCCAAGATAGACACGAAGCCCACAGCTACTACAGTAGTACAAGTTTATATGCCAACTAGCTCTGCAGATGACGAAGAAATTGAAGAAATGTATGATGAAATAAAAGAAATTATTCAGATAGTGAAGGGAGACGAAAATTTAATAGTCATAGGTGACTGGAATTCGAGTGTAGGAAAAGGGAGAGAGGGAAACGTAGTAGGTGAATATGGATTTGGGCTAAGAAATGAAAGAGGAAGCCGCCTGTTAGAATTTTGCACAGAGCACAACTTAATCATAGCTAACACTTGGTTTAAGAATCATGATAGAGGGTTGTATACATGGAAGAACCCTGGAGATACTAAAAGGTATCAGATAGATTATATAATGGTAAGACAGAGATTTAGGAACCAGGTTTTAAATTGTAAGACATTTCCAGGGGCAGATGTGGACTCTGACCACAATCTATTGGTTATGACCTGTAGATTAAAACTGAAGAAACTGCAAAAAGGTGGGAATTTAAGGAGATGGGACCTGGATAAACTGAAAGAACCAAAGGTTGAACAGAGTTTCAGGGTGAGCATAAGGGAACAATTGACAGGAATGGGGGAAAGAAATACAGTAGAAGAAGAATGGATAGCTTTGAGGGATGAAGTAGTGAAGGCAGCAGAGGATCAAGTAGGTAAAAAGACAAGGGCTAGTAGAAATCCTTGGGTAACAGAAGAAATATTGAATTTAATTGATGAAAGGAGAAAATATAAAAATGCAGTAAATGAAGCAGGCAAAAAGGAATACAAACGTCTCAAAAATGAGATCGACAGGAAGTGCAAAATGGCTAAGCAGGGATGGCTAGAGGACAAATGTAAGGATGTAGAGGCTTGTCTCACTAGGGGTAAGATAGATACTGCTTACAGGAAAATTAAAGAGACCTTTGGAGAGAAGAGAACCACTTGTATGAATATCAAGAGCTCAGATGGCAACCCAGTTCTAAGCAAAGAAGGGAAGGCAGAAAGGTGGAAGGCGATGTACTTGAGGACAATATTATGGAAATGGAAGAGGATGTAGATGAAGATGAAATGGGAGATACGATACTGCGTGAAGAGTTTGACAGAGCAATGAAAGACCTGAGTCGAAACAAGGCCCCTGGAGTAGACAACATTCCATTGGAACTACTGACGGCCTTGGGAGAGCCAGTCCTGACAAAACTCTACCATCTGGTGAGCAAGATGTATGAAACAGGCGAAATACCCTCAGACTTCAAGAAGAATATAATAATTCCAATCCCAAAGAAAGCAGGTGTTGACATATGTGAGAATTACCGAACAATCAGTTTAATAAGCCACAGCTGCAAAATACTAACATGAATTCTTTACAGACGAATGGAAAAACTGATAGAAGCCGACCTCGGGGAAGATCAGTTTGGATTCCGTAGAAATACTGGAACACGTGAGGCAATACTGACCTTACGGCTTATCTTAGAAGAAAGATTAAGGAAAGGCAAACCTACGTTTCTAGAGAAAGCTTTTGACAATGTTGACTGGAATACTCTCTTTCAAATTCTAAAGTTGGCAGGGGTAAAATACAGGGAGCGAAAGGCTATTTACAGTTTGTACAGAAACCAGATGGCAGTTATAAGAGTCGAGGGACATGAAAGGGAAGCAGTGGTTGGGAAGGGAGTAAGACAGGGTTGTAGCCTCCCCCCGATGTTATTTAATCTGTATATTGAGCAAGCAGTAAAGAAAACAAAAGAAAAATTCGGAGTAGGTATTAAAATCCATGGAGAAGAAATAAAAACTTTGAGGTTCGCCGATGACATTGTAATTCTGTCAGAGACAGCAAAGGACTTGGAAGAGCAGTTGAAGGGAATGGATGCTGTCTTGAAGGGAGGATATAAGATGAACATCAACAAAAGCAAAACGAGGATAATGGAATGTAGTCGAATTAAGGCAGGTGATGTTGAGGGTATTAGATTAGGAAATGAGACACTTAAAGTAGTAAAGGAGTTTTGCTATTTGGGGAGCAAAAAACTGATGATGGTCGAAGTAGAGAGGATATAAAATGTAGACTGGCAATGGCAAGGAAATCGTTTCTGAAGAAGAGAAATTTGTTAACATCGAGTATAGATTTAAGTGTCAGGAAGTCATTTCTGAAAGTATTTGTATGGAGTGTAGCCATGTATGGAAGTGAAACATGGGCGGTAAATAGTTTGGACAAGAAGAGAATAGAAGCTTTCGAAATGTGTGCTACAGAAGAATGCTGAAGATTAGATGGGTAGATCACATGACTAATGAGGAGGTATTGAACAGAATTGGGGAGAAGAGAAGTTTGTGGCACAACTTGATTAGAAGAAGGGATCGGTTGGTAGGACATGTTCTGAGGCATCAAGGGATCACAAATTTAGCATTGGAGGGCAGCGTGGAGGGTAAAAATCGTAGGGGGAGACCAAGAGATGAATACACTAAGCAGATTCAGAAGGATGTAGGTTGCAGTAGGTACTGGGAGATGAAGAAGCTTGCACAGGATAGAGTAGCATGGAGAGCTGCATCAAACCAGTCTCAGGACTGAAGACCACAACAACAACAACAGGCTTAAACGGAAACACAAATCATGCTGCCTGAAGTGGCCGTGGGAAAAAAAGTGCAAGTCGGTAGCGCAACATCTTCTCCTCTCTGCGCTGAAATTTACGAGTCAAAGATTGGCTGATTCTCCAGAAAAGAGAATATTTTTAACTTTTATTAGGATTGATGAATAGGTAGAACAGATGTGTTAGAGGAGAGATATGGATGTAATGGACCCTTGTGACTGCACGAAACCCTAGTGCTTTTGGTAGTTTACTGACGTTTCATGGAAAGAGTGGAGTGGAGAAACTTGGTCTTTTCATTCAGACTCTTGTCTTGACTCTGGTTATGAATGGCTTACGCTTGGGACACTCATCCGGAGTAAGACTTTGCTACTAGTATTGGTCTTACCTGGGGAGCTTGTGTCGGACGTAGTTGTACCGACAGTTCGGACCTCAGTCATCTCAGAGAACTCGCTGTGCCGAGGGCAATCTTATTCCTGTCAGGTCTGCCGCCTTGGCGTTTGATCTCCTTTTGCGCACTGCTGTATAAGTGAGTCAAAATGATCCGTGATATGACTGGCGAACTGGAGTGTCACACGCTGCAATCTGTCTAGATTTCATGGTTACACTAGAGAGAAATTGCGATCTGCGTAACAAATCGCCAGCAACAACTTTGAATATTTGCATGTTATGCACGTTTTGAGCCACAGTGAACAGCTTAATCAGAAAAAAATTAGTATTCGGCAACTAGTCGCCAGCCAGTGGAGTGTTAACTGTCTGTTGCATGAGTTTGTGTTGCGTCCTGTTTATGTGTTCATGATTCATTTGTCATCTCGCTGAGCTTGTGTTGTTTGTCCTCTTTTATGGCCGGCCGGAGTGGCCGAGCGGTTCTAGGCGCTACAGTCTGGAACTGCGCTGCCGCTACGGTCGCAGGTTCGAATCCTGTCTCGGTCATGGCTGTGTGTGATGTCCTTAGGTTAGATAGGTTTAAGTAGTTCTAAGTTCTAGGGGACTGATGACCTCAGCAGTTAAGTCTCATAGTGTTCAGAGCCATTTGAACCATGTTTTCCTCTTTTTTGACTTGCAACAATTATTTTTATAAAATATAAATCCCACAGTGATATATATTAATCACCCATCTATAACTGACTAGAATAATGGCAGGGCCATCATGTCATTAAATTATTTCAGCATTCAAGTTCATTTAATTTGTGATAAAAGTGATAACCTCTGATGCAGGCTAACAACGACAATCACTGCCAAAGGGCAAAATGAAATTATCATTCCTATGGCCCATGTACAGAAGAGGAACGCTTACTACTTAAAGTGAATGCTTTCAGGGCCTGAACTAATAGTCGCCTGTAGCCTTTCCGGTCATACATAAGACCGTTTAAGTCTTTAAAAGAGACTAGATAAATGTGTGGCAAAATTAATACAGATCATTTTCTTGGGAGGGCAACAAAAGTTGAGAGAAATTGTAGATAACAACACTCAACCCTCAATAACCGCTCAAATTACCAAAATAATTGTAACAATTATAAAGTCAAGCATGATGAGATGTTTCCAAAAGGCACATAACTGTATGAAGGCACTTTATTCGTATCTACCGGTTTCACGTCAGTATATTGAGTGATGAGTGTTGATATCGGTATTTAAAAAAATATTGGTGGTGTAGTCCAATAAATAAAAAACCACAAAGAAGAAAATAACAACAAAACTGAGAAAATGTGAGCAATGATTCAGGAAGGATAAGTTATGTTTGTAGAGAAATGAAACACATTCTATGGAGTTACTGTAGAAAGAATAAATTCAAGGAATTTACTGAAAAATGTATTGATTTTAGCAAACTGTCAGATGACCCTTGACTAAAAACTGTTTTATTACAAGCAAGTAAAGTAATTATAAATAGATATTTGAGATAACTGTTATTAATTGTTCCGTCTTAGTTGCACATTTTTAACGAGATAACATGTTTCTATCGCTGTGGATTATCTTTAGAGATAAGTAATTGCATCTTCCAGACGGTTTGTTGATACAATTACTTAGATCTGAAGATGATTCAGAATGATCGAAACATGTAATCTAATTAAAACGTGAAACTGAGACAGAACAATAAATGAAAACTATCTCAAATAAGTACTCGCATTTGTACAGTGTGCAAACTGTTCTTCGTTGCATAGAAATGTGGTAGTTTAATCGAGCATGATTTTTCTAATATCCCGAGTGGGTCATTGCACCTAAAAATAAATGACCACAAGGGTTTAAAATGGTACAAAGTAATGTGTTATTGACAACAAGAAAATAGAGTTGTGATACACGAATCTCTTGATGCCGTAGCTGTCTATCAACCTGTGTTCCTTTGTCGGAGTCAGTACAAGCGTGCATTCTGCAAATAGGTCATGGCTGTCAGTATTTTATTTCCTTCCCTGGGCATCTGTTTTTTCCTTCACATTTTAAATGCATATTAACGTTTCATTCCACTCCCCGACGATAAATGCAAAATTCATTCCATCCTGCTACGGGATTAAGTGGATAAATCTGCATACATGTTGCTGCGCAATTCTCGTTGTTTGTCGAGGGATTTACGCGTTGCCAGTCGCTTCAGACCACTCATATGCGAGAGAGCGCAGAAGTTACTTCATCTCTGTCTGTTTAGCCGGCCGCGGTGGCCGTGCGGTTCTGGCGCTGCAGTCCGGAACCGCGGGGCTGCTACGGTCGCAGGTTCGAATCCTGCCTCGGGCATGGGTGTGTGTGATGTCCTTAGGTTAGTTAGGTTCACGTAGTTCTAAGTTCTAGGGGACTTATGACCTAAGATGTTGAGTCCCATAGTGCTCAGAGCCATTTGAACCATTTTCTGTCTGTTTAACGCCAGTTCCTCTTTTCTGAGGCAATGATATATGAATTCTAATAACACAAATTTAATATAAACAATCATTTCGGTATCGAACAATAAACGTTTATAAATAATTCACAACGGCGACATCTTTCTGAGATCAGCTGCATTAAATATTAAGATATTATCTATTGCCGATACATGGCTGGACGGGACTCGAACCCTGATTTCCCTCCTGTTGCGAGTGGTCTCCGTAACCACTTTAGCTATCTAAGAACTTTATCAGGTTACAACCAAACTTCATATGTTACACTGTCAGCCACCACGTCACTGACAACTTTACTTGGATTCCCGTCACAATGTTTCAAGGCGATAAAAGTCTTGTACTTTACTATTTTTACTGTCATTTTTTCCGTCGAGACTTGCAATACTAACGTTGAATACGTTTGCCTACTTCAAACCTATGGCGGGTATCCAAGTAAAGTTGCGAGCGATGTTGTCGTAGACAGAGTGACATATGGGTGTTTGTGTCAGTGCTGTAAGCGCACTTGAACAACTGAAATGGCGAAGCCGACCACTCGTGACAAGCAGGAAATCCTGTTTCGAGTCGAGCTCGGCCACAAATTTTCATTTGTCACCATGCAGCTAACGTCAAATGGTTCAAATGGCTCTGAGCACTGTGGGACTTAACGTCTTAGGTCATCAGTCCCCTGGAACTTAGAACTACTTAAACCTAACTAACCTAAGGACATCACACACATCCATGCCCGAGGCTGGATTCGAACCTGCGACCATAGCAGTCCCGCGTTTCCGGACTGCAGCGCCTAGAACCGCACGGCAACCGCGGCCGGCAGTTAACGTCAGAGGGATTCCACAAATAAGGATAAATTTCTGCAATATTCTAACCAGTATCTGTTTGTTCAGACAAAGTTAAAAAGAAGTTCCTAGATAAATTAACGTTACAGATAAATTTTTCATCCCAGTAATTATTTTATCGAGTTTAGTTCTTTTTTGAAAGCATTTGATAACTATGCAAAGCCTATCACCGCTCAAGGATTAATGCTCTCCTAGTTAGTACTGCTGTGACAATTTAGTCGTCATTATAGGTTGTATCATATCTTTGAGACATCAAGAAGTTTACCATTTCGACAGCCAAAAGCGTAAGACTATTGTCAATGCGCTTTATTTCGCGATTTATAGCTCTGATAATCAAGTGATTTCCGGTACTATAAGGTAATAAGAATCTGGCAACGTAACATTCTTATCCATAAGCAGGTTCTCAGTGATGCAAAGAGGGGCGTGAAGGCATAACGCTGAAGTGCGAGTATGTAGACGGTAAGAACATGGGATCAAGTCAAAATCAGACACCAGAATTTTGCATTTTGCCTTTACGCTAGCGTTTACCTCACAATTATGTTAAGAGATTTTACGATACACTCATAACGGGACATACTCTTCTAGCATTACTTTTCCTCGACTGTAGTTGTCAATACCAGTATTATTTTCGGAATTTTGGACAGGTCAATATTTTCTCAGCTGCTTTTCTGGAAACTTTCATACAATTTTATACACAATACTTCATAATTAAAGACAAAATTTCTGAGAAGTAACTACTTTATTTTATATGTTACAGTACTAGCTCTGAATGTACAGCTTAAATTTATTTTTTAGGAACATTTGAAATTAAGAATTATTTGGCACATTTAAAATTTGTGTTATTAATTACGCAATCTAATACTATTTGCTATGTTTATTCGTGGATTAATTTATGAAATAATAATCGAAATCAATAGAAATTCATTTGTCAATCAAAATTATAACGCTTTGGAATATTGTTATTACCGCAGAGTGAAATTCAAAAATATTCAAATGTGTGTAAAAGGTCATCAGTCCGTAAGCTTACACACTACTCAACCTAAATTATCCTAAGGACAAATACACACACCCATACTCGAGGGGGGACTCGAACCTCCGCCAGGACCAGCCGCACAGTCCATGACGGCAGCGCCGCAGACCGCTCGGCTAATCCCGCGCGGCAGAGCAGAGCGAAGTAGTAGTAAGCATGCCTTTGATGTAATCGGACGTATTTTTGTATTTTGGGTGTACAATGTAATTTCGACTTTGTTAATGTGAAAATTCAGAAGACTGTATGATATACTAAAATCTGACAAAATACAAAGGGCATTCAAAAAATTTTGCAGAATCGTCTCTAATTTTTTAATTTTTTGCAGGAGGAAAATGAAATTTTTTGTGACCATACTTGGAACATTTAGCTATACATTGAGCCTACTCAATGTAGCCTCCATCAGCTGTGACGCAACTGGCCCAGCGTTCTTTCCATAATGTAAATGCACTTTGGTAAAATTCTGGGTGTTGACTTTTGCACTATCACTTGACACAGGAAATAAGGTCTTTCTCACTATCAAATGTTTTGCCGCGCTGATGGGTCTTCAGAGGACCAAATCAGACGGAAACAAGTCCAGACTGTTGGGAGGATGAGGAACAATTTTCCAACCCATTTTCCTGATTTTCTCTTGCTGTGTGGGGTTTGGCATTTTCATGGTGTAGTCTAATAAGCAGACCCTGAAACTGTGGTCTGTGGGTCTTGATGACACGTCGCAGCTTGTCCAACGACAAACAGTAACAGTCCCGTTTAATTGTGGAGCCAGGTTCCAAAAAGTCAATGAAAATGACACGACACTGATCCCAGAAGAAGAGGGCCATCACCTTTCGACCTGCTGCTCGTTAAAGTCTTGGTTTCTTCTTCCGTGGGGAACCGGGACGATGCCACTCCACGGATTGCGTTTTGCTTTCACGTTCGGACAAAAACAGCCAGGTTTCATTCTGGGTAACGATGCCGTCAAAGCACTGTTTGCACTCTTCAGTTAAGGTCTTCATGAGACCCTCGCACACATTCCTCCTCATCGTTTTCATTTCTCTTGTCAATAATCTAGGTGCCCAACGTGCACAGATTTTTCTGTACACTAGTGACTGTGCCAGTGGTACCACGCTACCCAATGACAAACGAGTCATTTCAGCAAGCTGCTGTGTCGTCACACATCTGTCATTTTGGATGATTTGATCAATGGTCTCCTTAGTCACGTCACTATTTGCCATCGATGGTCTACCGCGTCGTGGATTGTCCAGTAGAGGGAAATCACCTGTTTAAACCTCTGCAACCGCAGCTGGATACTGCTGCTGCGATCCACTGTTTCCTCCCCATAAACAGGGAGCAACTTTCTGTCAAATGATGTGGCAGAGTCATCTCTAGTCTTGAAGAGGATCTCCATCACCGACCGTTGTCGCAACCTGACATCTACTTCACGGTCCACAATGGCTCACCTGTAAATAAAAGAAAATACTTTTATATACCAACTTATAGCTAAATGATCCAAGTATGTTCACAAAATTTTTTTTCTACTCCTGCAAAAAATAAAAAAAATTAGAGACGACTGTGCAAAACTTTTTGAACGACCTTTGTATATTAACGTAACAGCAAAAATTCTGCAATAGCAATCTCCAAATTTATTTATATGAATTTAAGCATGAGGACCTAAGACATGAGAGGTTCAGCTCCAAGAATCAGACCCTTATACAAAAAGACCTGGAGTCAACTCTACACGAAAAGCTGACTAAACTAAAAAGTTTATTGTAATCTTCGATGGACAGTAATCGGAATTAGGAAGGAGGGGGGGGGGGCGATAACAAAAGGCAGATCTTAATTTAAGCTTTTCTGTTCGCTATTGTAGCATCTGAAGATAGACACTGAAGGACGAAACCGCTTCTAATTGTATCAAAAAGCAGCCATCGAAAAAAAAAATAATAATAATATTTTACAATAACTCAATCACCCCCTCCGCAAACAGAATGTCTTATTTTTATTGTTTGCATTTTTAAGTGAAGATATGCCAGGAACGACACGTGGTTTCGAGTCCACGTTTAACTATTGTTCCCGTTTATCCGGTATAATAATCGCGGTAGGCTGAGGGTGGCTAATCAGGAAAGTGGCCTGATTGGAAGAACTTGCAAACAGGCAGTTGAACATCCCTCATGAAGGACTCCCAGCCAATGATGCCGTACGAATTTGTCTTAACGCCACAAAGAAGTAAGGTTTGCTGCTGGAAACTTTGTTTTTCAGTATAAAGTTTTCGATGTTGTTGAGTCACAGACATGCAGTATTTTTTGAGTGAATAAACTGCCATTTGACTGCGTTCCTGTATTTAAAAGTTATTAGACATGTAATATCAAGCATTGTACTTGATAATTACATAAAAGCTGAAATCTAGGTATCACAGTGATACACAGTCAAATAGCATTTTATTCATTAAAAAATTCACTATGTTATATGTTGCTGTGACTTTATGTGAGATCTTCTCACAGCGATGTTTGTATGTCAATCCAGCGACACAGCTTAGTGTAAAAGCATATAGCCTGTAGTTTCGGGATTTCGGATGATAGTATAGCTGTGCACCAGATGGCCAAATGGAGTATCTAGACTCTTTTTTTCTTCTTTAAAAATTCTTTTTTCTCTTTTTATGAAGATATTTTATATAGACGTCTTCCACTTAAATAACTTAATGCTTAATTATTCTAACACATTTGAAATTATGTTAACATATTATATCTATATTTGTGCCTATTTATGTGCATGGCCTCTTCTTTTATCTAGACAACAGAGTAAAATAAAATAGCAAATAAATGAATATACTCTGTCACGGTGCTTACACCATGTCACAGATTTTGTTCTACTTCTTAGAACTTTTTCCTTAGCTGCTGTAGCCACATTTTCGGCGTACAAGAAGTGGTTCGTGTATTTTGCGGCTTGGATCTTTGTTATTATTCAGGTTAAATAGGAGGTGGAGCGCCGAGATCCGTTTTCCTACCGTACTCAACGGTGTAGTGTAGGAAATGATGTTTTGTAGCATTGATTCACTGATTTTTACAAGGTGGTAATTGGAAGTGTGTCATTCAGTTTGGTCATGAGCGATCTGTTGTCCCCAGCGTCGTATGCAGAGCTTATGTTCACAAAGAGTAATCCTATTACTTATTTATTTTCATAGCCTTTCTCTATACGTTCAGTAAATGACTAGATCTGGCTGGTGCAAAATTTTCCTGGCCCGAAACAGGGGTTTTAGGTAATGAACTCTGGCTGTGCGACACCTGCAATTCCATTCATTATTAGTCGTCCACACAGTTTATGTATAGGACATAAGAGCGATATCAGTCGACAATCCTTCAGGAATCCAGATTTCACCCAAGCTTTAACTGTGCTACTGACGTTGTTGTTCTCCCCATCTTTACGAGCTACAAGTCTTCAGAATGGCTGGCTGGGGCCCGCCTAGATTTCCTATTCTGTGCCAACCTCTTCATCTCAGAGCAGCAGCTGCAACCTAGGTCCTTAATTATTTGCTGGATGTATTCGAATCTCTGTCTTCCTCTACAGTTTTTGCTCTCTACAACTCCCTCTAGTGCCACGGAAGCCATTCCCTCATGTCCTAACTAATGTCCTAGCATTCTGTCCCTTCTTCTTGTCAGTGTTTTTCAAATATTTGGGACATTTGCCCCATTTGGCAACGTCAAAATCTGTTTCCAGATCGACAGATCCTATGAACGTGTCTAGATCTTTCTTTAGTCTTGTTTCCATCACAATTTTTTGCATTCTTTCCTATGTTATTCTTGCAAGTAGCTTCGATGCATGAGCTGTTAAGCTGATAGTGGGATAATTCCTTGCACTTGTCAGCCCTTGCAGTCTTCGGAATTGAGTGGATGGTATTTCTCCGAAAATCAGGCTGTATGTCGCTAGTCTCATTTATTCTACACACCAACGCGAGCAGTCGTTTAGTTGCCACATTCACCTATGATTTTACAAATTCTGATGGAATGTAATCAATTCCTTCTGCTTTATTTGATTTTAAGTCTTCCAATGCTCTTTGAATTACCCATTCAATGTCCTCATACATTTTCTCTATCTCTTCTTCTTCTTCTTGCAACGTCGCCTTGTATACGTGAACTTCCGTATCGGTGTTGGCTTGCTGTCAGTTCTGATGACAACCATCCTATCAATGAACTGTTTACAGTAACTAACTGTCTGCTCTACCTTCCTATTCATAACGAATCATATTCCCGTTATACCATTTTCTGCAGTTGTTGATATTACGCTGAACTCATCTCACCAGAAATCCATTTCACTTCACTGACTCCCACTGTATGTATATTGAGACTTAGCACTTCCTTTTTCAGGTATTTTAACCTCCCTACAGCATTCAAGCTTTTGACATTCCACGCCCCAACTCACAAAACGCTACCCTTTCGTTGTTATTCATGATTTTTCTCGATGTCACCGCCCCCCTTGGCAGTCCCCTCCCGCCGACCCGAGTGTGGGACTACTCCGGAAACTTTTGCCAATGGAGAGATCATTGGGACACGTTTTACTACAGGCCACGTGTCCTGTGGACACACATATGTATGTTTAATGCAGTGTCTTCCACTGCCTTCTGCGTCCTCATGCTGTTGATCATTGATGGTTCTTCCGCCTTCAGCGGCAGTTTCTCACCCCAAGGGCAAGAGAGTGCCCTGAACGTCTGCCCGCTCTTCCGCCCCCTTTGACAAAACGGTTGGCTAAATGAGGGCTGACTTCTTATGTAGGAAGTCTTCGGCCGCCACTGTTGATGATTTTTAGTCAATATTTAAGTGGTGACTGGGTTCAAACGCTGGTCCGAGGACGTATTGATTACTAATCAAAGACGCTACCATTTGGTGACAGGTGCAATACCATTGGTTCATAAGGGCCAGAAATTACTGTTTTATCTGTTCCACGTAAATTTCGTCCTCCCCGGGGGCTTTTCAGTTTATATTTAGTCCTAGGTTGAGTTCTTTTGAGACAAATAAAACAATAAAGTTACTTAAATTTGGCTTTGGGCGTCTACACGGCGCAAGACAATTAAAGGGATATTTCTTTGAAACTTCATAATTGTCTCCAATTGCGATACACAAGAGTGATATTTGTCTCAAATATGATACAAACTTCCTCTGTAATAGTGCAAGAGTTGGGCGCCATTGTGGTGTCACTCTCGGACTTGGTGAAACTTCAAACAGCAAGTTGTCGTCACACGCGAAAAAGAGACCAGAGATCAGAAGTTCAAGTAAGGTGCAATGTGGGTTAATGATGTCACATTAGCACTAAATTACACGAGATTTCTGCACAAACGTCACCGTGGACGTGGCACATCACAAGAAGGTCGTCAAACTACCTGTTACCCACATTTCACTCCTCCTCTTGACGTCTTTGCGATGGAAGATGGCTGAGAAAGTATAAAGGCCCTTTGCTAGGTCACATCACGTTCAAATTTCGTCTTTAGTGATCTCATACCAAATACTAGAGCAACAGTTTCGGTCGCGCTGTACTCTTAAGGGATCAGGTCACGTTCAGTCTGGTTGCAGCCCCACGATATCCTTAGAGAAAGGTTGAATCTTCCGCGGTGTTCAGTAGTATGACGGGTTGTCAAGGACGTCGTGATGCTGCTCATTGGGTTGCGAACTGACTTTTTTTTACCCCGACGTCATCAACGCTCTAAGAAAAGGGGTGGCTCCAATGACGCCCTCTATACCACCAACTGATTCCTTTTCATGTTGCTTGTTATCAAAGGTGTGTCTGAAATGTTTCCCTCGGTCACCTATAAGAACCAATCGTTATTTCAACGCTAGCCGTGGCGGTTCTGACTTCCATCACGTAAGCGTGAAGAGAATGAGTGACATGTAGGTAAGAGGGGCTGTGACGACCTACCTTTGTGAGGCAAATTTAGGGTGAATGTGACACCATTAACCCACTTACAAACCATACGAACTTCTGAGCCCTGACCTTTCTTTCGCATGTGCTGTTGGGAGCGTCGTTGAGCCCGAGGATGTGGTTACAGCGCACAATGCTTTTGCACCGTCCCCGAGAAAGATTCTAGGCACCCTTGAGCTAAATTTCAAACTTCTGCCTCGTAAGGGGATGCATTTATGGGATTTCGAAAAAGTGACCTCTCAATTGTGTTGTGCAATGGAATTATTTTGGACATCTTTCCTTGGATCTTCGATTTGGGAGGAGTTCGGTAGTTACTTTTTTGATAGTTTCTTTGGATGGTTATTCGACGACCTAAGGGTCACAGTTCAGGTTTTCCTATTCTGCTATCGAGTTTAATAGATTCCTTGAATGGTATAGGGTGTTGTAGAAGATTGATTCGGTCTGAGAAGGATATTTTTCTGGAACAGTAAGCATCATAGTGTGGCCTTAGCTATGTGGCTTTCTAATTATTGAAGCCAGCGTATTGTGGTGTCATCTAAGCTGACTGAACTGAAACCCTAGAAAGAACGGACATGACCCACAGAAGCAAAAAGACCTGGGAACTTACGGAAAATCTGCAACAAACAGAACTTCCCATATCTACATTTCACGACCACCACTTCCAGTTGGAGAGCTTCAAGCACGCGATAAACAGTAAACAATTCTGAATTAGTAATGTCATCTGTCTCGAAAGGCATTTTAATACAGTAGCCTAGCCTGTACGGCATGATCATTCTCGCACCCACATATAAAAATTGAAACAGTCTTCTCACGAAATGGATACCGCACCATGATCATATGTACAGCTATCAACTAATCCACCACACTCTTTACATGTTAGAGACTACCAACCCTAAAACGTTTACAAAATTTCGAATGTAAACATGTCTCCACAACAATACATCGCGACAGCAGACACAATGAGAGTATCAGGTGTCTGACTTCGGGCACTAAAGAGATAGTAATCTGAATGTTGAGACAGGTTCCCATATTAATCATATTCTTTATAAAGTAATGGTATTTAAGGGAAAATTCAAGGAGCCGGAAGGAGCGAGTGGTGTGACCTATGATGATTGCCTGGGTCATGGAAGGATTGAGTCTTAGGAGCCTCTGGTTACACCTTGTGGCATTTTGCCCTCTACCATCCTCCACACCTACAAATCCTAGATTCGTCCCATCTTCTGCTATGCTAGTCATGCCTGGATCTCTGCCCCTCCCCCCAAATTCTATAAGTCCCTCCAGATTCTCGAGCACCATGCACTCCTCTCACCTCCCATATATGCCTCCTATCACTCACACAGATCCTCCATGACCTGATTCCTTTCTCCCATCTGCTCCTTTTCCTTAAATATATCTGAGTCCTCTGCACCTCCCACTGACCGGATGCCCCCCACCCCGCCCCCTCCTTCCTCCCCAGGTTGCTCCTGGGCTCTCCAAGCCTCACCCACTGCTGCACTTTCACTGTCGTGTTCCCCCTACCCTCCCATTTATTCCCATCTCCTCTCCCAAGGTGGCTTCTGTCAACTCCCCCTCCTAGATGGTGCTATCTCTCCTTCCATTTATCCCTTCTATCAACTCTGATCCTCACCTCCCCCTCCCCACCTATGTCCTTTTCCAGGACTTCCTTTTCCCCCACTTCTCTCATCCTGTTTTTCCCTGCCTACCCTCTCTTTGACTCCATTCTCTCCCACAAGTCCTTTTGCTTCCCCCTCCTCTGCCTTCCCCACTCCTTCTCGCATCCACCCTGCCTCCCTTTTTCATATGTGTCCTCTCCCTCCATCGGCTCCTTCCCCCCTTTTCTCGCCCCCCAAACCCCATCTGCCTTAGGCTGTGTTGTGTCTTCTTGATGTCTAGTCTGTAGTGCAGTGATTAAGCGAGTGTTCATGTTGTGCGTCCCTTTTTTAAGTGTTGTGGAAAGAAACCATACTGTTGCTAGGTGTGATTTTTTATCTCTTGCGAACAGAAATCATACTGTTGCTGTTTTTTTAATTGTCTGTCTACTATTCAATCTGACTGCTTGCTATGTTTCTTAATTAGCATCACCAACCCCTCATTTTTATCTTTTAACTTCCACAACTTTCGCCAACGGCCTTGCCGCAGTGGTAACACCGGTTCCCATCAGATCACCGAAGTTAAGCGCTGTCGAGCTGGGCTAGCACTTAGATGGGTGACCATGCGGTATGGCGAGCGCTTTTGGCAAGTGGGGTGCATTCAGCCCTTGTGAGGCAAACTGAGGAGCTACTTGATTGAGAAGTAGCGGCTCCGATCTCGTAAACTGACATACGGCTGGGAGAGCGGTGTCCCTACAATCCGCATCCAGTGACGCATGTGGGCTGAGGATGACAAGGCGACCCTTCGGTGTCGTTGGGCCTTCCAAAGCCTGTTCGGACGCAGTTTAGAGTAGTTCCACAACTATCCACCATTTTACAGTTTTAAAAAGTCTCATTTAAATCGCCTATTTTTATTCTTTATTATATTATTATTACGTTTTTAACTATTTTGTAGGATAGAGAGTGGCGTAATATGCTGCTGGCCCCTCTGGGGGAATCTAAACTCAATAAAGGAGAAAAAAGAAGAAAATTAGCTATCTCCAGTGTACTGCAATCACCTGAAGATGGCACAATGGTTGCCATCGTGGCATGAAGTCAATGTTATTCGGCTGCACTACCGAAACTTCATGGAGTAGATAACATTGGTGCAGTAGGTAATGGTTTAAGTTTTGCTCTTTATTCCGTTGCATTATGGATAAGTACGTGACCACTACAGTGTATGTGGGAGATGTTAGTCATATTGCGTAGCTATTGGTTTATTGGTGGAATTTTATTCAAGGGTGAATGTTTCAGGGTACTGGGTTTTAGTATGTTATGAACTCCAAGGTTAAATTTTAATGTAGTGACCGGCTTTCCAAATCTCAGTGTCAGTACTAATTTTGTTTGCCGCCTTGTTGGTAGTGCTGTGAACGTAGAGTTTCTAATACGTCTTTAAATCCATCTGTAATCCGACTGTTATAATTACCATAGCTTCCCGATCTAAAGATACGTTTTATGACTTATTCACGATATGATTTCGTTTACCTAAACTATTAGAGTCTCAAGAGTGTCTTGTACTCGCTCTCTTCTGTCTAGCCGTCTTAATGAACGGTTTTAGTAAAAGGTCGCATCGTACAACGTCAACCTGAAAATTTAGTTAATACATTTGTGTTATTTAATTTGCACCTTGTCTGCATCTAATAATTTTTAATGTTTTTTTAGAATTTTTTTTATTATCTTAATAGGATGATGCATTGTATCATCCACAACAGTCGCAGACTTAAGTGCTCACAGCACGTTTTACAAAACGAACCTATCTTCATTTATTTACGTGGCGACGAAGTCTGATGTCGATTCATGAGCGTCACTTTACTGCAAAGTTGATTCTGACACAGAAAACTGTTAATCAACCTTCCACGGTCAGGCATCATCGTGTTAGAGACCTACACATAGCCTCACCGATTTTCGTCTCTCATCTCATCTTCATAATCGCCCTTCCTCTGTTTTGGATTGTATATTCACTACAAGAGATATTTATAGCCTACTAAACGAAAAGAGCGATTATATCTCCACAGTTTTCTGTGGCCTACACTCTTATGACTTCCTCCATATTTCGTTTAATGTGGTACCACATCTGTTACTGTTGTGATAAGCTTTAGTTCCTGCTACATCTCCCAAGGGAGGATGCTTGAAAAGAAATAGTAAGATACAGGTAAACTAGAACAAGCGTTTATTACGACCACAGTAGAGAAATGAAAGGAAAACTCTTCTCAATAAAGAGTAATACAACTTCTCAGACAGGAACAGATGTGCTCTTGTAACATACAGTGAATAAACATAATGGTACGTGAACATGCCACTCATAAATTCTAACGACAGAGATTGAGCGTTCGGCATAGTTGGGATATCGCTGCAAAGTAGTGGTTCCCGCTGCGGTGGCTTTTGACCAGGCTGTGACTGATGGCAGCTAAAAGCCGGCGCGTGAACTTGCCCAGACATTCGGTGGAGCGAACTGTCGAGGTGTTTTCTTTTTTTTTTTTCTTTGTGTGTTTTTGTGTCCAAAGAATGATCGCCATTGGCGGTTTTTCTTCTGGAGTGGCAAGGTATGAAAATAGTTTCACTTTATTGTGCATTCACTTGCAAAGAGACTTGGGTTCTCTGTGGGTCCTTGAGTCCTTTGAGAGCGTTGGTTAGGTAGTTGTACGAGTGATTGACAGTAACTATTACATGTAAAATATTGAATAACTGAAGATTACATCACCTTCGATGGTCCTGCGGGGATGCAATAATGGCTCGAGTCACCTTGTATTTTTGCCAACGTCGCGATAGGGCCTGGTCTACATTCGCAAGTTGGCGCACATTTCCTCGATTCTCGTCTACTTTGTGAAAGACACGAGTTGCCTGGTCTTTTATCTTCTCAGCTCGTGTATTTCTCTCGTCCTGGCCCACCTGTTTTGTAGTGGTTGCAAAGTGCGTAATGTTGTTCCCAAAGACGTCGAGCCGTAGAGCAGGGAGGGTTGTACGTTGTTCTACAAAGTTGACGGGTTTAGAAACCAGTTCTTGAGAAACAGCATGAAAGCCCGGATCACCTTGATAGTATTCAGTTTTCTATTTCTTCTGGTAGAATTTTGCGCAGAGCATAACTTAATCATAGCTAACACTTGGTTTAAGAATCATGAAAGAAGGTTGTATACATGGAAGAACCCTGGAGATACTGAAAGGTATCAGATAGATTATATAATGGTAAGACAGAGGTTTAGGGACCAGGTTTTAAATTGTAATACATTTCCAGGGGCAGATGTGGACTCTGACCACAATCTATTGGTTATGAACTGTAGATTTAAACTGAAGAAACTGCAAAAAGGTGGGAATTTAAGGAGATGAGACCTGGATAACTGAAAGAACCAGAGGTTGTACAGTGTTTCAGGGAGAGGGTAAGGGAACAATTGACAGGAATGGGGGAAAGAAATACAGTAGAAGAAGAATGGGTAGCTTTGAGAGATGAAATAGTGAAGGCAGCAGAGGATCAAATAGGTAAAAAGACGAGGGCTAGTAGAAACCCTTGGGTAACAGAAGAAATACTGAATTTAATTGATGAAAGGAGAAAATATAAAAATGCAGTAAATGAAGCAGGCAAAAAGGAATACAAACGTCTCAGAAATGAGATTGACTGGAAGTGCAAAATGGCTAAGCAGGGATGGCTAGAGGACAAATGTAAGGATGTAGAGACTTATCTCACTAGGGGTAAGATAGATACTGCCTACAGGAAAATTAAAGAGACCTTTGGAGAAAAGAGAACCACTTGTATGAATATCAAGAGCTCAGATGGCAACCCAGTTCTAAGCAAAGAAGGGAAGGCAGAAAGGTGGAAGGAGTATATAGAGGGTTTATACAAGGGCGATGCACTTGAGGACAATATTATGGAAATGGAAGGGGATGTAGATGAAGATGAAATGGGAGATACGATACTGTGTGAAGAGTTTGACAGAGCACTGAAAGACCTGAGTCGAAACAAGGCCCCGGGAGTAGACGACATTCCATTAGAACAACTGAGGGCCTTGGGAGAGCCAGTCCTGACCAAACTCTACCATCTGGTGAGCAAGATGTCCGAGACAGGCGAAACACCCTCAGACTTCAAGAAGACTATAATAATTCCAATCCCAAAGAAAGCAGGTGTAGGCAGATGTGAAAATTTCCGAACTATCAGTTTAATAAGTCACAGCTGCAAAATACTAACGCGAATTCTTTACAGATGAATGGAAAAACTGGTAGAAGCTGACCTTGGGGAAGATCAATTTGGTGGGAACACGTGAGGCAATACTGATCCTACGACTTATCTTAGAAGAAAGATTGAGAAAAGGCAAACCTACGTTTCTAGCATTTGTAGACTTAGAGAAAGCTTTTGACGATGCTGATTGGAATACGCTCCTTCAAATTCTGAAGGTGGCAGGGGTAAAATACAGGGAGCGAAAGGCTATTTACAATTTATACAGAAATCAGAGGGCAGTTATAAGAGTCGAGGGACATGAAAGGGAAGCAGTGGTTGGGAAGGGAGTGAGACAGGGTTGTAGCCTCTCCCCGATGTTATTCAATCTGTGTATTGAGCAAGCAATAAAGGAAACAAAAGAAAAGTTTGGAGTAGGTATTAAAATCCACGGAGAAGAAATAAAAACTTTGAGGTTCACCGATGACATTGTAATTCTGTCAGAGACAGCAAAGGACTTGGAAGAGCAGTTGAACGGAATGGACAGTGTCTTGAAAGGAGGATATAAGATGAACATCAACAAAAGCAAAACGAGGATAATGGAATGTAGTCGAATTAAGTCGGGTGATGCTGAGGGAATTAGATTGGGAAATGAGACACTTAAAGTAGTAAATGAGTTTTGCTATTTGGGGAGCAAAATAACTGATGATGGTCGAAGTAGAGAGGATATAAAATGTAGACTGGCAATGGCAAGGAAATCGTTTCTGAAGAAGAAAAATTTGTTAACATCGAGTATAGATTTAAGTGTCAGTAACTCGTTTCTGAAAGTATTTGTATTGAGTGTAGCCATGTATGGAAGTGAAACATGGACGATAACTAGTTTGGACAAGAAGAGAATAGAAGCTTTCCAAATGTGGTGCTACAGAAGAATGCTGAAGATTACATGGGTAGATCACATAACTAATGAGGAGGCATTGAATAGAATTGGGGAGAAGAGGAGCTTGTGGCACAACTTGACTACAAGAAGGGTAAGACTTGTTCTGAGTCATCGAGGGATCACCAATTTAGTATTGGAGGGCAGCGTGGAGGGTAAAATCGTAGAGGGAGACCAAGAGATGAATACACTAAGCAGATTCAGAAGGATGTAGGCAGCAGTAGGTAGTGGGAGATGAAGAAGTTTGCACAGTGTAGAGTAGCATGGAGAGCTGCATCAAACCAGTGTCAGGATTGAAGATCACAACAACAACAACATTTCTTCTGTGTGGGGTAAAAGTCATTCCTTTATCCGGTATCACTCCTATGTATTTCGTCGTCGCAGTCCCGGGTATTGACTGTCCATTGACGACAAGTCGCGTCCTCAGTTCCCCGTGGTGTCGGCTTTCGCCGCTCTATGTAGCCGGGGCCCGGAAGTATTCGTGCCAATCACATTCCGCACACGTGACACGGCTGAGGAAAGAGGCCCCTGGCACTGAGGACCTCTGGCGGCGCTTGTCCTGCCGTCTGTCGTCCTTGTTGTGAGCGACACAGTCCGGACAGGCGACGCCTTGTACGTATGTAACGCCGTGTTGTTTCAGTGTCTAATGGGTTGCCTATTCGTTTAGGCGAACGGCGGGTACATTGCACTTACCACGTCAAAAGGACAACGTTTCAGTTCATACAGTCATTTAAAAATGTCATTGGCATTTGCACGAATTGCCATGCTATATACCCCTACTTCCTTAAGTAAGTGCACAGTCGCAGGCGTCTCCACCGCCTGAGGCCACACATGTGACTAACACTTCGTCTCCTGTCCATAGCGTTTATGTAATATCATATGTGCTTTCACGTTCAAATAAAAACTTGCCTTCGGTTCCTTGCATCGTGCAGCAGCTGGGTGGGCATAGGTAGTCAAGACGATCCTTGCACTCTTGTTGTACACTGAAAGGAACATGTAAGTTATGACTGGAAACACACAGTGGTGTAATACTCGACAATATTTATTATTTAGTACACTAATCGGTTTTCGTCTGTTACGCCATCATCAGGTACTAAGGTAAGTATGTGGTCCAGTGAAATTTTGTTGTATCAAAGATTTTAAACTAGTTAACATACATAGTATTTCCATCTCCAGAGATGAAAAATGTTAATGTTACATTTAGGAATAAAATAAGAGGGATTATTTCAATGTAAAATCGATGTGAGATCCTTTAAATAATGAATTACTTAGAAATTACAACAGTGCCCGTAGAAGGAAATAAATTGAACGGAAAGCTTTGGTGCCATGTGCCGAAGGACTGACTGAACAAAATAATGGTGTCTTCAATAGGTCCTGTACTACAATCAGATAAGATGTACTAGTGAGATTAAGCAGGTAAGTGAAACGGCTGTAATTATAAAAAAGTAAAATTTATTAACATTACAAGAGAGATTATAGTAACTGGAATAAAGGAAAACGGGGCATGTGAGTAAGAGGATTAATTTATATTATGGGCTGGGTAGGACTGAGAGTAGTATCTGGAGTTAGAAGTGGCGAGTAAAGGAACTCTACGTGGTCATTCAGTACCATGCTGGGGCTGATGTATATATGTTTCTTAATTTCCATTATTTCAAGATAGTTCATCTTGTATCCTTTATGGATAAGATGTAATACTTCATGTTTGACACTGTAACTATGACCTTCTTTAAGCAAGTAGTTTGCAAAAGTAGAGTCTTGTCTTCTAAATTTCCGATTTTTGTCGTATTCCGTCAAACAGGTGCATATTGTCCTGCCATGCTGACCTACATAGAATTTGCCACAATTACAATTAATTTTATGTAGTCCTCTCTTCCCCAAAGCTGGAATGCTGTCCTTACCATTGGGCGAAAAGTGTCCAACAGTGCTGTGCATGTGAAATGATGTTTGTAAATTCCTGGAGTTAAGCTTTCTGATTACATCGAGTGAGAATTCCACTTGTAACAACAACGACTCTGTACTAAGTGATTCTTTTCATCTGATTTTACGATAAACTTGTGTAATTGATATTCTGATTTCATTTCTTTTTGTTTCATGCCATTATGTTAAGAAAACTGTAATTAAGTTTCAATGTGAATATTAATGTTTATGTCAAATGTCAAGTAATATTGTAATAGAATTGAAATGTAACAAATGTTGAAACTGTTGTAAGATGTTTAAAATTGTAACTGTGCGTCTGGTCCATACGTAGGCAATGTGTTAGGATATGTAGAATGAAAAACCTCGGGTGAATACCCGGTCTGTCAGGGAGCGGTAAAAGGTGGATGGCAGGCGAGCGCAGGAAAATGCGCGCGGGCACCGCACGGCACAACGGGCATAGTAGTAGTTGGAGTTCGGCACTTGTTTGAGCAACACCTTCTGGAGCGAGGAGGCTCTCCTGGAAGACAGCTTCACTGAGCCTCGGGCATGCCGTTCCAACGCCCACACAGCATGGCAAAATTCCATAGGCACTAAATGGAAAAGTATTTCAACGCTAAGAAGAATTAAAGTGCCGATACGTCAAGAGCCATTGCTGTGGTTGTATGTGTGCTCTGTGCCTCGCCATCTTGCCGCCCGCCAACCACCGCATCGATACTAGCAGGTTGAAACTTTTAGTGCTGTATTAGTGTGGATCAGAGAGTGAACTGTGTTTTTTTGGTACAATAATAACCTAAATTTTACCAGAACTTCTCCATCATTTAATTACCCGCACAACTAACCTAGACAGGGTCCTTTCCAAACGTTGTGCAATCCAAGTGTCCCGAAATGAAAATTAAAAATTGTGTTAAAAATAATTATTTGCAGAAGTAGCTATATTAGAATGGTGCTTAAAGAAATGTTTTGTTAATGAACCAGTAAATGAATAGCGAATGTATAACGAAGTCGAAAGATAACTTTAGTATTGATATAGTAATGAAGTTTATTATTTCTAGACAGATTTGAAGGCATGTAAATCAACAGTAAATACAGTAAATAAGATGAAAAGAGTATAACTTATATACAGGAAATCTTGAATGAATAATAAATTCTGTAATCATTTTTTTTAAATACAGTGATCATAACAGTTTCAGGGTCCCCCCGTCATTCATATGGATTCTGAAGTGTTCTAAATTGGTTTGACCAG
This sequence comes from Schistocerca nitens, assembly GCF_023898315.1. NCBI lineage: Eukaryota > Metazoa > Arthropoda > Insecta > Orthoptera > Acrididae > Schistocerca > Schistocerca nitens. The sequence continues at coordinate 1,030,337,661 of NC_064614.1, forward strand.
CAAAATTTAAAGTCAATGTAAGAGTCAAAATTTATCAGTGTTTTATCTTTATCAAAATTTTGTGTGTAGCATGAATGTACGATTTCTAGGGTAATTTATGCGCGATTTTAATCAGATTAATAGACAGTATTAAGTTTTGTATTAAACATTATAGTGTAGTGTTCTGTATTAATGATTTTCCATATCAGTACAGAAAGTGAAACTATCAATTCAATAGATTTTCTGGTTCAAAAATTTCACTATATTATGCAGTGTTACAACTTGTTGGTTTGCATGAATATATACCAACTAATACAGGGAAGAAACTAAGTTAATGCCTAATTAGGCTGGCAACCGTATTATTGTCACATTGGTAGCATCTTCTGGTTTACTTTTGAGCCATCCTGACGTGTGATTGCATTTCGAACTTACTTGGCGGATCATTGTTATTACAGAGTGGATGTAAGTCTGGTTTGCCACCATTCAGGTACACGCGGTCGACATCTATGCGAAAATGCTTTCTCATAAGCTGAATCCCGCTCACTTACCATAGCACAGGCTTTAACGAGTACTATGTCAGGGATTACACACTAAATAAGGAATTGTGCATTGTGCATTGCGTTCCTGAGGTGGTGGGTCACAAAATGCTTTTGCGGATAAGTGGGCACTAAAAGAAAGGCGTCAATAGGCATCTAAGTCGCAGTATGGAGGTGGAGATGATGAGGCCAGTACAGGTGTAAATCAGGCCTGCTTGGTGACGAGGCGACCTCGCGGCAGCCAGCTGGAACCGCAGCGCCACGAGCTCCCTGGAGAGGCCGTGACAGCTGGTGGGTGAGGGGTCTAGGGGGTTGGTGGCAGCGGCCGGAGGGTTTGGGGGGGAGGGGGCAGGATCTATCCGTTATAACGGCGCAGCGCCGCGGCGTCATCGCGGCTGACAAATTGCGGGCGTCGCGGCGCGGGCCGCATCCATCACGGCAGACGCTGTGTGGGTGGTGAAGGCGAGACGGGGCGGGGGCGCTCCCCAGGGCGCCTCACCACGTGTCACCAGCCGCCTGCAGGCACGTGATCGCAGGCGGCGTGTCCCCCGATAAGGCGGCGGCGACAGCTGTTGCCGTCCAATTTTCCAACGCCTCAGATGTCTGCAGTGGTCTGTAGCAAGCAGAAGACGACCAACGCTCAGTTACAGCACTAATGCGTGATCTCTCGTGTCAGCCGTACAGAACCGCGGAAAGCCGTATACTGGGAGAGATGTAGCACGAGCTATGACGTCAGCATGTGCAGTAGTCGCACGCTGGTATGGTGTGGTAGGGGAAGAAGCTGGCTCCGTCCTGCGATGACAGCCTCTGCGTCCATCACGCTTGTCTGTTCGGAAAAAATCCAATGAATTTTGTATACAAGTTCATAAAATGCAGCGCTATACAGAGCAGGTTGATATAAAGCATCCTACTCATTTGAAAATGTGCAGTTCCATGTTCCTCATACCGCTAAATGCAGTGTGAGTTTGGGCAACGCAAAAGAAAATTCCTAAAACTTTGTATGATGCGCACAATTGCCGCTATGCCAAGAGCACCTAGTTACACCGAGTGGTTCCATTCTCACGCCATTGACGACATTACGGAGTAAACAAAGATAAACTACACACTGTAGAATCCTCCCTCTCAGTTTGTGAATGGAACTGATTAGGGATTAATCACTGTGGAGGTGGCTAAAGTGTGGGTAGAGTTCACGAAATCAGTTTATGTCAGTATGTACACGTTGGACCTTTCCAAAACCCCCACTCGTGAAAGTTTAATTTTGGGTTCGCGACAACTCATTTATGGATCCAAAGTTACTTCTCTGAATACGGATAGCTCCATCTCTTCAACTTTTCGGTGAAGGGCTGCGATCCACATAAAGTAATAAGATGCCACCCTGACGCAGTCGCCATGTCTGAATATGCAACCAGGAATCCTTATGGCATTTATCGACGAAATTAAAGGCGAGGTGCATGGTTCTCAGATTGTGGAATCTGTGGATCCTGCATCGACTTTGTATGCATACTGTGCAATCAGGGGTGCCGCTCAAAGGCGGGGAAGATTGTGCATCGTGTACCCCCCAGTGGCTCTCACGACTGATGACTGCAAGAAGTGACTCTTCGGTGGTGCTGGTGATGCTGCACTGTCTATGCTGCATATGGTGCGCAAAGTGGACATTCGATCACGAAATCATTTAAACGGTAATATTGAGAAACCTTAAGCGTCCAAAAAATAAAATTTTTCAGGAAATATCAAAACCATTCCACTCTTGAAATTATGCCGAAATTCGGTTTTTATTTTCATTTTTCGATAAAATGAATGGAGAGGGTTGACTGCCAATACATTGTACGCAATCCTAACACATTTTCTTGACGTTAAAATGTATTTCGTGAACATGTGATCTTTCTCAATATTTTGTAATAAATAAGCGTGAATCATTCCTTACTACTAATATGGACAAAAATTAAACAAATTATGCCTATTTTCCATTCTCTTTGGCATTCCACTTCACAAATTGTTGATTCTTTGACACAAGTCGACGAACTGAATATCCAAAAATAGAAGTTGTCTATGTTTTTTCTTTTGCTAGGAGTGGTAGAAATTGTTTTAGGTCATGAATTTTCTTGTCATTTATAGGCACATGACCTTGATAAGCCTAAGTTAAAGGATTGGGTGAAATTACAGATCGATCAGCCAGTTGGTATGCGTGCTCCTTGCCCCATCAATTAACGGACTAACTTTAACAGCAATAGTATAACTGCCTGAAATGTGTTGCATGAAAGTGCTGTTTGTTATTTCTTTGTGTACCCGTTCTTTGAGTTTGCATTTTTTTCGGTACAGCTCTGGCCACCATTGCTTAAAATGTAGCATCTTTTCTGTTTTCGCTATTTTCACTTAAAAAATTCACCTTGGAATGCAATTATTGGATTCCATTATTAATTCTGAATATTGTTTCAGTATATATATCCTATCCACCTTTCTAATTTTCCTTTCTACCATGCTGAAATTTCTGTCACACGGAAGGAAAGAGTGGCCTCTTACTGGAAAGTAAGATGCTAAACTGAAATCCTTCCTGTCCCAGAAGCATGAAACTAAATCTCACCACTCCAAGAGTTTTCTGTTGAACTCCGCGAGAGCTGAAGAACAAGTGAAGGTGTTTATGTTGCCCAACATTTTCATTCATATAATCAAAAAGAAAGAAACAGACTTCTCTGGGGCTTTTTAGTGCTATTCATTCGTGATAGAGATAAAACCTGGCTCTTCCACTCCTTAAGTCATAGACATAAAAGATATTTACCGAAATCTGCCGCAAGTAAAACGCGTTATTTATAGGTTTTGGGGGCATTTGCAGGTTCTGTATAAAATCAAACGATAGGTCTCCAGCGATAGACCCTGTTTTGGTTTTTGCTACAGTTGCATGTATTTTCTTGAAGAATTTATCAGCATGTTTCTCGTGCACTATTAACTCGGTTGTTGCTGCGTTTTTAGAAGCATCACTCAGAGATGGAATTCTGATTTTTAGTTATGCAAAACAAATGTCCACTTGTGATTTCCCTAATTTTAAATGAAAATTCCACGGAAAATTTTCAAATAAAAGTGACAGTCAACTCGAATATCCAGTTTACTGTTTTCAACATTGCCACATAATCTTCACGTTAAGTTCAGGGTCAAGATAATTCTATTCTTCATTGGTATTGTGTGCTTTCTTGACTGGAAGTGATATGACGTGATTTTTTTATTTCAACTGTTCAATCCACTAGTTTTGTATTTACCTTTATTTAAAAAAAATTGCATAGGGCGCATTATTCGGTCACTGCCGACATCAAAAACACTTTCAAAACGCTAGAATCTCACCTTCAGAACCTGATAACCAATAAACATACGACTGTACTGAGCCATGTGGCTCGATCAGCGATATGACCGCCACTGGTATGGTTTATCTTCCTGGCGGTGTGCGGAGAGCGAGCGGTGGCGCCGATCGGGGAGCGACAGGTGAGCTCTAGCAAGTAGCGAGGATTTTGCTTTGGGACGCCTAGCAGTAACGTCGTTTGGGAAATCAGGCGGACAGTACAGGCGCCATGCGAGGCAACAGGAAGAGCACATCTAACAGGGGCTGATTACCTGGGTGACGGCGCCGTAGCAAATATCGCCGGCGTGGAAGCAGTCACGTTAATGGGAAGCCGTTGGTGTATTTCACTTCCTGCGTGTCTCCTGGCACCGGGATCTGCGGCGGCTGGCTTCGTCGAACAAGCAAGAGGGTAAGGGCCTTGCTTGTGCTGCAAATTGTGGCCGGAATCGTCGAATGGTTTCAGTGCTATTGACTTCATTTTCTTGGCTACTCCTACTGAGTCTGTCCTCGAATGTGTTAATTTCAACTTGCTTAGTACGCAAGGTTCTAGTGAAAGCTGTATGTGATGTGATGATTAACATTTACTAGGGCCTAGAGTGCTGATACATTCTGTTTGTAGATTGCTACTGTCCGGTTTAACCGCCATTGAAAACAGATTGGCTGGTCCTTGTCTAACTGTCGCCTGGTTATTGTATTTATATCACACGGCGGAGTTAAGCTGGCCATTTTCTATAGATATACATGGATAAAATTTTCCCTGGATATATATTTCGCCGTGAATTGCAATAACATTACTGTTACGTTTCTACCTGAAGTAACAGCGTGTCTGAGAGAGACACGTGTCTAATTCTAAATGAGTAGTTTCGTAAATTCTTACGAGTCACTGAGAGACCAGTTGTTATTGGGAGTTTAAATAGTTTGAAACTGATTGTGTTAACGAAAGTACAAGAATTACTTCAATGGCAGTATGTGGATATTGTAATTAATTCTGATTTAATCACAAATTTAAGTGTGGCTATTTGCTATAAGTCGCTTTGTTTTGGCGTCGGTTGGCGGGGGTTGAGGGGAAGGGGGGACTCGATATACCGTTAGCCTGCACGCTAATTACTTGATTTCGTTTTATCTAGACTTCCGCTGTTTGTCTTGGTAGTGGGTGCGGGGTCCTGTGTTGCGTTCTGCTTGTGCTGTTGTGTATTTTCCGCCTCCTTTGCCCGCGCGTGCCGGCTGGCCGTGTATCTACTTCGCTCGCGGCTTAATGTATAATTGGCCCTACACACATAAGATAATAGATTTGTACTGCTAAGCTGATGTTCATCAATAGGTTGATTAATTCTACAGATGATGTACTGTAATGAATTATTGTGTTTCTAGTTACTTAAGGCAGATGTCAGTCTCTTGTAGATACCCGCTAGTTCTGGGATTTTTCGTGGCTATTCGTGACCGTTGCTGCTTCCGTTTGGAGGTCCACGCCGAGCCTGTATTGGAAACAGCTGAGTGGGCGGGGTCCGCTTTTGAGCGTAGTTTGTTGAATCCCACGAGGTTGCTTGGTCACATGAAATTTTATATTTTATATCCTACATTGTAGGGTGCCTACCATTTAAGTAACGTGGTTGTGTGCCATGGTACCTGATTTGTTGTTGCCTGTACTCTCAATTACTTTGGTAATACCAATCAGTGCAGTAACGAAAGATTACATTTCCTCGTTAAATTTTAGTAAATCGATTTTCAGGTTGATCATAGTTATTGGGTAAACAATTTTTAACTCATTTCACTAAATGTGTAATAGGCTATAAGTGCTGTAGTTTATAAATGTTTAAGTTTTGAAGTAACCTGCTCTCACCTAAAGAGTAATATTAAAAATGTGTTGATGGTTTTACTTGTTATTTTTCTTGTTGAATGTTCTAAATAAATGTTCAACGCAACTGTCGATGGTGATTGCTGATGGTCCAGTCCTACCCCCTCACACAGCCTATTGTGCTGAGCTTGTGTCTTTGCATAAAAGTTGAATTCCATGCTGTGCTGACACATCATGTACTTTTGATTTCTTCCTTCCAAATTCCTTATCAATTGTAGACTTCTTTCTAGGTACAGATTTTACTTCCATGACGCTTTGAAGGAATACATCTTATTCATTTTTTGTTTCGGTGTTAGTGAATTTAGTGCATCAGAGTATCTTGCTGTCCTCCATCATCTCAGTTGTGATCGATCTCATCTGTCAAATGGAAATAAAATTACATAGTCAATTGAGTTTAACGTACTTCATTATTGTGTTCAATAGTCCGCCTGCTTAGCTGTGGGGTAACGTGCTCGCCCTTCATGCAAGCGGGCCCCCGTTCCGGGTTGGAGATTTTCTCCGTTCGTGGACTGGGTGTTGTGTTGTCCTCACCATCATTTCATCCTCATCACCGGCGCGCAAGTCGCCCAATGCGGCGTCGAAAGAAATAGGACTTGCACTTGACTGTCGAACTTCACCGGATGGGGACTCGCGGCCAACGATGCCAAACACTCATTTCATTATGTTCGGTATGATAAAAACCTTCATTTTGAAGCAAACTACGTTTTAGGTTTGATCTCATCTGCAGTATAACCGTGATTTTGATTGAACTCTATTTCTTTTTCAGATTATATATCCTTCACTTTTCACTGTTGCTCGTTTTACGGCTGTACGTAAATTCCACTGGATTCTTTCTTTTTGATTATTTTCTGACATCTGTCACTAACATCACCCGTGTCTCATTTATCACCAGTAACAACAGAAATCGATGAACCCAAAGTGCAAGACACAATATCGATTACTTTGTGTTTAAAACTTTGAGGAAGCCCATATGTTTTGCACATATTGGGTTATTCTTCAGTTTAAATAATACAATGGTTGCATAAATTTTTCATGGACACATTTCTCTGAGCTTATTACGGGTGACAGTTATTGTTTCAATGGCTTGCTATGAACCATATGTGCCATACCACGGGAAGAAAATTTTAGGCACCCATATTTAAAAAAAAGATTTTGTGGGAAGATCGCTTCCCACGGACAATGAGATGATAATAGAGACTTTCTGTTATAAAAATTGATTCTGCAAAACAAAATTAAAAACATACATGACTGCAAGGTTATTTTTATTCACAAATTATTAACGAAGATCTAATTACTGAATGTTACGGAACAGCCTAAAACATGTATCTACACACAAAGCGACACAGCAAATGGAGCATATTATTCTCGTTCTTATTTCTTCTTTTCTTGTGCTGCACATACGACTACTCCTATGTTTCACTGTTTTCTTTGGCAGATGTTCACCCACATTTCAAAGTCTGAGTTCATCAGGAACACCAATGTGGTCCGTTTTTTTTTAAATGAATTCAGGTGGACACCCACGTAGTTTCTGTGATGAAAAGCCTGACAGTAATTCTCTTATTAACTGTAAACGGAATGTTAACTGATTTCCATTTCCTGTGACATCGGCGTGCGTTTTAAACGCATTCAAAATGGCAGCATCAATTAGAAAATAAAAAATTCGGTGCCATCGTTTTGGAGATCGCTGTCCAACTTGATACTGTTCTCGCATCTGATCGACGAGATCCACTACACTGTTGTACAAACTTATGGCACTCGGAGAAGGTATGCTACACATGGAACCATCTCTTCCTTTTCTGGAAACGAATGTTACATCCTTGGGATATGTTTTCGCAGACAGAACTGTTCCTGTTCTTGCGTCTTGCCACATTAAATTCAACGACTGAATCTTTGATCTGTGCCTTGAACTCGCTTCGTGAAATTTTGTCATTTTTCTTCATCATTTCCAGAAGACCTTTTCTGTTGACTCTGACAATACCTACAGAATATACACTCCTGGAAATGGAAAAAAGAACACATTGACACCGGTGTGTCAGACCCACCATACTTGCTCCGGACACTGCGAGAGGGCTGTACAAGCAATGATCACACGCACGGCACAGCGGACACACCAGGAACCGCGGTGTTGGCCGTCGAATGGCGCTAGCTGCGTACCATTTGTGCACCGCCGCCGTCAGTGTCAGCCAGTTTGCCGTGGCATACGGAGCTCCATCGCAGTCTTTAACACTGGTAGCATGCTGCGACAGCGTGGACGTGAACCGTATGTGCAGTTGACGGACTTTGAGCGAGGGCGTATAGTGGTCATGCGGGAGGCCGGGTGGACGTACCGCCGAATTGCTCAACACGTGGGGCGTGAGGTCTCCACAGTACATCGATGTTGTCGCCAGTGGTCGGCGGAAGGTGCACGTGCCCGTCGACCTGGGACCGGACCGCAGCGACGCACGGATGCACGCCAAGACCGTAGGATCCTACGCAGTGCCGTAGGGGACCGCACCGCCACTTCCCAGCAAATTAGGGACACTGTTGCTCCTGGGGTATCGGCGAGGACCATTCGTAACCGTCTCCATGAAGCTGGGCTACGGTCCCGCACACCGTTAGGCCGTCTTCCGCTCACGCCCCAACATCGTGCAGCCCGCCTCCAGTGGTGTCGCGACAGGCGTGAATGGAGGGACGAATGGAGACGTGTCGTCTTCAGCGATGAGAGTCGCTTCTGCCTTGGTGCCAATGATGGCCGTACACAACTGGTGATGGTCGAGGGGACACTGAATAGTGCACGGTACATCCAAACCGTCATCGACCCCATCGTTCTACCATTCCTAGACCGGCAAGGGAACTTGCTGTTCCAACAGGACAATGCACGTCCGCATGTATCCCGTGCCACCCAACGTGCTCTAGAAGGTGTAAGTCAACTACCCTGGCCAGCAAGATCTCCGGATCTGTCCCCCATTGAGCATGTTTGTGACTGGATGAAGCGTCGTCTCACGCGGTCTGCACGTCCAGCACGAACGCTGGTCCAACTGAGGCGCCAGGTGGAAATGGCATGGCAAGCCGTTCCACAGGACTACATCCAGCATCTCTACGATCATGTGATGTATCTGACCCCAGGAATGTGTGAATAAGGTTTCCCCTTCCTGGGACAATGGATTCACGGTGTTCTTATTTCAGTTTCCAGGAGTGTATTTCTATCTTTCAGAATTTAACACAACTGAAGTACACCAAAAGGAATATTGTCATTATTGTCTAACCATTTTCCACAATAGAACTGGAACTTCAGCGGACAGCCTGCCTTAGCATCAGCCAGGCATCAGATTTTCTACTCTCTTTTTATAGGCCTCATGGGCATACATTGTTTTATGCAGGACCTTCGCTTTAAACGTATCATAGCTTCATCAAAGGATAATCTGCCAGAATGATTATATGCCTCTTATAAATTACTGCTTCGGGCGTCAGTTAGCGTCCTCGCTTGATACACTACTGGCCATTAAAATTGCTACACCACGAAGCTGGCGTGCTACAGACGCGAAATTTGACCGACAGGAAGAAGATGCTGTGATATGCAAATGATTAGCTTTCCAGACCATTTACACAAGGTTGGCGCCTGTGGCGACACCTGCATCGTGCTGACATGAGGAAAGTTTCCAACCGATGTCTCATACACAAACAGCAATTTACCGGCGTTGCCTGGTGAAACGTTGTTGTGATGCCTCTTGTAAGAAGGAGAAATGCGTACCATGACGTTTCCGACTTTGATAAAGGTCAAATTGTAGCCTTTCACCATTGCGGTTTATCGTATCGCGACATTGCTGCTCGCGTTTGTCGAGATCCAATGACTGTTAGCAGAATATGGTGAAACGTCCCCTTTGAACAATGATACAAGACTGTGCTTAAACTGACACACAATATTTTTAGCGCAACGCAATCTGACTTTCAAAAGAATGGCCCTGACTAACATTAACCTATACGTTTCACAAATCACTTACCTCACAAAAATCTTGGTTACTCGAACTACTGCAATACAGCGAGAGCCGCTACTGCCAGCTAAATAAAAGATTCAAACTACGGAAGGCACTAACTACTGATGGGAATAGTTAGCAAATGAAAGATTTTAATAGAGAACAAACAATGTATTTACCTTAACAGTCATCAAAAGTCATAATATATATAGCAGTTCATGACATCCAGTCTTACAAATTTCAAAATTCCGCCATTTCTCTCCCCACATCCACCACTGCTGGCGGCTCACCTCCAACTGCGAAACGCTACGCGCTGTTCACATCCAGCTGCCCAACACTACAATGACAGACAACAATGCAAACTAGCCACAGACTGCACACAGCAGAGCCAGTGATTTTCATACAGAGTGCTACGTGGCGTTAGCAATAAGAAAACCTAAATAGCCTGCTTACATAGCCCCCATGCTCCCCACATAAAATTTTACAAATTATTTTGGGCACTGGCCAATACATATTTGTTAAAATTTTTTCACAAGTACAATAACAAAGAAATCAAATGTACACACTTATTGATACAATGTTGGTCAAAAGCTAAAATTTTCTCACAGTCCATAATGACAGTCCTGATCGGTCATCACAGTAAAATAGCAGTGTTTTTCTGAGCAGTAAAAGAAAATGCACACGGAAGTAGTGGATTTCCATGCAGTCTTGAAGTAGTGTTGTCCTTCCAATGGAAAGACAGTGCTGACTCTCGACATGCAGACAGGTAATGGGCCATAACAGAGCAAACCCACAGCGGAGTCAGTCGAAGTTTTGAAGAATATTGGTAGGTAGGTCATCACAGAGCAGACCCACTGTAGTCCTGGTAGAGAGTATGGGATTGGTGGGCCATCAAACGTGCAGACCCAGTGCAGTCCTTGTAGAAATAATGATACTGGTGGGCCATCAAAGATGCAGACCCACTGTAGTTCTTGTAGAGACGGCCAGCAGCCATCTGTTGCGACTGTGCAGGTGCACAATCACCATCGAAGAGTCTTGCGAAGAATATAGGAATTCCATAAACCACCACATGTCCACACAAAAAAAATTTGTTTGAAATGTCCTTAGAACCAGCAATGCTGTTATCCAGTCCCTTGCTGAATTATTAACACACGTGCAAACACTATCAGTCCATACTTCTCACATATTGTCCATATACTATGACCAACAGAAACGTGTGCAGTGAAATGTAACTTACAACTTGCTTAATTTGATGAACTGGTGTCAATTGCAATTTTATAACATGAGAATACAATAACAAAGGTTCAAAATACATCATTAAAGGACATAACAATACAGATAACATTTATAGTAATAGGGGCTCTACAAAAGAATAGAAATAAACATATACATCAGTGTTACAGGAATTATGACATAAGTAAATACATAAAAGATCAGAATACATTTTGAAACGTCAACTTTACACATGAGCATTAAATCAACACAGAATAAATAATGTCTAAGCATATTTACAAGGTAAATAACATATTATTAATGCCAATTATATTTGAGGATAACAGTATTCCTCATCATAGTGAATTTAGCTTAGTATTAGAAGAAGAAAAAATTCTATGAAACTACACAGAGACAGGAAGAAAACATATACACAAGGGTACACAAACACATAGTGGGATAACACAAAATGAAAGGACAGGGTTTGTTTTCAGTGTAACATTTGGTACTGCAGTCCAACCAAAAACTTCATTCCATAGATCGTTCCTCTTATTTCGACATTTGCTCCAGCCAAAAAAAAAAAAAAAAAAAAAATCCTATCCAAGCATGCTTTCTGTATTCTGTTCACATCCTTTTTCAAAAATAGTTTTTCTCCATTGTACACTACTTTTTTGGCCAAACCATTTTCTTATAGCTTCTCAATGCATTTCTTCCAATTCATCATAACTCATTCTCTTATATAGTCTACCCCCTCTTAAGCTAACTTAAATCTACTGAGCTCAGATACTAAAATAAGGGACAAGGCAATGCAGCAGCACAAAACAATTAACACAAACAGCAATGACAAAAAAAATGGAAATTTGCAAAGCAAGCTACAGTAAATCTAAATTACCAAGCAATGCAACATTACAACTAATATGAGTCAATGAGCAGAACAAGAAAAATAAATCAATAGTAAAACTAGCTTAACAGAGTAATACAAAGTGAAATTTAGTAGCACTATGCCTGGCAAACAGCAGCAGCAAATGTAATAACTTATATCTAAACATGACAAAGCTCAAGCAGAAAAAAAAAGTATTACACTAAAGACAACAATGCAGACAAGGGAAATGTATATTCACATCTTAATGTCTATGTAATTAAAGTGGTACAGCACAACGTACTCTACCATAAAAATTACCAAGTACTTGAAAAGAAAATTATATATGCAGTTACTGTTATTAGTCCCTTCTTATTGTTCTTTCCATTCCAAGAGCTCCTTTTTCGAAGAATGTGGATCAGAAAATAATTATTTAATAGATCTGTTGACAGAAAGTGTTCACATTAGCAAATGCATTTAATTTTATTTTATAAAACCAATGCTGCAACATAGCTGGAAACCAGATATCAAATGAAATAAGCAATTACGCAAACCAAAGCATAAAAATATCATTCAATAGTCATGTGACATTTCATAAGTTAGTAGAAATTCTCTCAACTCTCATAGAAAGACGCTTGTCATAATCAGGTGTGCAGATGTAAGTATGTTTCCAAGTAATGAGCGTGTCGTATTTGCGATGCTTTCTACAAAGGAATGTCAATAGCGAGGATAATGACCTCCGTTTTTTCTCCACCTGTGCCTCTGAAAGGCGCACACTAATGGCTTTTTCTCCAGGCGACTGGCACACCTGGGTGCCACCTGGATCACTTAGCTTCCTTACCGAAATATTTACGACACCAGTTTGCAATACAGTGACAGTCTCATATAAAAATATTTCACAGGTCAAGAATTTGCGTTACAAATCTGTAGAAACAAAATCCTATTGATATAACGGTTTCCAAAAAATTTTCGTCGGCACTGTAATACATTCACGCATTTACATACATTTCATAACTCTTAAAGTACGATTCTTGGTTTCCAACAACCTTTTTCACAAACCAGAGTCCCTAACCACTACTCATTATTCCTTACCTTATTCGTCGACACTTCTTCAATATTTCATCATAACAGATACGTAGCATAATCAAATACCTCATATACGGTAGCATCATCTTATTGATCATAAACATACCTCAACAGCATAATACATATCGTCGTCGTAATAATATCATAACATCTCAGTCAATTCTCAAAATCGTCATAGCTTCCTCCAATAATTTCAAAACCTAAAAAAATATTCTCTGCTCATTTCAATAGTGTCATCTACCTCAAACGTCCTTTAAAAATCATGATCCCATACCAAATACATCATTCAAAGCTCTCATAGTATCACAATGGTTCCGAAAAATGTGAAGGGTTCACACAGTACAGACAAAATACAATTTCATAAGTGTGAAGTTATTCAGCTGTGTAATTGCATAAACATCAGTCACTGACGTAGTAAAAAAAAAATGTTTGTCTCTCTCAGTTAAATGATCAGATAGCTGTGTAATTCTGTGTTAGAGAAATATGCTATCGATGTGTAAAGTTGTATAAGCAAATACCATATCAGCTAGGGCTCCTTGTGCTTGCCACAAACATAGTACACAAAGTAAGCGTGTACCCCCCTGAGGATTAATGTAATTATAACCTCAGGTGTTATAGATTACAGCAATGGAATGAAATATACCACAGAAAACTTTTGTATCAATGTACTTGAAATATCTTTAAAAATAAATGATTTAAGTACCAAATTAATCACTCAAATACGTGTCCTGTACTGCTAAACTGTGCTCTTGTTGTAAGATAATCTCTGTGGAAGTGTTGTGGTTATCGTCCTCCGAAAGCTAAGTTCTGCAGAAGTCAATGTACTTACCTCATGATAAAGAAAGTGAAATGCTTTGCGTATAGATATCGTAGTTATTACGTACCTTACTGTGATCAAGAAAGTACTATAATGTAACGTATTGTTGTGCTACGGAAAAGGCTGTCTCATTGTAGCTATACCACAAAAGTTACTACTAAAACATGTTTTACTTTCCAGAATAATACAGAAAAACTGTGCAGATATAAAACAGAAACACTGCAAAAGCAACATTGTAAATTGTTACTCATTAGTAGTGTCGTGATAAAATCGTGTAGCTGTCACATAAACTAACCACTGTGTCATCTGGTATCTCACTTAAAGTACTTTAAATCCGGAATGTATTTTCAAATGAACCAAAATGTTGCATTAAAATCTCATTAGCAGTGCCAGTATATGTTCTAAGTATGTAAGCCTGATAGTCGTTACGTAATCGTGCAACTAACAAGCAAGAATGTACAAATGACAACACTGTGTTGTCTGTTCACTATAACAATGCATTCGTAATTTCTGTTGAAATAAGTTCTCTTGGTTCTTGACTGGATATTTAACTTCAAACATGGTTGCATGGTAACAGTTTCTAAGTCTGACAAAGCATACTAGTAATGTAAAGTGAAAAGTTATATGGCAAAGACAAAGTTAAAAAGCAGATTATCTTTCAATAAACGGTGTTACATGTGAAATGTGGTGCAATCCTTTACTCTTCATAGTACTCAGAGTTTCAACTTGAACGCAATTATCATGCGGTATACGTCGGTAAAGAATACTGGAATTTTTCTCAAGGTTAGTGTCTATGTTATTTTTCTCGGAGCCAGCCGGCGCACACGGCTGCCTGCGGTGCGAGTCATTGTCTGTTCCTTTGTTGGCGCGCGCCGTTATTGGGATTAGGAGACCTAACTTCTACAAATTCACCTTGACGAGAGGCCCCTGCCCTGTTTGAGCCAAGCCAATTTTGGTTAAATTCTGGTCTGTTGTTAAGATTATATCGTGTGTCGTCATGTCGGTAGTTCCTGTAGTTTCTTTCTTGTCGGTTAAGTGGTGGAGAATTTCTCCACGAATTATCACTGCACAGTGGACCATTGCGTCTGAAGTTATTTTGTCTCCCGTGATAATAATAGTTCTGGTTGCCATATTGTCTGTTTCTATGATTGTCTCTGTCATATTCATTACTACGGAAGTGCGATCTTTCTCTGTAACTATTATTCTGCCAATGGTTGTAATACGGGTGGTGTCTGTTTTGGTCACGATTTGTGTTGTGAGAATAGCCTTGTTGTGTCCAGTTATTATTTTCTTTCATCGCGGAATTACGACGGATGTGACCTGTAATTGTTGTGTTCCTGTTTTCGCGTTCCGCGATTGTCAGTGTCAATTTCTAATTCTTGTAAGAGTCCCTGAAAAGCTTCAATGTCGTCTTTGCAACGTCCTGCCAAAATAATATGTCGTAAATGTCCAGCCAATTTGATTAAGCAAATGCGGATGAGTTCTGAGGAGCTGTATGGGTTTGACAGGTACTGATTCTTGTGCAACATGTCTTCAAAATATTTCACAACACTGGAAAATTCAGATTGTTCGAAATGTTTCATCATTATGATGCCATGTTTTACTCGGTCTTGTGTGGCATGAGACCAATATACTGAGAGGAAGGCATGGTAAAATTCTCCTTCACTGTGGCAATCGTGAATGACCGATCGCATTCTTACAGCTGGTTCATTCTCTAAGTAGCCACACATAAATTCTAATCTGTGTTCTAATGACCAGTTGGGAGGAAAACAATGAGAGAATTGATGAAGCCACGCTTGTGGATTAATGTCGCTGCCGGAATTCTTAAATGTTTTGAATTTACGTGTAGTAATGAACAGCTTATAGTCAAAATCATCATGTCGGTGAGTCGCATGTCGGTCATTGTTACGTCGTTTCGACGGTTCCATCTCAAAATTCGGTGTACCTTGCCAATTTCTTTCATAATTTCCGAAGTGCCCTGTGTTATTATTTTGTGGCTGTTCCGTCTTTCTATGTCCCTCTTCCCGTAATGGAGCGCGAATGTCCTCTGAAATACGTAATTCTTGTATTAACTGTGTCAGCTGATCTTGTACTTCCCGGATTTCTCTTTGGTGTTGCGTATTAATTTGATTCTGAATTTGTTTGAATTTCCTAATTTGTTCGCACTCTTCTGTGTCATTAAAGACTACCAGTATGGTGTCATTCAGATTATCATCTACCTTCGTAGATAAATTATTTAGCTGATCCGAACGTTCAACTACTTTCTCTGATAATGAACTAATTTCCTCCATGTGTCATTCTGAACCAATTTTCAGAGTATCTACTGTGTCCTTTAAGTTTTCCTGAGTTTTTGCAAGTTGCGTAACCGAATCCGTAGATGCAACTGAGTCAATTTTAGCTTGCAAGGTCTCATGATTTTCATGAACAATAGTTTGCAGTTCTTTTATGGCTCCTTCGTGATTCTGTAATGCATTTTCATGACGCGAAAAAATAGGATGGAATTGCTCACAAATTTGTGTTTTTACGTCATTACAGACTTTTTGACATTTCGATTCGATTTTATGTAACTCAGTAGTTAAATCTTCACGTGTTTGTTCAAGCGTGGTGTGAAGATTTTGTTCCATTGCGTCTAACTGTTGCTGTGTTTGTCTCTGGTGTTGTTCTATTGTGTCTAACTTTTGAAGATTTTGTTCCATTGTGTCTAACTTTTGAAGATTTTGTTCCACTGTGTCTAACTTTTGAAGCTTTTGCTATGTTTGTCCCATTTGTTGTATTAATTGTAATAACAATGCACTGGTGTCTGAAACATGTTCCTCAGTACTTTTAGGCAGTGAATTTGCACCGGCAACATTCACATTTTGACAAGCAGAAAATGTGTCTTGACTTATTTGAGAAAACGGCGAGGACCCAAAACCTGAATCTACAGTATTTGCGAGATTGTGTCCTGTCATTACGGATTCCTGAGGCAAGCTGTTGCCGACCGATCGATAGATAATGCTTCCCTGTTCACTAATTGTTTCACTGCCTACACCATTATTTGCAGCTCGCTCCCTATCCCTATGCACAATTACCAAATTACTACTTTGAACATTAGTTAATTCATTAAGCAGTGGCGCTAACACACTGCTTTCGTCTTCACTGTCATGTCTCAGATTACTTTGGAGCCTAGTATTACGTTTTTCACACGCCATTATTGTCACAATATTTCACACGATAACACAGAAAAACACAATTTGAAGAGCAAAAATAAGAGAACACATTAACATAGTACCGAAAATAATATCTAGTTAATTGCAAGCGCAGCTGCGAAATACTTAGTGCAACTACTAAGGAGATTCTCTCCACAATTACACGCTAGCAATAAACAATAGCTACACTAATTACACAAACTACAAGAAAAAAAATCAGAAGATTCCAGTGAGGTATCCTCGGCTAAGGGTCGACATATGAAACGTCCCCTTTGAACAATTATACAAGACTGTGCTTAAACTGACACACAATATTTTTAGCGCAACGCAATCTGACTTTCAAAAATCCCTACAAAAGAATGGCCCTGACTAACATTAACCTATACGTTTCACAAATCACTTACCTCACAAAAATCTTGGTTACTCGAACTACTGCAATACAGCGAGCGCCACTACTGCCAGCTAAATAAAAGATTCAAACTACGGAAGGCACTAACTACTGATGGGCATAGTTAGCAAATGAAAGATTTTTATAGAGAACAAACAATGTATTTACCTTAACAGTCATCAAAAGTCATAATATACACTCCTGGAAATGGAAAAAAGAACACATTGACACCGGTGTGTCAGACCCACCATACTTGCTCCGGACACTGCGAGAGGGCTGTACAAGCAATGATCACACGCACGGCACAGCGGACACGCCAGGAACCGCGGTGTTGGCCGTCGAATGGCGCTAGCTGCGCAGCATTTGTGCACCGCCGCCGTCAGTGTCAGCCAGTTCGCCGTGGCATACGGAGCTCCATCGCAGTCTTTAACACTGGTAGCATGCCGCGACAGCGTGGACGTGAACCGTATGTGCAGTTGACGGACTTTGAGCGAGGGCGTATAGTGGGCATGCGGGAGGCCGGGTGGACGTACCGCCGAATTGCTCAACACGTGGGGCGTGAGGTCTCCACAGTACATCGATGTTGTCGCCAGTGGTCGGCGGAAGGTGCACGCGCCCGTCGACCTGGGACCGGACCGCAGCGACGCACGGATGCACGCCAAGACCGTAGGATCCTACGCAGTGCCGTAGGGGACCGCACCGCCACTTCCCAGCAAATTAGGGACACTGTTGCTCCTGGGGTATCGGCGAGGACCATTCGCAACCGTCTCCATGAAGCTGGGCTACGGTCCCGCACACCGTTAGGCCGTCTTCCGCTCACGCCCCAACATCGTGCAGCCCGCCTCCAGTGGTGTCGCGACAGGCGTGAATGGAGGGACGAATGGAGACGTGTCGTCTTCAGCGATGAGAGTCGCTTCTGCCTTGGTGCCAATGATGGTCGTATGCGTGTTTGGCACCGTGCAGGTGAGCGCCACAATCAGGACTGCATACGACCGAGGCACACAGGGCCAACACCCGGCATCATGGTGTGGGGAGCGATCTCCTACACTGGCCGTATACCACTGGTGATCGTCGAGGGGACACTGAATAGTGCACGGTACACCCAAACCGTCATCGAACCCATCGTTCTACCATTCCTAGACCGGCAAGGGAACTTGCTGTTCCAACAGGACAATGCACGTCCGCATGTATCCCGTGCCACCCAACGTGCTCTAGAAGGTGTAAGTCAACTACCCTGGCCAGCAAGATCTCCGGATCTGTCCCCCATTGAGCATGTTTGTGACTGGATGAAGCGTCGTCTCACGCGGTCTGCACGTCCAGCACGAACGCTGGTCCAACTGAGGCGCCAGGTGGAAATGGCATGGCAAGCCGTTCCACAGGACTACATCCAGCATCTCTACGATCGTCTCCATGGGAGAATAGCAGCCTGCATTGCTGCGAAAGGTGGATATACACTGTACTAGTGCCGACATTGTGCATGCTCTGTTGGCTGTGTCTATGTGCCTGTGGTTCTGTCAGTGTGATCATGTGATGTATCTGACCCCAGGAATGTGTCAATAAAGTTTCCCCTTCCTGGGACAATGAATTCACGGTGTTCTTATTTCAATTTCCAGGAGTGTATATAGCAGTTCATGACATCCAGTCTTACAAATTTCAAAATTCCGCCATTTCTCTCCCCACATCCACCACTGCTGGCGGCTCACCTCCAACTGCGAAACGCTACGCGCTGTTCACATCCAGCTGACCAACACTACAATGACAGACAACAATGCAAACTAGCCACAGACTGCACACAGCAGAGCCAGTGATTTTCATACAGAGTGCTACGTGGCGTTACCAATAAGAAAACCTAAATAGCCTACTTACAATGGAATCGGTGGGTTCAAGAGGGTAATACGGAACGCAGCGCTGGATCCCAACGGCTTCGTATCACTAGCAGTCGAGATGACAGGCATCTTATCCGCATAGCTGTAACGGATCGTGCAACGTCGTCTCGATCCCTGAGTCAACAGTTGGGGATGTTTGCTAGACAACAACTATTTGCACGAACAGTTCGACGACGTTTGCAGAAGCATGGACTATCAGTTCGGAGACCATGGCTGCGTTTACCCTTGACGCTGCATCACAGACAGGAAGGCCTGCGATGGTGTACTCAACCATGAACCTGGGTGCACGAATGGCAAAACGTCATTTTTTCTGATGAATCCACGTTCTGTTTACAGTATCATGATGGTCGCATCCGTGTTTGGCGACATCGCGGTGAACGCACATTGGAAGCGTCTATTCGTCATCGCCATACTGGCGTATTACCCGGCGTGATGGCATGGGGTGCGATTGGTTACTTCTCGGTCATCTCTTGTTCGCATTGACGGCACTTTGAACAATGGACGTTACATTTCGGATGTGTTACGACCCGTGGCTCTACCATTCATTCGATCCCTGCGAAACTCTAAATTTCAGCAGGCTAATGCACGACCGCATGTTGCAGGTCCTGTATGGGCCTTTTTGGATACGGAAAATGTGCGACTGCTGCCCTGGCCAGCACATTCTCCAGATCTCTCTCCAATTGTAAACGTCTGGTCAATGGTGTCCGAACAACTATCTCGTCATAAAACGCCAGTCACTACTCTTGATGAACTGTGGTATCGTGTTGAAGCTGCATGGGCAGCTGTACCTGTATACGCCATCCTGGCTCTGTTTGACTCAATGCCCAGGCGTATCAAGGCCGTTATTACAGCCAGATGTCGTAGTTCTGTGTACTGATTTCTCAGGATTTATGCACCCAAATTGCGTGAAAATGTAATCACGTGTCAGTTCTAGTATAATATATTTGTCCAATGAATACCCGTTTATCATCTGCATTTCTTCTTGGTGTAGCAATTTTAATGGCCAGTAGTGTATAATTTATCATATCCAGGAGCACCCTTCCCCACTGCCTTCGAATTTTTAGGAACCTTTTTAGAGTCATCACTTTCGATACTGATTCAACATGTAAAAGAAGTCGTGAATTCCAGTTATTTGATAAATGTGGCAGTTTGTGGGTGCCCATAATGATGAGGAGCCCAATAAATGCTTTGATTTCTGAGTCTTTTATATCCACCCAGTTCTTTTTTGTTACAGGCGTTTCACTGCTCATCTGAATATTTTGTCGCACTTGGGATGCATAAAAGTTAGTTTGTTCAACAATATTCTGAAGGATACTTTCTTTGAAGACAACAATAAAATGCTCGTATCGGCGATTCCTTTCAAAAGATGCTTTCTTTGTCAATGCTAAGCCTTCTGTAACTGATCTATGTCCAAACACTGAGGAAATGCTTCATCCCAGTCAGTTTCAGGGCTCCCATCGCTATCGCTAAGAGCTGGAATTTTTTTTGACTCTGTTGAAGAACCTGCAGATACCGAACACACTCCATTGACTGAAACATTGTCTACCACTGAGGGCAATTGTTGCTGAAAAGTAGCAGGAGACTGTGAGCGGATGTTCAGTATATTATTTGCCTCATCTGCTGATACATTCAATATCGGAAACTGACTCATTCTCAGGAATTGAGAAGAGATACTCCAGCACATCTTTCTCTCTGGTAATGTAATTCTGTAATGAAATATCTAAGGTAAGTGAATATGCCTAAAACATCTCAGTAATCAGGGATACTACACTAAAAGTGTGAAACAGTGTTAGATGTGTGGCCAACTGGACCGTGGAAGCAAGTATTCTCGCATGTTAACATCGGGAATATTGCATAACATATCAAATAAATGTCATGGAGACAAACGCCATTATCTGCAGACGTGTATCTGCCATCAAACAAAGTGGAACAGAGGGTGGGTTTGCAAGTAGTTGGGAGCTCCAACGTTAGGCGCGTAATGGGGCCCTTAGGAACATGGCTGCCAAGGAAGTAAAGGAAGCCAGTGTGCACTCCGTGTGCATTCCGGGGGGAGTCATTCCGGATATGGAAAGGGTGCTTCCGGATGCCATGAAGAGTACAGGGTGTAGCCAACTGCAGGTGGTGGCTCATGTCGGTACCAATGACGTGTATCGCTTGGGAACAGAGCAGATTCTGTCTGGTTTTGAGCGGCTACCGGAAATGGTTAAGACTGTCAGTCTTGCTTCCGAGATTAAGGCGGAGCTCACCATCTGCAGCATCGTCGATAGAACCGACTGTGATCCTTTGGTGCAGAGCCGAGTGGAGGGTCTGAAACAGAGGCTCAGGCGGTTCTATGACTTTGTATGCTGCAGATTCCTTGACTTGCGCAATCGGGTGGTGGGCTTGCGGGTTCCGCTTAATAGGTCAGGAGTCCACTACACACAGGAGGCGGTTACAAGCGCAGCGGGGGCTGTGTGGAAGGGACTGGGCGGTTTTTTAGGATAGAGGGTCTTAGGGAACCACAGAAGGGGCGTCCGTCTAAAAGTGGGTAGGTAAAACACTCTAAGGTAGTTGTAGAAACGATTGGTATTGTAAATTGTCGTAGCTGTGTTGGGAATGAGGCAGAGCTTCAAGCCCTAATACAAAGCACTAAGGCTCAAATAGTTGTAGGAACAGAGAGCTGGCTAAAGCCGGAAATAAGTTCAGCCGAAATTTTTTCAAATGGTTTAACAGTGTTCAGAAAGGATAGATTAAATACAGTTGGTGGTGGAGTATTTATTGTTGTTAGAGGTAGTTTGCCTTGTACCGAAATTGAAGTAGATAGTTCATGTGAAATAGTATGGGTAGAGGTTATACACGACAATCGAACTAAACTATTAATTGGATCGTTTTACAGAACCCCCCCCCCACCCCCCGACTCAGAAGACATAGTTGCTGAACAGTTCAGAGAGAAAAATATGGCTCTGCGAACTATGGGACTTAACAAAATGGTTCAAACGGCTCTGAGCACTATGGGACTTAACATCTGAGGTCATCAGTCACCTACAACTTAGAGCTACTGAAACCTAACTAATCTAAGGACATCACACACATCCACGCCCGAGACAGGATTCGAACCTGTGATCGTAGCGGTCACGCGGTTCCAGACTGAAGCGCCTAAAACCGCTCGGCCACACCGTCCGGCAGTTCAGAGAAAACTTGAGTCTCATTTAAAATAAGTAACCCGCTCATACAGTTATAGTCGGTGGTGACTTCAATCTACCGTCGATATGCTGGAAAAAATTATACGTTTAAAGCCGGCGGTAGGCATAAAACATCATCCGAAATTGTCCTGATCGCGTTGTCAGAAAATTATTTTGAACAATTAGTTCACGAGCCCATTCGAAGCGTAAAAGGTTGCGAAAGCATACTGGACCTTTTAGCAACAAATAATCCTGGACAAATAGTGCTTGTTGTGACGAATACAGGGGATAGCGAATACAGGGTAGTTGCTGCTAGGCTGAATACCGTAACATCTACAACCATCAAAAAGAAACGCAAAATATGTCTATTTAAAAAAACTGATAAAAGTTATCTTAACGCCTTTTTAAGAGACAGTCTTCACTGCTTCCGATCTGATCATGTAAGTAGAAAAGATGTGGAATGTTTTCAAAGAGATAGTATCAACAGCAATTGTGAGATATATACCACATAAATTAATAAGTGATGGTACTGATCCTCCATAGTACACAAAACGGATTGGATCGTTGTTGCAAAAGCAACGAAAAAAGCGTGCCAAATTTAAAAGAACGCAAAATTCCCAAGATTGGCAAAGTTTTACAGAAGTTCGAAATATAGATCGTACTTCAATTCGAGATGCTTTTAATAATTTCCACAACGACATTCTGTCTCGAAATCTGGCAGAAAACTCAAAGAGATTCTGGTCATACATATAGCACACCAGTGGCAAGACGCAATCAATACCTTCACTGCGCGATAACAATGGTGAAGTCACTGATGACAGTGCCACTAAAGCAGAGTGGTTCAAATGGCTCTGAGCACTATGGGACTTAATAGGTATGGTCATCAGTCCCCTAGAACGTAGAACTACTTAAACCTAACTAACCTAAGGACATCACACAACACCCAGTCATCACGTAAAGTAGAGTTATTATACACGGTTTTCCGAAAGTTCTTCACCAAACAAGACAAAGTAAGTATTCCAATCAAGAACAATTGCCAAGATGAGAAACATAGAAATAAGTATCCTCGCCGGCCGGGGTGACCGAGCGGTTCTAGGCGCTACAGTCTGGAACTGCTCGACCGCTACGGTCGCAGGTTCGAATCCTGCCTCGGGCGTGAATGTGTGTGATGTCCTTAGGTTAGTTAGGTTTAAGTATTTCTAAGTTCTAGGGGACTGATGACCTCTGAAGTTAAGTCCCATAGTGCTCAGAGCCATTTGAACCATTTGAAGGTATCCTCGGTGTAACAAAGCAGCTTAAATCACTTAATAAAGGCAAGGCCTCCGCTCCAGATTGTATACCAGTCAGGTTCCTCTCAGAGTATGCTGCAAAAATAACTCCGTATTTAGCAATTATATACAACCACTCGCTCACAGAAAGATCGGTACCTAAAGACTGGAAAATTTCTCAAGTCACACCAATACCCAGAAAGGGAAGTAGGAGTAATCCGCTGAATTACAGGCCTGTATCACTAACATCGATTTTCAGTGGGGTTCTGGAAAATATACTGTATTCGAACATTATGAAGTACCTCGAAGAAAACGATTTATTGACATGTAGTCAGCACGGATTCAGAAAATGTCGTTCTTGTGAAACGTAACTAGCTCTTTATACTCATGAAGTAAGTGCTATCGACAGGGGATGTGAAATTGATTCCATATTTTTAGATTTCCAGAAGGCTTTCGACATCGCTCCTCACAAGCGTCTTCTAACCAAACTACGTGGCTACGAACTATCGCCTCAGTCGTGCGACTGGATTCTTGATTTCCTGTCAGGAAGGTCACAGCTCGTAGTAACAGACGGAAAGTCATCGAGTAAAACAGAACTAATGTCCGGCGTTCCCCAAGGAAGTGTTATAAGCCCTCTATTGTTCCTGATATATATTAGCGACATAGTAGACAATCTAAGTAGCCGTCTTACATTGTTTACAGATAATGCTGGCATTTACCGGCTTGTAAAGTCATCAGATGATCAAAATGACTTGCAAAATGATTTAGATAAGATATCTGTATGGTGCGAAAAGTGGCAATTGAACCTGAATAAAGGAAAGTGTGAAGTTATTCACATGACTACTAAAAGAAATCAGACAAATCTGACGGCTGTAAATTCAACTAAATACTTAAGGATTACAATTACAAATAACCTAAATTGGAACGATCACATAGATAATATTGTGGGCAGAGCCAACCAAAGACTGCAATTCATTGGCAGAACAATCAGAAGGTGCAACTGGTCTACCGAAGAGACTGCTTACACTGCGCTTAACCGCCCTATTCTGGAGTATTGCTGTGCAGTGTGGGTTCCGCATCAGGTGAGACTGACTGATGACATCGAAAAAGTACAAAGAAGGGCAGCTTGTTTTGCATTATCGCAAAATAAGGTAGATAGTGTCACAGACATGATACGTGAATAGGAGTGGCAATCATTAAAACAAAGGCGTTTTTCGTTGCGACGGGATCTTCTCATGATATTCCAATCACCAGTTTCCTCCTCCGACTACGAAAACATTCTGTTGGCCTCCACCTACATAGGGAGGAATGATCATCACTACTTAATAAGAGAAATCAGGGCTCGCACAGAAAAAATTGAGTGTTCGTTTTTCCCGCGTGCCGTTCGGGAGTGGAACGGTAGTGAGACAGCATGAAGGTGGCTCATTGAACCCTCTGCCAGGCACTTTATTGTGTATAGCAGAGTAATCATAGATGTAGACGTAGAAGCTACGAGAAACCATCGAGGCATCCTGTGTGGGTGCCACATTGGCAACATTGACAGCTGTAACTCGGTCAAGAGTTCAGTGGCCTTGACGTTGTTTGGCTGCTAATGGGAGTCACTTTGAATACATAAAACTAGTTTCCTTCCATGCAAAAACTGTAGCAGAATGTCTTCTTGTTCCATTAATATTGACTATCAAAGGGTGTCTACACTTTTCTGGGCCCTTCTGCACGCATATATAAATAGGCTGATTGCATGCCATGTGTGCAGAAGGAATGTGTACTGTGCACACTTTTGGTGACATACGCTTGTGCATGCACACACACATTATGTGTGTGTGTGTGTGAGAGACAGGAGAGTCTTTCTTCATATACTACTTACCATTCCAGACAGTACTATTATTATTGTCATATGTATTCGTTTGCCGTTGTAAAAATGATCTCTACTGCCAAAGAAACATTACATTAAAGAATGCTACACTATGTGATCAGAAGTATTAGGGCACTTGGCTGAAAATGACTTACAAGTTCGAGGCACCCTCCATCGATAATACTGGAATTCAATATGGTGTTGACTCACCCTTCGCCTTCATGCAAGCTTACACTCTCTCAGGAATACGTTCAATCAGGTGCTGGAAGGTTTCTTGGGGAATGGCAGCCCTTTCTTCACCGAGTGTTGCACTGAGGAGAGGCATCGATGTCGGTCGGTGAGGCCTGGCACGAAGTCGGCGTTCCAAAACATCCCAACGGTGTTCTGTAGGATTAAGGTCAGGGCTCTGTGCAGGCTAGTCCATTATAGGGATGTTATTGTCGTGTAACCACTCCGCCACAGGCCGTGCATTATGAACAGGTGCTCGATCGTGTTGAAAGATGCAATAGCCGTCCCCGAGTTGCTCTTCAACAGTGGGAAGCAAAAAGGTGTTTGAAACATCAGTTTAGGCCCGTGCTATGGTAGTGCCAAGCAAACAACAAGGGGTGCAAACCCCCTCCATGAAAAACATGACTACACCATAACACCACCGCCTCCGAATTTTACTGTTGGCACTACACAAGCTGGCAGATGACGTTTGCCGTGCATTCACCATATCCACACCCTGCCATCGGATCACCACATTGTGTGCCGTCATTAGTCACTCCACACAATGTTTTTCCACTGTTCAATCGTCCAATGTTTACGCTACTTACACCAAGCGAGGCGTCGTTCGGCATTTACCGGCATGATCAGCAGCCACTCCACCATGAAATCCAAGTTTTTTCACCTCTCACCTAACTGTCGTAGTACTTGCAGTGGATCCTGATGCAGTTTGGAATTCCTGTGTGATGGTCTCGATAGATGTCCGCCTATTACACGTTACGACTCTCTTCAACTGTCAGCGGTCTCTGTCAGTCAACAGACGAGGTCAGCCTGTACGCTTTTGTGCTGTACGTGTCGCTTCACGTTTCCACTTCCCTATCACATCGGAACAGAGGACCTAGCGATGTTTAGGAGTATGGAAATCTCGCGTACAGACGTATGATACAAGTGACATCCAATCACCTGACCACGTTCGAAGTCCGTGAGTTCCACTCTGCTCTCTCACGATGTCTAATGACTTCTGAGGTCGTTGATATTGAGTATCATGCAGTAGTTGGCAGCAAAATGCACCTAACATGAAAAACGTATGTTTTTTGGGGTGTCCGGATACTTTGGATTACATAGTGTAACTATGAATATAATATTGCATCAAATGCCTAACAGAATGTAAATTTTTTAAGAGGTTGCTGTGGGAAAAGTGTTATATAGATTCTTTCTGGTTTTACTGAAGAAAGTTTGCAGTAATTATTATTAAATCATTTACCATATATATGGACGGTCGTTAGGAAAGTAAGTTCCAATCCATCATGAAATGGAAACTTTAAGAAAATCTGATGAAATTTTGCACCTGTGTCTTGGGCAGTGTCTCATGTTAGTCCGTCGACCGCGTCATCTTCGACCGCGTCATCTCGGTCCTTCCAGTTCTGAGTGCACGGTGAGCACGTAAAGATGACTAGAAAATAATGTTTCCCTCCAATTATGAGGGCTGTGTGAGGGATTTCACCTGATGTCACGCAGCCCACATGATATAACAGTCATGCTCTTCCTTCCTCGTGACAATTCTTGGCCGCACTCTGCAAGGGCAATGAAGACGTTCCTGCAGCATTTTCGATGAGAAGTCTTCGATTACCCACGATACAGCACGTAATTGGCTGCTGAAGACAATGTTTTGGCACAGGCAACGAGCAGTAGATCACCGTAGAGAATTAGCGAAAAGTACAGGCCTTCAATGGCGAGGGTATTGGAATGTTGGAACAACGCTACGACAAATGCCTGACCTGGAGCGCTAAATATGTAGAGAAGTGGCTGGAAGGTGTAGCTAACTGCTGCAAATAAGCCCTATTGGTTTCCATATTTAACAGCGATATTCATATCACGATCGATCAAAGCTTTATACACTCCTGGAAATGGAAAAAAGAACACATTGACACCGGTGTGTCAGACCCACCATACTTGCTCCGGACACTGCGAGAGGGCTGTACAAGCAATGATCACACGCACGGCACAGCGGACACACCAGGAACCGCGGTGTTGGCCGTCGAATGGCGCTAGCTGCGCAGCATTTGTGCACCGCCGCCGTCAGTGTCAGCCAGTTTGCCGTGGCATACGGAGCTCCATCGCAGTCTTTAACACTGGTAGCATGCCGCGACAGCGTGGACGTGAACCGTATGTGCAGTTGACGGACTTTGAGCGAGGGCGTATAGTGGGCATGCGGGAGGCCGGGTGGACGTATCGCCGAATTGCAGGGGAGACCCCACACACCTTATGCAATTGTGAGAGTTGTATTCAAGATCAAACAGGTAAACTCCAGCCCTGCCCACGCACACTAAGCAAGTGGACTTCAGGGATGTAAATGATTAACTTCTCTTGGTTAGGGTTCACAGTCGATGGCTGCTAGACGAAGACACACGAAAATTTACTGTCGTTATTACACTACTGGCCATTAAAATTGCTACACCAAGAAGAAATGCAGATGATAAATCGGTATTCATTGGACAAATATATTAACTAGAACTGACATGTGATTACATTTTCACGCAATTTGGGTGCATAGATCCTGAGAAATCAGTACACAGAACTACGACGTCTGGCTGTAATAACGGCCTTGATACGCCTGGGCATTGAGTCAAACAGAGCTAGGATGGCGTATACAGGTACAGCTGCCCATGCAGCTTCAACACGATACCACAGTTCATCAAGAGTAGTGACTGGCGTTTTATGACGAGATAGTTGCTCGGACACCATTGACCAGACGTTTACAATTGGAGAGAGATCTGGAGAATGTGCTGGCCAGGGCAGCAGTCGACCATTTTCAGTATCCAAAAACGTCCGTACAGGACCTGTAACATGCGGTCGTGCATTATCCTGCTGAAATGTACGGTTTGACAAGGATCGAATGAAGGGTAGAGGCACGGGTCGTAACACATCTGAAATGTAACTTCGACTGTTCAAAGCGCCGTCAATGCGAACAAGAGGTGACCGAGACGTGTAACCAATGTCACCCCATACCATCACGCCGGGTGATACGCCAGTATCGATGACGAATACACGCTTCCAATGTGCGTTCACCGCGATGTCGCCCAACACGGATGCGACCATCATGATGCTGTAAAGAGACCTGGATTCATCCGAAAAAAATGACGTTTTCCTATTCGTGCACGCAGGTTCGTCGTTGAGTACACCATCGGCGGCGCTCCTGTCTGTGATGCAGTGTCAAGGGTAACCGCAACCATGGTCTCCGAACTGTTAGTCCATGCTGCTTCAAACGTCGTCGAACTGTTCGTGTAGATGGTTGTTGTCTTGCAAACGTCCCCATCCGTTGACTCAGGGATCGAGACGTGGCTATACGATCCGTTACAGCCATGCGGATAAGATATCTGTCATCTCGACTGCTAGTGATACGAGGCCGTTGGGATCCAGCACGGCATTCCGTATTACCCTCCTGAACCCACCGATTCCATATTCTGCTAACAGTCATTGGATCTCGACAAACGCGAGCAGCAATGTCGCGATACGATAAACCGCAATCGCGATAGGCTACAATCCGACCTTTATCAAAGACAGAAACGTGATGGTACGCATTTATCCTCCTTACACGAGGCATCACAACAACGTTTCACCAAGCAAAGCCTTTCAACTGCTGTTTGTGTGTGACACATCGGTTAGAAACTTTCCTCATGTCAGCATGTTGTAGGTGTCGCCACCGGCGCCAACCTTGTGTAAATGGTCTGGAAAGCTAATCATTTGCATATCACAGCATCTTCTTCCTGCCGGTTAAATTTCGCGTCTGTAGCACGTCATCTTCGTGGTGTAGCAATTTTAATGGCTAGTAGTATATGTTTTGGTCACAATTTAAACTAAATTTTGACGTGTATCTTATGAAAAAAATTGTCAGGCTGTAAATACTATAAGCTCTCTTGAGTACTGTAAACGGCAGTGGCAACGTACGAGCGATTGGACAGTCGTTGTTAGATCCGAACTCTTTGCACATAACTGATTTGCATTGACGAATGTACATCACAAATACTTATCTCTTTTGAAATTTAATGAGAGTTAACACATTGACAGTCGCCATAGGGATTTTCAAACTGTTTGTTACATGTGGTACTGTTTTCGCCAGAACTGTGAATTCTTGATCGTTAAAAGCAGAAGAATTGTAACGAGCAGCGAGTCTAAGTGAATATTTTACTGTTTCAAAACTGCGTACGGGTCACAGGTAATGGAAACGTTTATGTAAGAGACGTTATTGTTGTGCATATACAAAACTGAATGTATACAGTAACGAATGCATGCGACCAGCTTCCCTTAAAAATGAATGTAATTTCATTGAAATGTAATCGTTACCATTTGATACCTCCCTCATTTTCTTTTGTTTTCTTGCAGCTATTGTTACATGTGTTTCACGTCTATTTTGGAGAGATGTGCGCAATGTACGTGTGCAGCGCGTTTGTTATGCAAATTGACGTATTTTTTGGTTGTACTATATGCCAGCCCGTGTAAGTTGTGGGATCCGCCATTTTATTCAGAGCGCCCACCAGTCACAGGAAGGGTGCTAGTTCGCTGTTGGTGCAAAGCACCCTATAACTGGAAATCATAAATTTTACAGCTGTCAGCTGCGTAAATTGGGTTTACATTAATACTCATGACAAGTTCGAGTTTATTTCGCTTCCGTTTATAGTGAAACAAATTACAGTCTGTTTCATCATCATTTACGAAATGATACGCAGGCTATTCTTTAATTTGTAATCATTGAGGGTTCGCTACCAGACTCCGAGGTGGTTACTTGAGTTAACTTTTGAAGTAAAATGTGTTATTTTGAGTTAAAATAAACTCACAGTCAAAATTACGGGAAGTAGATCTCTGAGAACAGTTTTAATTGCAACGTATCGCAGCCTTTCACTTAGTAGATGAAAGTGCTAGAGCCATATGAAATAACCTGGGAACGGCTAAGTTTGGCGGTACATGTGGAGTCTCGAGAGGTCCAGCATACATATAACGATTGACAGAGACTTCTTGAACTGCAGTGAACTCTAGGCCATCTCAACAAGATGATCCGTTCGAAATTTGCTCTGGTGAGAAGATTCTGTGTGTGGCACTAATAAGTTCAATCTCAAATTTGATACATTAAGGTTTCTGCAGTGCATAATAAATCGCTGTATATTTTACAGCATTTTCAAGAGCTTCGGGATGAAACAATTTCACAGGTCTAGGCGCTCTGAATGTAGCGGCAAGTCGCTGTGCACGTCATGTAAATGGGCATGGTATTACAATTCTGCCTCCTCACCAGCATATTCAGCTACCGAATTGTTATTTTTTGCATGATTATCTAGGAAAGAGAAATGTACTTTTAACTGTAGCAGGAACGAAACTGATCTTATTACCTTCCGAACCAAAATTACCCACCTGCTGAACCAGGAAGTTAGTATCACGCACACTCAAATTGTGAAATAAGACAGGTATATGCCGCAGCAGTTAGTACTTCACGATGTATGCTTTGTGAACGGCTCCACGGAGTTTCTACATCGGATGACAATGGTCTCTACATGTAATTTCCACTTTTCTATAGAAAAGCAGCCGACAAATATCACATTCGAAGGCCTGCACGTATGAGTCGGTACTGGGAAGTTTGTTGCAATAAATCTCATCAACCTCCAAGCAAGTATTTCGACCTCAGCAAGTCATGTACCGTACACGCTCTTCTCTGGAGATAAGGGTGAGGGGATCTTCACAATGCGACACGGGCCAGGAGGCATTCAAAGCCCGTATATACACTGGAAGCACAACGCTCCTGGTGGTGAGAATTCTTAAACTTTGTAGAGCTTTCTATCTTGCGTAGGTACAATTGATCGATGAAAGAAGAAAGTACGAAAACGTTCAGGTAATTTCAGGTATACAGCTATACAAGTCACTCAGGAATGATATAAACAGGAAGCGCACGGAAGCTACGATGATGTGGCTGCACGAAAAATGTGAAGAAATCGAAAAAGAAATGATTGGCTTTCAAACGGCTCTGAGCACTATGGGAATTAACTTCTAAGGTCATCACTCCCCTAGAACTTAGAACTACTTAAACCTAACTGACCTAAGGACATCTCACACATCCATGCCCGAGGCAGGATTCGAACCTGCGACCGTAGCGGTCGCGCGGCTCCAGACTGTAGCGAAAGAAATTATTGTCTGAACGACTGACTCAGCATACTGGCTGGTTCAAATGGCTCTGAGCACTACGGCACTTAACATCTGAGGTCATCAGTCCCCTAGAACTGAGGACTACTGGAACCTAACTAATCTAAGCACATCACACCCATTCATGCCCGAGGCAGGATTCGAACCTGCGACCGTAGTAGTCGCGCAGTTCCAGACTGAAGCGGCTAGAGCCGCTGGGCCTCACCGGCCGGTCAGCATACTGGAAAGTCAAGCAAGGGTGCTAGGGGAATTCTCTGTTAAATGCAGAGTAGAGAGAAGACAGGTGAAAGGAGTACATTGAAGACTTCTGTGGGTGGGATGATTTGTCTTATGTGATTGAAGAAGAAACAGGATTTAGAACAGATAGATCTAGTATTAGAATCAAAATTTAAGAGAGAATTATAGGACATAAGATCAAATAAGGGAGGAAGAATAGATAACATACCATCAGAATTTCGAATACCATTGGCGGAAGTGGCAACAAAGCGACTATAAACAGTGGTGTGCAAAATGCTTGAGTGCAGCGAAGTATCATCTGACTTTAGGAAAGATATCACCCACACAATTCCGAAGACTGCAAAAGCTGGCAAGTGCGAGAATTGACGCGCAATCAGTTTAACAACTCATGCATTCAAGTTGCTGACGGGAATAGTACACAGAAGAATGGAAAAGGAAATTGAGGCTGTGCTAGTTGACGATCAGTTTGGCTTTAGGGAAGGTACAGGCACAAGAGAGGTATTTCTGATCATGTGGTTGATACTGGAAGCAAGAGTAAAGAAAAACCATGACACGTTCATAGGATTCGTCGACCAGAAAAAAAGTTCAACAATGTCAAATGTTAAAAGATGTTCGAAATTCTGAGAAAAAAGTGGTAATCTATAGGAGATGGGTAATATGTAATATGTAAAAGAGCCAGAGGGAATAATAGGAGTTGATGACAAAGAACAAAGAGTTCGGATTAAAAAGGGTGTAAGACAGTTACTTAGTCTTTCGCCCCTACTGTTCAATGTGTACATCGAAGAAGTAGTAATGGAAATAAAAGAAAGGTTCAGGAGAGGAACTAAAAATCAAGGTGAAAGGATATCAATGATAAGACTCGATGATGACATTGCTAACTTGAGTGAAAGTGAAGAATGGTTCAAATGGTTCAAATGGCTCTGAGCACTATGGGACTTAACTTTTAAGGTCATCAGTCCCCTAGAACTTAGAACTACTTAAACCTAACTAACCTAAGGACATCACACACATCCATGCCCGAGACAGGATTCGAACCTGCGACCGTAGCGGTAGCGCGGTTCCAGACCGTAGCGCCTTTAACCGCTTGGCCACCACGGCCGGCGAAGAATGGAATTAACAGTCTAATCATTACAGAATATTGACTGAGAGTAAATCGAAGAAAAACGAAAGTAGTGAGAAGCAGCAAAAATGAAAACAGCGCGTTGCTTAATAGCAGGATTGATGGTGACGAAGTACACCCATGCTTATAAATTAAGGATGATGCTGATACATGGTGAAACAAC
This sequence comes from Schistocerca nitens, assembly GCF_023898315.1. Taxonomy (NCBI): domain Eukaryota; kingdom Metazoa; phylum Arthropoda; class Insecta; order Orthoptera; family Acrididae; genus Schistocerca; species Schistocerca nitens. The sequence continues at coordinate 1,030,370,939 of NC_064614.1, forward strand.
GCTCTGGTGGACGGTTTGCGGGTTTAAATCACCTCGGGGTATGACCACGCAGTGCATTTGACCTGCGGTCGTCGCACGATGGCGCTGGCAGCAGTCCACATACGCAGAGGTGTGTTGGTGCATGTCAGAGTACGGTGCAGCGAGTAAGTGTGCAGACGTCTTCAGACGTGCTAATGGTGACTGTGTGTTTAAATGGCTCAAAGAACACATATTGATGACGTTATGGGGAGTAGAATACTAGGGCGACTGAAGGCTGGTCAAGCACAGCAGGTCGTAGCACGGGCCCTCCAGGTACCACAAAGTGTGCCCTCAAGATTATGGCAACCATTTCAGCAGACAGGAAACGTGTAACCACTACTGTACGGGTTGTCCACAGTGTATAACACCACAAGAAGCCCGATGTCTCACCATCAGTCCCCGTAGACGGCCACGGAGTACTGCAGGTAGCCTTGCTCAGGATCTTATCGCAGCCACTGGAACAGATGTCTCCAGGCACACAGTCTACAGACGACTGAACAGACATGGTTTATTCGGCAGCAACGATGTTGGAGATTTGATATTTTACCGGATTCCTGATATTTACTGTACACTCGTGAAATAGCCGTACGGGGAAATCCCCACTTCATCGCTACCTCAGAGATGCTGTGTCCTATCGCTCTTCGGCCGACTGCAACACCACGTTCAAATGCGCTTAAATCTTGATAATCTTCCCTAGTAATAGCAGTAATCGATTTAACAACTGCGCCGAACATTTGTCTTATTTAGGCGGTGCCGACCGCAACGCCGTATTCTGTCTGCTTACATATCCCTTTACTTGAATACAGTTTCTTTGGCGCTTCTGTGTAGGTAGTGTCCCCTGTGCATTATCCTTACTGCTCACAGCCTCACCCGATTCCCGCAGATCGTTCGACGAAGAGTACAACCACAATGAAGTTATCATTATTTGCTGTCAAGACGCAAGTATTTATGTGGGCGGTATCACAGTTTCTCTTTCGTCATGGATGTATTTTGGCTGCTGGATAATGAATGGTACCTGTGTTTTTGCACATGTCGGAAACAACAGACACCACCCATATTAATAATTTTTTGCCTTATTCCCTTTAGATGTTCAGTCGGTCATTTAATTTCTTCCATTTTACTGCAGGTTCTGAGGAAGGTGTTGCTTAATATTCACTATGATGTTAAAGATTTGCTTTAAAAGCATTTCACCTGTAAAACTTGGACGCATTTTTTCACGCAAAATCACATCTGATATTCGGGTAATCTTTTTTCGAATGAGCTCGCTTGAATGAAAAGTTACCAGTAACGAAACCTATACTTGTTCTGTGTTTGGACTTTGTCACATTCATTTTAATGATGGGTACAGTAATGTCGAGACCTGTCTGTAGCATAGTAATACTTCTCTGCTTTTTCTCCTGTATCATCATGGATCACGTCAATTTTTCTCTCTTATTTTGCTGATTTTATTTGGCGTGTGTCATGTTCGATTTATAATTTTCGGTTCTGTGTAAAATAATCTTTATGATTCTGGCAGGTAATTAATTAGTAATGTTCTTTCGTATAGTACTTACGTAGATATATATCTTTAATTCATAAATGTTTCTGTTTTTCACATGTACATACACTGTGGGGCCCAAAACTGGAAATAAACACAGAGAAGGACGAGTTTTTGCACAACCATTAATTGAGGCATAAAACTGGCACACGCAATGCGAAGTCGTAGACATATAAATTCTTATAAATACGTAAATACATGTTGACGGACTTCTCTACGGTGGTTCATAAGAAATTAAAATCAAATTTACATAGCAAATTTCTTCTTCTAATTAAAATTCGCAGTACGTCACATTTACGATCACCGTATCCGAATAATACAGATTACGTCATAAGAGAATGTTTTTTGATGGACTTCTACATGTATTAGACAAAGGTGGGATAGTATATGATGAATATCCTATTAAACTTCCTGGCAGATTAAAACTGTGTGCCCGACCGAGACTCGAACTCGGGACCTTTGCCTTTCGCGGGCAAGTGCTCTACCAACTGAGCTACCGAAGCACGACTCACGCCCGGTACTCACAGCTTTACTTCTGCCAGTACCTCGTCTCCTACCTTCCAAACTTTACAGAAGCTCTCCTGCGAACCTTGCAGAACTAGCACTCCTGAAAGAAAGGATATTGCGGAGACATGGCTTAGCCACAGCCTGGGGGATGTTTCCAGAATGAGATTTTCACTCTGCAGCGGAGTGTGCAGTGCAGAGTGAAAATCTCATTCTGGAAACATCCCCCAGGCTGTGGGTAAGCCATGTCTCCGCAATATCCTTTCTTTCAGGAGTGCTAGTTCTACAAGGTTCGCAGGAGAGCTTCTGTAAAGTTGGAAGGTAGGAGACGAGGTACTGGCAGAAGTAAAGCTGCGAGTACCGGGCGTGAGTCGTGCTTCGGCAGCTCAGTTGGTAGAGCACTTGCCCGCGAAAGGCAAAGGTCCCGAGTTCGAGTCTCGGTCGGGCACACAGTTTTAATCTGCCAGGAAGTTTCATATCAGCGCACACTTCGCTGCAGAGTGAAAATCTCATTCTGGAAATATCCTATCAGTTTGGATGCGTCGACAGCTTTTTATAAATCATATTTTAGAGTTTTGCCTTGTTCTTCTCTAACATCTGAGTAAATGAACAACTCCCGTTAACTCTCTCTTTCTTTAAACATGGGCAGAAAAGGACTGGTAGGGGTATTACGCAGAAATATCCGCCTCTGTATAATTTCAACATCGTCGTTAATAACGTTATCCTAGTAAGTGGGACTACAAACCAGCATTTCTACGTTATCACATCCCATAGGATGACAGGTACCAACGCTGTGACCTGCACTGGGTTTCTGACCAGCTGCTCTTATCGCGTGCGACAGTTACACTCTATAAAAACTTCCTCCACTGTCCGAATTCTCTGGCCGATATATGATATGCCACAACTGCAGGGGATAGGTCGACATTCGCCTTACGTAAATCAAGACCGTATTTGCAAGGCCCTAATCTTAGGTAATGTACGAAAAACACACTTGATATCGTGTTTCGTCAAAAGCTTACTGGGCACGGGAAGGGGCTTTTCACTTAAGCGCCTCCTCATTACTCATCCGATTTATAGTTGATCGATAGCACCACGTGCGTTTAAACTGACCATCATTATACGACTTCTGGCAGAACGTAACCTCAAGGAGAACTTACTGAGGTGAAATCCTTCATGGCGTGAGATGAAATGGGCTCTTTTAAGAAAAACACAAAGAACCTCCACCGAGCGAGGTGGCGCAATAGTTAGCACACTGGACTCGCATTCGGGAGGACGACGGTTCAATCCCGAGTCCGGCCATCCTGAGTTTGGTTTTCCGTGATTTCCCTAAATCGATCTAGGCAAATGCCGGGGCGGCTCCTTCGAAAGCGCACGGCCGACTTCCTTCCCCGTCCTTCCCTAATCCGATGAGACCGATGACCTCGCTGTTTCGTCTCTTCCCCCACACAACCCAACCCAACAAAGCACCCCAGTGTGCTGAGCTGGTTGGAGATCGAAAATATTCAGAGACCTATTAGTGGGTACAGATACCGTCTATGGTCACCACTCGCTTTTATGATTGCTTGAACTCTGCTGGGAACGTTTTCGATGACCTGTCTAAATGTCTGAAGAATTGTCAGCCAATTCTTCCTATAGAGCTTAAACCAGAGGTGGTAATAATGTGGGACGCTGGTATGTGGAGGGATATCTACTTTTTAACGCATCAGAAAAGTATCCGATTGTGTTCAGGTCCGGACTGTAGGCAGTTAATTCCATTTCAGGAGTTTTAGCTGTGCATAGAAAGTTATACCAAACATGCCGCTTTATAACTGGGTGCATTGCCATGTTTATAGAAACAACCATCGCCTCCCAACTGTTCCTCTGCTGTATGGAGTACACAGTGCTGTAAATTGTGTTCATATTCTGTCGCGTTCATCGTTTTCTTAAGCAGAATATCAGGACTACACCCTAACATAGAAGAACACCATAATACGTCCGCCGGCCGCCGTGGTCTAGCGGTTCTAGGCGCTCAGTCCGGAACCGCGCGACTGCTACGGTCGTAGGCTCGAATCCTGCCTCGGGCATGGATGTATGTGATGTCATTAGGTTAGTTAGGTTTAAGTAGTTCTAAGTTCTAGGGGACTGATGACCACAGATGTTAAGTCCCATAGTGCTCAGAGCCATTTGAACCATAATACGCCCTCCTCTACACTTTAGTACTGCCACTATGTATGGTGTCAGGCAATGTACTCCAGGTATTGGGTAAACACAAATCTTTCCGCTGTAGTAACAGCGTATAGTCTGCTTTGTCAGTCTAAATTACTCGTTTCCAGTTATATACTATCTAGTGGCGTCTCACTGTACACCTACTCAAGCGGCTCTTAGCACTGACTACAAAAATGTGTGGCTGCTTGACCATTCAATCTCATTCCTTTTAACTCAGATACAGTGCAAATCAGTGTGAGGCGAGCGGCCTGTCACGATGTACCTCAAACCTCTCATTTGACCAACGTATCACGGAAGAGAAGGCATCCACACTTTCCCACGTCCATAGCGAATCGTTTCCGCGCTGGTGTAGCCCCGCACATCTCGCTGTATTTTTGCCTTGCGAATGACACGGTATTCAGCTGTAGTAACATCGGTGGCTGGGGAGGACAAATGTACAAGGTGACAATTATTGAACCACATGAAAAAAAAGTAAATTGGTTACAAACTACAGCCTACACTCTCTTTATTCAACATATAAACGTCACTACCGATTTTCGGATTTAGGTTATGATATATTCGATATGTTTACCATCATTGGCGATGATGTGGCGCAGACGAATAACCAAATTCTGCATGAGCCGCTAAAGTATCGGAACATCGATTCTGTCGACGACCTCCTGAACGGCTGTTTTCAGCTCAGCAATGGTTTTGGGGCTACTGCTGTACACCTTGTCCTTAATATAGCCCCACAAAAGGGAGTCACATGTGTTCAGATCTGGAGAATATGGTGATCAATTGAGGCAACTGAGGGCAATGCCAGCATCCTCTGGCTTCCCCAGAGCCAGAATGAAGTCCCCAATGTGATCGTCCAGGACATCACTCTACTGCTTCGATGGGATCGTTCCGTCTTGCGTGAACCACGTCGCGTCGATATCAGGGTCACTCTGGATAACGAGGATGAAATCATCTTCCAAAACCTTGACGTACCATTCGGTAGTCACCGTGTCATCAAGGAATATCGCACTGATTATCCCGTGACTGGACATTGCTCACCACAACATCACCCGTTGAGGGCGAAGAGATTTCTCGATCGCGAAATGCGGACTCTCACTACCCCAAATGCGCTAATTTTGCTGATTGACTAATCCATACAATTGAAAGAGGGCGTCTCACATGAAAATCCTATTCGTAAATTCTGTGCACAGTAGTATTGGCGAAACAGAACCGCTGCTCCATGGCCCTGGGCTTTAATGGCTGATGGGTTTGAATTTTGTATTGGAAGCGACACAAGTCGTCAACAACAATGCATCGCAGTGTCTCCTGGCTGATTCCCATCTGTTGTGCAGCTCGTCTGATTTCCTGGCGTTGGCTTGAAACACAGGGCCTGTCTTCGCGATTTCACCGTTTTTGGGCGACAGGCATTGCCAATACTGTCATCACGAGCAGTACCCGTTCTCTCGAAATTGCGAATCAAATTCTTGATTTTTAGCACCCTTGGACCGGTTGTATTCAGCTTGAACTGGGTCGCAGACTTCCTTTGAGCCCCAGTTCGGTTGTTATCGTTCGCATAGTATGCCTTTACAAGCGCTATATGCTCAAAAACGCTGTACGATTACATGTTCAAGTGCAAATGCACGTGCGCATGCATATACTACTTCCCGTGATGCCCCGAGGCCAACAGTGCAGTTTGAACGTCCACAACGGAAACCGTTCAGAAGTTATGACGATTTTCTTTTATGTAATTTAATAAGTATCACCCTGTAGCTACATTTTTATTACTTAACTGAGCATTGGCGGCTGAAATCTTCCAGCATAAAAAATCACGCTCGTTATGCCAGTGGCCTTGACAGAGAGAGCGGAGGAGCGGACATAGGTTGAGGGCATCCACTTTTCCTAGGGATGGAAAACTGCTCCTAAAGGCGGAGGAATCAGGAGTGATCAACGACATGAGGAGGATGCAGAAGACAACGGAAACCACTTATTTAAGACACATACCGTGTAACCACAGGACATGTGGCCGGTATTTGAAAAGTGTCATGTTGATCATTCCACGGGCAAAAGATTCCGGGGTAGTCAAATGGTTCAAATGCCTCTGAGCACAATGGTACTTAACAGCTGTGGTCATCAGTCCTCTCGAACTTAGAACTACTTAAACCTAACTAGCCTAAGGACATCACATACATACATGCCCGAGGCAGGATTCGAACCTCCGACCGTAGCAGTCTCGCGGTTCCGGACAGAGCGCCTAGAACCGCTTGACCACCGCGGCAGGCCGGGGATAGTCCCCCATTCGGATCTACAGCCAGAAGTTTGAACGTGGTAGGGAAGCTGGAAAAACTAAAAAGGGAAATACAAAGGCTCAATCTAGATATAGAAGAGGTCAGTGAAGTGAAATGGAAAGAAGACAAAGATTTCTGGTCAGATGAGTATAGGGTAATATCAAAAGCAACTCAAAATGGTGTAATAGGAGTAGGATTCGTTATAAACAGGAAGGTGGGGCAGAGAAAGTGTTACTGTGAACAGGACAGTGATAGGGTTATTCTTATCAGAATCGACAGGAAACCAATAAAGACAACGATAAAGCAGGCCGACGTAGCGAGCTGAAGACGAAGAACTAGAAAAAAAAGTATGAGGATGTTGAAACGGTAATACAGTACGTATAGGGAGACGAAAATCTAATAGTCATGGCGGACTGGTATGCAGATGTAGTGGAAGGAGTAGAAGAAAACGTTACTGGAGAATATGGGTTTGGGATAACGGACACTAGAGGAGAAAGACTAATTGAGTTCTCTAACAGGTTTTAGCTAGTAATAAAGAATATTCTGTTCAAGAATCACAAGAGGAGGAGGTATACCTGTAAAAGGCCGAGTGATACGGGAAGATTTCAGTTAGATTACATCATGGTCATATAGAGATTCCGAAATCAGATATTAGATTGTAAGGCGTACACAGGAGCAGGTACAGACTCAGATCACAATACAGCAGTGATGAAGAGTAGGCTGAAGTTTAATAGACAAGTCAGGAACAATCGATGCGCAAAGAAGTGGGATACGGAAGTATTGAGGAATGACGAGATACGCTTAAAATTCTCTAAAGGTTATAGATACAGCAAGAAGGAATAACTCAATAGGCAGCACAGTGGAAGAGGAATGCACATCTCTACAAAGGCCACCATAGAAGTTGGAAAGAAAAACGTAGGCACAAAGAAGGTAACTGTGAAGAAACCATGAGTAAGAGGAGAAATACTTCATTTGATCGATGAAAGGAGAAAATAAAAAAAAAAATGTTCCAGAAAACTGAGGAATACAGAAGTCGATGAGAAATGAAATAAATAGGAAGTCCAGGAAAGCTAAGACAAAGGGCTGCTTGAAAAATGTGAAGAAATTGAAAAAGAAATTATTGTCGGAAGGACAGACTCAGCATACAGGAAAGTCAAAAAACCTTCGATGACATTAAAACAAGGGTGGCAACATTGGGAGTGCAACGGGAATTCCACTGCTAAAAGCAGAGCAGAGAGCAGATAGGTGAAAAGAATACATTCAAAGGCTTTGTGAGGGGAAGGTACGTATAATGTGACAGAAGTAGAAATATGAGTGTATTTAGAAGAGATAGGAGATCCAGTATTAGAATTTAAAAGAGTTTAGGAATGCTTAAAATCAAATAAGGAAGAAAAGATAGATAACATTCCATCAGAATTTCTAAAATCATTGGCGGAAGTGGCAACAAAACGTCTATTCACGTTGTTTTGTAGAATGTATGAGTCTGCCGACATACAATCTGATTTTCAAAAAAATATCATCCACACGATTTCGAAGAGTGGAAGAGCTGATAAGTGCGCTAGTTATAGTACAGTCAGCTTAACAACTCATGCGTCCAAGCTCCTGACAAGAATAGTGTACAGAAGAATGGAAAAGAAAACTGAGGATGTGCAGGATAACGATCAGTTTGGCTTTAGAAAAGGTAAAGGCATCGGAGAGGCAATTCTGACGTTGCAGTTGAAGATGGAAGTGAGACTGCAGAGAAATCAAGACACATTCATAGCGTTTGTCGACCTGGAGAAACCCTTCGACAATGTAAAATGGTGCTAGATGTTTGAAATTCTGAGAAAAATAGGGTGAGCTCGAGGGACAGACGGGTAATATACAATATGATCCAAGAGGGAATAATACACTCCTGGAAATGGAAAAAAGAACACATTGACACCGGTGTGTCAGACCCACCATACTTGCTCCGGACACTGCGAGAGGGCTGTACAAGCAATGATCACACGCACGGCACAGCGGACACACCAGGAACCGCGGTGTTGGCCGTCGAATGGCGCTAGCTGCGCAGCATTTGTGCACCGCCGCCGTCAGTGTCAGCCAGTTTGCCGTGGCATACGGAGCTCCATCGCAGTCTTTAACACTGGTAGCATGCCGCGACAGCGTGGACGTGAACCGTATGTGCAGTTGACGGACTTTGAGCGAGGGCGTATAGTGGACATGCGGGAGGCCGGGTGGACGTACCGCCGAATTGCTCAACACGTGGGGCGTGAGGTCTCCACAGTACATCGATGTTGTCGCCAGTGGTCGGCGGAAGGTGCACGTGCTCGTCGACCTGGGACCGGACCGCAGCGACGCACGGATGCACGCCAAGACCGTAGGATCCTACGCAGTGCCGTAGGGGACCGCACCGCCACTTCCCAGCAAATTAGGGACACTGTTGCTCCTGGGGTATCGGCGAGGACCATTCGCAACCGTCTCCATGAAGCTGGGCTACGGTCCCGCACACCGTTAGGCCGTCTTCCGCTCACGCCCCAACATCGTGCAGCCCGCCTCCAGTGGTGTCGCGACAGGCGTGAATGGAGGGACGAATGGAGACGTGTCGTCTTCAGCGATGAGAGTCGCTTCTGCCTTGGTGCCAATGATGGTCGTATGCGTGTTTGGCGCCGTGCAGGTGAGCGCCACAATCAGGACTGCATACGACCGAGGCACACAGGGCCAACACCCGGCATCATGGTGTGGGGAGCGATCTCCTACACTGGCCGTACACCACTGGTGATCGTCGAGGGGACACTGAATAGTGCACGGTACATCCAAGCCGTCATCGAACCCATCGTTCTACCATTCCTAGACCGGCAAGGGAACGTGCTGTTCCAACAGGACAATGCACGTCCGCATGTATCCTGTGCCACCCAACGTGCTCTAGAAGGTGTAAGTCAACTACCCTGGCCAGCAAGATCTCCGGATCTGTCCCCCATTGAGCATGTTTGGGACTGGATGAAGCGTCGTCTCACGCGGTCTGCACGTCCAGCACGAACGCTGGTCCAACTGAGGCGCCAGGTGGAAATGGCATGGCAAGCCGTTCCACAGGACTACATCCAGCATCTCTACGATCGTCTCCATGGGAGAATAGCAGCCTGCATTGCTGCGAAAGGTGGATATACACTGTACTAGTGCCGACATTGTGCATGCTCTGTTGCCTATGTCTATGTGCCTGTGGTTCTGTCAGTGTGATCATGTGATGTATCTGACCCCAGTAATGTGTCAATAAAGTTTCCCCTTCCTGGGACAATGAATTCACGGTGTTCTTATTTCAATTTCCAGGAGTGTATGAGCGGACGACCAAGAGGGAAGTGCTCAGATTAAAAAGGGTGCAACACAGGGATGTAGTCTTTCCCCTCTACCGTACAATCTATATATCGAAGAGGCAAGATGGAAATGATACAAAGGTTCAGGAGTGGAATTAAAATTCAAGGTGAACGGATATCAATGATACGACTCACTGACGACATTGCTAACCTGAGTGAAAGTGATGAAGAATTCCATGATCTTCTGAGCGGAATGAACATTCTAATGAGTAGATAATACGGACTGAGAGTAATTTGAATAAAGTCGAATGTAATGAGAAGAAATGAAAACAACGAGAAACTGGATATCAGTATTGATGGTCACGAAGAAGATGAAGTTAAGGAATTAAGCTACTAAGGAAGTAAAATAACTAATGACGGTCGGAGAAAGGAGGACATCAAATGCAGAATAGCAATGGCAAAAATATCATTCCTGGCCAAGAGTTGTCTACTAGTATCAAACATAGGCCTTAATTTGAGGAAGAAAATTCTGAGAACGTACGTCTGAAGTACAGCATTGGATGATTGTGAAACATGGACTGTTGGAAAACCCGAACAGAAGAGAGTAAAAGAATTTGAGATGTGGTGCTACATACAAATATTGAAAATTAAGCGGACTGAAAAGGTAAGGAATGAGGATGTTCTACGCAGAATAAGAGAAGATAGGAATATGTGGAAAACACCGAGGGACAGGATGATAGGACGTCTGTTAATACATCACGGACCTATTTCCATGGTACCAGAGGGATCTGCAGAGGACAAAAACTGTAGAGGAAGACAGAAATTGAAATTCATCCAGCAAATAATTGAGGACGTATGTTGCAAGTGCTACTCGGAAATGAAGAGGTTGACCCAGGAGAGGTATTCGTGGTGGGTTGCATCAAATCAGTCAGAACACTGATGACAAAAGAAAGACAAATTGTACATTCGACTGACAGGGGGAAGCTCAAGGCTGTTCGATAAAGCACTATAGTTCAATTCTTTTATCTTGGCGGCTCGCGCGTGCCCGCCCAGACGCGGGAGATTGCTGCGTTGCCAGTTGTACGTGCCAAGAGAAGCAGCGCCATAGTATAGCATAGTTCGCAAGCTTACGATTAGGGGGGAGCGCGCAGTTCATGAAGTAAAGCCACCACGGCCGCATTAACCCTTTCGCTACTACAGAGACGTGCTCCCCGCATTCCGCGCTGTGCGCGATTTTGTCACTGTACTGCTCGCCTGTGCTGACACATGGTGTTCCCACTGCTTTCACACTCTTATCATTCGATTCCACAAAAACTATTTGGCCCAAAAATTAGATTTTTACACATCTTCTTGACTGATACCTTCCCCCCATAAATGACTTAATTTTGTTTCGATGTTCAACGCAGTTATTATGCAGCATTAAATATAGTAAACGATTGCACGAAATTTTAAAGTGTTTGCAGAAGTAAAAGTCCATAGAGTATACTTTCCGTATGGTCGATTTTAGTTGCCACAATGTTGAGAACGAAATGTTCATATAAAATTTACTGTATAACAAAAAATTGTTCAAATGGCTCTGAGCACTATGGGACTTAACATCTTAGGTCATCAGTAACCTAGAACTGAGAGCTACTTAAACCTAACTAACCTAAGGACATCACACACATCCATGCCCGAGGCGACCGTAGCAGTCCCACGGTTCCAGACTGCAGCGCCTAGAACCGCAAGACCACCGCGGCCGGCTACTGTATAACAATATCTCATTTAATTTAAGTACCACATAGGTGTTGTATGTAATATTGAGAAATATTCCGTCTTTCGCGACTGTAACAAAAGTTTTATTTACACCGGGTACGTTTGGCTTTATTTTAAAGCACATTTAATGCTGCACAATAACTGGATTGAACATCGAAACAAAATTAAGTCATTTATGGGGGGAAGGTATCAGTCAAGAAGATGTGTAAAAATCTAATTTTTGGGCCAAATAGTTCTTGTGAAATCGAATGATAAGTGTGTCAAAGCAGTGGGAACACCATGTGTCCGCACAGGCGAGCAGTGCAGTGATGACAAAATCGCGCACAGCGCGGAATGCGGGGAGCACGTGTCTGCAGCAGCGAAAGGGTTAATGAAGAGACAAAGCACTAGAAATTTCAAAAAATTGCATTCAAATGAATAAAATTCGTGAAGTAATACACTTCAATATTGCTTTTAAATAAAAAAGATATTACACACCGCACTAGGTTTGAACTCTTCACCTTTCGCATACTAACCCAACACCTTTACCGTTACGCCAACGCAGCTCATACTACAATGTAACTCAATGAGGACTTTAAGAGTGGGTCACGCAAAATACTGACAAACACTGCTGGTATGACTATGAATTACTCACACTTCGGTGAAGTCCAATAGGATATAAACAATTACCGCTGTTCTTTATTGCGAAGAAGCGGTTCGTGAGATTGATACAAACACCTTTCCTTGCTATCGCCGGAATTAGGAGTCTTATTGCTTGTTTGGTTTAATTAATTAATAGAATATGAAGCAACTGGTATGAAGAATGCTTTTTCCAAACTTTGTACAAAAGAAAGTCTGCTATCAAGACATTGCTTTTGTTCTATTACTTATGACTGAACGTTTCTAAAACTGAAGAAACTCGTCCATGCTCTGCTCTGCAGTCGAGATATGGCAACGTCGTTCTCTGTTCATTGGCTGACTGTGTTTTGTGACGTCAGATGCGCAGAACGAACCTAAACTTGCCTGCCAACATAAATGACGCGCACTTTAGTCATGAACGACAACTGAGTTGCTGACCATACATACTGGGCTCGCACCAGTAGAAGAGGCAGCAAGTTGTAGGAATATCACCTGGCACCGACCCTATAACCTTAACTGCCAACACTGATCCACTTAGAACACTGACAATTTGACGGCTGATGTTCGCGGCTAAGGTTTTGCTACTTGCGTTTCGCATGCGCACAGAGCACTTTCCTTGTACCGCTCCCCATGCCCTTCCGCCAGTGGCTCGAACTCAGTGGCCTAGACAAGTCCGATAGGACGTAGTGAAGCCAAACGTACGGGCCAATGGAGCAGTAAATCATCACCTACGCTACGAATTTCAGTAATACATCCGGTCCGTAGTGGTTCTGTTGGACGTTGGGAAGAGTCATATTTATTTGCGTGAAACAATAAACAACAACAGCAGAATATCGAATAATATGTGGTAGCCAACATTCGCGTAACATGTGAACACTTTGTGACAAATTTCCCAATTTAATACATGAAGTTTATTAGTTTTGAGGAAGAAAATGTGACTGCTATTGCGGCCTTCGATCGACATCGTAATATGATAATGAAATTTCTGCTGTCTAATAACGTTGAACAGCATTTAGGTGTGAGGTTTCTATTGGGCAAGCCCATAGCTGACTCTGATTGTTCAGTCTATGTCTTCAATGAAACGATCCTTGGTCATCTGAACTTATTGTATTGTGAGATTGGGTATTCCCCATACACGCATGAATTTATGTTTTGTGATTTTTCGTTGTATCAAGCTACATTACAGCTAAAGATAATGCCCACAATTCTGAGTATACAGAACAACAGAATGTAAAGCGTCTGTAACTCGCTACCATTGAGCCCACAACGAATCTCATTGCGAGAAACGGCTTTGGTGACTGGTTCCGGAAGTATCATGACTTGTTTCACTAAATGCAAAGGAATAAGAATTTTAATAAATGAAAAGCACCAGTTTGCTTTTGTTCTAAAATATTACTTTTTATGTGTTAACCGGGTTTCGGCTTACAAGCCCATCTTCAAACGGCTTTGTTAGCCGAAAATCGGTTAACACAGTAGAAGTAATATTGTAGAACAAGAATTACGCTACAGTGCCGTGTCTCTAAATATTTACTCTAATGTGTATTATTTTTGTGTCTCGCTTCGTTTTATTACTGATGTGTTTAGCTATGAGATTTACTGCAGACGCACAGAAAGTAATCTTTACTATGTTTTTTATTGTAGCAACGTAAGGAATCTGATTTTGGTGCCAATGTTATGGCATTTTTCTACAGTAGTTAGACATATTAGCGTGCTCTGTCAACAAACAGCAGAAATGAGACGCTGAAGAAAATAATCAACACTTACATTCGTATCAGGTAAGTGATAAAATCTCAGAACACCAAACATGAAACCTGATTTGCACCCATCAGAATTCTTTATTTTCTTTTTTTGGGATATAGTGCGTACTGGCACACTTAAAGCCCTGGTTTCCCGCTACACGGAAGTTTCAAGATATTTTGAAAAGGGGAAAGTGTTTCCTATATGTTGTAACTCTTAATTTTTTATCTCACATTAAGGGTCCCACCCCCTCCATCTATCTCTACTCCTCTCCTCTTCAAATCCTAATACACCATGCAAATAAGATAAAGGGGCAGTTCAGGAATACAGAAATACAAGTCACTTAGGAATTAAATAAATAGGAAGTGTGGGGAAGGTAAGGCAAAAAGGCGCCGAGAAAAATGTGAAGAAATCTAAGAAAAAATCACTGTCGAAAAAACCTTCGGTGAAATTAAAAGACTAAAGTGGTAACGTGAAGAGTGCAATTGGTCGCACACTGTTATATGGAGAGAAAAAAACGGATACGTGGGAAAAGTACACTGAAGGCCTATATGATGGGGAAGACTTTTCTAATGACGTGAGAGAAGAAGAAACAGGAGTCGACAGCAATGCGATAAGAGAGTCAGTATTAGAATTTAGAAGAGCTTGAGACAACTGAAGATCGATAATGTTCCCTTAGATTTTCTAAAATCATTGGAGGAAGTGGCTACAAAACGACTATTCACATTGGTGTAGACGGGCGATATACCATGACAGTTTCGGAAATCATCCTCCTCATAATTCCAATGACAGCAAGAACCGACAAGTACAAGAATTACCACACAATCACCTTAACAACTCATGCATCCAAGTTGCTGACAGGGATAATGTATAGAAGAATGGGAAGGAAAACAGAGGACTTGTGATGGAAGAATAGAAAGTTTCAAGATTGGGATTAAAATTCAAAAGGAGATCAGTGATAAAATTCGTTGATGACATTGTTGTCCTCAGTGAAAATGAAGAAGAAGTACTGGATGTGTTGAATGTAAAATGGCTGGCTCTAAGCACTATGGGACTTAACATCTGAGGTCATCAGTCCCCTAGACTTAGAACTACCTAAACCTAACTGACCTAAGGACATCACACACATCCATGTCCGAGGCGGGATTCGAACCTGCGACCGTAGCAGCAGCGCGGTTCCGGACTGACAGCGCGGTTCCGGACTCAAGCGCCTGGAATCACTCGGCCACAGCGGCCGGCTCTGTCGAATGGAATGAATAGTCTAATGTAGCCCTGTCACACAGTTACGTTTGTCTATTCTCAATTACAAATGATTTGGCGAGCTGCCTCTTTTCAGTAGGGCAGGCGTTACACATCAAGAAGTTCAATAAAGACAGTGTAATCGAAAACCAGTGCCAAGAGAGCGAGAGAGAGCTAAAGGCGAGAGCTGAACATTTAAAATGACAAATGTAATTGACGGTGATCGAGATATGTTAGCAGAAACGGGGTGTGGAATGTTGAAGCTTTCTGCACTGCTGCAGAAGGACCCACAGTGCTCGCCGTGGATGAAACATTCGGTGTGGGTACATGTGAGCAGCTAAAGTAGTTGCTAGAGGGCTTCGAGGCCTATCATGTTACTCGACTGTTATCTCTTCTGTATAGCGTTTTTGCTTCCAAAGTGATGAAGAGACAATCGTGTTCGAATATGGTGGTAACCTACACTTAGCGGCTAATCACGAAGCAGAATGTCTGATTCCTTCAAAAGAATGCATAAGCTGAGTCCAGCAGATTTCTTCTCCTTGCTTTCGTTACCACCTACATCTACATTTATACTCCGCAAGCCACCCAACGGTGTGTGGCGGAGGGCACTTTACGCGCCACTTTAGTTTGATAAACACCTACGTAACGCTAACAAGCTTACCAAATAACCCTGTGACGAAACGCGCCGCTCTTCTTCGGATCCCACACTGATGAGCAATACTCAAGTATAGGTCGAACGAGTGTTTTGTAAGCCACCTCCTCTGTTGATGGACTACATTTTCTAAGGACTCTCCCAATGAATCTCAACCCGGCACCCACCTTACCAACAATTAATTTTATATGATCATTCCATTTCAAATCGTTCCGTACGCATACTCCCAGATATTTTACAGAAGTAACTGCTACCAGTGTACAATAAAGGATCCTTCTTTCCATGTATTCGAAATACATTACATTTGTCTATTTTAAGGGTCAGTTGCCACTCCCTGCACCAAGTGCCTATCCGCTGCGGATTTTCCTGCATTTCATTGCAATTTTCTAATGCCGCAAATTCTCTGTATACTACAGCATCATCCGCGAAAAGCCGCATGGAACTTCCGACACTATCTACTAGGTCATTTATATATATTGTGAAAAGCAATGGTCCCATAACACTCGCTAAAAACTCTTCAATCCAACCACACAGCTGGTCTGATATTCCGTAGGCTCTTACTTTGTTTATCAGGCGACAGTGCGGAACTGTATCGAACGCCTTCTGGAAGTCAAGGAAAATAGCATCTACCTGGGAGCCTCTATCTAATATTTTCTCGGTCTCATGAACAAATAGAGCGAGTTGGGTCTCACACGATCGCTGTTTCCGGAATCCACGTTGATTCCCACAGTGTAGATTCTAGGTTTCCAGAAATGACATGATACGCGAGCAAAAAACATGTTCTAAAATTCTGCAACAGATGTCGGAGATACAGACCTATAGTTTTGCGCATCTGCTCGACGACCCTTCTTGAAAACTGGAACTACCTGTGCTCTTTCCCAATCCACTGTTGCCATCCCACAGTATACTTTCATCAGAGACAAAATGGTCCTCGTCGCCTACATAGCTGGGTGAGGAAGCACTAACAGTTCCTGTGCTCGCGGACTAGAGGCATTGCTGGGTCATAGGTTGGACAATAGGTGTCTCTACTAACCAGCGTGCTCTTCGGCCAAGTATGAAAGTAACGGCTTCAACTTTAAGAAAATTCCCCGCCTTGAGCGATTTTAGTGTTAATTGAATGGTGACTGGAAAAATGATTAACTGTTTCCTTACAATAGTCCGCTGTGGAGGCATGACATCGGTGGTGTTTTTTGGCAGAAGAAAATACTCAAATTGACTGAAATGATACGGTGTTTTTTTATCACGCAATGAATAAGTCTGTGTTTGGTACCAAGAATCTCGTCATCTATTCAGCGTCATGAGTCCGTAACAATATTTTGGGGATTAATTTAAATTCACCGTCTCTCTTTGTTTTCGCGAACTAGCAAGAGCATTCTTACAAGGAGAAGCTACGACGTTTGGAACGCGGATTTACTGCAAACTTCGTACACTCTTAGTACTCCATGAGGACAACAAAATGTGTAAACAGTAGCGCGTACATCTCAAGCGTCATTGAGAAAATCGCAAGATAATTTCGGTCATCAAATACATATACCTGTGTGTGGCCACTTTTACTAAGAAGCTGCGGCAGCCGAGTGGTTGGCGTTCGAGCCCGGTAATCGTCGGATCGATTGATGGAGTCCCGTTCGGCAGTTTTTTTTTTGTTTTGAACACAGTCATTTTCTTTACTATTTATATGACAGTTGATGTAATGGGAAAAATAAGTGTAATCGGATGAAATTTTATTAAATTTACAATGTTATTTGGCAGTCTACAAATTTTTGTTATCACAAATAGTATAATATTCATAACTATCGACTAGTAAACGACCACAAGCACAAAGTGATACTGAAAAGGTATGCTTGTCCGTGATTTGAGAAATGCCTTATACCTGGAAGGAGCCCGAAACGACTTGTTACCTCCAAGTTTTGACCGGCTCAGACGGCTTTAAAAAGATGTACAATTAATCGTCGCCTTCGACATTACCAGTACAAGTTGCAGGATGGTATTTTTCGTAAAAACATGGAAAACAAAGTTAAACGCCACCAGCTGCATTGAATAAACCATATGTTTCCGCATACGCAAGGTCTTTTGTGGTTTTCCGTGGAAAAACAAACCTCGTTAACATTTTCAAAAACCTCTCTTTCAGTCAATAATTTGGAAGCAAATCATGCATAACGCAGCATTTCCTTAAATATCGGCGCTGATTATTGGTCATGCAGTATCGAGTGTATTTTAATAGCGTCTTCACGAGAAGCAATTTCTCGTTCTCTTTCAATTAAATACGAACAGTTTTGAAGACACGGACAAGCATACATGATCAGTATCACTTTAAGCGTTTGGTCGTTTACTAGTCGATAGTTATGACTATTATATTATTTGTGATAGTAAAAATTTGGAGACTGCCAAATAACATTGTAAATTTAATAAAAGTTCGTCCGATTACACGTATTTTACCCATTATATCAATTGTAATAGTAAAGAAAATGACTTTTTTTAGAAATAAAAAAAAACTGACGAACGGGACTCGATCCAGCGGTCAACGGGGCTTGAACGCTAATCACGCGGCTGCCGCCGCTTCGTGGTAAAAATGGCCACGCACAGGTATACAGGGTGTTACAAAAAGGTACGGCCAAACTTTCAGGAAACATTCCTCACACACAAAGAAAGAAAATATGTTATTTGGACATGTGTCCGGAAACGCTTACTTTCCATGTTAGAGCTCATTTTATTACTTCTCTTCAAATCACATTAATCATGGAATGGAAACACACAGCAACAGAACGTACCAGCGTGACTTCAAACACTTTGTTACAGGAAATGTTCAAAATGTCCTCCGTTAGCGAGGATACATGCATCCACCCTCCGTCGCTTGGAATCCCTGATGCGCTGATGCAGCCCTGGAGAATGGCGTATTGTATCACAGCCGTCCACAATACGAGCACGAAGAGTCTCTACATTTGGTACCGGGGTTGCGTAGACAAGAGCTTTCAAATGCCCCCATAAATGAAAGTGAAGAGGGTTGAGGTCAGGAGAGCGTGGAGGCCATGGAACTGGTCCGCCTCTACCAATCCATCGGTCACCGAATCTTTTGTTGAGAAGTGTACGAACACTTCGACTGAAATGTGCACGAGCTCCATCGTGCATGAACCACATGTTGTGTCGTACTTGTAAAGGCACATGTTCTAGCAGTACAGGTAGAGCATCCCGTATGAAATCATGATAACGTGCTCCATTTAGCGTAGGTGGAAGAACATGGGGCCCAATCAACACATCACCAACAATGCCTGCGCAAACGTTCACAGAAAATTTGTGTTGATGCCGAGATTGCACATTTGCGTGCGGATTCTCATCAGCCCACACATGTTGATTGTGAAAATTTACAATTTGATCACGTTGGAATGAAGCCTTATCCGTAAAGAGAACATTTGCACTGACATGAGGATTGACACATTGTTGGATGAACCATTCGCAGAAGTGTACCCGTGGAGGGCAATCAGGTGCTGATAGTGCCTGCACACGCTGTACATGGTACGGAAACAACTGGTTCTCCCGTAGCACTCTCCATACAGTAACGTGGTCAACGTTACCTAGTACAGCAGCAACTTCTCTGACGCTGACATTAGGGTTATCGTCAACTGCACGAAGAATTGCCTCGTCCATTGCAGGTGTCCTCGTCGTTCTGGGTCTTCCCCAGTCACGAGTCATAGGCTGGAATGTTCCGTGCTCCCTAAGACGCCGATCAATTGCTTTGAACGTCTTCCTGTCGGTTGGCTGGTTGGTTGTATGGGGAAGGAGACCAGACAGCGAGGTCATCGGTCTCATCGGATTAGGGAAGGAAGTCGGCCGTGCCCTTTCAGAGGAACCATCCCGGCATTTGCCTGGAATGATTTAGGGAAATCACGGAAAACCTAAATCCGGATGGCCGGACGCGGGATTGAACCGTCGTCCTCCCGAATGCGAGTCCAGTGTCTAACCACTGCGTCTTCCTGTAGGGACACCTTCGTTCTGGAAATCTGTCTCGATAGAAACGTACCGCGCCACGGCTATTGCCCCATGCTAATCCATACATCAAGTGGACATCTGCCAACTCCGCATTTGTAAACATTGCACTGACTGCAAAACCACGTTCGTGATGAACACTAACCTGTTGATGCTACGTACTGATGTGCTTGATGCTAGTACTGTAGAGCAATGAGTCGCATGTCAACACAAGCACCGAAGTCAACATTACCTTCCTTCAATTGGGCCAACTGGCGGTGAATCGAGGAGGTACAGTACACACTGACGAAACTAAAATGAGCTCTAACATGGAAATTAAGCGTTTCCGGACACATGTCCACATAACATCTTTTTTTTTTTTTATTTGTGTGTGAGGAATGTTTCCTGAAAGTTTGGCCGTACCTTTTTGTAACACCCTGTACATTTTCCGACCGAAATTATCTTGCATTTTTCTCAGTAACGCTTGAGAAGTACGCGCTACAGCTTACACATTTTGTTGTCCTCATGGAGTACTGAGAGTGTACGAAGTTTGCAGTGAATCCATGTCCAAAACGTTGTGGCCTCCCCTTGTTAGTGGCTTTGCCAAGTCCAGTGTGTGCTGTAGGCTACAAGGCGAGCAATAACTTTGTAGAATTCCGTCTGTATGGGGATCCATTAGTAGACGACCTTAGCACATCTGGTCAACACGACACATTGCGCCGTTGTGGGCGTGCCACTCTCATTCCCCGGTGCGGGAAGAAAGCGTGTTTTTCTTGCTCGCTGGGCAGCGAGAGTCGTTTGTTTCCCGGCGCTGCCGAGCTCGGCGCGTCGGGGGGTCTGTTTTTGCAGAGCATTGTTTGCGGAGGCAGCATCCATCACGGGCACGGCGGCGCCGCCGGCCGGCCGGGTGTGGCCGCAGCGACACTCGCCGCTGTCAACAGCCGGCCGGGGATTCCCCGGAGAGGATCCACCCACTTCATACGGACAAAGCGCGCGCGTCCTTGAAACGAAACACCGCCGTGTCGGCACTCCACGCTTTCCGCCACCGCATGCCTGGACCGTCCCTCGCACCGACACAAGCGTGCCGTCCTCGGGGATTCGTTTTGTGTCTACCGGATACGCGGTCCTTTACCTCTGTACTCTCTAATCCAAGTCTTCAACGATTGCCATGTGCTTCCTTTCTAGTACGGCTGCACCGACAGGCTCATTCTGCTAAAAGTAAAATGAGAAAATTCGCTGCAGTCTCTAAGGCCTAACACACAGCATTCAGGAATGGATCTCTGTATTTACTTCATTAACCAACTTCAGTTTTATTTGTTTATTGATTTTACTTTCACATATTTTCCGTCGCCCATTATGCTTTTCCTGAGCCTACCTTTTCATTTCAGAGCAGCACTTCCACCCAACATTTTCAATTATTTGCTGGGTAGACATCTTCTCCTACAGTTTTTAGACCGAGCGAGGTGGCGCAGTGGTTAGCACACTGGACTCGCATTCTGGAGGACGACGGTTCAATCCTGCGCCCGGCCATCCTGATTTAGGTTTTCCGTGATTTCCCTAAATCGCTCCAGGCAAATGCCGGGATGGTTCCTCTGAAAGGGCACGGCCGACTTCCTTCCCTGTCCTTCCCTAATCTGATGAGATCGATGACCTCGCTGTTTGATATCTTCCCCCAAACAGCCCAACCTAACCTTCAGTTTTTAAGCCCCGAATGCCTACTATCCCTTCTTCATGTTTTCCACGGTTCTTCTACGAATCTATGGAGAACCTACTCAGTTCTCACTTTACAACGATATTTAAAAAAAAAAAGCCGCACTACATAGGAGTTTTGGAAATTGGTCAGCCCGGATTCCCGGGTTCGATTCCCGGCGGGGTCAGGGATTTTCTCTGCCTCGTGATGACTGGGTGTTGTGTGATGTCCTTAGGTTAGTTAGGTTTAAGTAGTTCTAAGCTCTAGGGGACTGATGACCATAGATGTTCAGTCCCATAGTGCTCAGAGCCATTTGAACCATTTTTGAAATTGGTTAGAAACTGATATTCACACAGGTACCGACGGAAAGTCCAAAAATTGTAAGCTTTGGCGGCCGATGGGTGAATATGTGACGCTTCAGCGCAGTTTCACAACGCAGCGGGCAAGGATAGTAAACGCGGTACATACCATGGCAAAAAGTCTTCGCAAATTTCATTCTGTGTATTCAGTTGGACTGTATCAATGCCTTGCATGAACAATATACGCAGATGTAAAGATTTGACAGAGGACGTGTACATAGGCTCAAAGAAGCCTGTTGGAGTAATCGGCGAATCGCTCGCTCGACATCTGAATAGGAGAGGTACTACTGCTCGACGATGATGGCAGGGATAAGTGAAACATGGTGTCACAAAGGAAGCGGTAGCATTAGAGTGAGCAGTCGTCAGAGAGACACTCAGAGCTCCGGATTCATTGTAATCATCGTGCATCACTGACCACAACGGTTATTAGCAGGCAACTCACAGAAAAGGCTGTGAGCTCACGAAGCCCCTTGCGCCGGCTACCATTGACCTCTGTACACCAACAAGCCAGTTTACGGTAGTGCCGGCCACATTCTGCATGGAATCTCATTCACCGGAGTAGAAGTTTCTTCAGTGACGAGTCCCGCTTCGAAGTGAGGCCCACCGAAGACATGTCAGACGCTACTGACACCGATGGAATACCGACCTGACTGTCGCCTGACATACGGTCTGACAACCGCGAGTAATGGGCTAGGGTGCTGCATCTTTCCATAGCAGGACCAATCGCTTTCCATCCTCTGCACCATTACAGCACAGCAGTAAGTCGACGATATTCAACGTCCTGTATTGTTGCTGTTCATAGTAAGCCATCCTGGGCTTACATTTCAGCAAAATAATGCCTCACCGCACACAGCGAGAGGGTCTACTGCTTGTTGCCAACAAAATTCTTCTAGGCTGTTGACCGCATTGTCAATATGAACAACTGTCATAAGTTTCCACTGTTGCAAGTGGCTCTCCTCAGGGCGTTCTGCTGAGCTGACTACAGCTCTTCCTGCTTGCCAAACCGTACCTTGGCCAAAGGGGTAGCCAGATCTATCTCCATTTCAGATCTCTTGGAGCACTATGGGCAGGACCCTCCAACCAGCTCGGGATTATGGTGAACTAATACCCCTGTTTACAGTTTTTGGCCCAATATCCCTGAGGATGATATCAAAAAATTCTGTCAATCATACCAAGCCTAATAACTTCTTGCATAAGGGCTAGAGGTGGACCAACACGTTATTGATTTGCTCTTTCTCATGAAGAAATCATCTCCCTTATTTTTTTAGTTGTAATCATGACATCTGTCATATCTGTTCAGGTAATTTCTTGGCGGTGCGTCGGTTTATTTTGTCTTAGAGTGTGTCAGTCCACCATATCTTCATTATCCATTTCTCAAGAGATAATTTCGTTTTGAAAATCTCTAACATCACCGCCCAGAACTCTTGATAAAAATTTCTTTTAACACTGTAAGCTTACTGTCAATATGAGGACTTGCTGAAAAGTAATGCCTCTGAATTTTGTATTTGAAAACTATTAAAGATTTTTAAATAAAACAAACGTTATTAACATTTTCCATCTTTATTCTCTCATATGTACATATCTGGAGCCCTGCGACTCTAGAGGGCTCCGAATTGTAGTGACGATGGTGTGTCCCTGCGTAAGAAACAGCGCGCTGTAATCCAGTTTAGAATTCGAAGAGTTCTTCCACACATGTGGGACCGCCTCCATCAGCATGACACTGGCAGTCCCCACACTAACGCTGCGACATCCCCAACAATCCGAGACCTCGGGCTCACTGTCCTCATCTTACATACAGGCTCGACTTGACCCCATCTGATTTTGATCTGAAACTTCCTGGCAAATTAAAACTGTGTGCTTGACCAAGACTCGAACTCGGGACTCGAGTTCGAGTCTCAGTCCAGCACACAGTTTTAATCTGCCAGGAAGTTTCATATCAGCGCACACTCCGCTGCAGGGTGAAAATCTCATTCTGATTTTGATCTGTTTACAAAACACGTTTCTCCCAACGGGCGACCAGTTTGTTGATAATGTCAATGTACTGTGTTTGAATTTGTTGACAGAGCCACAACATCACCTCTGCCAGCACCGCTTCGTCACTATCACAGCGAAGTTCTCACTCTGACAGTGATGAAGCGGTGCTGGCAGAGGTGGTGATGTGGCTCCGTCTACATGATCGGGAGAAATATGTTCGTCGCCAGGGTGACTGTGATGAGACATAAACACGTAGACATGAAGAATAAAGATGTATAACGTTAGTAACGTTTCTTTTATTTGAAACGTTGTAAGAGCTTTCACGTAAAAAAATTCGGAGTCGTTACTTTTCATCTCGCCCTCTTCTAACTAGAAGGAGACTATCGTCTGTCGCAAGTTTACTATTAACGATATAACTTATGTTACAACCGGTAAGCCATCGATTCTGTAAAGAATCGAACTACTGTTAAATATTTGGCGTTAACGAAGTAAGCGAGGAAAAGCTCAGAAGAGATTTGAAATTCTGATTAAAGTTATTTTTGGAAGTCGTTAAATGCTCTCATCATCAACAAGTGGAGTAGTGCAGTGTGGATAACATTTGTTACGTTTCTTAGGCGTCTCAATATTTCTGAAGTTTTACTTCTTGATGTTACAATTTTGTAGGTACTTTCGGTGGTATATGTCGATACCGTCTGCAGTATGTGTTGCAAACTAGTTAGTAGTAATAAATTATAACATCATAACTGATGCTTCAGTTATGCTACCTAAACAGCGAAAATGTGGTAAGCTATAATTGTTGTTCGTGTCATCCTTGAAAGGAGGGGCCAGCGAGAACAGTTTTTAGCATGTCACTAAGGGCTCATTTTCGGAAATGCTGTATGACTGTAATGTCAGTATTTGCTGCCCATGAATAATCGTTTACCACCAGATTGTTTCTTTTAATGAATGGAATGTGACAGAATTTTAAATTTTGAATTCGGTTGATGATTGCATGAAATATGGGAAATCAAACTGGATTTTATATTATTTGACTCCATTGATTCCGTATCACCTAGTAAGCCGCTGTAAATATTTTGTGGTACCTGACGATGGTCTGTGGATCGAAACTGGTGATAAAATAAGTTTTTATCAGATGATCTCGGTGGTGAACAACGGTGTTTTTCGTGTGTTGACGAGCTATCTGGTACCATCTCTTAAAACTTTCGTCTTTCTTCTGTTCACGCTCAATTTTATTTGCACACTTATTAACGTTAGATTTTATTGAAATGGATGGTTGTACATTGAACATTTTAACTAAATTATTGTTGTCTTTTAAGACAAAGATAATGCTTACAGAGATAATAATATTAATATACATGTATGTAATATTATATAATATATACCAATATAAATAATAATAAAACGATAAGATTTATTCAAAAGAGTGAATTTCACTTGATTGGAGCTATAGGAGGGTGAGAAAGGAATTATCCGTATACAAGGAAAACGGTAGGTATAATGTACATGGGCAGATGTATAAATCATTACAATTACAGGAAAACAGGATGACTTATTCAAGAGAAAGGGCTTAACAAACTGAACAAGTCAATAATGCCTTCCCGCCCAGCTAGCCGCGCGGTCTAACGTGCTGCTTCCGAAGCGGGAAGGCGTGCCGGTACCCGGTACGAATCCGCCCGGTGGATTAGTGTCGAGGTCCGGTGTGCCGGCCACCCTGGAGATGGTTTTTAAGACGGTTATCCATCTGCCTCTGCGAATGCGGGCTGGTTCCCCTTATCCCGCCTCAGTTACACTATGTCGGTGGTTGCTGCGCAAACACTTTCTCTACGTACGCGTACACCATCATTACTCTACCACTTAGAGCCCTTACTGTAGCATAATTTGCGAGTGTCAAGAATCAGGTGCGTACAGCAAAACGCTATGTTCCTAAAAAATATTCAGGAGCAATAGGTAATAAAATACTGAATCCATTACTACTATAAGAGCTGTTAGATGTTTATGTGTGGTTCGTGGTATCTGTGCACTATGAACCACATGTAAGAAGCATTCCAAAACGAAACGTCGTATTGTGTTAATTGATTCAGTATCGATTAATAGTGATTGTCGTGGCCGTTAAGGCTATTCGTAAGTGAGGCACTAAGTAAAGAGCTGTTATGGGGTTGTGATTTTATTCAGCGTACAGGATTGGCCCTAGATTATGGTGGCCGGTAATTTTAAGTTCCAGCCTGATAACTTATATATGTACATTTTGTAATCATAGCGGTGCTCAAGGCATTTATGAAGTGTTCAGTGAGACTGCAGAATTTGAACTTGATCATTTAAAACCTTGTGTGGACCAGCTGCTACTCCAGGTGCTTAGGGTTCCCTGATGTTTTTAGGGGTAAAACTAGGGGTAACGGATAAAATAAAGTATCGCATACAGCTGCCCCTTGCTGTCCTTGCTAAGGTCGGGGTGCAAATGCTCTTCCGCGAGGAGCTGAAGTACCCCAACCTCCCCCACTTCCTCTTTGAATCATGTCCACACGATGTCTATTCCTGTCATTCTGTACTCTGTTATCGTGATTGTTACTGTTATCATTATTCTGACGATTATCTCACCAATCATCTTCATCCTCAACACTTTCCAGAAACGCAGAAAATTTTTTATGACGACATCCCACGTATCTCTTCAAATCCTCTGATAACTTTTCCCTTAGCTCTCATATAACCTGCCACCGCCAAAAATGAAAACACTAGACCAGTTGACAGACCAAATGTTGCTTGATGGTTTGATAAAGCCCTCGACCTCACAGTAAGCTTGCCTTTGATCTTGGTTTTCAAGGCTAATAGGGCATAGTATTATTCGTGTTCATAGGGCTTTAAATCAAACGGTCATATTGGAATTGGTGCCCTTGCACGACGTCCACAAGAGCTGCATTTGATTTGTGGTGTTTCATCATTCTACTCGTAGCTCACAATCGAGCTTACAATGTAACTCCATTGACTGAGGATTAGAAGCATTACAAAACGTCGTATTGTGAGTTTATTATGGTGAAGTAGGCTACTACTGCTTACTTCTGTCTGTCAGGTGATACTCTACGTGTCAGAACCACCCTTCAGCTACACCACTACAAAACTATGTGCAACGTAAATCTGAATCCGTGGATGTAACGTAATATATTTTCAACTGCTTTAAGTGTCTCCCACAAAAATTAATTTAGAAAGGATTATAGGATCTGATCTCTACTGAAATTATAGATATCCAATGTGATTACACAGATTAGTTGTCCAAAAACACAAGGGCTAAATTCGATGACAATTCTTAATTAGAAAGAATCAGAATGTGGAGCGGTGCACTTGACACAGCCTATTCATAAAAGGTTCAAATGGCTCTGAGCACTATGGGACTTAACTTCTGAGGTCATCATTTCCCTAGAACTTAGAACTACTTAAACTAACCTAAGGATATCACACACTTCTATGCCCAAGGAAGGATTCGAACGTGCGACCGTAGCGGTCGCGCGGTTCCAGATTGTAGCGCCTAGAACCGCTCTGCCACAACGGCCGACAAAGCCAGAATTGAGGGAGTCCCTGCATCACGTTTACCACCTAGAGAGTGGAAAACGCAATTTGATTATAAGACACTGGTTTGACACAGTTTGTGAATGTCAAACTGCACGTTAATGTGCCATATGTATATTAGAAGATATGTCTGCTGCTGTTTGCACAGGCGAACGCCGTATGCGGTGAACAATTCACCATCCAAAATATTCCTGTGGAGCGGAGCAGCGCAGTGCTTACCATGAACCATCAGGAGTCTGCAATGCGGTGAACTGCGCGTCACAGCGACGGAAGTACCACAGCCTACACTGCTCGACCCAGGGCCCGGAACTACAAGTCCAAACCAGACACGCAATGCAATGCCACGCTCACCAAAACTCTCGGTTACAAAAATTCGCTCAGTTTTGACTCGCGATACCGAACCTAAATTTCTATCCCTGGTCTAGGGGCAGCGCCTTTGATTCATAATCAAAACGTCCTCTGTCCTGGGTTCGAAACCCGCCACCCCTTAAACTTTGATTAATAATCAGCATTGGTGGCCGAAGACCTTCGGCATAAGAAGTCACCCTCATTCTCCCAACGGCCTTGTCAAAGAGGGCTGGGGAGCGAACGGAAGTTCAGGGCACTGTCTTGGTCTTGCCTCCAAGAGGCGGAAAAATCAGCAATAATTAGCGGCACGATGATATAGACGGCAATGGAAACCACTGCATTAAAGACACATAACATGTATCCACAGGTTGATCCACATGTTGATCTCTCCAATGGCGAAAGATTCCGGAATAGTCACCCATTTGGAATTTCCGGGAGCGGACTGCCAACCGGGTGGTGATCATGAGACTAAGTTTGAATAATCAACGAAAGGATAACGTGGTAGGGAAACTAGAAAATCTGTAGAGAGAAATGCAAAGGCTCAGTCTAGATATAGCAGGAGTCAGTGAAGTTAAATGGAAAGGAGACAAGAAATGTAGGTCAGTTGAGTATTGGGTAATATCAACAGCAGCAGAAAATTTTATAACGGATGCAGGATTCTTTATGATTAAGGAGGTAGGGCTCAGAGTATGTTAAAGTGAACAGTTCAGTGATAAGATTGTAATTGAACGAATCGACAGCAAACCATTATCGACAACGACAGTTCAGGCATACATGACGACGTCTCAAGCTGAAGATGAAGACATAGAAAAAGTATATGAAGATATTGAAAGGATAATACAGTGCATAAAAGGAGATGAAAATCTAATACTCACAGGGGCTGGAATGCAGTTGTAGGTGAAGGAGTAGAAGAAACGGTTATAGGAAAATATAGACTTGGGACAAGGAATGAGAGAGGAGAAAGACTATTTGATTTCTGTAATAAATTTCAGCTAGTAATAACGAATACTCTGTTCAAGAATCACAAGAGAAGGAGGTATATTTGTAAAAGGCCAGGTGATATGGGTAGATTTCAGTTAGGTTACATCATGGACAGACAGAGATTCCGAAGTCAGATTCTGGATTGTAAGGCGCACTGAGGGACGCCTCAGCTCACAGTGTAGTAGTGATAGAGAGGAGGCTGAAGTTTAAGAGATACTTAAATCTAGGGACTTTATCGTAAGCTTTTGGTAAATCTACGAAGGCAATGTGTAGCTCCTTCCCTACAGCTATAAATTTCTCCATTAGTTGTTGTAAAATAAATAGGTTATCTCTACATGATCTGTTCTGCCTAAACTCGCTCTGGTATTCCCGAATATGGTGGCCAACATTTTGTCAAATTTTTTCAAACATTATCTTGCCAAACAAGCGGTCTATTTATTATCTATTTAAGTTTACTTCTTGTGGATAAGTTCATTATTAATTTCTAACATACTAATCTTTAAGATTATTGACCTACATGATAGTATTTATTAATGAATTTTTGTGCATTTATTTCAGAGTAATATTAAGGTCATCATTAGCGAATTTATCATTGTTGTCCCCTAACACTTGAATGTTGATGCACAATTTGGTTTTGTTTTAATATTTTCTTGATAACAAATTTAGTTATCTAGATGGCTCCAGTCGCAGTTTTGTAAATATGAGAACGTGGTCCCTCAAATTGCATGTAAGATTTGTGTGTATGTTAGGAATGTAATTTTTATTAAGCTGAGTCTGAAGTAGGTTGTAATTTTGAACTTGAGATTTGTGCAGATGAAATGAGAACGTCTGGCAGGAACATCGGCTAGCAGGTAAGGCCACGGGAAACAGCGGTGCGTAGCCCGTCGAGTGGGGGTGCTGCGAGGCCGGAAACTTGGCGGGTCTTGGCAGGCGAGCGTGCGGTGTGAGCTATGGACGCGGCCACGGGGTAGCTGACCTCCGGTCTGCGGCTGTCATCAACGGCAGCGAAAAGAGCTCTAGTATTGGAAAGCATCTGATGGCATCTCAAGCGAGCAACGAACAAGAACACTATTAGTTCGGTGTAAGTCATGGAGACTGCTCAAAGGCTGTGAACTTTGCGAACATGTCAAGTAGCTAGCATGCAGGACATGCCATGATAATACTGTAAATGAGTTTTACCTTACTTCCCTGGATGAGGAGTAAAATTAGTTTTACCATGACCGGTAAGAGTCAGACATTTTCTAACACAACATAGGACAGAGTACCGTATCAAGTATTTCCGTCTCTCATTGCAAGTAGTTATTCTGCCTTGGCTCTTAGGAGCTCATTTGCTTCTCATCGTAACTACCCAGTCAAAGAAACAGTCCCAGTCACATTTGAGGACGCATGAATTACTGACACTTGGTAGCACCAATTACTGACCCATGTTTCATGGTGCAGAACGTATTCGCTGCCGATGGACGCCGTGCGGAGTATCCCAAGGGAAACGTAATTTCGCTGCCAGTGTAATAGCAGTTCCTGTACTGCCCTGTTCCGAGACGACCAGCGCCAAGACATTGGCAGCCTCTGCTCCTCAATGAAGGAGACAGCGTCTGCTAAGGCATCCCAAGCGCCTGATGACAGTCGACCACGATTGAAATGTGTCCGCTGCTCCGTTGTACGAACTGTCCGTTTCGCACTCGTTTTCGTGTGTCTATGTCGTGCGTGTGAGTTGCGAGTGACGATATTGATATCCTGCTAGATTGCATTGTAATAGATGTAATGTGCACGTAGTATATTTTCCCAGACACAAACATATTGATATGTTTTATTCAGTCGTATATAACAATTTCTTTCAAATTCTCTTTACATGAAAGCCTATTATTGATGGAAATGTAATAGTATGCAATTTTGTCATATGATGACATGGTTGGAGACCGTGGCTCTTATTTGAAGACAAATGTTGATGGTGTTGAGACAGCAACCAGTCACAAATTTGTTTTAAGTTCCTTTATTCAAAATGTACCGTTACCGATTTCAAATCATTACAATTCATCGTCAGACGCCTTTCATGCTTTTATTAGAACATATGGTGCATGTTTTTACTGATTAGTTGTCGTGAGTTGCCGGTTTGGAATTCTTGTTTTCATAGTTGTCATCCAGCAGACAGCGCTCAGAGTTTTCGCCGCATTCTCAGCATTGCACTGATAAACTCGTATAATTGAGCGCTTCAGATTTGTCACTGAATACATTTCCACCACATTCCTACCGTTGCACACGTAAATTTGTATCACTGGGCGCTTCAAATTAGTCACAGAACAGCCTTCTGACATGCACCGTATGTTTGGATAGATACAAAGTGTTTACAAACGCCGGCCGGGGTGGCCGAGCGGTTCTAGGCGCTACAGTCTGGAACCGCGCGACCGATACGGTCGCAGGTTCGAATCCTGCTTCGGGCATGGATGTGTGTGATGTCCTTATGTTCGTTAGGTTTAAGTAAAGTTCTAGGGGACTGATGACCTCAGCTGTTAAGTCCCATAGTGCTCAGAGCTATTTGAACCATTTTTTGACTTCAGATGTTAAGTCCCATAGTTCTCAAAGCCATTTGAACCATTTGTTTACAAACATACGTATCTATCAAAACATGTGGCGCATATCAGAAGGCTGCTTTGTGACTAGTATGAAGTGCTCAGTGGCACAAATTTACGTGTTCAACGGTAAGAATATGGTGGAAATGTATTCAGTAACAAATCAGTAGCGCTCAATTACAAGTTTATCAGTGCAATGCTGAGAATGTCGCGAAAATTAAGAACGCCGTCTGCTGGATGAAAAATTTGAAAACAAGTACTCCAAACTGGCATTTCAGGACAACTAATCAGTAAAAACATGCCCCACGTGTTTTAATAAAAGCATAAAAGCCGTCGATGCATTGTAATGATTCGAAACCAGTAACTGTACCTTTTGAATAAAGGAAATTAAAATAAATTTGTGGCTGGTTGCTGTCTCAACACCATCATCAAATGTAATAGTAATACTTAAAATGTATTTGTATGGCTGAGGCCAACGGATGTATGGACGAGTGTCTATGGACAATAAACGGATACTAGGGTCGCAGGTTCGAATCCTGCCTTGGGCATGGATGTGTGTGATGTCCTTAGGTTAGTTAGGTTTAAGTAGTTCTAAGTTCTGGGGGACTGATGACTTCAGCTGTTAAGTCCCATAGTGCTCAGAACCATTTGAACCATTTGAATAAACGGATATATGTTTGTGCTGCACTACCATGAGCGAGAACTTAATTATTATTTTGAATTGATATTTCATAATAGACGTCACTTTGGAAGCTGACGTTGCGATTGTTTGGTTCTTTCTGATGCTCAATAATAGCGTTCAATTAAATTCGAAAACTTTTCTCCATGACTGACACGCCTTAGTGCCCCTTAGCGTGCCAACATCCGCCAGTAAAATGAATTTACCAAATCCTGAAAAACAGTGTACTCCATACTACAGGATAAATGCTAAGAACTAAAAGAGACATCATTACATTGACCAAATGCTTTAAAGAAACCGGAAATTGCAGCATTAGTGATATGTATGGAGTGTGAAATTACCTACAGACACGTAAAAGTGTAAAAGTATCTAGAGATAGGTAAATTATGTACTTGTGCTTCTGGTATCAGCGTGAACCTATGTTCAATGTGGGTATTCCATAGCATAGTTTCCCATTTTCTAATTATTAACGTCAGGAGAACCGTTACAACCATTTAGCCAGGTGGGCGACCTCATAGGCGCATTAACGAAAAGTTATCAACTACGCTCATCGTAAGAACCATTATCGTTGCCATACACTTAGATCTGATGTGCATATTAGGGACGTAGAATTTGGAAGCACAGGCATATGAAATGAAATGATAATTAAATCAAGACCTTAAGCTATCGACAGGCGTTTTATATACATCAACGAGGACAGTTCGAAATGTGTGCCCCGACTGGTACTTGAACCCGTGATCTCCTGCTTCCAAGGCAGTCGCTCTTTCCATATGAGCCACCGAGGGTACAGAGCTACTGCAGGGACTCATCCCTTGCACGTCCCCTGTGAGACGCACATTCCCAACTTAATGTCCACACACTACATTCGTAGTGCCCCTGCCCATTACACTCATTACTCGCTGCAGACAATCTTACCGAGTTCCGTAAGAGCTCGGGCAATGCGTGTGCATCCGCACGTAAGAAGTAGGTTAATGGCCGGTTAGCCTTAACTATATGAAGATGGTATCTGTTCTTTCGCATGTCCGAAAGAACAGATAACATCATCATATTCATACATGCATAAGAGGTTGGGACGATCCCATCCACAGCTTCGCACCTGTTTCTTTATTCCCCTACGCACTGAATCCCGTACTTTGTAAGGATTAAAGGTCTCCCCTCTTTCCTCTTCTCGCTTCTGATGTGAAGTCCGAAGTAGCTATCTCGTAGAGAGGCCTCCATGTAACTATCTAGAACAGAGGCGCAATGTAGCTATGTCGCACAGCGGTGTACATTAAAAGGTCTCTGTAGCTTCTCATGATGTCAATGATATATCAAAGAGAAGACATCTGCTAGGTCAGATGAAACTGCCAGCTGGCGATGGCACCTAATTATTAAATACGAGCAAGGGATGTCACAGTGCAGTTGTGGACATGGTACGAATACAAATAATTCTAACGTAATCTCGTTTTGTACATTTTTCTGGTAATAAATTGACGTCAGTGAATGATCATTCTGGAGCACTTTTTAAGGTCTTAACCTCAAGTGGGATTCATATACTGGAAGTGTGTAATTATTGCGAAACTTACTGGTTAAGAGACGCTTAAAACATGCCTGTTGTGTTCAAATCGATCACTGGCACTCAATGTCTATACTGCCTGTATTATTGTTCTATAACAATACAAAACACGTCTAGCTAAAATAATCAACTAAGCAGGCACAGTGGTAGTAGTTGGGTTTTCCTCTTAGGTCTAAATTAGGCTATGTTACTAATAGTACAAAAATCTAAGTTTCATCATCTGGCGCTTTTATAAGTTTTTCAGTACTGCTTTGGCGGAGAGGTGGGTGAAGAAGATAATGCATGATGTTCTACGCTAATTACTGTGACTGACTTCTTGAGTGGCTACTATAGCTTTTCATATACGAGTGATCTCAGGCCTAATTGAGGTTATGTTCCACTGGTAATACAAATATGAACTTTTGAGACATTTACCGATCAGAAACATAGGCCAAAGCTCTCTAAAGGAGTTTACAACTTGTGTCTCACTTCATTTCCCTGATCAACAACAAAATACTCATAGTATCATGTTTACCCATTGACATAGCATTTCTCGACGCTTTAGCACCACGAACAATAATAAAAACGACGCGATTGACGAGATTTTTTTATTGCAGTGTATCACCTAAGCTGGATTTAATACGCATACATCCTCTGAACATGACGTGTTAGGTTAGTAAACACTTAAATAAAAGTACATGATGGGTGCTCTGTTTGCCTCTGTCAAATCATGAACGAGATACTATACAGAGGAAAGTTAAATATCTGATGGCGTACGAAAAGTCGAACTTCGTTCCAAAATAAAATGACACTCAAAACTTCCTATAATTCTTTTCGAAATACGTAAAAAATCATCCTATATCAGTAGAAAATGTCGTTTACTTACTGACACGTATGATCTATAATGCCTAGAAACTGTTGTGTGACTGGCTACAAATCTAATTATTAGAAAGGGAATACGTGACATTTATTTCTTTCCCTGCCGACGAAGGAAAGAGAAAGACGTGGATAAATAAAGAATCTGAGGGAAATCTGGTAATTACAAAGAACACAGTAGTTTGCTACCTACATTTTCCTGAAGATCCAATTATCTGGGAACTGAGAGCACGTCGACCTGATGGTAGCTAAGTACTAACAACTTACAAAGTATTTTAATTGGTTACATCTAGTACTCAAGGGAAGGCAGAATTCAGCTACGATTGTGGACGGGGCTGTCATCATTTACTATTAGTTGCCTTTTATAGTTACAGTTCATTTTAAACCAGAAATTCCAGACTTAATAATAAATAAAAATACCACACGTTATAAATGAAGGAATAAACAACTGTGTTTTCAGCGAGTTACAATTTAGCAAATCACCATTAAATACAGATACAGCAGATAATGTTCTAAAAGCAAGCCACTGTGATCTGGTCAGAAGGACTTACACGCCAGGAATGGCAATAAATTAAGAATTGTTTAAGAACTCGCTGCAGTTTACAGCTTACAGGTATTGGAATATTAAAGGTGAGTCGCCACAAACACAGCAGAAGGCATCATACTCCAGGAATGGCAATAAATAAGACTTTAAGGCTTACTGCTAAAATAAAATTAGAATTTTAAGGCAAATTACCACAATCACGGCCGGAGGCCTTACACGCCAGGAACGGCAATAATATAAAAAACTTTAAAAATCTGCTATACAACAGCAAATACAATAGTAAGGTTAATAAAAAAAAACAAGCAACTGATCACCAAACGGGTGAATAAGATGTTAACATCCACTGGACACTACTCTGCTAGGTTTATTCCAGAAGGCGACCAGAACTATTAACACTACATACATAACCTACAGGGTGTTTCAAAAATGACCGGTATATTTGAAACGGCAATACAAACTAAACGAGCAGCGATAGAAAAACACCGTTTGTTGCAATATGCTTGGGACAACAGTACATTTTCAGGCAGACAAACTTTCGAAAATACAGTAGTTACAATTGTCAACAACAGATGGCGCTGCGGTCTGGGAAACTCTATAGTACGATATTTTCCACATATCCACCATGCGTAGCAATAATATGGCGTAGTCTCTGAATGAAATTACCCGAAACCTTTGACAACGTGTCTGGCGGAATGGCTTCACATGCAGATGAGATGTACTGCTTCAGCTGTTCAATTGTTTCTGAATTCTGGCGGTACACCTGGTCTTTCAAGTGTCCCCACAGAAAGAAGTCACAGGGGTTCATGTCTGGCGAATAGGGAGGCCAATCCACGCCGCCTCCTGTATGTTTCGGATAGGCCAAAGCAATCACACGATCATCGAAATATTCATTCAGGAAATTAAAGACGTCGGCCGTGCGATGTGGCCGGGCACCATCTTGCATAAACCACGAGGTGTTCTCAGTGTCTTCTAAGGCAGTTTGTACCGCCACAAATTCACGAAGAATGTCCAGATAGCGTGATGCAGTAATCGTTTCGGATCTGAAAAATGGGCCAATGATTCCTTTGGAAGAAATGGCGGCCCAGACCAGTACTTTTTGAGGATGCAGGGACGATGGGACTGCAACATGGGGCTTTTCGGTTCCCCATATGCGCCAGTTCTGTTTATTGACGAAGCCGTCCAGGTAAAAATAAGCTTCGTAAGTAAACCAAATGCTGCCCACATGCATATCGCCGTCATCAATCCCGTGCACTATATCGTTAGTGAATGTCTCTCGTGCAGCAATGGTAGCGGCGCTGAGAGTTGCCGCGTTTGAATTTTGTATGGATAGAGGTGTAAACTCTGGCGAATGAGACGATACGTGGACGTTGGCGTCATTTGGACTGCAGCTGCAACACGGCGAACGGAAACCCGAGGCCGCTGTAGGATCACCTGCTGCACTAGCTGCGCATTGCCCTCTGTGGTTGCCGTACGCGGTCGCCCTACCTTTCCAGCACGTTCATCCGTCACGTTCCAAGTCCGTTGAAATTTTGCAAACAGATCCTTTATTGTATCGCTTTTCGGTCCTTTGGTTACATTAAACCTCCGTTGAAAACTTCGTCTTGTTGCAACAACACTGTGTTCTAGGTGGTGGAATTCCAACACCAGAAAAATCCTCTGTTCTAAGGAATAAACCATGTTGTCCACAGCACACTTGCACGTTGTGAACAGCACACGCTTACAGCAGAAAGACGACGTACAGAATGGCGCACCCACAGACTGCGTTGTCGTCTATATCTTTCACATCACTTGCAGCGCCATCTGTTGTTGAAAATTGTAACTACTGTAATTTCGAATGTTTGTCCGCCTGAAAATGTACTGTTGTCCCAAGCATATTGCAACAAACGGTGTATTTCTATCGCTGCTCGTTTAGTTTTTATTGCCATTTCAAATATACCGGTCATTTTTGAAACACCCTGTATAATGTATGCATTACAAGGTATTGTAATAAATAATACAATAACAAATCACAAGGATCAATACATACGTTCCTTAAAGGTTACTGAGGCAGATTATACCCGCAGAAGGCGTGGACTGAAGGAGAGTTACACTTATAAATAAATACTTTAACATAAAGATAAACCAAAATAATTAAAAATTCATTTCCATGAGAACGAATTAACTACTGGCCGTCAAACCTCCTTTTAGAACAGACGTCTTACAAGGAACAAGGGGCCACAGACGGTGCTCCAGGAATCGACCTCTGAGAAGGTCCGGCAACAATCACTATCGCGAGCGATGAGATAGGCAGCCAAGAGTTGCATTAACTTCACAAGATGGTAACTCAGACTAGTGGCAGTCTCACGAATTACTAATGATAATCTTGCTGAAGCTATCTGACGTCCGATAAACCAAACGCAACGATGGAACAATACGCCAAAGCTGGAACCGGCTGTCTGCACTACGTCCCCAGAATACTGTAGAGCGCCCGGAACGAGAAAGGAACCACTACCACCAGAGTAGAAGAATCACCCACCGGCCGCTGGTTGAACTTAACAAATTGTAACAAGTTGAACGCAGTAAACAGTAATAAGAAGTCGAGGAAAGCTAATCGGATCCGCCTACCCCAAGAACTCCACTTGCTGTTCTTCGCCTCGGCGACAGTACGAGCAGCAACACGAACCAAGTTACTGGAGAGCCACGAGATATCACAATGGTGGAGGTTTCTCTACTTGGATTGAAATGCACTCATCTTAAAGCTTGCTGAATCTGGTTTACGACGAAGTCGTGCATCCTCGTGACCACAGCTCTTCCATCCGGCAGTCCATGCGTGCTGCCAGCGGACCTGGCGTGTTTCCGCACTGCGCTGTCCTGGCTCCTCCAGAGTCCCCGACCGCACTGGCTCTCTCACACGACCCGGAAAAACAACGACGTCGCCCCAAAGATAGGCCAACATATCGATAACCGCCGCTGCTGCCACTAGCGGACAGGCATCGCTTGCGAAACCGAGTGACGCCAGTCAACACGGGAAGAAGACAAACAACCGCAACCATGCCAACGGAACGATACCGTCTGGCCTCGAGCAGACGGCGGAAACCTACGAACAGCACCAACGCGAGCCGCAGCACGGCTCAATTGGTACAACAAACATGAATACTGATACTGAAGACGGTCTTATCCCTGCTAGTTCACAGAATCAGAAAGTCTACACATGTCATGTGTCTTTTTACTTTTCATTGTGCTAAAACGCTACCGGACTCGTTTCTTGCCGTACCCTCTATCTGGAGATTGCACGTATTATAAAGCTACACCGAATCGTGTTAGTAAGCCACTTCTGTAATTTCAAATCCATTTGTCATATAACTGTACAAATAAATGCTTATTAGTCTTCACTGAAAAACTGAGTTTTGACTTGTTCTTTCACTGGATGGCCTACACTACACTAACTATTTTTTTGGTATATTGTATACCATATTTTTTCTAGTGTATTTCACCACGTCTTTCTACTGTGTACTTGCATGTATTTATATGCTTGCGATAATGTATGATATACACTGACACCAAAAGTAATTACTTATAATGCCTGTCGTTTTACATTTCTGCTGTTAATTTTCAATGCAAATTATTTAACAGTATTTTAAAACATTGTGAATCCAGAACCATGTAAACCGTGGTTAATTTTATATTTCATTTCTTAAAAAGCAGGTACACGGCTCGAATTTGGTTGACGCCTATGTACGAATCTACCCCCTCATCGAAGCTGTACTACGGCCTTCCCGAAGGACGTATCAGTGGTCTTCACTTTTAATGAATCACTTTACACTCAAGATACCTATGGCCATTAACTTCTCGCACGGTCTCGTTAGCTGGGTATATGCCTAGTAAGTCGTTATTACAGAGAAATCCTACTAGAAGCCATTCCAGCAGCTAAATCTCCAGATTTTGTAAGTAAACTGCTCTTAATAATGTTGTAGTGAAATACTTCTGCTACATATTACCAAATTTCTGCATTTTCCTCCAGCATCGTAACTAGAAATTATATTGATTATTTTGCAACATATATTAAAGTTAATATCAATGAGTAACGTCACCCTACGATGATGTAGACCACAGAAGATAATTGTAATTTATCTTTACCAAAGTCTAGCCCCCCCCTCCTGTCTTTGTCTTTCTTCCTTTGCAGCCCCGCTCCCCCTCCCCCCCCCTTCCGCTCTATCTGAAATCTGAAGAAGGAGGCGATAAACAGGAATGCACTCCTAGTACACCATTCAAGTAGATCACACGGATTCTGTTTCTTGTCCGCCATGGAAGTTTAAATCCCACATTTCCTGCAATTCTATAGATTCGGCAGAATATGTAATAATTAATATAAATGTAAAGGAAATACTGTGTTCAAGGTAGGACACCATTGAACTAGTAGAGGAAAAATAGGAATAAAGAAATTCAAATAGTAAGTACCAAACCGCCTTTAGTGTCTCGTGAATTTTATTACTCAACATATGAGTTTATTATTCCCAGACCTCTATCTGGGTAGAAATTAATTGTTTATAAAATTCTAAGTTTCGAAGTTGAGAGAGGCTACTAAGTCAAAGAAAATGTTTACCAGGATTGAATTAAAATATTTTTATTAAGAAATAAGTGTAAGAATGTTATAATACTGTAAGTAGAAACTTTCATAAAGAGCAGATTAGCTAGTTTTTATGGCGATCGATCTGTGGTGTACTACTTACGTGTTAATCTATGCATTACGGAGCTCCAACATAACCATCACTGCATTTGTAGCTAAAGCGAAACGTTCGTTGTGTACATTCAATGTAATAGTTACACGGTCGATTAGGAGGCTGCTATGCGGGAAAAAATATAGACAACATTGTCTCATTTTTGTGTTTATGATGACGTGGTGCTGTACCTAGCGAGGCGTTTACGTGTGAAATGCAGACAGAAAATATATCGTGTAGCGAAGCGTGAGCGAAATGCGAAGTTCATGTTTGACATGCGGTGCGTATTTATATTGCTCTGACGCAACAACTGACGTGGTGACTATATCAAACACGTATTTCACATTCTGTATAGAACGTGTCTGATTATCACACACGGCATTTCAACTAAGCGGCCATAAATAACGTCGTACAATTGCCAATACATGGAATGTAAGCTTTTGACTTCTCGCGAATATCCACTGCTATGTAGATGCCAAATGATTACTCAGGTTTTTAGCTGATGGGTCATTTACGGGATACGCCAATAGATTGGCTGCTATTCACTCATTCGTGTGTAACATAACGCGTGTGTAAAAAGGTTCACGTCAATCGGCCACTACCCCTTGGAACCACAAGGTCATCTTTGCTTCTGACCCTTGTATTTGTCAGCACCGTTGTCCGAGCGCAGGAGGAAAATGCAGACTGGGACAGCAAACGCATATACGTCAGTAATCTAACAAATGTAGAATTGGTTATTATTAGTCTCTATTTAGTTTCGTAAGAGATGTTATTTGAGTAGGTGACAGCATACATTAAAACTCCTCAATTGTCCGGAGGTATTGATGGTCATAGGTTCTCATTATGTTCTTTTCTAGCAAATGAATATTTTGTTTTCTTAAGACTGGTAGTCAATCCTACATTTCCACTAGCCCATCCAAGTGCGATGAATATCTCCTCCATTGCTTATCTGCATACGCAGCTGAATTAAAGGCTGAAGCATACAAAATTTCGAACGTCTTCCACCGAGCTTAGGTCTGGATCATAACGTATGTAGGAAGGGAATTAATCAGTTTCCCTGCATAATACTTTTTCATTGAAGTATAGATAAGATAATTTATGAAAATTAACTAACGTCAACTCACATGTTTTGCTTAGATCATTATCAACGTATGTTCGAGTTCAAGTAATCTGGGACTATCATCTCACTTGTCGGACGTGTGTATGGAATATGATCACTTTTTCTTGCAATATTTCAGTTATGTACCTTGCATCGATCTCGAAAACAAGTCGTTGACTTATGAGTTCTGAGAGACCATGCACCTAATAAGCTGAAAACCACGACATGTCAAGCTATACTGTACAGAAAAACACGTGTGTGTCACAGATAACATCAGGAGCGATCAAACATTTTTGTTTAAGAGCGTTGCTGCAGCGTATAGGCAATATAGCGCGACTCTGATGCGGTTATATAAGCACCAACATGTACGCAAGGGATTTGTGTGGATTTCGTGTCTTTCAGGCGTGCATGAAGTAAATGTGGTAACTTGAACTATAGCGACGTTATTAACAAATGCGTCCCAACGCAATCAAGTTGCCTTTATTATTTCCCTGGCTGCCGAAGGACAAACAGCCGCAGACGTCCATAGCGAAATGAAGAATGTGTATGGGGCAACATGTCTGTCGCAAACCACCGTTGTGAAATGGTGCACCAAGTCCCCTGCTGATAACGCACATCCCCATATCGCAAATGTCGTAACGCCGAAGTTACCCCAAGTGGGTGACACTCGAGCATCCGTCCCTATACTCCTAATCCCTCTTCATGCGCTTATCACACCTTCAGTCCCTTGAAAAAGGCTTTACTGGTCGACGATTCCTGTATTATCACGAAATAGGTGAAAAAGTGCCACTGGTATTATAAGCGAGTTGGTGTGTCAGTTATTGAAACAAAGGCGATTTTCGTTGTGACGAGGCGATATCTTTTCCCTAAGTTTCAATCATTCACTTTCTCCTCCAAATGTGAAAATATTTGGTTGACTTCCACCAATGTAAGGAAGAATGAACATCATGGTACCGTAAGAGAAAGCATAGCTCGCATAAAAGGATTTAAGTTTTCATTTTTCTCAAATGGTTCAAATGGCTCTGAGTACTATGGGACTTAACTTCTGGGGCCATCAGTCCCCTAGAACTGAGAACTACTTAAAACTAACCAACCTATGGACATAACACACATCCATGGCCGAGGCAGGATTCGAACCTGCGACCGTAGCGGTCGCGTTGTTCCAGACGGTAGCGCCTGGAACCGCTCGGCCATTCCGGGCGTCTCATTTTTATCAGTTGCTACACCGGCTTGTCAGCTTTCTCCTCAGAGTGCAAAATATTTCGATCACTCCCACCAATATAAGACGAAAAGAACATCCTGATAAAATGAGAGGAATCAGATCTCGTACAGATAACTTTAGAGTTTCATTTTTCTCACACGCTATTCGAGACTGGAACGGTCGAGAACCAGTCTGAAACTGATTCTATGAACCTCTGTCAAGCACATAGATGTGAATTGCAGAATAGTCGTCTAGCTGTAGTTGTAAGTTATTGGTATAAAATGTCAGTTTTTTTTTCAATAAAAAACTTAATATTTTCTCCGACTGTTGATTCGTCATTTCAACGGCGTCCACTAGGTATTCGAAGCGGTGATGTGCTGGTATCAAGAACAAAGCTAATGCGCGATATGCAGTCCGATAACAGTTTTTGTTCCTGATAATAGTACTCAACGAAACAAAATTCCGAGAAGTAGAACGGATTAATAAAAGAAAAACAGAAGCACTGAGTCTGTGATACATTTTGAGAACCGGTGACGCTGCGCTACTGGTGCGAGATGGTTACTCCGCTGGGCGTAACTACAGAAGAGACGACGCGGTCAGGACGGCTCAAGTCGGCATTCTGTATGCAGAACTGCTGGCTCTGCTCCATGTGCTGCGAGGCGTTTACTTTAACTTGGCAGTTGCTCGGAAGCGAAGACGCGTGTCCGGCGCCACAGTGCAATACTATGTCGCAGGCAGCTCCGATCACCAGCCGCGCCGCACATGCAGGGCACAGGGATCACATCAATGGAAAAGATGGTCGTAAACATTAAAATATGCATCCGTTGTTATCACCATCTGCTCACTGAGGAGGTTTTACGATTCCTTCCATTTCGTAACAAATTTTCGATTCTTCTAAAATCGTTTTTCCCAAAAGGGGATGTGATTTTGAAAACTCTAACCAGCAATAGATATGATACTGCGTGAAGAGTTTGACAGAGCACTGAAAGACTTAAGTCGAAACAAGGCCCCGGGAGTAGACAACATTCCATTTGAACTACTGACAGCCTTGGGAGAGCCAGTCCTGACAAAACTCTAACATCTGGTGAGCAAGATGTATGAGACAGGCGAAATTCCCTCAGACTTCAAGAAGAATACAATAATTCCAATTCCAAAGAAAGCAGGTGTTGATAGATGTGAAAATTACCGAACTATCAGTTTAATAATTCACAGCTGCAAAATACTAACGCGAGTTCTTTACAGACGAATGGAAAAACTGGTAGAAGC
Source organism: Schistocerca nitens (assembly GCF_023898315.1). Classification (NCBI taxonomy): domain Eukaryota; kingdom Metazoa; phylum Arthropoda; class Insecta; order Orthoptera; family Acrididae; genus Schistocerca; species Schistocerca nitens. Next base: position 1,030,414,088 of record NC_064614.1, read on the forward strand.
CGACCTCGGGGAAGATCAGTTTGGATTCCGTAGAATTCCGTGAGGCAATATTGATCCTACGACTTATCTTAGAAGCTAGATTAAGGAAAGGCAAACCTACGTTTCTAGCATTTGTAGACTTAGAGAAAGCTTTTGACAATGTTAACTAGAATACTCTCTTTCAATTTCTGAAGGTGGCAGGGGTAAAATACAGGGAGCGAAAGGCTATTTACAATTTGTACAGAAAGCAGATGGCAGTTATAAGAGTCGAGGGACATGAAAGGGAAGCAGTGGTTGGGAAGGGAGTGAGACGGGGTTGTAGCCTCTCCCCGATGCTGTTCAATCTGTATATTGAGCAAGCAGTAAAGGAAACAAAAGAAAAGTTCGGAGTAGGTATTAAAATCCATGGAGAAGACATAAAAACTTTGAGGTTCGCCGATGACATTGTAATTCTGTCAGAGACAGCAAAGGACTTGGAAGAGCAGCTGAACGGAATGGACAGTGTCTTGAAAGGAGGATATAAGATGAACATCAACAAAAGCAAAAACGAGGATAATGGAATGTAGTCGAATTAAGTCGGGTGATGCTGAGGGAATTAGATTAGGAAATGAGACACTTAAAGTAGTAAATGAGTTTTGCTATTTGGGGAGCAAAATAACTGATGATGGTCGAAGTAGAGAGGATATAAAATGTAGAATGGCAATGGCAAGGAAAGCGTTTCTGAAGAAGAGAAATTTGTGAACATCGAGTATAGATTTAAATGTCAGGAAGTCGTTTCTGAAAGTATTTGTATGGAGTGTAGCCATGTATGGAAGTGAAACATGGACGATAAATAGTTTGGACAAGAAGAGAATAGAAGCTTTCGAAATGTGGTGCTACAGAAGAATGCTGAAGATTAGATGGGAAGATCACATAACTAATGAGGAGGTATTGAATAGAATTGGGGAGAAGAGGTGTTTGTGACACAACTTGACTAGAAGAAGGGATCGGTTGGTAGGAAATATTCTGAGACATCGAAGGATCACCAGTTTAACATTGGAGGGCAGCGTGGAGGGTAAAAATCGTAGAGGGAGACCAAGAGATGAATACACCAAGCAGATTCAGAAGGATGTAGGCTGCAGTAGGTACTGGGAGATGAAGAAGCTTGCACAGGATAGAGTAGCATGGAGAGCTGCATCAAACCAGTCTCAGGACTGAAGACCACAACAACAACAACAACAACAACCAGCAATGGTCTGATTTATATTTTCCGTAGTTTCTTCATGTCATTTTGAATGAAAGATAACGTAGATTAAAACTGTGGGCTGGACCGAGACTCGAAGTCGGGACCTTTGCTTTTCGCGGGCAAGTGCTCTACCATCTGAGCTACCCAAGCACAACTCGCAACCCGTCCTCACAGCTTCAGTTCTGCCAGTACCTCGTCTCCTAACTTCCGATCTTCACAGAAGCTCTTCTGTGAATCTTGCAGAACTAGCATCCCTGCACCGCTGCAGAGCGAAAATCTCATTCTGGAAGCATCCCCCAAGCTGTGGCTGAGCCATGTCTCCGCAATATCCTTTCTACCAGGGGTGCTAGTTATTCAAGTTTCGCAGAAGAGCTTCTGTGAATTTTGGAAGGTAGGAGACGAGGTACTGGCAGAATCGAAGCTGTGAGGGTGTCTCGCGAGTCGTGCTTGGGTAGCTCAGATGGTAGAGCACTTGCCCGCGGAAGACAAAAGTCACGATTTCGAGTCTCGGTCCGCCACACAGTTTTAATCTGCCAGGAAGTTTCATTTCACTGCACACTCCGCTGAAGAATGAAAATCTCATTCTGCAAGATAACGTAGTTCCTATTATTAGATGACAGCGGATTTTCTTACCACATTTTTGCACATTGTGGTTATAATTAATCTTCTGCTACTTGAGCCAGTGTAGACGGAAGACAATTTACCATACGAGTAGCCAACATCGTAGCAATGCTGTTCAGACTGCGTAATGCAGGATTTGAATTTTGTTAGTGGTGTTAACATGATGATTCGTCGTTAGGCGCCGGTACTGGTTCATCGACTTGCGGTTGAAACACAAGCATTAGTGTGCATTACAGCCGCTGACAGTAAACATGAATCTGGAGAAGGTGACCAGAGATGTGCTCGTGAAGTTGTTTTAACAAAATAACAAGAATAGTGCTGCTGCTCATCGCCAATATGGACGCATTACGGTGAGGTTCTCTTTGGGGAACGGGGTTGAACAACGTGATTCGAAAGTTCGAATGAACGGGGGATTTGGGAATTGTCCCTGAGAGAGGCCAACGGCCAACTGGGCTAAAATTTTTTAAAGAAGTTACTGTTGCCATGGCTGAGAATGCTCGGCGCACTGTGCGATCTTCACGTAGAGCAACTGCAGTGTGACGGCTACTGAACGCTCCACGGTCCACCGTTCGAAAAGTGCGGCGACCAAAAGTGAAATGCTATCTCTAGTGCTCTTCAGGGTTTTCATAGATGCAGTTGGTCGTCACACTGACAAATATTTGTAATCTGGAAAGTAAGCATTGTACACAATTTACAAATATTACTTTCGCATGTGGCAATTAAAACGTATTTCTTATTTAATTAATTAATTAATTTATTTATTGTTCCGTGGGATCAAATGAAGGAGAAGTCTCCATGGTCATGGAACGAGTCAATACATGAAATTATAACAAGGTAGTAGAAACAGATAAAATTAAATATAAGAGACGTATTCAGGCGCCAATTCGTAAGTTTAAATAAAGAAAATCAACAATGTAACACCGGAATCAGCTTAAGTTTTCAGCTCTTCCAGGAGCTCCTCGACAGACTAGGAGTGAGCCATGAGGAAACTCTTCAGTTTAGACTTAAAAGTGTTCGGGCTACTGCTAATATTTTTGAGTTCTTGTGGTACATTTTTGAAAATGGATGCTGCAGAATAGTGCACTCCTTTCTGCACAAGGGTCAAGGAAATGCATTCCACATGCAGATTTGATTTCTGCCTAGTATTAACCGAGTGAAAAGCTGCTAACTCTTGGGAATAAGCTAATATTGCTAACAACAAACGACATTAAAGAAAATATATACTGTGAGGGCAATGTCAGAATTCCCAGACTATTGAATAGCGGTCTACAAGGGGTTCTCGAACTTACACCCCATAAAGCTCGAACAGCCCGTTTTTGAGCCAAAAATACCCTTTTTGAATCAGAAGAATTACCCCAAAAAATAATACCATATGACATAAGCGTGTGAAAATATGCTAAGTAGACTACTTTTCGTGTTGAGCTGTCACCTTATTTCAGATACTGCTCTAATGGTAAATAAAGCAGCATTTAATTTCTGAACAAGATCGTGAACATGGGCTTTCCACAACAGCTTACTATCTATCCGAACGCCTAGGAACTTGAACTGTTCCGTCTCGCTTATAATATGCCCATTCTGTCTGATCAAAATATCGGTTCTTGTTGAATTGTGAGAAACTGTAAAAACTGAGTCTTACTGTGATTTAGCATCAAATTATTTTCCACAAGCCACGAACTTATTTCATGAACTACATTATTTGATAATGTTTCAATATTACACACAAGATCCTTCACTACCAAGCTGGTGTCGTCAGCAAACAGAAATATTTTTGACTCACCTGTAATACTAGAAGGCATATCATTTATATAAATAAGAAACAGCAGTGGTCCCAGCACCGACCCTTGCGGAGCGCCCCACTTAACAGTTCCCCATTGGGACTGAACATCACTAACACTCTCAATATTGCAGAGAATTACCTTCTGCTTTCTGTTCTTAAAGTAAGAGGCGAACCAATTGTAAGCTATTCCCCTTACTCCATAATGGTCCAACTTCTGCAGTAATATTTTGTGGTCAACACAGTCAAAAGCCTTCGTTAAAACAAAGAAAACACCTAGCGTTCGCAACCTTTCATTTAATCCATCCAAAACCCCACAGACAAAAGAGAATATAGAATTTTCAGTTGTTAAACGATTTCTAAAACCAATGGTTTATTCGTTATTTCTCTTCCGCATGTCCTTAGAAATGTTTCAACAAAGTTTCGTTTGATCATTATTTTCTCATGGAGGTCCTCCCAAACAGCGAAAATTTGTGACCGCTCTACGTACCTGAGTACGCGCTCTATCTGTATTAACCAAGGTCAGCGGATTATTACATTATCTTCTGACTTTATATGCCCATTATCTTTCGCCAGCACTGTAAGACGTATTTTTGTGGATGCGGCACAAAGACAGCTAGCAAGCCCTAGTGGAACTTTGCTAACTGCTACTGACGGCGGTACTATGCTACGTCTAGTTTTGTAGTACAAAAAGTTCCTAGCGTAATCTGAGAAAAATAAAAATGGTACACGAAACGTTTCGCAATCTGTATTGTTTATCACTAAAGAAGGGAAAATACAGTTAAAAATAACAGTAAAGTGTTGGAAATATTTCCATGACGTACTGTCGTGCCTCAATGCAAATTCCGCCCTTCGTCTGGCTGTAGTGGGAGCGTTCGCCCCGTGTTACTATTGTCGCTGACGGACGTTGCCTCGGATATTGTACTCCGCCTCAATACCTCCCCGCCGCTTTCTAGTTGATTAGATGTGTTTCGTAGAGCGATTGTTATTTTCTTACACAATTCTATATCTTTCTCCTGTGAACGTCATTGCTGCATCTCAGAAGAGTAGTGCTCCCACACAACAGCACAGAAACCACACTACGTCCTCCAAGGCAGGAACTTAGAGAAACACGTGCAGTTCGTGCAACGACAGCATTTATCCACTGGAAAATAGAGTCTAGATTATAAGGACTATAAAGAATACTATTCTCTTTGAATACACACACATATAACCCCCCCCCCCCCCCACACACACACACAGCGTGTCTCGTTATTATTAACAAACCTATTGCGAGTAGTTTCCTTTTGATATATAAATAGGGAAACAGTATGCAATGCGGTCTATTGAGATTTTTTCAACTTGACGGACTCCTTTAAAGGTGTTTACTTTCGATTTGTTACTGCGGTACATACCCGCCAGGTTAGTCGAGAGTGGTAACGCGTTGTTTCCCTGGACCCGGGTAGACGCGCCGGCCCCGGATCGAATCTGCCAGCGGATTACTGACGACGGCCGGTATGCTGACCAGTCTGGATGTGGTTTTTAGGCGGTTTTCCACATCCCACTAGGTGAATACCGTGCTGGTCCCCACGTCCAGCCTATCTCATGGCCTACACTAGACGCAGACAGCTGGGGTACGCTAATTCTGTCCCAGGTGGTTCAGGGTGGCATCCAGCCGCCCTCTGACGCTAACATCGCCAAATCTATAGGAACAAGGCCGACCCCGTGTTGTAGTGGGATGAAGGCCCGAAGCAAATGATCAGTTACACAAGTAAAAATTGGAAAACAAAAATTAATTTAGAGGTAAATATTAGATTTACTCGATACCACACAAAATGGTGTCAAGGAAAGCGGATAAAATAAAACCACTAATGGCTAGGGCTCTGTAATCCTGGGTAACAAGCAAATTTACATCACATGTTAGGAAGCTGTGCATAAAAAGTTACAATAAAGCTCATATTACAGGAATTTGGATCGGTTTCTTAATTCGTACTTTATTGCCCAAATATCTTTCGACACCTTTAGAGCTTAATCAGTACGACCGTATGTTGTCAGAAAATAGAATACATTATTTTACGTGAAAATTCAATATTGTAAAATTGGACCCAAGACATATTTCTATTTTGTAATCTTTTACCTTCATTTCTAGACAGACTTTCTAGGACTTTATTAGTTAATGAAGATCCTAAACGGCCTAATTATCCAGAGATCAAGGTAAAATATTACAATATACACTGAAGCGCCAAAGAAAATGGTGTTGGCAGGTGCATTCAAATACAGAGATATGTGAATAGGCAGAATACGGCACTGCGGTCGGCAACGCCTATGTAAGACAAGAAGTATCTGGTGCGGTTGTTAGATCGATTACTGCTGCTACAATGGCAGGTTGTCAAGATTTAAGTGAGTTCGAACGTGGTGTTAGAGTTGGCGCAGGAGCGATGGGACACAGCCCTCCAAGGTAGCGATGAAGTAGCGATTTTTCCATACGACCATTTCACGAATGTACCGTGAATATCAGGAATCCGGTGAAACATCAAATCTCCGACATCGCTGCGGCCGGAAAACGATCCTGCAAGAACGGGACCAACAACGACTGAAGAGAATCGTTGAAAATGACAGAAGTGCAGCCCTTCCGCAAATTGCTGCACCTTTCAATGCTGGGCCATCAACAAGTGTCAGCGTGCGAACCATGCGATGAAATATCATCGACATGGGCTTCCGGAGCCGAAGGGCCGCTCTCCCTGTATCCTTGACGACTGCACGACACAAAACTTTACAACTCGCCTGGGACTGCCAGCACCGACACTGGACAGTTGATCACTGGAAACATGTTGCCTTGTCGGACGAGTCTCGTTGCATATTGTATTGAGCGGATGGACTTGTACGGGTGTGGAGACAACCTCACGAATCCATGGACCCTGAATGGTATCCCGGATACATCTAGATACGACTCTGACAAGTGACACGTACGTAAGCTTCATGTCTGATCACCAGCATCCATTCATGTCCATTGTGGACTCCGACGAATTTGGACGAATCTAGCAGGACAATGCGACACGGCACCCCACACGTCCAGTATTGCTACCGAGTGGCTCCAGGAACATTCTTCTGAGTTTAAACACTTCCGCTGGCGATGAAGCTCCCCAGACTTGAACATTATTGAGCATATCTGGAATGCCTTGCACCATGCTGTTAAGAAGACATCTCCACCCGCTCGTACTCTTATGGATTTATGGAAAGTCCTGAAGGATTCATGGTGTCGATTTCATCCAGTACTACTTCAGACATCAGTCGAGGCCATGCCACGTCTTGTTGCAGCACTTTTGCGTGCTCATAGGGGGCCCTACACGATGTCAGGCAGGAGTACCAGTCTCTTCCGCTTTTCAGTGTATAATATTGTCATATGCAAAAACACGATGTTTTTGTGAAAGTAGGTGCTGAATCAGTAAAATCATATTTTCGTTCGATTGTAATTTAGACTCGTGAAAAAATTTCGTGGCAATATTTTGTGATTACCTACAATGGGTATCGTTGACCTAGTCGTGTAGTACTGTAACCTCTTTTCTTCTAGATGGAGGAATAAGAAAGTATGAAAAGCATTCACGATTTCAGTCACTAAGTTTCAACACTCGATGCATATATTCGCATTATATTCGTGTCCATATTGACGATCGATTATTTTCTTGGTCGGTGTGGAGCCTAATTTGAAATGCAGTCTTACCTTACCGTGTGTGTGTGTGTGTGTGTGTGTGTGTGTGTGTGTGTGTGTTCTACGTTTCAAAATTTCACGGAGAAACTTTGATAGGATGTAGAAGGTGTCTTGACGGAGAAAATGAGGATAGGAACCCATTTCCCGAAACGTCATCCAACGACGCTACAGAGCGTCGAATTTATATGTACCAGCGCCTGAAGACGTGATGATGTTACAAACTTTCATGGGTGATGGAGGAGAATATACAGGGTGAGTCACCTAACGTTACCGCTTGATATATTTCGAAAACCACATCAAATACTGACGAACCGATTCCACAGACCGAACGTGAGGAGAGGAGCTAGTGTAATTGTTTAATACAAGCCATACAAAAATGAACGGAAGTATGTTTTTTAACACAAACCTACGTTTTTTTAAATGGAACCCTGTTAGTTTTGTTAGCACATCTGAACATATAAACAAATACGTAATCAGTGCCGTTTGTTGCATTGTAAAATGTTAATTACATCCGGAGATATTGTAACCTAAAGTTGACGCTTGAGTACCACTCCTCCGCTGTTCGATCGTGTGTATCGGAGAGCACTGCAACATACATCGCGTTTCTACAGAATGATCTGCCAACGTTGCTCGAAAATGTCCCACTGGAAACGCGTCGACGTATGTGGTATCAGCATGATGGTGCACCTGCACATTCCGCAATTAACACTAGGCTGACCCTTGACAGAATGTTCGACGGGCGTTTCATAGGACGTGGAAGACGCATAAATTGGCCAGCCCGTTCTCCTGATCTTTCACCTCTGGACTTCTTTCTGTGGGGTACGTTAAAGGAGAATGTGTACCGTGATGTGCCTACAACCCCAGAGGATATGAAACAATGTATTGTGGCAGCCTGCGGCGACATTACACCAGATGTACTGCGGCGTGTACGACATTCATTACGCCAGAGATTGCAATTGTGTGCAGCAAATGATGGCCACCACATGGCAAATGATGGCCACATTCATTACGCCAGAGATTGCAATTGTGTGCAGCAAATGATTGGCCTGACATGTCGGGACACACTCTATTCCACTCCGTAATTGAAAACGGAAACCACGTGTGTACGTGTACCTCACCCCTCATGGTAATGTACATGTGCGTCAGTGAAAAAGACCAATAAAGGGGTGTTAGCATGCGGACGTAATGTGCTGTTCCAGTCTCTTCTGTACCTATGGCCCGTTACCGTTCCCTTCGGATCCCTACGTAATTCGGTGCTATCCGATACACACGATCGAACAGCGGAGGAGTGGTACTCAAACGTCAACTTTAGGTTACAATATCTCCGGATGTAATCAACATTTTACAATGCAACAAACGGCACTGATTACGTATTTGTTTATATGTTCAGATGTGCTAACTAAACTAACGGGGTTCCATTTAAAAAAAACGTAGGTTTGTGTTAAAAAACATACTTCCGTGAATTTTTGTGTGGTTTGTATTAAACAATTACACTAGCCCCTCTCCTCACGTTCGGTCTGTGGAATCGGTTCGTCAGTATTTGATGTGGTTTACGAAATATATCCAGCGGTAACGTTAGGTGACTCACCCTGTATATATAAATCTGAGTTCAGGGACTGTGGTCCGGAAACGAACGAGTCGAAATTTATAAGCTAAAATCATTCTGATATTTTTGGCAGGAAATTCATGTTCCTATGCTGTTGTTGCTAAGACTGTAGGATAGGTAACCTTCAACACTTTTAGTATGGATCAAAACAAGAAAAAAGGTGTCCAGAACATGGGCTCTAAAATGCGAACCTAAGGAGCTACTGAGAAACATGTCCTCTATTGGATATGTGCTAAAATATCTTAAGATATGCAATTTAAAGCCCAGGTTTACTTACATTTTACCTTGTTTTTGTCCATACTACCACCACTGAAAGTTACCTACACTACAATCCTAGGAACAACAGTGCCGGTACTTGTATTCCACTGCCAGAGGTAACAGAACGATTTTCTCTTATAACTTTCGACTCCCGTTCGTTTCTGAACCATGGTCCGTGACCTCAGATTGATACATTTATCCTTCTACTTCATACCTGAAAGTTTTTAACATCAATACGGGATCAACGTTTATATACACACACACAAGGCGCTCGGAAATTCTTATTACAGAAAATGTTCAAATGTGTGTGAATTCTTAAGGGACCAAACTGCTGAGGTCATTGGTCCCTAAGCCTATACACGACTTAACCTAACTTAAACTAACTTACGCTAAGAACATCACACACACCCATGCCCGAGGGGGACTCGAACATCCGATGGAGGGAGCCGCCCGGACCGTGACAAGGCGCCCAAGACCGCGTTGCTACCCCGCGCGGCCTTGTTATAGACTTCTAAGACTAGCAGGAGGGAGTATGTAATATTTTGACTAGGAATCATGTCCGGAAACGTACTATTTCCGTTCTACGACGGACTGAATTCAGATGTTTAAGTCAGAATTAGGTTTGACCTTCTACAATTATTACGTAACAATACGAAACAAAATATAATCAAACATCCATTTATCGCTTAAGCAAATTTGCTTGTATCAAGATTTAAAAATGGCATTTAATGTATCGGAGTCGTACAAGAATTGGATAGGTCTCGCAACAAGGCAGACGGTAGCTGACGTTAGGTGACTCTCTGACGTAGTGGTGGTGGTGGTAAGTTCCTACGGGGCCAAACTGCTGAGGTCATCGGTTCCTAGGTTTACACATTACTGAATCTAACTTTAAACTAATTTACGCTAAGGACAAAACACACACACACACACACGCACACACACACACACAACCATGCCCGAGGAAAAACTCGAGCCTTCGACGGGGGGAGCGGACGCGAAGCAAGGCAAGGCGCCTCTGAAGTAGCATACATCATGTCTACCCCATTGCACACCAGGAGAAATATCCCTGAAACGTTAATCTTTCCCTAACCAGATGTGGACACGTTACAGATCTGAACTGAAACGGTCGTAGAAGGGAATTAGTAAGTTTTGTGAAATGGGTTCCTACTCAAAATGCTATCTGCTCACTCCGCTCTACAAGTCCTAGAAGCTTGCAACGGAAATGTCCGAACACACTGCATACATGCGCTGACGCCCGGAACTTCGACGCCCTGTAGTGTCGATGGATGTCGTTCCGGACACAGTTTCCCATCCTCTGTCGATGTAGTTTTGAAACATCGTATACATATAGTATACCTGTAGATGTGACTGCATTGGTACTCCAGTAAGTATGCACAACAGCCTTAAGGACTCATTTCTAGCAAGTAGATAAATGGACAGTGGACGCTACTAGCGTGTAACAGTTTGACAATTTATGGCGAAAGGAAGCGTGTACGGATGGCCGAGACACGGGCACACTTGATCAGTGCGTCCGGTCAGAAGGCTGGCTTCCCTCTGCAATTAAAAATAAAAAAGCGATTGGAGGAATCAACGATGAACTTGAACGCGTGTCATGTGACATCCGGCCAGACCAAATGACACGAAAAAAGGGGGTTAAGACAACGGCTTGCGTTAAGTGCGAGATCAGGGTTGAGTCCCAGTCCCGCGAAAACTTTCAACTTTTCACTTCGAATTATTTCGTCGCGCGATTGCGATTAGCGTCGGTCTTTGCTTCGAAATCTTACTTTAGTTCTCTCAACTAACATTGATAATGTGACTCGAGGCGGTCCTCCACGGTCGAAAATACCACCAGTCGTTCGTTAACTAAAAACTGTGCACATTAGCTGTTTAAATGTAACAGCTCCAAACGCGATACATTTGGCCTATATGCATCCATTATGACCGAGAAACAAGGCACCCCCTTCCTCGTCCCTACCTGCAGCACCGTCATGGCATCAAAGTTGGGCAAGAGACAGCCATGAATGGACTCTGAATACATGATCTCGAATTCCTTTCATCGACTAATTTAGGGTTTTCTTCGATGACATCTGTGGAGGCAACCACGAACGAATGTACGTCTTAATCCCAGTGTTTCAGCAGAGATGACTAAGTCGTGTTTTGAGCACGTATCGAGAGTGCGCTTCGGTCACCTCCAATTACTGTCAGAGGTAGTTTGCGGTTAGTGTAGTATCGAGAGAGGCTACTGCAACCTATTTTCAACCTCAGTGCCGAAGATTGAGTCACTCTTGGGTAGCAATATAGAGACCGCCTATGGGCAGAATAGCAAGGAGGGTCCAAGCAAGTTGCAGTGCACTGGCTGCAGCAACATGGCACTGTGTGTTATCCAGCAGCAGATTTTCGTTGCGGATACGTCTACAGCTACAACGGTGAGACAAAACATTATGACAGCCTGCTAAAAGGAAAAGAAATACATGAATGATTCTGCATGTCCGGAGCGCTACAGTTTGTTGGAGGTCTATTCAGTGTATGTGATTACCCAGGAATTCATTTTATCGAGCAACCTTCAGGCTATTTCTCTAGCGTTCCATTGTCGAACGGCGCGCGGGAAGAACGAGCACTTGTACCTGTCCTTTCTATCTCTCACATTTTTTATTTTATTATCACGGTCATTTCTCCCTATATAGGTAGGCACAAAAAGAATTTTTTCGCAACCGGAGGAAAAAGCTGGTATTGAAACTTCACGAGACGACCCTGGCGCACCGAAAAATGCTTTTGTTTTAATGATAGCAACACAAATTGGCGTATCACGTCCGTAGCAGACTCTCCCCTTTATCGCGATAGTACAAAATGAGTTGCTTTTCTCTGAACTTTTTCGATGTCCTCGGTCAGTCCTATCTGTACGCACCCGGTAGCTGAATGGTCAGCGTGACGGGTGGTCAGTACTCTGGGCCCGGGTTCGATTCCCTGCTGGGTTGGGGAATTTTTTCCGCTCGGGACTGGGTGTTGTGCTGTCATCATCACCCTATCATCCTCAACGACTGCAGGTCGCCGAAATGGCGTCCAATTGAAAGACCGGCACCCGGTGAACGGTCTGCCCGACGGGGGGCCCTAACCATACGAATAAATAAATAAAATAGTCCTATCTGATGCGGATCCTACACGTCCAGCAATACTCTAGAAGAGGACAACAAATATGGTGTAACCAGCCTCTTTCGCAGACCTGTTACACTTGTAAGTAGGCTGTTTAGGTTTTTATGTTGGTAACACCATGTAGCGCTCTATATGAAGAAGTAGGCTGTTTAGGTTCTTATATTGGTAACGCCGCCGCCACGTAGCGCTCTGTATGAAAATCACTGGCTGTGCTGTGTGCAGTCTGTAGCTGGTTGGCATTGTTGTAATACTCGCCATTGTAGCATTGGGCATTTGGCTGTTTACAGCGCGTAGCGTTGCGCAGTTGGAGGTGAGCCGCCAGCAGTGGTGGATGTGGGGAGAGAAATGGCGGAGTTTTGAAGTTTGTAAGACTGGATGTCATGAACTGCTATGTATATTATAATTTTTCAACACTATTAAGGTAAATACATTGTTTGTTCACTATTAAAATCTTTCATTTGCTGACTATGCCTATCGGTAGTTAGTGCCTTCCGTAGTTTGAATCTTTTATTTAGCTGGCAGTAGTGGCGCTCGCTGTATTGGAGTAGTTCGAGTAACCAAGATTTTTGTGAGGTAAGTGATTTGTGAAACGTATAGGTTAATGTTAGTCAGGGCCATTCTTTTGTAGGGATTTTCGAAAGTCAGATTGCGTTGCGCTAAAAATATTGTGTGTCAGTTTAAGCACAGTCTTGTATAATTGTTCAAAGGGGACGTTTCACACTTTCTAAGTGCTCTGGCAATAAATCGCCGTCTTCGGTTTGCTTTCCCTTCCCCACAGCATTATCTATCTGATCGTTCCAACTTAGGTTACTGGTAATTGTAAACGTCAACTGTTTAGTTGAATTTACAGCCTTTAGATTTGTGTGATTTATCGCCTAACCGAAATTTAGCGAATTTATTCCGGTACTCTTGTGGATGACGTCGGACTTATAGTTATTTAGTCTCAATTGCCGTTTTTAGCACCATACTGATATCTTTTCTAAATCATGTTGCAATTGATTTTGATCGTCTGGTGACTTTACAAGACAGTAAATGACAGCATCATTAGTGAACAATCTACGAGGCCTGCTCTTACGTGGAAAGACGCGTACTACCGAACACACTGCGGTCATTTTGGTTATTGCTTTGTTTTTAGCTGTCAGTAATGCTTTCCTGTTGCTTCAGGCTTATTTTTTCATTCCCTACTCCCTTGCACGCATGTTCAGAGATATGTACAGTATTGGTACATGACTTCTATGTGAGCACTTTATGTAGGGTGTCAGCTATGGAAATACCACACTCGGAACATTTCGTTAGCGTTTATACTTATCGAAACGAAGTATCTTTCCAAGAGGCAAGTAATTTACCGTGTTGGCTTCAGTTGTATGTTTGGATGTGGCGCATATGGTACACAGCCAGCACCTTGTTGCATACCCAACATAAGAAAAACAAGAGAAGTACGAGTAGGACTCGCATTCTGCGGGTCCGTACAAACTTAATTATGTGTATTAATAATAATAATAATAATAAATAATAGAAGTAATAATAACAATAATAATTTTGTGTTGCTCACTGACCGTACAGATCTTTCTGTTGGACACTACTTCGGCGGCTTGCGTGTTCCTGACCTACCCCTTTTATCCAACCATTAAATGGGACCTACAGTTTAGCGTGGACTCGGTACCGCGTGTTCCTGCTGGTGACTTCTCACACAGTTCAGATACGAAGGATAGGATAAAACGAAGACTGAATAATCCGTGATCCGACGGAGATCCGATCCCAGCGCCAATGGATTTCTAGGCCTGCACTTTACTGCTACACCACCTGGCGCGACATCCGTATAGATATTTCAGATTTTTACGGATAAATTTGGGAGTACTAAATTGTGTAATTGCATTCACTTACAAGTTTAAATTCTTCACGCAGCCAAGGGATCATAGACAATATGTGACATAAATTTCAACTTGCTACCTCCGCCCGTGCACGAGGAAAGGAGGTCTTAACAGTCGGGCAGACAGAGACAGACAATAACCATTAGGATTCTATTTTTATCGACTGAGGAAAGGAATATTAAAAATAGCTGAATGGCTTCCCAGAGCACACAGTAGTTGGCAAGAGATCTCGATAACGCAGTGTGGTAACTGGCAACAGAAATCAGTTATCTTAGGTTATTGAGGGAGAAAGAGTAATGAACACATTAACTGGTCCTGAAGGGAATTACTATATTATAATGTATACGTGCCCACACGAATAGTAAACGGTTGAGAAAACACACTTGACCTCTAAGCTACAAATAACCCTGAGTTAATAACGAGCATGAAACCGAATACAAGATTAAAGAACACAGGGTTGTCGTAGCGGATTGTATATTGTAACCCCGAAATCCTCGTAAAATAAACGAAAAATATACTTATTCAAAAATCAGATAAAACTTCATTTAGCACCTTCCTGACTGAGAATCTCCACTTCTTCCAAATTAACAATGCAAGTGTAGAACAGACGTGGCTTGAATTCAAAGAAATAGTATTGACAGAAATTAAGAAAATGTTCAAAAGTCTGTGAATTCCTAAGGGACCCAACTGCTGGGATCATCGGTCCCTAGACTTACACACTACTTAAACTAACTTATGCTAAGAACAAAACACACACACACACACACACACACACACACACACACACACACACCAATGCCCGAGGGAGGACTCGAACCCCCGGCGCGAGGGGCTGCGCAATCCGTGGCATGGTGTTTCAAACCACGGGGCCACTCACTACGGCTACAGAAATTAAGAGATTTATTAACAAACGACGGAGCTGATCCCCATTGGCACAAAAAACGTGTCAGAACACTGTTTCAGAGATAACGGGAAAAGTATGCCAAATTTAAACGAACGTAAAATCTCCAAGATTGGCGATCTTGTACAGAATCTCGAAAATTGGAGCGGACTTCAATGCGAGATCCTTCTAATAGCTTCCAGAACAAAATTTTGTCTCGAAACCTGGTAGAAAATCCAAAGAGTTTCCGGTATTATGTAAAGTATGCTAGCGGCAAGACACAATCAATGCGTTCTCTGGGCGACACAGTGGAAATACTACCGACGACAGTGCTGTCAAAGCCGAGTTACGAAACACAGCCTCCCAAAACTTCTTCATATAGAAGATACAGTAAATATCTCAGAATTCTTATCAAGTACAGGTGCCAACATGGTTAACTTATAAGTAGAAACCCTCAGAGTAGTGAAGTAACTTAAATCACTTAATAAAGGCAAGTCTTACAGTCCAGAGTATTCTGATGTAGTACCTCCATATTTAACAACCATATAGAACCGCTCAACCGCTCTCTCGACGAAAGATCCGTACACAAAGACTGGAAAGTTGCACACGTCATACCATTACTGAAGATAGGTAGTAAATTACAGGCCCATATCATTTACATGGTCTAGGGGTATCGTCTGTGATTCATAATCAAAACAGATAGGGGTAGTGTCTTTCATTTATAATCAAAACGTCTTCGGTCCCGGGTTCGAATCCCACCGGTGTTTAAATTTTGATTAAGAATCAGCACTGGCGGCCGAAGACTTCCGGCATAACTTCACCCTCATTCTCCCAACGTCCTTGTCAAAGAGGGCGGAGAAGCGGACAGAGGTTCATTGCACTCTCTCGTCATAGGAGTGGAAAACTGCCCCTAAAGGCGGAAGAATCATCAATGATGAACGTCATGAGGATGCAGAAGGCAATGTAAACCACTGCAATAAAGACATGTAAGGTGTATCTACAGGACACGTGGCCTGTCGTTGAAGAAATGTCTCTCCATTGGCAAAAGATTCCGAAATAGCCCCCCACTCGGATCTCCGGGAGGGGAATACCAAGAGGGAGATTACCATGAGAAAAAGATTGAAAAAACAACGAAAGGATAATGTTCTACGAGGCAAGGCGTGAAATGTCAGAAGCTTGGACGTAATGGGGAAAGAAGAAAATCTGAAAAGGGAAATGCAAAGGCTTAATCTACGAGTAGATATAGTAGGGGTGAGTAAAGTGAAGTGGAAAGAAGACAAGGATTTCTGGTCAGACGAGTATAGCGTAATATCAGTAGCAGCAGAAAATGGTATAACGGGAGTAGGATTCGTTATGAATTTGAAGGTAGATCAGAGGGTGTGTTACTGTGAACAGTTCAGTGATAGTGTTGATCTTATCAGAATCGACAGCAAACCAACACCGATAACGATAGTTAAGGTATACATGCCGCAAGCTGAAGAGATAGATAAGTGTATGAGGATCTTGAAAGGGTAATGCAGTAATGCAGCATGGAAAGGGGGATGAAAATCTTATAGTCATACAGGATTGGAATGCAGTTGTAGGGGAAGGAGTAGAAGAAAAGGTTACAGGAGAATATGGGTTTGGGACAAGAAATGAGAGAGGAGAAAGACAAATTAAGTTCTCTAACAAGTTTCAGCTAGTAATAGCGAATACTCTGTTCAAGAATCACAAGAGGAGGAGGTATATTTGGAAAAGGGCGGGTGATACGAGAAGATTTCAGTTAGATTACATCATGATCAGATAGGGATTCCGTGCCTAGGAGCAGATATAGACTCAGATCAAGAATATGGTATTGATGATGAGCAGGCTGAAGTTTAAGAGATAAGTCAGGAAGTATCAACACGCAGAGAAGTGGGATACCGAAGTATTAAGGCTGTAGAAACAATGACAAGGAAAAGCTCAGCAGGCAGTACAATTGAAGAAGAATGGACATATCTAAAAAGGGCCATCACGGAAGTTGGGAAGGATACCAGAGGTACAAAGACGGTAGCTGCAAAGGAACCAAGCATAACAGAAGAAATACTTCAGTTGACTGATGAGAGGAGAAAGTACAAAAATGTTCCGGAAAACTCAGGAATACAGAAAAACAAGTCGCTGAGGAATGAAATAAATAGGAAGTGCAGGGAAGGTAAGACGACATGGCTGCAGGAAAAATGTGAAGACATCGAAAAAGAAATGATTGTCGAAAGGACAGTTTCAGCATACAGGAAAGTCAAAACAACCTTTGGTGACATTAAAAGCAACGGTGGTAACATTAAGAGTGCAACAGAAATTACATTGTTAAATGCAGAGGAGGGAGCGCATAGGTGGAATAAATACAATGAAAGCATCTACGAGGGGGAAGATTTGTCTGATGTGATAGAAGAAGAAACAGGAGACGATTTAGATGAGATAGGGCATCCATTATTAGAACCAGGATTTAAAAGTGCTTTGGAGGACGTAAGGTCAAATAAAGAGGAAGGTATAGATAACATTCCATCAGAATTTCTAAAATTATTGGCGGAGGTGGCAAGAAACCGACTATTCACTTTGGTGTATAGAATGCATGAGTCTGGCGATATATCATCTGACTTTCGGAAAAGCATCATCCACACCATTCCGCAGACGGTAAAAGCTGACAAGTGCAAGAATTATCGCACAATCAGCTTAACAGCTCATGCATCCAAATTGGTGATAAGAATAATATACAAGAGAATCGAAAAGAAAATTTACGATGCGCTAGATGACGATCAGTTTGGCTTTAGGAAAAGAAAAGGCATGAGAGAGGCAAATCTGACGTTAAGGTTAATAATGGAAGCAATACTAAAGAAAAATCAAGACACGTTCATAGGATTTGTCGAAATGGAAAAACGTTCGACAATGTAAAATGGTGCTAGATGTTCGAAATTCTGAGAAAGGTAGAGTAAGCTATAGGGAAAGACGGCTCATATATAATATGTACAACAGTCAAAAGGGAATAATAAGAGTGGACGACCAAGAACGAAGTGCTCGGATTAAAAAGGGTGTAAGGCAAGGAAGTGGCCTTTCGCCATACTGTTTACAGGAAGCAATGATGGAAATAAAGGAAACGTTCAGGAGTTGAAGTAAAATTCAAGGTGAAAGGATATAAATGATACGATATCGAGCGGAATGAACAGTCTAATGAGTACACAGTATGGATTAAGAGTAAATCGAAGAAAGACGAAGGTTATGACAAGTAGTAGAAGTAAGAACAGCCAGAACCTTAACATCAAGATTAATGGTCACGAAGTACATGAAGTTAAGGAATTCTGCTATTTAGGCAGTAAAATAACCAATGACGGACGGAGCAAGGAGGACATCAAAAGCAGATTAGCTGTGGCACAAAAGGCATTCATGGCCAGGAGAAGTCTATTAATATCAAATACCGGCCTTAATTTTAGGAAGTAATTTCTGAAAATGTACGTCTGGACTACAGCATTGTATGGTAGTGAAAAATGGACTGCGGGAAAAATGGAACAGAAGAGAATCGAAACATTTGAGATGTTGTGCTTCAGACGAATGTTGGGTTGATGGACTGATAAGATAAGGTATGAGGTTCTATGTAGAATCGGAGAGGAGAGGAATGTGTGGAAAACACTGATAACGAGAAGGGACAGTATGACAGGAGACAGGATGAAAGGACATTTGTTAAGACATGAGGGTATGACTTACATGGTACTAGAGGGAGCTGTAGAGAGCAAAACCTGCAGAGGAAGACAGAGATTGGAATACATCCAGCAAATAATTGAGGACGTAAGTTGCAAGTGCTACTCTGAGGTGAAGAGATTTGCAGAGGAGAGGAATCCGTGGAGGGCAGCATCAAACCAGTCAACGACAAAAAAAAAAAAAAAAAAACTTTACGTCGGTATGCAGAAGGATTTTGGAACATATATTGTGTTCGAACATTATGAATTACCTCGAATAGAACGGTCGATTGACACAAGGTCAACACAGATATAGAAAACAGCGTTCTTGTAAAACACAAGTAGGTCTTTACTCACACGAAATGGTGAGTGCTATTGACGAGGGATTTCAAATTGATTCCGTATTTATAGATTTACAGTAGGCTTTTGACACTGTACCACACAAACGGCTTGTAGTGTAATTGCGTACTTACGGAATGCCGTCTTAGTTATGTGACTGGATTCGTGATTTCCTATCAGAGAGGTCACAGTTCGTAGTAACTAATGAGAAGTCATCGAGTGAAAAATTAGTATTTCTGGCGTTTGCAAAGGAAGTGTTACAGGCGCTCTGCTGCTCCTTATCTATATAAACGTTATAAAAGACAATCTTAACAGCCGTCTCAGGTTATTTACAGATGATGTTGTTGTTTATCTTCCAGTAAAGTCATCAGAAGATCAAAGCAAATTGCAAAACGATTTAGAAAAGAATATCAGTATGGTGCTAAAATTGGCAATTGACGCTAAATAACGAAAAGTGTGATGTCATCCATATGAGAGATAAAATGAATTCGTTAAACTTCGATTACATGATAAATCAGTTAAATGTAAAGGTGTAAATTCAGCTAAACACCTGGGAATTACAATTAAGAACAACGAAGTTGGAAAGAACAGGTGGCCCGAACTCTTATGGGAATCGTCACCTTAGAGTGCGCGAGTAATGAGTGGATGGACAAATATCTATTAGGAACATTATGTATGTAGTTTATGGACAGTTGGGAACGTGGATCTCACGGGAAGCGTGCAAGGGACAAGTCCTTGCAGTCGCGCTATTCGTCTGTGTCCTCGGTGGCTCAAATGGCTCTGAGCACTAAGGGACTCAACTTCTGAAGTCATTAGTCCCCTAGAACTTAGAACTAGTTAAACCTAACTAACCTAAGGACATCACATACATCCATGCCCGAGGCAGGATTCGAACCTACGACCGTAGCAGTCGCGCGGTTCCGGACTGAGCGCCTAGAACCGCTAGATCACCACGGCCGGCTCGGTGGCTCAGATGGACAGAGCGTTGCCATGTAAGCAGGAGATCTCGGGTTCGAGTCCAGGTCGAGGCACACATTTTCAGCTGTCCCCATCGAGGTATATCAACGACACCTGTCGGCAGCTAAGGGTTTTAATGAATTATCTATTTACATAGGAAATGTTGTGGGCAAGGCAAATCAAAGACTGCGGTTTATTTGCAGAACACTTAGAAAATGTGACAGATCTATCAAAAATATTGCCTACACTACGCTTGTCCGTCCTCTTTCGGAGTACTGCTGTGTGGTATGGAATTCTTACCAGATAGGGTTAACGGAGTACAACGAGAAAGTTCAAAGAAGAGCAGCATGTTTTGTATTATCGCGAAATAGGGTACAGTGTGAGATGTTGCAGGATTTGGGGTAGACATAATTAAAACAAAGGCGTTTTCGTTGCGACGGAATGTTGTCACAAAATTTCCATCAACTTTCTCTTCTGAATGCGAAAGTATTTTGTTGATGCCCACCTACATAGAGAGAAACGGCCGTTACAATAACATTCGGGAAATCAGAGCTCGCTTGGATAGATATAGTTGTTGGGCTTTTCCGCACCCTGTTCGAGATTGGAATAATAGAGAATTATTGTGAAGGTGGTTCGATGAACCATCTTTCAGGCAATTAAATGAGATTTGCAGAATATCGATGTAGATGTAAATGTTTATGGTTTTCATGAAGTAAAGCTTATCCAACACGTAAATATAGCATTATCACCTGAGGGAATAGACGCTCAGTTCTTTGTGAATTGTTTCAAAAACGTGATACACAATCCAATTTTGCACGTATTTAGGTAATTTACCATTGGCACTGTTTAGATTTAAGTAATGTGACACAAGTCTCCATTTCCCATAGGCAGACAAGATAAAGACTCATTACAACATCCGTCCGGAAACGCTTGGTTTCAGAGATATAATCTTGCCTGGCTGAGTTATAATCTTTCCTGTGCAGAAGTTTCTCTGCAATTAGTACTAAGTCAGTAGAGTTCGGATTTGTGGTATGCTTTTGCAAGAACCAGTGGTAGAATACAGGTCGTGTGGAACAATCTGCTGGAGACAGGGCCCGTACAAGTTGCAAGTGATTCTCTTTTAAATGTTGTACAATTTCCAGAGAGTCGAATGGCGAACATTCTCTTGTAACACTAACATAGGAGAGGTGACAGGAACAGAATCCATAATATCCTCTACAGCTCGAGTTGCAGATCTTGGTGGTCCTCTCGCCAAGCCAAGAAACTTCCCATGAACATCAGCGCACACATGGCGATGAAGACATTCAAATATCTTCTGACGTAGATATCTTCGCTGTGGGTTTATCTCCTGGTTATAGCGACTAGCCAGCGAAGAACTGCCGTCTCCCTTATTGTGCATGAAGTGCCGACTCCTCAACTGAGTACATCTCGAACGTCAAAAACAATGCTCAGTATATTCTTCTCCTTGGTATAAACTGTGTTGTCAGCACATTCTGCCAACGTCCTTGCCGCAGTGGTAACACCGGTTCCAGTCATATCACCGAAGTTAAGCGCTGTCGGGCCTGGCTAGTGCGTATATGGGAGACGTCAAAAACAACGCTCAGTGTATTCTTCTCCTTGGTATAAACTGTGTTGTCAACACATTCTGCCAACGTCCTTGCCGCAGTGGTAACACCGGTTCCAGTCATATCACCGAAGTTAAGCGCTGTCGGGCCTGGCTAGTGCGTATATGGGAGACCGTCCTGTCTGCCAAGAGCTGTTGGCAAGCGGTGTGCACTCAGCCGCTGTGAGGGCAGTTGCGGAGCTACTTAATTAGGAAATGTTGGCTCCAGTCGCGAAAACACGGCGGTCGTTGTGTACCGTTGGGCGTTCGTGGCCTGTTCGGACGGAATTTAGAGTTACTATATTCCGTCACTGCAACTACCTGCGTGAAGAAAGAAGTCCTGGTGAATAATTCCAGTGGTTTTGTAAGTAGGCTGTTTAGGTTTTTATGTTGATAACGTCACGTAGCGCTCTGTATCAAAATCACTGGCTGTGCTGTGTGCAGTCTGTGGCTGGTGGGCATTGTTGGAATTTGCAATTGTAGTGTTGGGCAGTTGGCTGTTAACAGCGCGTAGTGTTGCGCAGTTGGAGGTGAACTGCCAGCAGTGGTGGATGTGGGGAAAGAAACGGCGGAGTTTTGAGAGCAGATGATCTGGGCGTGTGTCCATCAGAGACAGTAAATTTGTAAGACTGGATGTCATAAACTGCTATATATATATATCATGACTTTTGAACACTATTAGCCGGCCGGAGTGGCGGTTCTAGGCGCTACAGTCTGGAGCCGAGCGACCGCTCCGGTCGCAGGTTCGAATCCTGCCTCGGGCACCGAGCGAGGTGGCGCAGTGGTTAGCACACTGGACTCGCATTCGGGAGGACGACGGTTCAATCCCGTGTCCGGCCATCCTGATTTAGGTTTTCCGTGATTTCCCTAAGTCGCTTCAGGCAAATGCCGGGATGGTTCCTTTGAAAGGGCACGGCCGATTTCCTTCCCCATCCTTCCCTCACCCGAGCTTGCGCTCCGTCTCTAATGACGTCGTTGTCGACGGGACGTTAAACACTAATTTCCTCCTCCTCCTCCTGCCTCGGGCATGGATGTGTGTGATGTCCTTAGGTTAGTTAGGTTTAATTAGTTCTCAGTTCTAGGCGACTAATGACCTCAGAAGTTAAGTCGCATAGTGCTCAGAGCCATTTGAACCGTTTTGAACACTATTAAGGTAAATACATTGTTTATTCTCTATCAAAATCTTTCATTTGCTAACTATGCGTATCAGTAGTTAGTGCTTTCAGTAGTTTGAATCTTTGATTTAGCTGGCAGTAGCGGCGCTCGCTTTGCAGTAATTGGAGTAATGCCGATTTTTGTGAGGTAAGTGATTTGTGAAAGGTATAGGTTAATGTTAGTCAGGGCCATTCTTTTGTAGGGATTATTGAAAGTCAGATTGCGTTGCGCTAAAAATATTGTGTGTCAGCTTAGTGTTGATCAGAATAGGTAAAGAGCGAAATGCCTGTGTACGTTCAGTTTTGCTCAGCTGTTTGAAAATCAAATAATGTAAGAGGTTTATCAGCACAGTAATTCATTAATTTTTCTGGGGGGAGGTTACAGTTTGAAGGCCATAACTCAAAAATCAAGCTTTTCGGAAGACATATAAAAAAAACTCTACTGTCTTCACATGGAGAATGCATGCCATCCGTTTTTAAACACCGTGGAGGAACGATTTTCGGGATATGTTTGATGCAGAAATGGGTAAAACACTCTTTTCATGTAAACAAGGTATGTAGAGTTTCACTTATTGAGTTTTCAGCAAAGAAACAAATATGCTTCTAAGGGCAGCATACGTGGAGATAATTACAAAATTTCCCATCTGTTTTAATTATATTATTTAGCCATAATATTCTGTAACTGATTTTGTGATTATCGCGAGTGTGTGTAGCGGCTGCAAGCGCTGCAAGTTGCTTGACTTCGTAGACTGTGTTATCGTACTGTGTACGTAATGGTGACTGATCTTCAGTGTGTCTTACTGCTACAACAGCCAGTTTAAACTCTTGTTAATCGAAAAATTAAGTGCACTTGGTCATATGAATCTAACCTGCCTCTGTTTATTCTTTAAGTTCAATTTGTCATTGTTGAATCTACTGCTGCTGCAATCTGTTCGCTGATGCCATACCAGATATCAACGGCTACAAAAACAGACACACATGAAACCTAGGTAACAGGCAGATCAGGTTTGACGTCAAAGTGAAACGAACAAAGAGGGGTGCCAAAGGCGCCACATCTGCAACATTATTGTAGAAGACGTTCCACAATCAGAAGCGACCGCATCGTGCGCCAAGCTGAGTGGGGCACCACGGACGCCAAACCGCAATGTTAGTATACAGTGCGTATCACACTTAGTAGCGAAAACTGACATGAGTGAACGTGTGATAGGGAAAAGGACAAAAGGGGGGGTTCCTAAGTAGCTTGTGTAAAAAATGTTCTCGAACCGGCCCCTGGCAACAGGAATATCTTAACAGAGCGATTTGCTGAAGTGCTACTTTAAATTTATCTGAAAGAAAGATAAACTTCGTGAAGCTTATAGTGAGCCATTAAAAAGAAATAATCGATATTTGATAGGCAAATGGATAGAAGTAGATTCAGGAATAATTTTTGAACGACGTGTACAGACCACTGCGATATAAAAACAGTGTTAAGTGATGGGAGATGGGAAGTGGAACATATTAGTTGGTAGCAGCAACAAGGTTTAACATTTAGAATATGAAGTTGTTGATAATATTTCCAATTTTTAAATTTTTAAAAGAACTTTTACTTTCTCTATGATTTTTCTATCCTGGAATGATTTAACTTGACAGCAAGAATGTATTCTTTTTTTAAAGTAGTTGCGTAATTACTGTGCTGAATTCATTTCTTTCGAGTGTACAAAAAATCCTAGAGCTAGGAACTGTCTACATGTTATATGACAGTGAGTGTTTTCAAAAACAGTGCTGAGCCGATCTTGCGGGAAAGCTTTTATGAGTGCCATACGAGCAGAGGCTACCGCCGGAATTTGGAAGTCTCGCTTCACAAAGTCTGGGTATTTAATGCAGCGGACGTGAAGGCAGCTTAAAACGGATTAAGGATCCAACACTTGAGTTGTTCTGGAACTGTTACTACCGGAGAACTTGCTCCGATCGTCTGCTAACGAACCAACTTTTGCTAACAGCGTGTTTATTCATTGTATAGCTCCAGTTAAATTTCTGAAGTTCCCCGGAGCTATTACAAAACGTGAAGTGAGACGATAGCTTCTTATTGACCACCTGTTCAGCTGCAGCTGTTGGAAGTGGAACTGACTCATCCATTAATGCAAGAGATGTTTAATTTTGGTTATACATGGACGCAATATCCTTCTGAGACTATGATACAGCAGACCATGTTTAATATGAAAGCGACATTACACGCTGTAACAAACGACGATTCGTGGAGCTAGTGTGCATCAGATTGCTTGCAAAAATTGTAATAAGTCATATAGGACAGACAACACGTACCGGTCATGAGAGGTGCGTGGAATACAGAATACACACACGCTCACTGCAGCCAGACAAGTGAGTTTGGTAGAACATTTTATAGATACGGTCATTCGACGGACTACAGTGACGTGACGATTTCTACATACAGTTCGTCCATTTGGGATTCTATTTTGACGATATACATAAATAAAAATAGTAATACATAGAAATAAGCAACATCATAAAACAGATATAGGAAAATTATGATCCATACACTTAACTTAAATACTCTCTTTACGAAAGCACATGGCCGGCCGGAGTGGCCGTGCGGTTCTGGGCGCTACAGTCTGGAAGCGAGCGACTGCTACGGTCGCAGGTTCGAATCCTGCCGCGGGCATGGATGTGTGTGTTGTCATTAGGTTAGTTAGGTTTAATTAGTTCTAAGTTCTAGGCGACTGATGACCTCAGAAGTTAAGTCGCATAGTGCTCAGAGCCATTTGAACCATTAAGAAAGCACATCACACACTGTGGAAGACCCCAACATTATCTCAGTCAGCAACAACTACAAATATCTTTGTAACTATTTGTTTATGAAAGCGATTTTCGGCTAGCTCTGTGCGCTGAAAATTGTGTGTGATCTTTAACGTGTGGGAGACTCCATAGAAACCTGCAAGTACAAGTTCTTCCAAATTATACCTGTAACTACATACAAAAGTCGATAGTAAAAATTGCGCGTTTTTTATACGTTGCAGGCTGTGAGTAAAACAAAGCAGAATCTCACACATCCAAAACATTACTTAAATCTGGCATATTAAAAAGAAAAAATTCACGTGATAATGGGAATAATTTCCCAAAATTCATAGTGCAATGTACGAATACAAGAAAATTGTAACTCGTAGCAGAAAAGTTATTGATAAACAAAATGTGTTGTTATCGAAGAGTATATAAAAGAAATAAGGGCCCAGTCGAGGTATGAAGTGAAGAAGTCCTAAACAGAATAAAAGAATCAGTCTCAAATTATCATGCTTTGGAGATACGCTTAGTAATAGGCTGAAAAAGTTACCTACTTCTATGTGTAATAAAAAGGAGGCTACCTAGTTTTGTGAAGAAACACGGATTCCTGAAAACCAGCAGGGAAGTACTTAATGCAACATAACCAATGTACGTAATGGTGACTGATCTTCAGTGTGTCTTACTGCTACAACAGCCAGTTTAAACTCTTGTTAATCGAAAAATTAAGTGCACTTGGTCATATGAATCTAACCTGCCTCTGTTTATTCTTTAAGTTCAATTTGTCATTGTTGAATCTCTTACTGTCATTATAATAACTGAATATTGTGAAAATATACTTTTGTTCACAGGAAATCGTACTGCAATTGTTATCAGACATTCTTTAAGCAAATAATGTAGCACTTATACATTTTTAAATTTTACAAGTAACGTTACCTGTGTTATGAGTCATACTAATATAATCTCGAAAAGCTATGACTTTGTTTAGTTTAGTTTTGCTAGATTCGGGGCAATTTGGTTTGATGACGACTTACTGTTTCAAACAAATGTGTTGAATTTTCTGGCGATGGCTTCTATGAACACTCCATACAAGAAATTACCACTATTGATGCTCTGAAAGCGATGCAATTAATTTGACAAACGTGGAGAAACTAAACTCTGTGTAAAATGCAGAACATCTACATCTGAAAATACTAGTTCTGCTAGTTTACTGTTTTCGGACGTTGCGTCTGAATATATTCCAATATCCAATTCCAGTTCTTCCGATTTTGCGATTTTGGCATGCAACAATAAATAACGTTAGATAAAGCGACATATTAGTGAAACTAATGGAAATACTGAGAATAAGTTACCAGCACGGCAAGTTCTCAAGAGAAAAAGTGAAGAAAGTGAACATATCTCTCAGCAAAATGGGCTCGTAATAATCAAAACAGCCAGAATACGAGTACACGAGAATCAATACTTTTCGACAACAGAAGTACAATAGCCATATAAGAGATGGAAACAACCTCGTAGATGTCGAAGAAAATGTTGTGAGGAATTTAATGAACAACGGGAAAATATTTTTATGCAGTTTAATAAACTATCGAGTAAGGCATACTATCAACATATGTGACGCTCTGTACCGTGCGCTTAAGAGAAGCGCTTGCAGAAGGTGCCAGCAGACACCACTTTTCAAAAAAGTTCTTCTTGCAAAAATCTAGTGGAAACAGTTGAGATGTTCTCGGCAAAGTGTATAAACACACTAGCTTTGCCACTAATGGAAGTACGAGTCAGTGTTGAAAAGAAATGTACCTGCGGAAAAGTGCTCCTGTCCACGCACAACAAAGGCGAATATTTTCCTATTTGAAAGACTTTGGCGAGAAAGTGGGGAACCAAGTGCCTCAGTCGCCATTGCGCTTTTTCCACTAAAATTGTGGCTCGCCAACAAATTCGTGCTCCTTTGAAACAGAACACTCTAAATCTTCTTACCCTGTCTTTGTAGTTTGTCCTTCGTACCCAGCGTCTACCTCTCACTTCCACCACCTATATGTGTCTCTCTCGCAGTGTCTCTCTTTTCTCACACTGTCACTATCTTCATTCCTTTCTCTCGTCCTACCTTGCCATTGGCGCCTTCTTTCTGTGCCACTGCCATTATCTTAGATCCATTATTTTTCTCCCGCACTGCCACTGTCTCTTTCTTTCTCACTTATAGTCTGCTTTTTTTCCCTTTCAACCGCCAGTGTCCCCACACATGTTCTTGGGGATGGTTTTGATCCCAAGACCGCGAAATTTAAAGAGTGGGTATAGGTGTGAGGGAATGTGGGTCTTTGTGTGTGGTCTCCAGTTTCTATTTTTCATTCCCTCTGTCTCGTCCTTCTAACTCTTTCACTGCCACAGTCTCTCTCGCTCATTGCTGTCTCCTCTGACTTTCTACCCCACTGGTACCGTCTCGTGTGTCTTCCACCGACAAGGTTTCTTTGCTGCTATCTTTCAGCGTAAAAAAGCGCGAATATGTTCGCGTTGCCAAAATTTTTGTTGAGGAAGGCGGAAAGAGAACTGAGACAACTGCTTCCCCGCTTTCCTGACACAGTCTTTTAAAGAGGAACGTATTCGCATTTTTTGTACATCTACAGGAGCATTTTTCGCTGGTTCCGTTCTTTTCCCTGCAACAACAGGTTGTGCTGCTTAGATAAAACGAATTCTGTAGGACAGTAAAGGTTTCACAGTTCATTGATAGGCTTCGACACACTATAGACTTTGACACATATAAACAACAAATAAGTAGGCATATATTAGGTTAACGCAAAATCGTTTGCCTTGCATTTTTTTCTGGTTGCTTTGCTCATCGACCGCAATTTATAGAAAACGCCCAGCTTTCGATTTGTATCTCAAAAAGAGTAGAACTGTTAGTAGAAGCATTTTATTGATATTGTAGTCTTTCCAGTATTAGATAATTTTTGATAGTGACATCGCGCGGGATCCTTCTTACACATAGATGCTGAAGAACATCTTGTGCTACGATACATAAGAAAAATAATTACGTTATATAGTGACTGTACTACCTGACTACTTATTTACCATTATTCTGTAGTGTCACAGTATGTACATCATTGTACAACCATTTAACAAGATTCTTTTGACACTCGTGATGCCTGCTACACATTTGTACCTCCAGCAACTTTTTACTCATCTTTAGGATTTGAAGTGTCAACCCCCGGTAGCTGAGTTGTCAGCGTGACGGAATGTCAATCCTAAAGGCCCGGGTTCGATACCCGGCTGGGTCGGAGATTTTCTCCGCTCAGGGACTGGATGTTGTGTTGTCCTATTCATAATCACATCATCCCCGTCGACGAGCAAGTCGCCGAAGTAGCGTCAGATCGAAAGACTTGCACACGGCGAACGGTCTACCCGACGGGAGGCCCTACTCAAACATTTATATAGCGTCTGAAGTACTACACGTCGCAGTATTGTCGTTCATACTAGTTCATTTCTGAATACTTTAAGAAATTGCCACTAAGAATATTACATCGTATTACATATCACAAGAAAAAATTATAAAATATTATTATTACAGTACGTAACATTTAAGTCGTTGGTTGGGTACAGTCCTTTGATTTTCTGAGTTGGGATAGGTGACCAAATAACATCCTCCACATGATGTTCTAAATGGATGAGTGTACATTAGCTGTCATTTATATTCTTCATTCTGAGTGAAGGTTTCCGGCGGTTCCGAAGAGATACCATATCACCTACGTGAGACTGTCGTGTCTTTATTAATTTTTTAACGTAAACCTCTTTCTTCCTTCGAGCTCTATCAGTCACTGTGCTCATAGCCTGTCTGACTTTTTCTTCCTAAGGCGCGTCTGTTTGCTGTAATCTCGGTGATGGTACGACAATTTACTGTTTTCATACGTTGCTAGGAATATCTCTGCTTTCTTTCGTGAAGTGGAGGTGTTATGTGGGCTGTTTATTATTTACTCAAAAGGTAAAACTATTAGACCCATTTTTTTGCCTATCTGTTGCATATGTGCGCATGAATGTATTAAATTCTTTGAATATCATTTCAGTGGGGCTGTGGAACTTTGAGATTAAACTCTGTTTTATAACATTTTCCAGTAGGAAAGTTTTCCACTTTCTTCCTGTAAAGTTAGTGTCATTATCAGACAAAAGTGCCAGCTGCTTGCCAGATTAAGAAATATAAGCATTTGTAATTCTCTTAATGATGGAAGCAGACTTTGTTGGTTTGCCGAATTACATTATGACGTACTTACAATGAAATGGTACCATCCCACGTGTCAAAACATTTCCTGAAATTTATCACACTGGAAAAACATACGCAAAGAAACGCACCGTCAAAATGTTAGCTGTTAACGAGGACTGCAGGTTGTTTAGAAAAGGTTACAATTACTTATTTCTACCGCAAGAGTGCCGTTTATAACAGCGGTATGTACAGCTCTTCCTGCTTAGCGCCTGAAACGGCAAATAACTTGACAGCCGTAACATGAGAACGTAGCACCACTTAGCGTGAAGTCCAAAGTAAACACAAGACAATGTTAAACACCTAAACCACACCAAAAAATACATTAAATCGTTATTTTTTTGTTTAACTTTCAGTTCATATCGACAGCAAAACAACTGCACACCTAATTGTTACATAAGCGAATAGTAAAGGAAAGGGAGGCTGTTGTGGCCGTGCGGTTCTAGGCGCTTCAGTCTGGAACCGCGTGACCGCTACGGTCGCAGGTTCGAATCCTGCCTCGGGCATGGATGTGTGTGATGTCCTTAGGCTAGTTAGGTTTAAGTAGTTCTAAGTTCTAGGGGACTGATGACCTCAGAAGTTAAGTCCCATAGTGCTCAGAGCCATTTGAACCATTTTGAGTAAAGGAAAGAAAATCAAGGCAGTGTATGGCGTCATACAAAATTCATGGGATGAAGACATACTCGTATACATATGGCGTTAGTATCGCGTGCACAAGATACAAAAAGGCAGTGCATTGGCGGTGCTCATTTGCATTCAGGTGATTCACGCGAAAAGGTTTGCGAGGTGACTTTGGCAGCACAAGGGGAATTAACAGACGTTGAATGCAGAATGATGGTTGGAGATAGACGAATGGGACATCCATTTCGGAGATCGTTAGGAAATTCAATATTTCGACATCCGCAGTGTCAAGAGTGTGCTGAGAATATCAAATATCAGGCATTACTTCTATCACGGACAACGCAGCTGTGTTGGCGTAGAGTTGTCAGTGCTAACAGACAAGTAACACTGCACAGAATAACCGGAGAATTCAATATGAGACTCACGATGAACGTATCCATTAGGCCAGTGCCGTGAAATGTGGCGTTAATGGGCTATGGCAGCAGAGGACCGACGCGATGTATATGCTATTAGCACGTCATCGCCTGACCCAAGTTGTAAACAAGGCACTGTGCAAGCTGGCTGGTGGTGACTTTACAATGTTGTGAAAAGTGTTTCTACGGAATAGACTGGGGCCTCTGGTCCAACAGAGCAGATCATTGACCGGAAATGATAAGGGTCGGCACTTGGAGACCATTTGTAGCCATTCAACGATGGGACATTTATGGATCACTATGCGCCATGTCACTGGGGCACTGCTGAGCGTGATTGGTTTGCAGAACATTTTGAACAATTCGAGCGAATGATTTGGCTAACCAGATTATCCGACAAGAATCCCATCGAGGTTTTATGAAACATAATCGCGAGATCTCTTCGTGCACAAAGTCCTGTAGCAGCAACACTTTTGCAATTGTGGACGATTATAGAGGCAGCAAGGCTCAATATTTCTGTAGGGGACATTCAACGAAGTTTTGAGTCCCTGCCACGTCGATTTGCTGAACTAGACAGGGCGAAAAGAGATCCTACATGTTATTTGGGGGCATCCCATGAATTTTATCACGTCAGTGTACACTACAGACGACTTCCATCAATCGGGACGTTAATTTTGTCATGGAATAATTTATAACAAGTCCTATTGCGCAGTTATCATTATTTTTCAGTAATGTATATTTTACTAAGAATTAAACAATACCTTGTTTATCCACTGTAGTCGTCACGAAGATTCGAAGCGTTTTGACGAAAACAAACGCCTTCCTTATTTCAGGCACCCGTGACATAAGAGAATTAATGTATTATTACAAGTGTGGAGTCGAGTGACGACTGGGTGTCAAAATACAGCCTAACACTTGCCAATATATTTATTAAAACTAAATATTAATTACACTTTGCTAAGTTTTTAAATACAAGTGGACGAATTAAAGAAAATGAAATTACAGTCTTTCACAAGAAGCATTACTCCCAGACAGTCGAACTTATGAACATCAAAATGGTTCAAATGGCTCTGAGCACTATGGGACTTAACATCTGAGGTCATCAGTGCCCTACAACTTAGAACTACTTAAACCTAACTAACCTAAGGACACCACACACATCCATGCCCGAGGCAGGATTCCAACCTGCGACCGTAGCGGTCGCGCAGTTCCAGACTGAAGCGCCTAGAACCGCTCGGGCACTCCGGCCGGCTATGGACATCAAATTAATAATTATTAAGAAGAATAAATTTACATGACAATAATTCCTTGTAAAATTTCGAAT
This sequence comes from Schistocerca nitens, assembly GCF_023898315.1. Taxonomy (NCBI): domain Eukaryota; kingdom Metazoa; phylum Arthropoda; class Insecta; order Orthoptera; family Acrididae; genus Schistocerca; species Schistocerca nitens. Next base: position 1,030,446,246 of record NC_064614.1, read on the forward strand.
TTCTTACAATGCTCTGGTACAAATACCCTTTCCTTCCTGAATCACAGGCTAATGAGGCCATTTACGCCCACTGAAGGCAGGGGAGGTTTGGAGCACTTAATATCCGATAAGGGATATCGTCCTCACAATTCAGAAGACTGCAAGAGCTGACAAGTGCGAGAATTATCGTACAATCTTCTTGAGAGATCATTCATCTAGGTTGTGACAAGAATAATATACAGAGGAATTCAAAAGGAAATTGAGGATGTGCTAGATGGCGATCAGTTTGGCTCTAAAAAAGATAAATACACCAGAGAGGCAATTCTGACGCTGCAGTTGATAATAGAGGCAAGGACAAAGCAAAATCAACCCACGTTCATAGGATTTGTTGACCTGGAAATAGCGTTCGACAATGTAAAATAGTGCAAAGTGTTTGAAGATGTGAGAAAAGTAGGGATAAGCTACAGAGAGAGACGTGTAATATACAATATGTACAAGAGCCAAGAGGGAATAATTAGAGTAGATCATCAAAGACGAAGTGATCGGATTAAAAAGAGTATAAGACAGGGCTGTAGTCGTTCTCCCCTACTGTTCAATGTGTACATCGAAGTTATGACGAAAATAAAAGAAAGGTTCAGGGGTGGAATTAAAATTCAAGGTGAAAGAATATCAATATACGATTCTCTGATGACATTGCTATCCTGAGTGAAAGTGAAGAAGAGGTACATAATAAGCTGAATAGAATGAAAAATTTAATGAGTACAGATTATGGATTGAGAGTAAATCGATGAAAGACGAAAGCAATGAGAAGTAGCAGAAATGAGAATAGCGAGAATATTATCAGGATCGATGGTCAAGAAACAGATCGAGGAATTTTGTTGCCTAGGGAGCAAAATAGTCAATGACGGACGGAACCAAAAGATCATCAAAAGCAGAATAACACTGGCAAAATGGGAATTCCTGGCCATGAAAAGTCTACTGGAATCAAACGTAGGTCATAATTTGAGGAAGAAATTTCTGAGAGCACGTTTAGAGCATAGAATTGTATGGTAGTGAAACTTGGACCGTGGGAAGACTGGAACAGAAGAGAATCGAAGGATTTGAGATGTGATGCTATAGACGAATATTGAAAATTAAGTGGACTCATAAGGTAAGGAAAGAGGAGATTCTGCACAGAAACGGAGAGGGCAGCAAAATGTGGAAAACAGACAAGGAGAAGGGACAGGATGATAGGACTTCTGTTAAGCTATCAGGGAATGACTTTCATGGAACTAGAGAGGGCAAAAACTATAGAGGAAGACAGACTGGAAGACATCCAGCAAATAACTGAGGGCGTGTGTTGCAAGTGACACTCTCAGATGAAGTGTTTAGCACTGGAGAGGAATTCCTGGCAGGTCGCATCAAACCAGTCAGAAGACTGATGACGGAATAAAAAATATAATGATACAATCAAATGCAATGACAGTGATTTCAACTATTCTAAAATATTCATTTAGTGATTATAATTTTTTATTTTTAGTTTACTGTTGCTGTTTGAGTTTACATATTATCATTTTGTCATTTGGAGGAAGTGAGTGAAGCTGTGAACAGTAGGAACTGGACTGCCAAATGGAGAAATCTGAACATTTCCGACATATTCTCCAGTTTCAGTTCAATAGAGGGGCGACAGCGGTGGAGGTAGCTCGAAACATTTGCGCAGTGTATGTATATAATGCCATCGGATAGAGCACGGCAAGAAAATGGTTCTCTCGTTTTAAGGAGGATCGTTTTGACAATAGTTGCCTTCTGGGTTTGAGGAAGATCGTTTAAACGCATTAATCCACAGTGATCCACGTGACTGTACTCGAGAACTCGTAAATGTGACAAACTCTGCCCGTTCCATTGTTGTGCGACGTTTGAATGCAACTGGGAAGGTTAAAATTCAAGTGTACAAGTAGCGCATGCTGTAAACCAAAATTACAAATATCACTGGGTGGTGAGTTGTACAGCTCTGTTTACTCATTATCAATTGTCTTGTGAAATACATCATTACTGGTGACGAGTAATTGTGTTTTTATGCTAAGGGAAAGAAAGGAATGACTGAGCATGAACAACGCAACAACTGCCTCGTACAAAGAGCCGAGTGCGTCCACAAAACATAACGTTATGCATCAGATGGAACAGCGAAAATGTGATGTACTACGAATTGCCTCCTCGAAGTGTAATCATGACTGCTGACATTTATTGTCAACAATTGAGACGTCTTACAGCTTCAGTCCAAGAATAACGACCAAGAGGACTGCGTGAAGTGATGCTACTCAACGATAACGCCCATGCGCGATCTGTTTGACGAAAAAAAAAAAAGAAACACCTCCCCTTATTCAGCTGATCTTGCACCATCACATTTTCAATTTTTCTTCTCTCTATCGAATAGCCTTAACTCTCTTTCTAGATGAAAATGCGCACCCTGATCATGACTTGATGGTTTTTATTTTTTTTTTTTGCTCATCAGTCTACTGACTGGTTTGATGCGGCCCACCACGAATTCCTTTCCTCTGCTAACCTCTTCATCTCAGAGTAGCACTTGCAACCTACGTCCTCAATTATTTGCTTGACGTATTCCGATATCTGTCTTCCTCTACAGTTTTTGCCCTCTACAGCTCCCTCTAGTACCATGGAAGTCATTCCCTCATGTCTTAGCAGATGTCCTATCATCCTGTCCCTTCTCCTTATCAGTGTTTTCCACATATTCCTTTCCTCTCCGATTCTGCGTAGAACCTCCTCATTCCTTACCTTATCAGTCCACCTAATTTTCAACATTCGTCTATAGCACCACATCTCAAATGCTTCGATTCTCTTCTCTTCCGGTTTTCCCACAGTCCATGTTTCACTACCATACAATGCTGCACTCCAGACGTACATCTTCAGCAAGTTCTTCCTCAAATTAAGCCCGGTATTTGATGTTAGTAGACTTCTCTTGGCCAGAAACGCCTTTTTTCCCATAGCGAGTCTGCTTTTGATGTCCTCCTTGCTCCGTCCGTCATTGGTTATTTAACTGCCTAGGTAGCAGAATTCCTTAACTTCATAATTCTCTCGTCCCTTTACTTTTCCTAAAGCCAAACTGATCGTCACCAGCGCATTCTCAATTTTCTTTTCCATTCTTCTGTGTATTATTCTTGTAAGCAGCTTCGATGAGCTGTTAAGCTGATTGTGCGATAATTCTTGCACTTGTCGGCTCTTGCTGTCTTCGGAATTGTGTGGATGATGCTTTTCCGAAAGTCAGATGGTATGTCGCCAGACTCATATATTCTACACACCAACGTGAATAGTCGTTTTGTTGCCACTTCCCCCAATGATTTTAAAAATTCTGATGGATTGTTATCTATCCCTTCTGCCTTATTTGACCGTAAGTCTTCCAAAGCTCTTTTACATTCCGATTCTAATACTGGATCCCCTATCTCTTCTAAATCGACTCCTGTTTCTTCTTCTATCACATCAGACAAATCTTCACCCTCATAGAGGCTTTCAATGTATTCTTTCCACCTATCTGCTCTCTCCTCTGCATTTAACAGTGAAATTCACGTTGCACTCTTAATGTTACCACCGTTACTTTTAATGTCACCAAAGGTTGTTTCGACTTTCCTGTATGCTGAGTCTGTCCTTCCGACAATCATTTCTTTTTCGATGTCTTCACATTTTTCCTGCAGCCATTTCTGCTTAGCTTCCCTGCACTTCCTACTTATTTCATTCCTCAGCGACTTGTACTTCTGTATCCCTGATTTTCCCGGAACATGTTTGTACTTCCTCCTTTCATCAATCAACTGATGTATTCCTTCTGTTACGCATGGTTTCTTTGCAGCTACCGTCTTTGTACCTCTGGTATCCTTCCCAACTTCTGTGATGGCCCTTTTTAGAGATGTCCATTCCTCTTCAACTGTACTGCCTACTGCGCTATTCCTTACTGCTGTATCTATAGCGTTAGAGAACTTCAAACGTATCTCGTCATTCCTTAGTACTTCCGTATTCCACTTCTTTGCGTATTGATTCTTCCTGACTAATGTCTTGAACTTCAGCCTACTCTTCATCACTACTATATTGTGATCTGAGTCTATATCTGCTCCTGGGTACGCCTTACAATCCAGTATCTGATTTCGGAATCTCTGTCTGACCATGATGTAATCTAATTGAAATCTTCCCGTATCTCCCGGCCTTTTCCAAGTATACCTCCTCCTCTGGTGATTCTTGGACAGGGTATTCGCTACTACTAGCTGAAACTTGTTACAGAACTCAATTAGTCTTTCTCCTCTTTCATTCCTTGTCCCAAGCCCATAATCTCCTGTAACCTTTTCTTCTACTCCTTCCCCTACAACTGCATTCCAGTCGCCCATGACTATTAGATTTTCGACCCCCTTTACATACTGCATTATCCTTTCAATATCCTCATACACTTTCTCTATCTGTTCATCTTCATCTTGCGACGTCGGCATGTATACCTGAACTATCGTTGTCGGTGTTGGTCTGCTGTCGATTCTGATTAGAACAACCCGCTCACTGAACTGTTCACAGTAACACTCCCTCTGCCCTACCTTCCTATTCATAACGAATCCTACACCTGTTATACCATTTTCTGCTGCTGTTGATATTACCCGATACTCATCTGACAAGAAATCCTTGTCTTCCTTCCACTTCACTTCACTGACCCCTACTATAACTAGATTGAGCCTTTGCATTTCCATTTTCAGATTTTCTAGTTTCCCTACCACGTTCAAGCTTCTGACATTCCACGCCCCGACTCGTAGAACGTTATCCTTTCGTTGATTATTGAATCTTTTTCTGATGGTAACCTCCTCCTTGGCAGTCCCCTTCCAGAGATCCGAATGGGGGACTATACCGGAATCTTTTGCCAATGGAGAGATCATCATGACACTTCTTCAATTACAGGCCACTTGTCCTGTGGATACACGTTACGTGTCTTTAATGCAGTGGTTTCCATTGCCTTCTGCATCCTCATGTCGTTGATCATTGCTGATTCTTCCGCCTTTAGGGGCAATATCCCACCCCTAGGACAAGAGAGTGCCCTGAACCTCTATCCGCTCCTCCGCCCTCTTTGACAAGGCCGTTGGAAGAATGAGGCTGACTTCTTATGCCGGAAGTCTGCGGCCGCCAATGCTGATTATTTATCAAATTTTAGGCAGTGGCGGGGATCGAACCCGGAACCGAATGTTTTGATTATGAATCAAAGACGCTACCCCTAGACCACGGGTACTTGATGGTATCTTCGTCTTAAAACATGATTATTTCTGAAGTCTCGGATTGGGAAAGTTACCGCAGCATTGAGAGACCGACCGGCCGGTGTGGCTGAGCGGTTGTAGGCGCTACAGTCTGTAACCGCGCGACCGCTACGGTCGCAGGTTCGAATCCTGCATCGGGCATGGATGTGTGTGATGTGCTTAGGTTTGTTAGGTTTAAGTAGTTCTGAGTTCTAGGGGACTGATGACCTCAGAAGTTAGGTCCCATAGTATTCGAAGCCATTTGAACCATTGAAAGACCGTTGTAAGTAGTGAAGGAGAATATATTATCGATGAATTAAGTTTCTATTATGCGTATCTTTTGTGTTTATTAATCTCATGAGAAAACGCTACGAACATATGCACTTAGCCCATACAAGGCGCCGTCCAAGTAAGGTAGATTCCTATGACCGAACGTCGGTGCTGTCCCAGTACTGCTAACACCCGTGGCTCCCTCGTCGGTTCCAACAGACATCGAAGCATTACGGAGTCGAACATTTAGTGGACCTCCATTGCCCATCCAGCACCTCATAAGTTAAACGTTCTTTACACAATTTGGAAAGAACAATAATTAATACTTGGAAAGCAAAAGACTTTGATAGCCATCGCGAGACCAAAGCTACAAGATAATTACAGCGTCCGCATTGAGAAAGATTTCCTCATTCTCGATTTCACTTATCACAATAATTGCATGAGGGTGTTCTTGAACAATTCAACACTCACACAATATTAGTTCGTTTAGCCAAGCCCCTACAGACATAACAGACAGTATTAAATCAAAGCGCTCGGGTGCTGGCACCGTACGTTAAAAACTTCATCTTCTTATGCCAACAAGTAGTACTGTACAAGTTGTCGGACCCACAATAGTTTTTCGTAGAAATGTAGGAAGTATTGTGAAACTCAGATCTAAGAACAATATTATGACGGCATCACATACTGTCAGTTAGTTGATACTACCACGCCCGTCAGCGTTCAAGATTCATAGACTGAGTAATCTGTGCACTTCTATGACACGAGTTACTTAAGCCCTCCGGTACAGGTTATTTATCAACACAGTAGCAGAACTGGGTGAAGGAGTGTTCAGGTTAACCCAATAAATCAATCCTGTCGTATTAATTCTGTAAGGAAGCTCCATCTTTAATCTTCTCCGTCTCATTCACAACTATAACACATTTACACATGCAGATTGAGTCACCTAGCACTGACATAGCCCAAAATCCAAACAACTTCTATTCGCCAGACAATTGGTTCAAAATGGTTCAAATGGCTCTGAGCACTATGGGACTTAACATCTGTGGTCATGAGTCCCCTAGAACTTAGAACTACTTAAACCTAACTAACCTGAGGACATCACACACATCCATGCCCGAGGCAGGATTCGAACCAGCGACCGTAGCGGTCACTTGGTTCCAGACTGAAGCGCCTAGAACCGCACGGCCACACCGGCCGGCGCGCCAGAGAATTACCTTAACAAGGTGGCACTAGCCGTATAACAGGATATCACAGTGTTGCCGCACCGTTCTCGACCACACGACTTCACACTACCTGCCCACTCCTTCCCTTCACAGTTCCCTACGTCAAAGAGGGAATAATTTGCAGATTTACCACTCATCAGCACATCTTTCCAGCACTTTGCAGTAGTTATTAATTTTATTGAGACAAAACTAGGATGCAGTGAAAAATGGTCACGTCCGTTGTCTTGCTTATTGTGCTGCGTACCAGGTACATTTTATCGAATTCGTTAAACGTGGTGACGCAGATTGACAATCCACAAATGACTGAAGATTAACGATACTATTATACCGAGCGAGGTGGCGCACTGGTTAGCACACTGGACTCGCATTCGGGAGGACGACGGTTCAATCCCGTCTGCAGCCATCCTGATTTAGGTTTTCCGTGATTTCCCTAAATCGTTTCAGGCAAATGCCGGGATGGTTCCTTTGAAAGGGCACGGCCGATTTCCTTCCCCATCCTTCCCTAACCCGAGCTTGCGCTCCGTCTCTAATGACCTCGTTGTCGACGGGACGTTAAACACCACTAACCTAGCCTTAACGATACTACTCCGCTGATAAACCTGAAATGACAAACAGTTATCGGAAATTATACTTTCTGACAATCTATTTAAACATACTTTGCAGTGTCCAAAAATGTATTTTTCGTAGACTGAATTGTACTATTAGTTCCAGGAGGAATTCGAATTATATTAGCAATCATTTCGTCCTCAGCCTAAAGACAGAGGTGTTGTTATGTCCGGGCCAAGAATCCAACAAAACCAATGTAGTATTTTCTGTCGATGATAAAAAAGTCATTTCGGATGTGATGTTGAAACTTATTCTCTCTCATTTTTCCAGATTTTTCTACGATTACAAGATTTTTGCAACTAAACAGTGGTTTTTTCATTTCTGGCTCTAATTTGCCTTGAAGTTTCTGAAGATAGAAATAAAACTGCGTAAACCTTAATCCACTGATACTTATCATTGGTGTTGTAAATAGATGTGTCACAGTATTAAAACGGTTCAAATGGGTCTGAGCACTATGGGACTCAACATCTGAGGTCATCAGTCCCCTAGAATTTAGAACTACTTAAACCTAACTAACCTAAGGACATCACACACATCCATGCCAGAGGCAGGATTCGAACCTGCGACCGTAACAGTCGCGCGGTTCCTAGCGCCTAGAACCGCTCGGCCACTCCGGCCGGCAGTCATAGAATTCATTGACTGCAAAGCAACTCAGTGTTTTTACGTCTGAAATGATATAATGCGGTTACAACATTGTTCTTGCATGAAACGTAACTGACTGGTTTTATACACAGCATTTTATTGGATAACGAGAACTTTGTCTTCACATCAGCTACGAATTACTCTACTTCCTACTCAAGAAATCTCCTTTATAAGTTTTTTGAAATAAACTAGTAATTTTGCGACTTCTTCCCCGCGTAATCTGTTTTCAACTATCTTGAAGAACGCTTTACTCGCTTTACTCGCAGTTCACAGTGCCCAGCCTCAAAGAAATCGCCCGATAATGCTAACATGTCTCTCACGAGCACTCATAATTCTTTAAAATACTTTCTCTTCAGCATGGTTGCGAGGTTCATTGTGGTACATGTTTCGTATTGAGTGTAAGTCTTTCTTCTGTCTATACAACTCACGTTCAAATTTAACAAAATTAAACTAGTTTGGCACACTGCTTAATTTTAAGCGTTCTTCCCTTCCTTTCTTTAGCAAAAATATTTATTACCCTTGCTTGACATCGAAAGCCATTACTGTAATGTACTGTTCTTTTTCTCTAGATTTTAATTAGCACAAACCACAATTTACTAAATTACAATTTAGGGAAATACCAAAGTTATCTCCAGTATGATTAATGTTTCCACACATTTCAGTATGAAGTCGACATCTTCGAATGAATGTACAATAAATTAACTAATAAATACCACCTATGTGCTAGTCTCCAGGAGAGGTAGGTGATTTCTTTTGCATACCATGTTCTTCATATTTCATCTCTGCAAGACCAAAAACATCAATCACATTACTGTGAAACTCTAGAACATGCGCAAAGACAAATTCTATTAGAAAGCATATGTGAAGAAGTAACGAAGGAAATTTATTCACTATTTTCTCCGTTGTTAACACTGAGAGATACTGCAAAGGCAACTGCTAGTCATTATATATATTAAATGAGATGCGAATTCTAGCGAATTCTTTGAACAATTGTCTCAGAGAAACAGTCAGGGATACTGAAATCCACTTGGCAACTGGTGAGCTACAGATTTGGAAATTTTCAGCGTAAAAAAAAAAAAAAAAAAAAAAAAAAAACTTGCAGTGCTGTTTAGCAGCTAAGACTTTGACATCGCTTTTCCTTCTGTGTATTCTCCCCTTATAAAAATGTCCATAGCATGTTTCGACCTAGAGGAGGAAGTTAGTGTTTAACGTCCCGTCGACAACGAGGTCATTAGAGACGGAGCACAAGCTCGAATTAGGGAAGGATGGGGAAGGAAATCGGCCGTACCCTTTCAAAGGAACCATCCCGGCATTTGCCTGAAGTGATCTAGGGAAATCACGGAAAACCTAAATCAGGATGGCCGGACACGGGATTGAACCGTCGTCCTCCCGAATGCGAGTCCAGTGTGCTAACCACTGCGCCACCTCGCTCGGTGTGTTTCGACTTGTTGTGTTGGACTGTTTCCTTGTTAGAAAACAGATCACACAGTGTTTCTAGGTTCTTAATGGCTCCCCCAGTGTACAGTAAAGGAACTGCCATTCTCTATGAGAATAGCATGTAATTCCGCCTTAGTACACTTGTTCAACTGTATTGTTTTCTGACAAATTACGCAAATCCCTGCCACCTGGCGTACTTTCCTTCATATTCTAGGAAAGTAAATGTGCCTGTCAATTTTATGGGTGCATTAAACTTCAAAATGCCCACAGGCATAGTGCGTGTCTTATGTTAAGTTTTCCAGCGACTCTTGTTTGTTCTATTTTCCATCATATGTTGTCACTGTTATGAATACTCCACATGTTATGACATACGTCTCTGTAGTACTGCTGGTTTGTAGTGTCTTTGATTAAGTACACTTTGAAGTTTGATTCCTGTTCTACGATTATTGAGAATTCTGGTAAACCTTAAGGTAACCTAGTATGGGTGGCTGCTATTATGTTGTCCTTGCCTCTGATGTACAATATTTCAAAATATTGATCTTACAAGGTTAATTACCCTCTTGCTAAATGTTTTCGTATCAGCAAGCAGCGGAACTTGAGCCATAGAGCTTAGCAGTCACTATACACTTTTATGTGTGTTCCGTATACGTAATAATAAACCCTTGTGAATGCCCAGACTGTGTGCAGAGCATCCAATTCTGTTGCTGAAAATGATCTCGCGGACTTAGTACCCCGCTAGCAAAACCTACCACTTGCACTTGAGGTGTTCCATAATTTTCAAGGAACTGAAATAGGCATGATCTGAAGCCTGAACACGAGGAGTTAGTAGCAATGGAAAAATCTGTGCTGAAGTTGGGATGATATACACTCCTGGAAATTGAAATAAGAACACCGTGAATTCATTGTCCCAGGAAGGGGAAACTTTATTGACCCATTCCTGGGGTCAGATACATCACATGATCACACTGACAGAACCACAGGCACACAGACACAGGCAACAGAGCATGCACAATGTCGGCACTAGTACAGTGTATATCCACCTTTCGCAGCAATGCAGGCTGCTATTCTCCCATGGAGACGATCGTAGAGATGCTGGATGTAGTCCTGTGGAACGGCTTGCCATGCCATTTCCACCTGGCGCCTCAGTTGGACCAGCGTTCGTGCTGGACGTGCAAACCGCGTGAGACGACGCTTCATCCAGTCCCAAACATGCTCAATGGGGGACAGATCCGGAGATCTTGCTGGCCGGGGTAGTTGACTTACACCTTCTAGAGCACGTTGGGTGGCACGGGATACATGCGGACGTGCATTGTCCTGTTGGAACAGCAAGTTCCCTTGCCGGTCTAGGAATGGTAGAACGATGGGTTCGATGACGGTTTGGATGTACCGTGCCTATTCAGTGTCCTCTCGACGATCACCAGTGGTGTACGGCCAGTGTAGGAGATCGCTCCCCACACCATGATGCCGGGTGTTGGCCCTGTGTGCCTCGGTCGTATGCAGTCCTGATTGTGGCGCTCACCTGCACGGCGCCAAACACGCATACGACCATCATTGGCACCAAGGCAGAAGCGACTCTCATCGCTGAAGACGACACGTCTCCATTCGTCCCTCCATTCACGCCTGTCGCGACACCACTGGAGGCGGGCTGCACGATGTTGGGGCGTGAGCGGAAGACGGCCTAACGGTGTGCGGGACCGTAGCCCAGCTTCATGGAGACGGTTGCGAATGGTCCTCGCCGATACCCCAGGAGCAACAGTGTCCCTAATTTGCTGGGAAGTGGCGGTGCGGTCCCCTACGGCACTGCGTAGGATCCTACGGTCTTGGCGTGCATCCGTGCGTCGCTGCGGTCCGGTCCCAGGTCGACGGGCACGTGCACCTTCCGCCGACCACTGGCGACAACATCGATGTACTGTGGAGACCTCACGCCCCACGTGTTGAGCAATTCGGCGGTACGTCCACCCGGCCTCCCGCATGCCCACTATACGCCCTCGCTCAAAGTCCGTCAACTGCACATACGGTTCACGTCCACGCTGTCGCGGCATGCTACCAGTGTTAAAGACTGCGATGGAGCTCCGTATGCCACGGTAAACTGGCTGACACTGACGGCGGCGGTGCACAAATGCTGCGCAGCTAGCGCCATTCGACGGCCAACACCGCGGTTCCTGGTGTGTCCGCCGTGCCGTGCGTGTGATCATTGCTTGTACAGCCCCCTCGCAGTGTCCGGAGCAAGTATGGTGGGTCTGACACACCGGTATCAATGTGTTCTTTTTTCCATTTCCAGGAGTGTCTTATCTTTGAACGGACTAAAGCATCCTTAATGTTACTGAACGCTGCTTGTGACTTGTACTATGAAGTATTTTTTCTGAATAATTTTAGTAGATTGTCATTGTTCAGGAGTTGTTGTGACACAAACATCCTGAAAACTTATGAGAGATCTAGAAAAGCTTTCAACTGTATCTTCGACGTTGGCAATGAAAAATTATTTATTGCTTTAATTTTATTTGTGTTGAGTACAATTGCTTCTGGTGATATTATGTTTATCCTTTCCAAACTCTAACTTCTCCCAGTTAACGTTTACTCCAGAATGGAGTAATTTATTCAGTACCTTTTCTGTTATTTGAAGCTGTTCTTTCGATGTAGCAGTAGCGATTAGTAAATCATCTACATAGAGCATTATCTAGCTCAGCAATACTGGTTCGAAAGCGGTATCCTACGGCGTAATGAACACTCAAGTGCTAACATTTCACCCAAAAGAAGTACTCTGAATTGATAGCTCTGCGCTCCGAAAAGAAAAGCTGTGTACTTTCTAGAATTTTCTCTCAATAAGATTTATCATTACGAAGCTCTAAAAACAATACTACTTGGATATTGGACTCTTAAATTACTATATTTCCTCTTCAGGCATCTCTGGTCTCGTTTGCACTGGTACAATTATTTTGTTTGTCTCACGTACATCTAAAACTAAACACACTTGTTTATCTGTTTGTTACTACAGAAGGTTTGCTGTACGGTGAAAGCGACATATTAATAGCCCCTCTAGTCATCCTTTCCCTATCCCTTTCCTCACGGCTTTGTATTGTGTACGTGCGACGGGGTATGTACATGAGAAGTAGATTTTATATGGAACTACCTCCATATTGTACTGCGATTGTGCTACCTTGGGCTGAATCCGGCTCGTGTGTGATTCCACACTCCCGTTATTAATGTATAACTTCATTTCATTAAAACAGTGAGACCACAAGTAGTCAATATACAAAAATTTTTTTGTGTTATCCTTACTCTATTGCACTGGGAGTATCTGCTGTGCCGTGCATTCGTTTTTAATAGATCCATAATGACTTCCTCTTCATTAACTGTCAACATGCACCTGCAGCGTGAGAGACAAATAACACTGTCAATCTCACACATAAATTCTAAGCATGTTATATCACTCACAGACAATCCTTTCACAATTAGGAACATGCATTACGTTGCTTAATTTCCTAAACTTAACTCAGCCAGCACATGCCGTTTTAAGTTTTGTGATTTCACACTTGCTCACGAAATCCTGAAGTTCTGCGTCGGCAATGTGGTTACGCGTCTTGCCTCACTGATCTGTCATAATAATTGTTGGCCATGACATTTATCATGATACCTATCTCCACAATAACAACAGTGGGAATTGCTTCCACTTTCGACTTAACAGCGGCTTGTCCTCCACCTTCCGTCTCTTCCTTGCATGCCTCAATGTCATTACATAACGCGTTGCCACTAAGTAATTGTTGAGTCGCAGCACATTCGTGCTGATATGTCTGCTGCTGTCACTTTATCCTGTGAGAAGCACTGGAAGGTTGGTACAGTCTCGTCCATTTTGTTGACCCACTGGCGGTCAATAGAATGCGACTCTCTGACACCTAAACTGTCTGATTACTTTGATTTTGGGTTAACAAGCAGTTCTGGTTGCCAGGTTTTGACCATTTTGTCTTATCATTCGGATTAGGCCTCCGCCTGTCTCCTGCATTTGCCCTGAATTTATTCAGTGTTGCCAACTAACATTACTGGGTCTGTTTTGTAAGGTCAGCTTCTGTTGGTAGTTATTATACCTTCGGTTAAATCTATGACTATGTTTCCTCCTTTTATTGCACTATGGAGTGTTATTCTAATTCGACGATCTGGCTGTATTTGCAGATCCTCCATGTGGCAGCTCGTTGCTGCACAAGCTCACGATCCCACGATAACTATTGCGGCAGTCGCTGGCTGCCGTCCGCTGAACTGTGCTACTGCCATACTCCCTGTACAATGACATGAAGCGAGTTGAGAAATTTCATGAACTACTTCAGACCTGCGTCCCGCAATTTTTATATGTGTTGCCAACTTAGGTTTTAGTAAATTAATAACATTTTTATCAGGCATGGGTTTGATATATTGCTTTTTGAATAATAAATAGAGTATGCCCCAATCATTTGATTAAGGCTAAAATATATTAAGAATAAATTTTCTCTGTGTAAATAAATCTGTAAAGTATGGAGAAAAGGTTGCAAACTCCCAACGACTGGTATTTAGATCGTAAATGTCGTTAATTCTCCCTGTCTGTGGCAGGCTGAGAAGGGAGTTTGCTTAATTTTATCTGCAGGGATTGCTTTTATTCATTTTTATATAAGCCTGCTGTGGGGAAGGATCTTATGCACACTTTTTCTCTCTCGGTAGCGTAACCTTCCCTGACCATTCTGCCCGCTTTAGAATTGATGTTTAGGCCCATCAAAGTTCAGAATACAATCTTATCGATTGGATTTGTAATTTTGGGGATGGTCAGAGAAAACTACATCCTGCACGAATCTAGTCTTGTGCCAATAATTTTAGTAAAGGGGCAGCGTGATTGATATGATTCTCTCTTCTTAGGTATGGTTTAAAGGAGCAAGCCGGGAACGGAAATTACTTTGAAAAACAAAATAATTTGTATTTTAGCCAACATAAACAAATTTGCGAAGTTACTTCTTAACAATCTTTTGAATACACATTTCACTAATTCTGCTTTGAATTTTCATTTAACTATAGACAAAGATTATTTAACTATGCACATAGATTATTTCTCCTTTGTTGCCTTTGATTTGCATCGTTCTGTGGGGGGAAGGAAAATCTTGGAGAGCACGTGGTCACTACTACTATGCTGATACATGCACATGCACTAAGTTATCACTGAAATGCAAATATCGTAACTATTTCTCTATGCAGATTTTCTATGTACAGTGGCTGGCATCGTGCAGGACTCGTGGCTGGTATCTCCAGCGCGAAGTGCTTGAATACGAAACGATTCACCTTAGAAAAGCTACACTTGTCACTAAATTTTCAATAAGTTGTTGAACATCGACACACGCTAGCATAATTGTTCAGCAATCGCAAAAACTGGCTACAACTCCCTCTATTAGCTTTCTCGGCGGTTGCAGTTTGAAACTATGCATCACGTGGCGGGTCGTAACGGAAACCTCGAAGGGAGAAGATTATTCTTATATCGGATAAATTGAACAAAAAGCAATAAATTGTTCTTAATTAATCAATAGCGAAAAAGTCTCTGATAAATTGTTAACATTAAACATATTTAAACATTCAAATACCTTTGTCCTGATTTCGACGCAGCGTTCTGAAGGAACGTCTGGCCGCTTACCTGTCTTCCAAAAAACTCCCTGTAACCGTTGTGCGGCTCTTTCTCCCGAGCAGCGCGAGGTGGTGGGGGAGGCCCATGACCAACCTCTGGCAAGAAACGTTTTTTTAAAACTTTCACACCTTTGGACGAACCATCCTGTTCCTGCTGTTTGCCTTCCACTGTGTTAAAGTTGGTAGAAGACTCTGAGACCCACTACATCTGTAGTTTGTCTGCTACCACACTCCAAACATGCACACCTGACCACGTACTTTAAGGAGAGGTGGGCAAATGTAAATAGGGACACAGGACTTGCATATTGTAATGAGAATAAAAGACTTTGATCCATAATTGTTTCTACATGCGTATAATTTGGGGCTGATATTATTTCACTGTTCATTAATGATGTAAAGTAATTGAATTTACGCTGATAATGTCTATCAGCTGATTGCAACACTGATTTTAACTATGTAACAAAATCTATTGTGACGTTAGAAGATCACGATTTAATGTAAGGAGTGTAGTTTTTTGCTGTTACAGTAGAGAGTGTTCCAGAAAAATGTTTATGTATCGAAACAGCGAAGTAAGTTTAAGGTAGTCGCCGTAATTTGCTTTCGATCATATAAAAGCAGGGGCTGTGAGCTTTCTCTCTCTCTCGTTTGTTTTCGATGGCTGTTCCATAAAACGTAAGAGTTGCTCATGTATCTGTAACTTTTGATTAAATAATTACACTAATTTAATTACAATAGCCGTGTTTGAATTAAGAATATACTTTCCTTTTCCATTAATTACACGTCTCAAATTATTATGCTGCACTTTAGAACTCTTTCAGGCTGCAGCCAAGGAGAGTTGCCGGCGAATTGTTTGGTGGCCACAGCCGAAAGCAACTGGTGTTCAGTCGGCTGTTACTTTATAAAACTTTTATTTCACCGCTCCTGAGATCTCTTTTACCGGCCTTTTGCATTAGTATCCGGGAAATGTAATTACGCAAACTGCGTAATTTTGAGATCGGTCAGTGGCCTCTAAACAATGCTGGTTGGCGAAATATATAATTTCATTATCCACAAGTAAAAATTTTCTATTCACCATTTTCCTACTTCAGAAGTTTGGCCACCAGCAAAGGCGATAAATATAATATTACATTATATTTTTTAATACCTGTAATATTAATGGATCATCCCAGTATCTCTTCTGGTTTGGGTACTGCTCAAAATGAGACCGAAGTCTTTCGCGGCAGCATTGTTGTATAAACCGTTCTCGGACTTCATACCGCGCCAATTCAGGGTAAAACCTCAAGCTTTCACATATTTCCGCTATCGTCTACGCCAGGAGCAAATCCTCAAAATTGCTGCTATGGTAGCATTATATAGCCCAAGGACGGCATCCGATTGGTCGGTAGATACTTCATGCTGCCGCAGATGGTGTCAACATCTGCCCTGGCGGTACCATTGCTCCCGCCGTAGCGTAAATATGGCGACGAATATCTCTGACCCTTCTCTGCATCGAGAGCTCATCTCCATGCACTGCTAATATCAAATACACTGAAGATTTTCTCAAAAATTCTTATTTTTACAGTCTCTTTAATTACAGAATCTCAGTATGTAGGAGCATGGGACAAATTTTTGTTTCGTCAAACAGTGATTCATTTATGTTAGTGAGACTGTGCTCAACAACTGCAGATTTCTACAGTTCTCGAAATTTGATATACTGCTTATGTTATGTACAGCGGTCGGAAAGGGTGCGGATGGACTCATCGATATAATTGCTTCTGTACTCACATGGGATGTAGTAATCCTAGGAATGCCTGCCCAGCTAACCGCGCGGTCTAATGCACTGCTTTCCGAGCGGGAAGGCGTGCCGGTTCCCAGCACGAATCCGCGCGGCAGATTAGTGTCGAACTCCGGTGTGTCAGGCAGCCTGTGGATGGTTTTTAAGGCGGTTTTCCAATTGCCTCGGCGAGCGCGGGCTGGTTCCCCTTATTCCGCCTCGGTTACACTATGTCGATAATTGTTGCGCAACACTCTACCTCGCTAACATTTGGGGTTACACTCATCTGGTATGAGTCGTTCGAGAGGGAGGGGGGAGGGAGGGAAGAAGGAGGGGGGGGTGTCCACTGGATGCCGAATCGCACAATAAGCCTGGGTTCGATGTGGGGTGGCGGTTGGGTGGGTGGACTGCTGTGGCCTGTTGTGGGTTTGTGAACCACTGAGGGCTCCGGCGGGACGAAGCCTCTCCGTCGTTTCTACGTTCCCGGTTCAATACAAAATACAAAATCCTAGGATTCCTGAGGCCGTGATTGCCCTTAACAGGACTTAGCATCTGCATCATCTTCTTAGGTACCTCGTCTTCCCAGGACACTGCCTATTTTTCTAGTGCCTCAGAAGGGAAGAAATGCAGTAGGTGACTCATCACTCCAACATTTTCCGTTTCTTTTCCTTGGAGAATGCCCTTAAATATCATGTCACCCTTAGCCGTTGTTTCGGAACAAGTACTTCAGATGATTAATTTCGGTATCAAAACAGTTTTCGCTCTGTGTACCAGTGTATTTAAACTGCTCTCTTCTGAACTGGATGGTGAAAAATCTGGGCGCTAAGATACAAATCAGTGCGCGTCGGCGTCCTGTACACTGAATGGGCGAGACCTCCAACCAACTTTCGTTGCTCCAAAATATTAAATGTTCAAATGTGTGTGAGTTCCTAAGGGACCAAACTGCTAAGGTCATCGGTCCCTAGACTTACAGACTACTTAAACTAACTTATTATAAGAACAAGACACACACCCATGCCAGAGGGAGGACTCGAACCTCCGCAGTCCGTGACATGGCGCCTCAAACCGCAGGGCCACTCCGCGCTGCTCCAAAATATCTAGAAACGTCAGCCTCCCCTCTTTCTCTACTTGATGTTTCGGTGCATGTTGTTAATATGTTCCTCAAGAGCTTCTACGCCATGTGGACAGACCATAAAGGTGTCATCAAGAAAACGATAAAATGAAGATGGACGAAAGTGAGTCAAATTTAATGCACGTTCCTCAAAATGTTCCATAAAGAATTTGGCCAGTGCTGGATACAACGGAGAATCCGTAGCTATCCCGTCCGTCATTTTATAAAATTAACCGCTGTTCAAGAAGTAGGAGGCCGTCGTAACATATCGGACCAGATTTATCGATTCAGGAGGAAAATACTCTGGCCAGAGCTTCACTCCAGAGGAACTTTTGTAAATATTGAGGCCATATCCAGGCTGCCTAAAGCATCCTGAATTGACGTGGTAAGAAGTCCGAGAATGTTGTATACTATTGCTCAAAATATTTCCTTAAGCTGCCAAAAAAATGGTTCAAATGGCTCTAAGCACTATGGGACTTAACTTCTAAGGTCATCAGTCCCCTAGAACTTAGAACTACTTAAACCTAACTAACCTAAGGACACCACACACATCCATGCCAGAGGCAGGATTCGAATCTGCAACCATAGCGGTCAGGCCGTTCCAGACTGTGGCGCCTAGAACCGCTCGGCCACTCCGGCCGGCCCTTAAACTGCCCTGATCTACATTGTAAGCTTTAGGTACATACACCTCTTTTCGAACTTGTTCCTGTATAGATGCGGAACAGTACTTGTTCTTTCGAGCTGCTCCTAGGTTTGACATTTCTCAACTGTTTCTGTACCCCAGATGGTGACATTTCTTTGTGTATATGCTGTGACTAGCTTAATTTTTTGATGATTGTTGATTATTTTAGGTCAGACACCTATGAATCCTCTTATGAATACAACTGGATGTGGAAACTATTTCTCTGGAAAACGCACCTGTAACCGCTGGTTTTCACTAGGTTTTCTTCTAACAAGATAGTCGACGCAGTCGATTCTGTGCCTGCCTGATCCAGTGAACTATTCGTACAGGACTGACCAATCCTGTTGCTTTCCTGTACTGTTTGTCATACAAATGTATGTTCCGAAGTACATCATCTACATGTGTGCTTACGGTGAGGGTTCATGCGTGATAGCTTTCCCCGCTGTTAATTTGTGCTGGGGCCACTGACCTCAGCATTCACTTCATCACTTTACCGTGACACAATCACGATATAATTTGTCTTTAATTTATGTTACCTAATTCGATTGCTCCATTCGCACAGTAATACTTGGATTGCAGCTACACGTAACTCGGTACTAAGTTATTCGTTAATGTGCGCTTCTTGTGTTCATGACCAGGATGAAAAATCATTTGCAACTTCTTGACCTTATCCATCAAAACTTTCTAGCATTAGTCCTTCCTGTTCCACAACCAGGTTTTGAAACTGGTTCGTGAGTTGTTGAATAGAGGTTTCCATTACATACCTCAGCAGGTAATTGCTTTGTTGTTTCCAGTATACGATTCAACGATAATTTAATCTGATCTGACTGTTCTTTCGTAACCTGATCGAATATCGTTTTAATCTGTCCTGATTGT
Source organism: Schistocerca nitens (assembly GCF_023898315.1). Classification (NCBI taxonomy): domain Eukaryota; kingdom Metazoa; phylum Arthropoda; class Insecta; order Orthoptera; family Acrididae; genus Schistocerca; species Schistocerca nitens. The sequence continues at coordinate 1,030,465,705 of NC_064614.1, forward strand.
TCCTTCGCCACATTGTGCAATTTAGCACTCGTCATCTCCTATAAGTTATGATACAGCATTGCAAACATATCTTAACGCAGACTTTTGATGAACTGCCTCTGTTAGGGGCGGATGTATCTGTATAGCATCTCAATGGTGGCCGCATCTGTAATTTCCAAATTACGTTCCGCCATGTCACTGTTTTCCACTTTTTCTTTCCTTTGTATTTGTTCTACGTGCTCCACGTTATTTACTTTACCAATTTTCGCCATAACCCAACAAATATTTCTAAGATTTAATATTACTGCCTTTACTTGCGCTTGCGTTCATGTAAACAGTGCAATTTGCAATAGTGGGATTCTTACTGATTTTTCAAGCAGAAACAGCCATATTATAAAAGATATCAAGGTCGCACCGACGTTTTAGCTACGCATTATGCAAAAGTGGCCATCTTAATGCCACGATCCTTAAGTACACAACACTTAATACAATTACAAACTCTTTAAATTACAAGTTGATAATTTTTTTTTTTTTTTTGTTGGAGTGTGATACATCCACAGTGAAACCTCTAGATTCATGACGTCGGATAGCAAGTGGTTATTCATGGGTGGCCTTGTATCACGATCACATGATCACACTATGACTCCAGACTTTGGAAGGAATGTTCGAAAATCGTCTGCCAAAGTATGTACAGGGGGATGCAGAGTAGAGTGCCTTGAATTAACACAGCATTCCACAAGTACGAGGGTGAGTCAAGTGAAAACCTTAATAATTTTTTTAAATATTATTGATTGTGCAGAAGTGGTACAAAGCTGTTTCACTTTTCAATAATCTCCCCCACGCTCAATGCAAGTCCTCCAGTGCTTATAAAGTGCATACATTCCTTGAGAAAAAAATTCTTTTGGTAGTCCACGCAACCACTCATGCACCGCGTGGCGTACCTCTTCATCAAATCGGAACTTCTTTCCTCCCATTGCGTCCTTGAATGGTCCAAACATATGGAAATCACCTGGGGCAAGGTCTGGTGAGTATGGTGGATGAGGAAGACACTCAAAATGCAGGTTGGTGGAAGTGAACCCAGGTTTCGTCCCCAGTAACGATTCTTGCAAGGAAGCCATCACCTTCTCGTTCAAATTGCCGAAGAAGTTCTTCACAAGCATCAACACGTCGTTCTCTCATTTCAGGAGTCAGCTGCCGTGGGACCCATCTTGCGGACACTTTGTGAAACTGGGGCACATCATGCATAATGTGGTGTGCCAACCAATGACTCCTCTCCATGAACCATGGGCCTTGCCGTTGGTGGGGAGACTTGAGTGCCTCAGCGATACAGATGGCCGTACCGTAGGTGCAACCACAACGGAGGGGTATCTGTTGAGAGGCCAGACAAACATGTGGTTCCTGAAGAGGGGCAGCAGCCTTTTCAGTAGTTGCAGGGGCAACAGTCTGGATGATTGACTGATCTGGCCTTGTAACATTAACCAAAACGGCCTTGCTGTGCTGGTACTGCGAACGGCTGAAAGGAAGGGGAAACTACAGCCGTAATTTTTCCCGAGGACATGCAGCTTTACTGTATGATTAAATGATGATGGCGTCCTCTTGGGTAAAATATTCCGGAGGTAAAATAGTCCCCCATTCGGATCTCTGGGCGGGGACTACTCAAGAGGACGTCGTTATCAGGAGAAAGAAAACTGGCGTTCTACGGATCGGAGCGTGGAATGTCACATCCCTTAATCGGGCAGGTAGGTTAGAAAATTTAAAAAGTTAGATATAGTGGGAATTAGTGAAGTTCGGTGGCAGGAGGAACAAGACTTTTGGTCAGGTGAATACAGGGTTATAAATACAAAATCAAATAGGGGTAATGCAGGAGTTGGTTTAATAATGAATAAAAAAATAGGAGTGCGGGTTAGCTACTAGAAACAGCATAGTGAAGGCATTATTGTGGCCAAGATAGACACAAAGCCCATGCCTACTACAGTAGTACAAGTTTATATGCCAACTAGCTCTGCAGATGATGAAGAAATAGATGAAATGTATGACGAGATAAAAGAAATTATTCAGGTAGTGAAGGAAGACGAAAATTTAATAGTCATGGGTGACTGGAATTCAAGAGTAGTAAAAGGGAGAGAAGGAAACATAGTAGGTGAATATGGATTGGGGGGAAGAAATGAAAGAGGAAGCCGCCTTGTGCACAGAGCATGACTTAATCATAGCTAACACGTGGTTCAAGAATCATAAAAGAAGGTTGTATACCTGGAAGAATCCTGGAGATACTAAAAAGTATCAGATAGATTATATAATGGTAAGACAGAGATTTAGGAACCAGGTTTTAAATTGTAAGACATTTCCAGGGGCAGATGCGGACTCTGACCACAATCTATTGGTTATGAACTGCAGATTGAAACTGAAGAAACTGCAAAAAGGTGGGAATTTAAGGAGATGTGACCTGGATAAACTGAAAGAACCAGAGGTTGTACAGAGTTTCAGGGGGAGCATAAGGGAAGAATTGACAGGAATGGGGGAAAGAAATACAGTAGAAGAAGAAAGGGTAGCTTTGAGGGATGAAGTAGTGAAGCCAGCAGACGATCAAGTAGGTAAAAAGACGAGGGCTAATAGAAATCCTTGGGTAACAAAAGAAATATTGAATTTAATTGATGAAAGGAGAAAATATAAAAATGCAGTAAATGAAGAAGTCAAAAAGGAATACAAACGTCTCAAAAATGAGATTGACAAGAAGTGCAAAATGGCTAAGCAGGGATGGCTAGAGGACAAATGTAAGGATGTAGAGGCTTGTCTCACTAGGGGTAACATAGATACTGCCTACAGGAAAATTAAAGAGACCTTTGGAGAGAAGAGAACCACTTGTATGAATATCAAGAGCTCAGATGGCAACCCAGTTCTAAGCAAAGAAGGGAAGGCAGAAAGGTGGAAGGAGTATATAGAGGGTTTATACAAGGGCGATGTACTTGAGGACAATATTATGGAAATGGAAGAGGATGTAGATGAAGACGAAATGGGAGATAAGATACTGCGTGAAGAGTTTGACAGAGCACTGAAAGACATGAGTCGAAATAAGGCCCTGGGAGTAGACAACATTCCATTAGAACTACTGATGGCCTTGGGAGAGCCAGTCATGAAAAAACTCTACCACCTGGTGAGCAAGATGTATGATACAGGCGAAATACCCTCAGACTTCAAGAAGAATATAATAATTCCAATCGCAAAGAAAGCAGGTGTTGACAGATGTGAAAATTACCGAACTATCAGTTTAATAAGTCATGGCTGCAAAATACTAACGCGAATTCTTTACAGACGAATGGAAAAACTAGTACAAGCGGACCTCGGGGAAGATCAGTTTGGATTCCGTAGAAATTTTGGAACACGTGAGGCAATACTAACCTTACGACTTATCTTAGAAGAAAGATTAAGAAAAGGCAAACCTACGTTTCTAGCATTTGTAGACTTAGAGAAAGCTTTTGACAATGTTAACTGGAATACTCTCTTTCAAATTCTGAAGGTGGCAGGGGTAAAATACAGGGAGCGAAAGGCTATTTACAATTTGTACAGAAATCAGATGGCAGTTATAAGAGTCGAGGGGCATGAAAGGGAAGCAGTGGTTGGGAAAGGAGTGAGGCAGGGTTGTAGCCTCTCCCCGATGTTATTCAATCTGTATATTGAGCAAGCAGTAAGGGAAACAAAAAATATGGAGTAGGTATTAAAATTCATGGAGAAGAAGTAAAAACTTTGAGGTTCGCCGATGACATTGTAAATCTGTCAGAGACAGCAAAGGACTTGGAAGAGCAGTTGAACGGAATGGACAGTGTCTTGAAAGGAGGATATAAGATGAACATCAACAAAAGCAAAACGAGGATAATGGAATGTAGTCAAATTAAATCGGGTGATGCTGAGGGAATTAGATTAGGAAATGAGACACTTAAAGTAGTAAAGGTGTTTTGCTATTTAGGGAGTAAAATAACTGATGATGGTCGAAGTAGAGAGGATATAAAATGTAGACTGGCAATGGCAAGGAAATCGTTTCTGAAGACGAGAAATTTGTTAACGTCGAGTATAGATTTAAGTGTCAGGTAGTCGTTTCTGAAAGTATTTGTATGGAGTGTAGCCATTTATGGAAGTGAAACATGGACGATAACTAGTTTGGACAAGAAGAGAATAGAAGCTTTCGCAATGTGGTGCTACAGAAGAATGCTGAAGATAAGGTGGGTAGATCACGTAACTAATGAGGAGGTATTGAATAGGATTGGGGAGAAGAGAAGTTTGTGGCACAACTTGACTAGAAGAAGGGATCGGTTGGTGGGACATGTTCTGAGGCATCAAGGGATCACAAATTTAGCATTGGAGGGCAGCGTGGAGGGTAAAAATCGTAGAGGGAGACCAAGAGATGAATACACTAAGCAGATTCAGAAGGATGTAGGTTGCAGTAGGTACTGGGAGATGAAGAAGCTTGCACAGGATAGAGTAGCATGGAGAGCTGCATCAAACCAGACTGAAGACCACAACAACAACAACAACAACAACAACCAATGACTAATCTGTAAACATGCTGCAATATCATTTAGTGTCACTCAGCGGTTTTCCTTCACTATGGCTTCAACTGCTGCATTATTCTGTGGAGTCACAATTCGTTGTGCCTGACCTGGATGAGGAGGATCTTCACACCATTTGCGAACTTCCTACTCTATTTGTAGATTTGCTGCTGTGACAAACATGCATCACCGTACTGAACATTCATTCGTCGATGAATTTCAATAGGTTTCACGCCTTCACTACGAAAAAACCGAATAACAGAACGCTGTTCTTCCCTGGTGCAAGCCGTAAGGGTGGCGGCAATCTTCATACTGATACTGCGACGGTACGTGTGCATCTGCACTGTGCTGCCACCTACAGGCCATTCTGCGCGCTGTTTGTAGCAAGCTTACCAACTTACAGGATAACGGCGCGAAATTTCGATTTGTTATTACAGATTTAAGGTTTTCATTTGACTCATCCTCGTACATCATCCGAGGCAGTTTCAAACAAATTGTTCTGTCTATAAATTAGATCAACTTTTACATACAGATTCATGTGTTACCTCCTCAGAAAGTGATCGTAGACTGGCAGTGAGCTATCTTAGCACTTTAGCGCCTGGCCTCTCAGGGTGCACTTGTGACTGGTTCATCCTTTCCATCAACAAGCACTGACAGTAATTAAAACTTGTAATGAGCGTTTACTGATGAATTGAGTGACATTGAAATTATTATTAACAAGTTATCAGTGCAAGTAACATCATCAGCAGGTTGGAACTGTGTGTTAATATTTAAACAGTAAATATAAGTAATGAATGTTCCGAAACTTCCTGGCAGATTAAAACTGTGTGTCGGACCGAGACTCGAACTCGGGACCTTTGCCTTTCATGGGCAAGTGCTCCACCGACTGAGCTACCCAAGCACGACCCACGCCCCGTCCTCACAGCTTTACTTCTGCCAGTACCTTGTCTCCTACCTTCCAAACTTTACAGAAACTCTCCTTCAGTGCGTCGTCCGAGTTGAAGCGATTCGGGTCGAGTTTACAGCGGACCAAACACATGAAAGCCGCAGGGAGACGTGTCCGGGTTGCAAGACGGATACTTAAGGTCTTCCTAATTGAATTTGACCATTACATTTTGTCTGACCTCGGAGACATACGGACGCGTGTTATCGCGGAGCCGAATCACTCGTTTCACGAACAGCCCAGACCGTTTGCTCTTGCCCGGCATTCGTAGGCTACGGAGTACGCATCGTCTTGCCTGCTGAGGGCATAGATTTGAGTTTTTTAGGGGAAAGTGACGACGCATGCTTTCATTACTTGCATGTCTCTCTACGTTATCTCAAAGTGGCATATGGCAGTTTCAATTTTTCTGTTGTTACGCCGTTCCGTACCTTCTCATTTTAACACTTCATGCTTTGGAGACTTTGTTGATGAGTATTTGATTAGACTTAGGGTTTTCAGGGCTACTGATGGATGTTATAATTCGACTTCTTGAAGTCCTCTGCGGAACGTATTACAAACATCAAAAAAAGGTTTGCATCACCATGGTTCCGGGACCTATACATAAAATTGGAATAAAGATCAACATAAACATAATTTCCGCCCTTTTTATTGCCTATTAAAATCATACATTGCATGTTTTACCATAATACAGCGAGACCTTCAAAGGTGGTGGTCCAGGTTGCTGTACCCAGTAGCACGTCCTCTTGCATTGATGCATGCCCGTATTGTACCTAGGTACAGTTGGTCCAGATTGTCACACTCCTCAACGGAGATGCGGCACAGAATGCTCAGAGCGGCTGGTGGGTCACGTCGTTCATAAACAGCCCTTTTCAATCTATTCCTGGCATGTTCGATAGGGTTCATGTCTGGAGAACATGCTGGTCACTCTAGTCGAGTGATGTAGTTATCCTGAAGAAAGTCATTCAGTAAATGTGCACGATGGGGTCTCGAATTGTCGTCCATGAAGACGAAAACCCTCGCCAATACGCTGCCGATATGGTTGCGCTATGTTGGAGGATAGCATTCACGTACCGTACAGCCGTTACGGCGTCTTCCATAATCACCAGTGGCATACGTCGACCCCACATAATGCCATCCCAAAACAGCAGGGAACCTCGACCTTGCTGCACTCTCTGGACAGTGTGTCTAAGGCGTTCAGCCTGACCAAATTGCCTCCAAACACGTCTCCGACGAATGTCTGGTTGAAGGAATATGCGAAACTCATCGGTAAAGAGAACGTGATGCCAGTCCTGAAGCGGTCCATTAGGCATGTTGTTGGTCCCATGCGTACTGTGTTGCATGATGCCGGGGTTGCGAAGACGGACCTCGATATGGACGTCGAGAGTGAAGTTGCGCATCATGCAGCCTATTGCGCACAGTTTGAGTAGTAACACGACATCCTGTGGCTCCACGAAGAGCATTATTCAACTTGGTAGCGTTGCTGTCAGGGTTCCTCCAAGCCATAGTAGGTAGCGGTCATCCATTGCAGTATTAGTCCTTCAGATCCTGTCTCTCGGCATCTCCGCCATGTCCGACCAACATCGCTTTGGTTCACTCCGAGACGCCTGGACACTTTCCTTGTTGAGAGCTCTTTCCGGCACAAAGTAGCAACGTGGACGCGTTCGAACCATGGCATTGACAGTCTAGGCGTGATTGAACTACAGATTACACGAGCCGTTTACGTCCTTCCTGGTGGAACCGATTGGCTCTCGGACCCACTCTGTCTAATAGGCGCTGCCCATGCATGGTTGGGAGGCTTTAGTGACATCTCTGAACAGTCAAAGGGACTGTGTCTGTGATACAATATCCACAGTCAGTGTATGTCTTCAGGAGTTCTGGGAACGGGATCAATGCAAAACTGTTTTTGATTTGGGTATTATCATTTTAAGAAAACCTTTTAGTTTTTCAAGGCTTGCCGTTATCAAGAACAAATTTTACACTTAATTATTTAACCGCATCCCAGAAATACGAGGGCAACACGTTAATTTTCGAGTCAATCAAGGCACAACAATAAGATAAAAAAAATAAGTTGGTATGTGGTCGGCGTGTCTCTCTGCCGAGCTGAGGACCGATACTATCTGGGATTTCCTTCCTTTGTGAGATCAACCGAAGAGCTACTTGAATGGGCACAAGAGGCTCCAAGGTCGGTGAAACTGAGAACAGGCAAAATAGCGGTGTATGGACCGCCGCCGTATACCGTCAGAAGACAGGCTGGTCGATCTTCAGTAGTACGTGGGGCCAAGAACGTGACGTTGTTATTTCTGCAAGCACTGGCATAAATCTGTAGTCTTAGGAGGACAACAATACAAAGCTATGAGTGGTAGTGATGGAGTCAACAATTTTGTATATATGCGAAACAAAATTCACGAAGTACTCACGAACGTTTCAAAGCTACGTTTATTGCCAAGATCATACAAAGAACTATCTTTTGTGTAGTTAGTCATTGATAACAAAACGAGTAATTTTTAATGCTCGGATTAAATTTTCACACATCATTTATATGATAAATATTTTCCTTTAACTACTGCTATTGCAATACAAAATAATGTTAAGTGATAATCTTGGCATATAAAGTCAAAATATTATTATAATTTACAGTTAAATTAATAATGATGCGTTACTGAAAGTACTAGTGGCAAAGAGGAGTACGAGATTAATGTTTCCTGCTTTGGAAGCGATCTGTTACTAACTTCATTCATTGCTTTTCTGTCGTCGATTAAGAAAAGTTGTAGCGTCGTCCCACCAAGACGAGTGTCGAAAACGGAAATCAATATACTTCATATTCCGCAGGCTCACACAAGAGAGAACTTTGATAACTACTTGCTCACTATGAAGAATAATTTATCGACTGCTCATTCCCTTAGAACTTCGCTGATGTAATTGATAAGTCTTTTTAGCGGCCTCTAGGAATAAGTCTCCGTTAGGGGCCTGATTAATGACCTCTTCCGACCCTTGGCCGATTACCAAAAAGCTATCGGTAAGAGGAATGTTATGCTTACCAGCAAAACGTTTGCTCGAGAGAAATGCAGTGTGGAAAAAATTTCCATTAAGGAATATGTCTGTCAATACGTATCCTGTGTTTTCGACTACACTATAAAACATCTGTCTAGCTGTCTGTGGAGTTGATAAATATACTTATTTTCCATGAAACAAGAAAGAAACTTTTTGGGAATGAAACATTTGACAATGAATAAATACAGCGAGGGACTCCATTTGTTTCTCAAATAGGGATATCCACTTCGGAAGATGCATTTAGAATCAAAGGTAATGAATTTATTCACCTTCAAAGATATATTGTCGCCATTATATAGGTTATTTTTACGTAAGGGAAAACATAACAGTATAACGTCATTATAGATAGATGGCAAACTTTGAACTGATAACGTTCGGAAGAGAAATCATCCGTACTTTTGTTAGAACCCATCCCATCGTGATTTAGGGAAAAAACAAAATATCTACATCTCAAAGCCCAGACGAAACGAATACCGCTCTTCCCAAACGCGACTGCATTTTCGTAATTACTTCGTGACCTCACTCGACAATTATTTCACTTTATTTTACAATTTTTTCATGAAATAAACTATACTGAATTAAATTATTTGCTCTAAATAACAAAAGTTGTAGTAACACATGGAAGCACACAACTTTATTGCAGGTAACAGTTTCGTAATATAAATTGAAAGCAGTCTGCTATAAAAGCGTTTCATATCACGAATTCATTAGCGAACTGGTAATCATATATGTCGAATCAAAATACCTATAGACATTATTTTTGTCTGCTACGAAGAAGGACCTAATAAAAATAACTAGACTCCCCCTGTAGTCGCGGGATATTTTGAAACGCCAGCTGGACGCCATTGTTTTGGTAAGAATCTCTTACGTAGAAGTGCACTGTGGCTTTAAATGACACACAACAAACATTGTATATTTAACGGGGGATGAGTACAGTACATTACTGTTTACACGTTCCACTTTAGGTGAAAGAACTGTTGAAGAGTTACGCAGCGTTCATTTGCACAAATGAATGCGAGAAAGCAAACAGTATTATCTCTTATAGTTACGTGGATATTTTTAGATGTTCTATGTGTTAATGCACTTGCCTGAAAATGTATCTACAGCGTAGTAAAGTAATTAATGCTCGTTGATTTGTAGGTTCCTTTTTCAAGACCATAGTTCTTCGAATAATGGTTACATATAATCAAGAGGCAAGGATTCCCAGTGACAACGGAGAATATTCGGTGTTCGGATGATTTCGAGGAAAGTTGTTTCCTTGACAATTATTTAACTGCAAGAGGCTGAAAGATGGTGCTGTTCCATATATTTCCTCTTTTCCGAACCATATACAGCAGAACGGAAATTGTTTTTGTAAACCGTAGAGCACGTCAAATTTTATTTTAACTATAGAACTTTAAAGGAGGTGAAGAGAAACCAGGAGATTTCCCACGTAGGTTTACCAGTTTGTCCTCTGTTCATCGTAGACCACTTATGTGATTGTGGGGTAGTTTAAACTTAGGTAGCACTCTGTGGAGCACTTTGAACGTGCAGACGTGTTGTTCAGTCATAATGCTTTGCGCTGGACGGTCAAGCGAGGCACTTTTTACTTTCGCCTGGAGCGCCGGGTACATTTTCTGTCTGATGGCGACCTGTAAAGGGTAGAAATTTCTTTTGAGGTGTTGAAATGGTCATTTTGAAAGTCCATCATCCTGGATTATTGAAAGACTGCAGCTTGCTCGTCCGGTACTTGCGGATCATATGGTCCGTGAATTATTATTCTATTTACAAGGCGTTCTTTGCGACTGTTCTCCCCGTGGGCAATGTTAACTCCCTGCGCGACTGGCGTCTTTGTCAGACTATGTGGGGATGAATATGCAATTTCCATTGGGTAACCCTAATGCACTGATGGCTTCTCACATTACTTCCCCATTTATTAAATAGTTCTACGGAGGTTATTACGAATATGAGGCTACGTCACTGACTTTTGTGAACATATGTTTCTGTAAACCCATGTGATCTATTAGAGGAGATTTGGATACGTTACCCATGAACTTTTGCTGCTTCTTTGTGACTAATAACCGAGCTTAGTGTCAACATTCTAATTAACTTTTTTCGTCAGGAAGACATTTTCCATTCGTTCGATCTTTGATGCTCGTCCTCACATGCGTTCATTCAAGCTTCTTTTATGAAACTATTTGTGAATCGCGTTTGAAATATTTCTTGAACTGCATGCAGAACGGACCACGTCACTTCAACTGCTTTCGGCAGCAACGTTATTTTCTTATTTCGTGAGCAAGTTTCAGCTAAGGCGCGTGCGAGTTGCAGTGATTTTCCAGATACGTGCTACAGCTAAGGATACTTGGAGATCCTGATTTCAAATGAATCATTCTCCATTTGTTAGATGTTACAAAATACAATGGTAGCTACAACTGCATGCCACGTATCACTTCTACTAGTTGTGAAGCATTAACACTCGTATACTGTAGTTGAACTGTTAAAGATATTGGTTACAATTCATCATGATGTAACATACGTTGGACGCCCATTTATAATTCAATTGCGCTTTGAAGTTAGTTTTTGAACTGCATATATCACCAAAAGTAGTTTCGAGTTGTTTTTACTCACAAAGGAGACACAACAGGGCACGAAAACCGACGACATGGTACGATATGTACTCATAGGTTTCAATTAGGGAACAGCAGATTTAAGCTGGTAATGCGGATCAAAATGGGTGCCTTCAGATTTCCGATAGTAGTGCTGACAGAAGTCTGAAAACAATCCGAATTACTAGCAACAGTCATTCTTAGAGTTCTAAGTAAGATCCATTAGCCGGCACCTTTTCCTTTTTCTTCTAGGTGTCTTAAAGTTTTTGCTGAAAGTTTCTTCAATTTTGTTGCTTCCTGAATAATAGTCTTGAAAATAAATATTACCTGATGAAAGGTAGGTAAGTAACTATTTCGATTAAGCATGTTTTTCAGTGTATTTCAATATATGTATGATACATGTTATGTGAATGTTAACTTTCCGACGGCATGTCTAGCACTGTGAGGCAAAATCGAATAAACCGGGTGGGGTAAAATCGGATTGCCAACTAAACAGGTTGTCTTGATATGAAATGCAAAGGAAATCACCAATCTGGGAAAGGGCAAAGTAATAGACCTAATACTGACTTGCTCCGCATACAAAAATGATTTGAAAATTGTAGGAAAAGCTAGAAAATATAGAGTACAGAAGGAAAACCGGAAACGAAGCCTTTTTATCGTGAGAAACAAAAGTTGAATAAGCGGAAAGCGACATTTGGAAAGACTAGATGAACTCAAAAAATTAAAATAAAATAAAAAATAGGTTCTTCGACTTCATCAGTAGAAGAAGACCCAGACGAAGCAAATTTTTTTCACGGGCTGTATCTAAAGCCGTTAGTTATCCAAGGGGGGATGGCTGGGTGACTACCTGATGGCGTCTGGACACATTAACAACGTTGCAGTGCCGAGAAGAGGAAAACTACTCCGTCTGTGATTTGTGTTCTTAATGAATGGTGTTTTCGGTTTTTCATTACGACCATTTACGAAAATTCAGATTTGTTAAAAAACCAGTTTTGGTACTCAAAGATGATTTATTGTAACCATTGCTGGTGGATCTAGAATATCAATCTGTTTTTATATTTTTTTGCAGTAAAATGAAAGTTTTTTGATGTTTTCATGTTTTTCCCATTCATTTTTTAAATGAATGGGAAACGGATACCCCGTTTTACCACACGGTGAAGCATAACCAGTATTTTTTGATCTAGCTAGCTTTATTATTGTGAATGCTGTTATTGTATGCTTTCAAATCAAATGGCTCTGAGCACTATGGGACTTAACTGCTGAGGTCATCAGTCCCCTAGAACTTAGAACTACTTAAACCTAACTAACCTAAGGACATCACACACATCCATGCCCGAGGCAGGATTCGAACCTGCAACCGCAGCGGCAGCGCGGCAAACTGTAGCGCCTAGAACCGCTCGGCCACTTCGGCCGGCTATTGTATGTTTTAAGCTGAAATCGTGTTGCATATGTAAGAGATCTGAAGAACCTCAGTTTGCAAACTAGTTGATCACTGAACACAATGAATGTGAATTAAAAGTTAAGGTACTCGAGTCTACCCTAGTTTCCTCTATAGAAGGTAGCGGCCACTTTCAAGCTGGCTTTGAGCTCTTACTGTAGGTCGTCCTTGATTGTTATTTTCCTGTCAAGTATCTGTGTAACAATTGCTCTGTACGGTCGTACACGAAGAAGGAATGAAAAACCATCCAAACAATACTAATTTTGTGACACGGAGATCAGAACACCGGACAAAACAGTAAGCCACCCCAAGGAACATCACGCTAATGTCACGTATAGCTTTGGTAATGGCCAGATGTCAGCGAGGGAGAGAGTACAGAAGTTTTTCAGGTCCTGTAGGGTTACCAGCTTGTGGAATGTTGACGGCTAAGTTTCTTCCCCTGTTCCCGATAGACTCGGACATTTTGTATGAGATTGAGATCGTGTGGTTTAGCTGTCAGATTGGGGAGCAACAGAGTGCCTGGGTGTTCGTCAAACCAGAAATGTCTGCTATCACAGTTAACAAGACTCTTGCAATAGGATGTCACTAACACAATCAGCATCATAAAGTTCCAATAAAGGGTAATTCATGACGACAGAGAATGTTGAAATAACCATCCTGGTTCATGTTAACGGTAACCTGAATGTTGGTGTACAACATAGGGTACATAAAGCACTTATAACATCATCTTTGGCCTGAAATGCACCCTTAGAACACTAAGTGTTAAACGCCTTGCTTCATATGGAAAGAGCAGAAGTCTCGACCAGACGGACGACACCACACGCCTTCATCCATCTACGGTACAATTTCAGCGTTGTCTGGCCCGCTGAAGAACAGTGCGTTATGGCGTTTTGGGTAATACACAACTTCAAATCTCCGTCGCATCGGGTTCCCTTCACAATGTTCGCTGAAAGCTGAAGTTGTTGAGATTGACATACTTCCACCGACAGCAGAAAATGGACTCGAGTTTGAAACTGACTCTAGCCGACAGGCCGCGACACTCATGTCTGGTGCCTATCGATTAGGATGCTTTTACAAACACTGTTCTTGCGGCGTGTTACGAGACAGACTGGTACACCATTTCTTGTGGACACGTTGATCACCAATGTGTCGATCACCAACAAACCAGCCACTTTTATTTACTGCGTGCTGCGTGGGCGTGGAGCACATCTAAACATCGACAGGATATTAAACTTGAATTTTCCTATATTGTTCTTGAGTTGTACAAAGGAAGAGAAATTAGAAATGTGAGGGGTATTGTTGCGTGGATCATTTCTAGGAATAAAAGTCAATATTTGTACGAAGTTGATTAAATAAATGCAGCTAAAATAAAACATTTATGTACTTGCAGTATTGTTGTGGTAAGGAATGAGTCGTTTGCTGCTCTGCATAATGCAAATGCGGAAACTGACTACTTTTCTGCATAACTTGTAGCTCAAGAATCTGCACGTAGAGTCTAACTGGAAGAACAAAAAAAGAAAGAAAAAAAAGTAGTAATGGAACATACGGCAACAAATTAACACGTCAATTTAACAATGGTTTCACATGAATCTTATAAAGGATTATAACTACCAGTAGATATTCAAGAGGCCATTTGTATTTTTGAATGTCTTCAGGAAGCACTCCCCGTGAAACTTGTGTGCAGCACCATCAACAACCACAGCATTCTTCTAACTGCTCAAATGCGGAACGCCATTGTTTCCTAACCTGTGTCACTCTCTATCCCACAGTATCACAAATATCCACGATCTCAAAATATGTCGTATATACACTCCTGGAAATGGAAAAAAGAACACATTGACACCGGTGTGTCAGACCCACCATACTTGCTCCGGACACTGCTAGAGGGCTGTACAAGCAATGATCACACGCACGGCACAGCGGACACACCAGGAACCGCGGTGTTGGCCGTCGAATGGCGCTAGCTGCGCAGCATTTGTGCACCGCCGCCGTCAGTGTCAGCCAGTTTGCCGTGGCATACGGAGCTCCATCGCAGTCTTTAACACTGGTAGCATGCCGCGACAGCGTGGACGTGAACCGTATGTGCAGTTGACGGACTTTGAGCGAGGGCGTATAGTGGGCATGCGGGAGGCCGGGTGGACGTACCGCCGAATTGCTCAACACGTGGGGCGTGAGGTCTCCACAGTACATCGATGTTGTCGCCAGTGGTCGGCGGAAGGTGCACGTGCCCGTCGACCTGGGACCGGACCGCAGCGACGCACGGATGCACGCCAAGACCGTAGGGGACCGCACCGCCACTTCCCAGCAAATTAGGGACACTGTTGCTCCTGGGGTATCGGCGAGGACCATTCGCAACCGTCTCCATGAAGCTGGGCTACGGTCCCGCACACCGTTAGGCCGTCTTCCGCTCACGCCCCAACATCGTGCAGCCCGCCTCCAGTGGTGTCGCGACAGGCGTGAATGGAGGGACGAATGGAGACGTGTCGTCTTCAGCGATGAGAGTCGCTTCTGCCTTGGTGCCAATGATGGTCGTATGCGTGTTTGGCGCCGTGCAGATGAGCGCCACAATCAGGACTGCATACGACCGAGGCACACAGGGCCAACACCCGGCATCATGGTGTGGGGAGCGATCTCCTACACTGGCCGTACACCACTGGTGATCGTCGAGGGGACACTGAATAGTGCACGGTACATCCAAACCGTCATCGAACCCATCGTTCTACCATTCCTAGACCGGCAAGGGAACTTGCTGTTCCAACAGGACAGTGCACGTCCGCATGTATCCCGTGCCACCCAACGTGCTCTAGAAGGTGTAAGTCAACTACCCTGGCCAGCAAGATCTCCGGATCTGTCCCCCATTGAGCATGTTTGGGACTGGATGAAGCGTCGTCTCACGCGGTCTGCACGTCCAGCACGAACGCTGGTCCAACTGAGGCGCCAGGTGGAAATGGCATGGCAAGCCGTTCCACAGGACGACATCCAGCATCTCTACGATCGTCTCCATGGGAGAATAGCAGCCTGCATTGCTGCGAAAGGTGGATATACACTGTACTAGTGCCGACATTGTGCATGCTCCGTTGCCTGTGTCTATGTGCCTGTGGTTCTGTCAGTGTGATCATGTGATGTATCTGACCCCAGGAATGTGTCAATAAAGTTTCCCCTTCCTGGGACAATGAATTCACGGTGTTCTTATTTCAATTTCCAGGAGTGTATATATTCTCTGTCACCCCATACTTCTAGACCACGTGTAACACATTTAAATTCTTTTCTGGTTTTCCAACACTTCCTTTGAAAGCTATGCTTCAGACGTCCATCCTGAGAAACTTGTCTCTCAAAATATGACCTGTTGTTATAAGCTGAGTTCTTTTGGGAAGAGATGCTTTATTTACAAGTGCTAATCTGCCTCTTATTCCATCATGTGCTATTTTATCTCCAGTACACAGGACTATCTTACTTCGTCTAGTACGTGGTCCCCCATATTAAACTTACATTTGCCGCTAATCTTATTTACGATACTTCTCAAATCTTTCTTTATCTTTGGTCTACGTTTAGTCCATATTCTTTGCTTAGTAGCCTCTTCATAAACAGGTTCTGCTATTCTCTCTCACTTTCATAAACAGCAGTGAAATCAACGACTTCTCATTCATGTTTCACTGCATTTTCGAAGTACGGGCTAAACAGTTGGTTCTGCTACATACATTCATTACATGTCTCTTTCTGTAAATTATGCATACGTTTCTGACAAATTCAAACATTTTACACTATTCTGCTTTTCCTAATACTTTTTCTGAACCGGAAAGTTCTTTGAAAGTGTCTATTTTCCATAATTCAATTGTAATGCCGAAACTGTTTTTCAGATATGTTCATCTTATCTAAAGCAGAATTGTTCACTGTCTAACTGAGATGCAAATTTTCTTTCCATTCATCAGCAAACTATTCTGATGAGTAACCTGGACGCATGATTTGTCAAACTGATGGTACGATGGTTTTCGTATTTATCTGCTCTTGATACGTTAGGGATTACATCAATTATTTTATTGTGCAATTCCAATGTTATATCCTCAGTCTAATGGATTGTGCACATTAATTTGAATTATCGTTTTACAGCCACTATCTCCAATGATTTCAGAAGTTCCGAAGGGATTTTCTCCATCATTCTGGCCCTTCTTAAGTAGATCTCTCCAATTCTTACCCTACTATCGGGTACACTAATCTGCACCCCAAAGACATACGAGTGTGTAAACGAGATGACTGCTGTTTATTTCAGATTTTTCTGCACACATTTGGAAGCTAGTGTTTCTGTTTCTTCTTTTTTGTCCTTATCGGGGTGTCTTTCTCTTCCTATCTCCCGTTTTGGACTCAGAAACCATGTTGCAATTACTGTTTACAGGAGCTACGTCCAGCTATAGATATGTGCCTATACGTGCCAGAAACGCTACCATTCGGCCGCAAACTGAACGATATGACCGGAGTGTCTCGCAAGTGACAGAAAAGTAACTTGTATTGAATATAGTTCGCAAGATCTACACTGCAAAACAAAATTTAAGTTTCACTTTTTCGGGATCCCGTAATATTCTTTGATTGTGATACAGAAGTTTGAAATATTGCTCAAAGGTACTTACAGCCTTCCTCTGCGTGGTGCGAAAGCGTGGCACGCTGTAACGTCACCGTCGAGCTCGCGATGCAATGTGTTGAAACTCGCGAAAAATAGGACAGATGTCAGAGAGTCATGTGTCGTATAAGGCATCTGAGATCGGAGACGTGTTGGGGGGATGCCTGCCTTCAGGTGCATAGTTCTTTGTCGCAGATCTTGAAGTAGAGGTTTGTTTTCGAAATTCTCAGCAGAGGTGGACGGATGCCACTGAGGGTGTTGCTGAACGGGGGTATCTTAGGGGGACACTTTGCCATTTCATTTATGCGTGTGTCCATATCGCACAATACGCTGATCACGCCATAGGAAGGTGTGAAACAGGATGGCTGAAAATGCATAAGCACCTTTGCTCATTTGGATCACGTTCAAATTTCATTGAATGTTTTTGAATCGTCGCTAGTGGTCCAAATCTGTACTCAGGAGGAAAAACAGGGGTTTCGCTGCATGTTCAATGGGAATGCAGCGTAGCAGTGTCCTTAAAGAAGGGCTGAAACGTCCAGGGCTGTTAGCATTGTCAAAGATTGTCAAGAACATCGTTCTATGACTCATCGCATAGCGAATAGTCGTGTTCGCCCGCGGAATGTATGGCAAGCAACGACCCAATGGAAAGGATGGTTGCGTTGAGGCCCTTTGTGCCAACCCGTAAGGCCTTTTCGTGTCAGTTCAGAGCGGCGGTGTGTCATCGGCTACCCATGAGAAACACACGTGATTTCAATGCTGGGCGTCGCGGTTGTGACATCAATCGCAAGAAGGGTCGAAGGATGGAGTGAAGGTGGATAAGAAGGGGTGTGGCGACCTCCCCATCGTGTCGTTGGGTAGAATTGCGGTGAAATTTTCTGCCAGTGTGACATCATTAACCGACCTTACGTGACACAAACGTCTGAGGTCTGGCCTTATATTCGCATATGTAGACACCTTGCAATTTGAAGCTTTGTCGAATTCGAGGGTGACGGAGGGTGCCGTCGCAGGGTGTGATGTTTTCCACCGTCGCAGAGGAAGCTTGAAGGCGCATTTGACCGGAATTCCAAACTTCTGCATTGCACTGGGAGACAATTACTGGCTTTCCACAAAGTGATCCTTTTAATGATACTGCACAGCGTTGGAACCCATTCTATTTTGAAGACCTAATTTTCATGCCTCTTTATTCTCCGACAGTTACCCATGAAATTTGGAATTTTATACACGTGACTGTATAAACGCTACTACTATTTTTACGTATGTGTCAACAATTTTATTCTACACAGAGTCAGCGAAAGAAGTTGGCCCCCTTCTAACAGACGTGTACCGCAAGTCTCTAGAGGAACGGAAGGTTCCAAATGACTGGAAAAGAGCACATGTAGTTCCAATTTTCAAGAAGGGTCGTCAAGCAGATGCGCAAAACTATACGCCTATATCTCTGACATCGATCTGTTGTAGAATTTTAGAACTTTTTTTTTGCTCGCGTATCTTGTCATTTCTGGAAACCCAGAGTCTACTCTGTAGGAATCAAGTTGGATTCGGGAAACAGCGATCGTGTGAGACCCAACTCGCTTTATTTGTTCATGAGACCCAGAAAATATTAGATACAGGCTCCCAGGTAGATGCCATTTTCCTTGACTTCCGGAAGGCGTTCGATACAGTTCCGCACTGTCGCCTGATAAACAAAGTAAGAGCCTACGGAAAATCAGAGCAGCTATTTTACTGGATTCAAGAGTTTTTAGCAAACAGAACACATCATGTTGTTCTCAATGGAGAGACGTCTACAGACGTTAAAGTAACCTCTGGCGTGCCACTGGGGAGTGTTACCTCATAAATTGGTAAGAGATGGAACTAATCCCCCATGGTACACAAAACAGGTCCGAACGCTGTTGCAAAGGCAACGGAAAAAGCATGCGAAGTTCAGAAGAACGCGAAATCCCGAAGATTGGCTAAAATTTACAGAAGAACGAAATTTGGCACGGACTTCAATGCGAGATGCCTTTAATAGGTTCCACAACGAAACATTGTATCGAAATTTGGTAGAAAATCCGAAGAAATTTTGGTCGTATGTAAAGTACACAAGCGGCAAGACGCAATCAATACCTTCCCTGCG
Organism: Schistocerca nitens; assembly: GCF_023898315.1. NCBI lineage: Eukaryota > Metazoa > Arthropoda > Insecta > Orthoptera > Acrididae > Schistocerca > Schistocerca nitens. Next base: position 1,030,484,964 of record NC_064614.1, read on the forward strand.
CAGTGCCGATGGTACTGTTACCGACGACTGTGCCGCTAAAGCGGAGTTATTGAACGCAATTTTCCGAACTTCCTTCACCAGGGAAGACGAATGGAATATTCCAGAATTTGAAACACCAACAGCTGCTAGCATGAGTTTCTTAGAAGTAGATACCTTAGGGGTTACGAAGCAACTCAAATTGCTTGATACGGGCAAGTCTTCAGGTCCAGATTGTGTACCGATTAGGTTCCTTTCAGAGTACGCTGATACAATAGCTCCCTACCTAGTAATCATATACAACCGCTCGCTCACCGATAGACCTGTACCTGCAGATTGGAAAATTGCGCAGGTCGCACCAGTGTTTAAGAAGGGTAGTAGGAGTAATCCATCGAATTACAGACCTATATCATTGACGTCGGTTTGCAGTAGGGTTTTGGAGCATATACTGTATTCAAACATTATGAATCACCTCGAAGGGAACGATCTATTGATACGTAATCAGCATGGTTTCAGAAAACATCGTTCTTATGCAACGCAGCTAGCTCTTTATTCGCACGAAGATATGGCCGCTATCGACAGGGGATCTCAAATTGATTCCGTATTTCTAGATTTCCGGAAAGCTTTTGACACCGTTCCTCACAAGCGAGTTCTAATCAAGCTGCGGACCTATGGGGTATCGTCTCAGTTGTGCGACTGGATTCGTGATTTCCTGTCAGGAAGGTCGCAGTTCGTAGTAATAGACGGCGAATCATCGAGTTAAACTGAAGTGATATCAGGTGTTCCCCAGGGAAGCGTCCTGGGACCTCTGCTGTTCCTGATCTATATAAATGACCTGGGTGACAATCTGAGCAGTTCTCTTAGGTTGTTCGCAGATAATGGTGTAATTTACCGTCTAGTAAGGTCATCCGAAAACCAGTATCAGTTGCAAAGCGATTTAGAAAAGATTGCTGTATGGTGTGGCAGGTGGCAGTTGACCCTAAATAACGAAAAGTATGAGGTGATCCACATTAGTTCCAAAAGAAATCCGTTGGAATTCGATTACTCGATAAATAGTATAATTCTCAAGGCTGTCAATTCAACTAAGTACCTGGGTGTAAAAATCACTAACAACTTCAGTTGGAAAGGCCACATAGATAATATTGCGGGGAAGGCGAGCCAAAGGTTGCGTTTCATTGGCAGGACACTTAGAAGATGCAACAAGTCCACTAAAGAGACAGCTTACACTACACTCGTTCGTCCTCTGTTAGAATATTGCTGCGCCGTGTGGGATCCTTACCAGGTGGGATTGACGGAGGACATCGAAAGGATGCAAAAAAGGGCAGCTCGTTTTGTATTATCACGTAATAGGGGAGAGAGAGTGGCAGATATGATACGCGAGTTGGGATGGAAGTCATTAAAGCAAAGACGTTTTTCGTCGCGGCAAGTTCTATTTACGAAATTTCAGTCACCAACTTTCTCTTCCGAATGCGAAAATATTTTTTGAGCCCAACCTACATAGGTAGGAATGATCGTCAAAATAAAATAAGAGAAATCAGAGACGAACAGAAAGGTTTAGGTGTTCGTTTTCCCCGCGTGCTGTTCGGGAGTGGAATGGTAGGGAGATAGTATGATTGTGGTTCGATGAACCCTCTGCCAAGCACTTAAGTGTGAAATGCAGAGTAATCATGTAGATGTAGATGTAGACCATTGCTTTTCACAATATATATAAATGACCTAGTAGATAGTGTCGGAAGTTCCATGCGGCTTTTCGCGGATGATGCTGGAGTATACAGAGAAGTTGCAGCATTAGAAAATTCCAGCGAGATGCAGGAATATCTGCAGCGGATAGGCACTTGGTTGAGGGAGTGGCAACTGACCCTTAACACAGACAAATGTAATGTATTGTGAATACATAGAAAGAAGGATCCTTTATTGTATGACTATATGATAGCGGAACAAACACTGGGAGTATGCGACAGGGACGATTTGAAGTGGAATGATCATATAAAATTAATTGTTGGTAAGGCGGGAGCCAGGTTGAGATTAATTGGGAGAGTCCTTAGAAAATGTAGTCTATCAACAAAGGAGGTTGGCTTACAAAACACTCGTTCGACCTATACTTGAGTATTGCTCATCAGTGTGGGATCCTTACCAGGTCGGGTTGACAGAGGAGATAGCGAAGATCCAAAGAAGAGCGGCGCGTTTCGTCACAGGGTTATTTTGTAAGCGTGATAGCGTTACGGAGATGTTTAGCAAACTCAAAAATGGCAGAGTCTGCAAGAGAGGCGCTCTGCATCGCGGTGAAGCTTGATGTCCAGGTTTCGAGAGGGTGCGTTTCTGGATGACGTAGCGAATATATTGCTTCCCCCTACTTATACCTCCCGAGGAGATCACGAATGTAAAATTAGAGAGATTTGAGCGCGCACGGAGGCTTTCCGGCAGTCGTTCTTCCCCCGAACCATACGCGACTGGAAAGGGAAAGGGAGGTAATGACAGTGACACGTCAAGTGCCCTCCACCACACACCGTTGGGTGGCTTGCGTAGTATAAATGTAGATGTATATGTGAAGGAAGAGTGTGAGGAGGGTGTGAGGCAGGTGCTCATGATCCCCTTTGATCTGAAATCCACAGCCTGGAGACTAGGAGGAAGAAATACAAAACTGCGTAAACTCACTGTCCGGTCGCTAATCATACAAACCAAAATACCAAACAAAAATATAAAGTAGGTTTAAAGATAAAACAAGCATGTGTCCTTCCCTGCGAGTTCGGAGTACAGGATCCCGTTGTGATACACATATATGGACCTGTGTGCTGGGCTAATTAGGTCACTGAGTGCAAGAGCGCCTGTGCCGGAGAAGTCTGGCTGAGGCAGGGCGAGAGAGGTGACCTCCCTTCTAGCAGAGAGACCGAACTGCAGAGATAGCAGCGGCTGCACAACTTGGGAGGCTGCGCTGTGGCCTGGCCGGGTCTCGCACGCCAATGGCAGATAACGTGGAGTTGGCTGCTATCACGATACCACAGCACCGGAGGAGAGCACTCGGTCCGAACCTACAGTTCTGCACACGGTCAATAACATTTCATACATTCTACTTTAATTTTCATTCTCACCTTCACTATTTCTTCTTGGTAGCATTTGCTGTACATCTCGGCTGAGTTAATACTCTCATTTTCTATCTTTTCTGCTTATTCTAGAACAAGTACTGTCACCCACTTGCTCTTAATAATTTTCCTTGATTCTCGTTAAATCCAGTTTTCTCAAGTCTCCGAATTCGAAGCTAAATCTTCTCTCTTCCGCCTGGTCTTTCAGCCTCCACCAGCCTTTCAATTTCATTTTCCTCTGTTTACTGCAGCTGCTCTTGTTCACTTACTTATTCCTTTCGTACTTCTGTACTTCATTTAACAACATCTATTTGGTATCTATCTGACAGATTTTTGGCTGCGTTCTCCTTCTCCACTTTTCTTGTCCATTTATTTGCTTAGTTTCAACTTTCATTTGCATTTTACCTTATTTACCTGTGTACAGAAACTCACTCTCATTTTCAACTTGCCCCTTTTATTCCTCAAGTATCATTCTTATTATCATGTGCAAATTCTACTCGTCATTAATATCTGCTCTTTCTACATGTAAAGCAGTAATACGTATTTACTTCACTTCTTCCACACGTAACCTTGCAGGCTATGGTATTTACATTATATTTACACGTGGCCAACGTATACATGTTGCAGACAGGCAGGACAAGAGTAATAACGTTAAAATCGACCGTCTTCTTCGCCCCGCGATCATATCACTTTGTTGCAGAAAGATCTCTGTGAATAATGTACGCTTGAGTGAAAGACATCATATATTTACAGAAGCTGATTAAGAAGTGGTACTGGACTGCAGACGAGCTGCACTTTTTAGTCATAAAACTTTGATAATAGTCCATATTTCCTGGAATACCCTTGGCCTTTGTGACAATCTCGCGAATTTGTAAAATACAAAAGAAAAAAAGGAAAAAAAAATCGCATTTCGACATGTGTCCAACAGGACATAAAGGAGTCCATAAGGTTTGCGAGACATGTGAGAGCAGAAGAATCATCATTTTCAACAGAGCCGGCGAAGAAGGCAGTGTCTTATCCTTCGTTACATATTCTGGAAAGAATTCCTGAAATCACTCATTGCAGCGTAGACTATCGGGTAGGGGGTACTAGATCAAATGTGTGATGGCATAAATGAAACACAGCTTCTGTAATGGAAGATCTCAGGAGCCAAGACTCTGCTCGACAGGCGACAACTGCAACGTTAGCCGTAAAAAAAAAAGGGTTCAAATGGGTCTGAGCACTATGGGACTTAACATCTGAGGTCATCAGTCCCCTAAACATAGAACTACTTAAACCTAACTAACCTAAGGACATCACACAAATCCATGCCCGAGGCAGGATTCGAACCTGCGACCGTAGCAGTTGTGCGGTTCCGGACTGAAGCGCCTACAACCGCTCGGTCACAGCGCCCGGCGTTTGTGTCTCCGTTTTTTGACTGATGATGCTTAATAAAAGTCCTTCTGAAACTGAGAATAGGTCCTCATACCAGCATGTCAATATTCTGACTACACTTATCAATCTTGCAGATTCCACAATCTTAAACAAACTCTGCGTTTTTACTTGTACCTGCCATTGCAAGGCAGGGCTATTTGTAGTGTATTCCTGTGCTCATTAGATCGTTGGTCTGTGGAACTTATATTGTTTCCCGTGTACCATGTCTTTCTGACAAGCATACTATCCATAAATAGTATAAAAAGGATCTGTAGCTACGCGAGGCCTATAACTAGCAAGAGTTAAGGGCAGTGTCCATTTACTGTTTATGGTTGGGGCAACTATCCCAGTTTATCCACTATCAGTCAGAGAATTCGATGTAAATGAAGCAGACAATACACTTCTGGGAATACTTTGTTCACAGTTGTCTCGATCGCATCGGTTTCGAGAGTTTTTAACAATGTACTAGTACTGATGATGACTCATACGAAGTTCTACTTCTGTTCGATGCGTTGAAGAGAATTGGAAATAAAAAGGTGGTCACTGTTATAGGTGAGCGTGACCGGCGAGCTGTGCACGGCAGAGAATTGAGACGCAAAGCCACCAGGCGGGGGAGCCGCTTGAGGTATCACTAACAACAAACAGACAGGACAGACGAACATGTAGATGCGACAGACACTACGACCGACCATGACACAGCACAAGGAAAACAATTAAGAACTACGGTGATAAACAAGGTGAGATAACCACAACGCAGGAGCACTCCAAACAACGACAGTATGTACACAGAACAGGAACGCAGTATGGCCGAGATGCATACGTGAACTAAGGCGTGTGCCAGACTGGCAGGTTAACGCCGTGTGGCCACCTAAACATATAAATGCGGGTAAGGCTCTAGCACGGCGAGGCTTGCAGCACAGGCGCGCGCTGTAGCACAGAGAACCCTAGTGAGTATCCAGTGCCGTGGTGATCGGAAGGAGGGAATAGAAGGAGACCCTGTGTCGTCGACTGCCACTAGTGAGTTGGGAGGCAGTCCGTGGAATCCATCAAAACGTCACCAGAGGGCAGGGAGTCTCATGGCACCTCCGATCCTTGTGGATGCAGGAAGGAGTGCCGCGGGGAGTGCCTGCAGGTAGCTGGTGGCCTTCGGCAGTGGGGCCGACTCGAGGGCCTCATGCACACCAGAAGGTTTGGGGGGTTGGGGGACGTGAGGTACCACGAGGGGATACGAGTCCAGAGTTGATTATGGTGGCGGTGCTCGAGCCCCTTCTGTGTCTGTAGCGACGTCACACGCCGCACATGGGTCGCGACTACTGTGGCAGCCATTTCCCCATACGAGCGGCCCCACATGGCCGTGCCCAGGGTGTAGCGCTGAGAGAGGCGGAAATGGGGTTCAGAAGGCAACGGCGTCAGCAGATGGAGCAGGGTCCTTGGTTGCCACCCATGGAGAAGTTCAGCAAGACAATGACCATCAATTGGCATGGTGCGATAAGTGCTCAGGAATAAGGTGAGGGCCGATGTGGTGGCAGTTGTTGTTTAAATGTCTAAACCAGTCTTTCTGCTGTGCCATTGGAGGACGGATGGAATGGAGCAGTGCGGATTCGTTTGATACTGTTGGCCTCACAGAATGCATGGAAGGAGGCTGCTGTGAACTGGGGAACCTTTAGCAGAGACCAAGGTACGAGACAGGCCGTGAATGTTGCCTCAGCCATGGTGGACACCATGTGCACCACATACGGGTATCTGGAGTATGCATCCATAATGAGCAACCTCATGATCCCAAGAAAGGGCATGAAAAATCGAGATGGATGCGTCCCAGGGCAGGCGAGGTGTGGGACAGGGTGCAAATGATTGTGAATCGCTGGCCTGGTGAGGTGCACATACCATGCACCCGTGGACCAAGCATTCAATGTCGCCATAAATACCAGGAAATACACATGCCAGAGAGCCAACACCTTCATATGGGATATCCCACAGTGTTTGCGATGTAGCAAGCATTGGAGACAGTGGTGCAAACTGGGTGGGATGATCGTCCGATGGGCGTCAGCCTCTGTACCCAACAGAAGGACACCTGCCAGAACTGAGAGCCTGTGTGTGAGGTGCTGCCAGGGGCTGAAATCAGTTTTCAGCCTGCGAGTCAGATAGGTGAACCAACCATGGGTCACATAGTGGAGAGCCTGCTGCAGAGTGGGGTCTCTTCTTGTGGCAGAGCTGACTTGTGCAGCTACGCAGGAAATCTGTCCAGTGTTTCTTAGTGGGCCATATCATAGTGAAAGCGGAGGTTTTCTAGTTGGTCGAACTTGGGACCAGAGCCCAAGGGGAGATGTGACAAGGAATCGGTGTTGAAGTGTTTGAAGGTGTGCATATATCGAGTAACGTAAGTCTAATCGCAGTGCCCAGTGCTGGAGGTGTTGAGCCGTTCAGTCTGGGAGGTGTGTGGGATGAACAGGGTAACCAAAGACTTGTGAACAGTGAGGTGAGTGAACTTCGTTCCAAACAGGCAGATATGAAACATTTCAACGACAAACACAAACACCAGAGCCTCGTTCTCAATCTGAGATTAGTTCCTCTGTGCTGAGGGTAGCATCTTGGACCCATATACAATGGGCTCTGAGCCATTCCTCTGAGCCAGGACTGCCCCTGTACCATAGGCTGAAGCATCGGCTGTCACAATCAAGGGGCGTCGCCTAGACCGCATTTATGTCTCATGAGCTCTGGCGCCGGGAGTGTTGGACGCCGAACGTTAGCCTTTGCCTTCTCAGACCATAGCGCTTTCATATGCACGGTCACTCTACAGCAGCAGCGGATATGACGCAGCCGTGGACCCTGGAAGCTGAATGTGGCACACCTTCAAGACCCGGAGTTCCTTCGGATTATCGCCAGCACATGGATATCCTTCGACTCTAGCATGGTGGATGAAATGTGCAAAACCAGCGTTTCGGCGTGTGTTAACACAATATGGAAAAGACATCGCAGCGTGGCATCGTCACACATTGGACTTTTATTACGCGATGCTCCGCGAACTCGCCACCCAACCACCGTCACCAAACCGACAAATGGAATGCCGCCGAATTAAAGGTAAAATATTGTCTCTTACGAGGCTACGTTTGGAGGGGTCGTCGTGCGGTCGCGACCTCAAGACCAAGCCGGAGGAGAAAACCCGTCTATGCATCACATCGTGCTCGACAGCCGCTGACGCCGACAATAACTGATCAAGGACTTCATTTTGCCCGATGGTAGGGTCGTAATGACTCAGGCGGTGGTTGCAGCACATGTCCCACACCATCGACAGTACAGCAGCGGAGTCGCTTTTAGCTGGACTGACACGGGACGACATCGAGGACGCGCTTAACAAGGGAGAACTCAACAAGTCGCCCGGGCCAGACTGCCGCTTGAGTTTTATCGGACTTTACGCGATCTCATGATGCCCCAATGGATCGCCATGTACCAAGAACTGATGACCCCCGGTTCCCACGTGCCACCAGCATTCGCGGAAGGCCTCCTCATACCGATACACAAGCCTTCCAGAGGTCGGACGGTCGAGAACTACAGGTCAATTACAATGCTAAACTCGGACTATAAAATTTTCGCCCGAATACTCGCCAGCGGCATAAAGAAGTTTCTGCCACTACTCCCATCCATGGAGCAAACGACACAGGGCGGAGTGACCAACATGCAAACGGCAACCAGCGAATGCAGTGATTTAATAGCTATCGTCACGTCCTGTCGCCTTCGAGCTGCTCTGAAGTCCATTGATTTGGACCACGCCTTCGACAGAATTCAACACAAGTTCCTTCTGTCAGTTACGGCCCGCATGGGCTTCCCGCCTGACTTTCTCGACATCTTTTCCTCGGAGCTGCATCCCGTGTGCTGGTGAATCGACGGATTGCTGGTCCTTTGCCCATCCGACGGTCAGTTCGCCAAGGATGCACACTCTCCATGATCCTTCACGAGGTCGCACTAGAACCACTTGTCGGAGGGTTGAAAAACAGGCTCTCAGGCATGTCATTGAGGGATCACACCTTTCGCTGGAGGATATATGCTGATGACGTTCTATTACTTGTTCGATCTGGTGTGGAGGTACGCTCGGCGATACAATGGATCAATCTATACGGATTGGCAGCGGGCAGCCTCATGGATGTGGCCAAGTCGGCAGCGATGCCTTTTGGGAGAGGTCTACAGGAGGGCGCTTTAGCCACACTCCGACTAGTCAACAAGATCCGGTTCTTGGGCATAGCTTTTACACAGGACGTGCGCCTCACAGCTACCATGAACTATAAACGATTACTACAGGCGATACGCACAGAAGTTCGCCGGAACCTACTACGACGGATGGACCTCCTACAGCGCGTGGAATACCTCACCCTTCACGTGGCGTCTAAAATAATCCACATGGCTCAGGTTCTATCAATATCAACAGCGATGGCACACAGACTGCAAGCAGCCTTGGGATATTACCTTACCGCTGGACTCTTCTGCCACCTGTCACGATTGCGCACATTACTCCCTCACTCTCGCACCTCTCGGAATTTATTCTTGAGTATAGTTACGTACACCCAGACCTTCCCAACACTCGCACTCCCAAGCCGAGAGACGTTTATAGTTTGCTGCTAAGGTCCATCCCTCACAATGTGATTGCGAAGAAAAACCAGACCACCCTGTGGCCTGCAGTGTGGAGAGCGGTCCAGAAGCCGTTCCTCCCCACGCGGGTGCGAGCCACGTGGCACGAGGTTGTGAACGGGAAAGTTGTAACACGACAAAGGCTGCATGCTATTGGAATGACGGATTCCCCCCTTTGCCCACGTTAACAACTCGTGGATACTGACGAACACCGTTTAACATGTGGATTGGCGTTATAGGGGTGGCTGCTAGTGCAGAAGATCCTCACCTGCTACCTACGTATCGCGCCTCGCACAATTGAGCCACGGCTACTCCTTTCTCCGGAGGATACTTATTTCTCACATGGTTTAAAGGCATGTCCATATAATACCTCTTTCGAGAGGATGAGAAGATGGTACTTGATTACTGGCAATTTCTCCAGGACAGTCATGGCACACTTGAGCGTACACACCGATACCAACCGCTATTTGCGAACTATTTGCGCAGTGTCTTCGATAACCCCCCTCACAGTTGGGGAATACCGGGCAGAGGATGACCGCCGTTATGGAGCTCCACACGCTGCGAAATGTTTATCAGCTTGGAACATGGAATCTGTACGCAGATGGGCCATGCACATGGAATGGCGTGCAAGACTTGCTTACATTTTTCTTTCTCCAGTTTCGAAGGTACTCTTGTTCTGTTATTGCTATGGATGTAAATTCTAATTTTGTTTGTCGTAAAAAAAAAGCGGTGAGCGCGACAGGATGTCAATCCTAAGGGCAAAAAAAAAAAAAAAAAAAAAGGAAAAGGAACTGAGTCTCGGTCCGGCACACAGTTTTAATATGCCAGGAAGTTTCATAGAGAAACTTCATTCGTATGAAGATTTTTACTAACGCTTGCAAGCAAATGAATTTCATTAATTAGGTCACAGGACCTTGACATATTAATTTAAATGGAATTACTTAAAACAATTACTGATATTTGATCAACAGTTTATCAAATGTTTCAGTAAGATCGAGTAACAAAAGGATATATCGTTAATTCAGGTACTTGCTCTCAACTCTCCAGAAGTTGTTCATGGGAATATGAAATATGAAAATTTTCAAAAATTTTATTCTCTTTCCAAATAAACACAGATCTTGTGTGCCACTGGTTTCTATTGTTGAAAGATTTACTGCAAATTTTAATAAGAGAAGGAAGATAATATCTGAGAGATAGTAGTTACATAACAATATCTTCAAAGGTTCCGTCAAAATAGTTTTCAGATAGGCAGTTTTAAGCTTTTATTTAGCATGTTTGACTAAAATATAACAAATAATTAAGGTTTACCTGTAAAGGTGTTCACTAAAAGAGAACAAAAACAATTAAGGCTCCTTGATATTAAACCACCACACGTCGGACAACGTGGTCTGGACGAACGGACCCGATATTTCTCACGGCAGGGCTGATTCGCTGCTCACCACCCTCCGGTTCTATGTAACCAGTGGAAACACGCTCCAAGGCAAAAACATACAACGATTTCCTGATGATCAGGCAAGCAATTTTTAAGTAAAACGAGTAAAAACGTAAGCCATTGCCGCTGAAACAGTCGTGAAAAGCTGTTAAAAGATAATAAGGTAACTGGCCAAGGCAACCATCCCGTACTTACGCTTGACAATGAAGAACTTCTCTGGGTGACTGACATTTAGCTTCAAATCATGTCACGGGGCGGAAACGCTAAAAAATTGACCGTTGCGCGGGAGGGAAAACATAGGTGACAGGAAGGCGCTATCAGTTGGATGATTAACCTCACCAATGTAAACACAAGCTTGGGCTGGAAGAATAGCCCCCCAAAATACATGCAACAAGATTTGCCCCGATAAGATGCATAAGCTTGTGGGCTCCAAATAACTAAAGAAAGCGATTTTGCGGTTTAGTGCACTACGAACTAGAAAAAAACAATACTTTCAACGTCCTAAACAATGACGCATAAAACACTAAAAAAACACTAAAACTGTTTACAAAACCACAATAATTTAAAACAGATCATGAAATAACAACTTAATAGCTTCCATTTAGTAATTATTATTATGTTGTGATGTAAGCGACGAGGTCCTCAAAATTGCATTGATGGATGCAGGAACAGAGAGCAACGACAACAGAAGGCTGAAACGAATCCTATATAGAAGCAGCAGGATACAAACACTCACAGAAAGCGAATCTGTCACAGTTATCACGTTCACTCCGGAGAGCAAGGTCCTTATGAATGCCACATGGTTTCAGCACCGAAGCAACTAACTGTAAGTACCTCACAGAGCATGCACAGCCGTTGTGCAATGACGAACAGTGTAAACTTTGGAGACGCCAGAAGGTATGTTGATGTCGATAACCCACCGCTCGCCTTCAGACCTTGTCGGCCAAAGGAATAATGTGTCTACTCCTATTTCCGATGCAGATCCCTCGCGTCCGAAAGATGCTTAGCCACATCAACTTGGATGTCCATCGGCGGTAGAACAGACAGCCCCGAAGACCTGCAGTGTTTTTGCCAATTCAAATACTGCCTCTACCTGGAAAAGGGTCTCAATGGCACTCACGAGAAACGTGCCACGCCCAATTCAAGTCAAAGATTGTATTCCAGGAACGTTGCGCGAACTATATATCGCTCAGTGGTTCAGCCCGCCCGCTTTCCCCCCGAAACAGGGACGCCGGGGAGCGGAGCAATGCTGACACATGATACTTTATTAATGTCGGCTCTCTTAACTTGGCTGAAGTTCACCCGGAACTCATTTCCATCTCTTTGTTACGGAGCTTAAGCGCATACAGGGCGGGTACCTCCAATACCTTATACGGCCGTACAAAGCGGGGTGACAGTTTCGAGCGCTTTACTTGCAAAATACCTGCCCCTAAAATTACTCACACAGACTAAATATTCCACCTGAATGTTCTCCAGGCGTCTGCCATTATTGTATCACGCCGCTTCCCTTTGATGGAGCTCTACGCTGGTTATCCGTGATTAACTGAGGAGTAATAGCATAGGTCAACAAATTATGCATGAGTTACATATAACGTGGAGTTAAAGGAATATAAAACGTGAGAGAAGCAGCGTAGTTCGGTGTACCTCATTTCTGGGGCTATTAATGGGTAGATTCAGACATGGTAAGGAAACTTCCCTGTTAGTTTGAGCCTCAGAGTGGAAAACAATCAGAGAGGACTTAAGTTACGACTAGTCCGCTCCGCGAACAAAGGTTGCGGGTAATAAGATGTTGTGGTGACGTGTTTAACTCATGATCGGAAACAAAACTTCCGGAAGTCCTTCGAACAGCAACAGAGCGCATTGTCACTGACAATGACCTTCGGAAGACCGAATCTAAAGAAAAGCTTATTCATTTATCTAATACGTTGTCCGACAGTAATACTAACACTGGGGAACAACCAGCTGAATCGCGTAAAACCCTCAGCCAACACTAACAAATAGCGCTGCCCAGCTTAGGTCCGCAGAAGGAGGCCAATGTAATCAATAAAAAGATGCTCCAAGGGATGTCCACCCGAGTGGATTGAAGCAACCCATTATGCCCATCGGAATTCGGCTTAGCCATCTTGCATTCCCGTCGCTGACTTAACATTTGCCTAGCATCACGATGCAGGGTGGGCCTTGTTAGAGACTCACATGGACCACATTACAGTCACACAAGAGAACAATGACAGTATTTGAAAACAGGTGGAACGAGCACTGTAGGTAGAGAGATTTTCAACTCTTCATCTGGGCACCTGTGACAGTACAGAATGCCCTCCGTAATTCGTACCCGCAAACTTTCTTCCCGGCTCTCAACCGGTCCCTAGTGACGCCCAGCTTGGGATCCTGTCCTTGCTGTAGCGCAAGGACGGCAAACAGTGCCGAAACCTCGGTAAGCACTGAATTAATATCTTCTGCCATCCCAGCATCGTAAGGAAAAAATACTCCTCCTCTTCGAACATTCTTCTCAAGGTATCTGCTACAAAGTTATCGCACCCCTTAATGTGGCCCATGTTGAAGCAGGAGGCGGAAATTCAGACAGCCCAAATCGCAATACTCCCACTTTTACGCGGGTGAGCCAGAACCCAACTAAGGGCCAGGTTGTCCGTCTCTGGTGTTGGAGGCAGTATTTAAATTTGTCTAGTTCCAGGAGGATAGCCAGAGCTTCCCAAAGTATTTATCAGCTGGAGACAGGCACCTAGGGGTGTAGGCTAAGAGCTTCCGCTCGCCACCTTGCTCCTCAACCAATACCGCAGCAACCCTTACTTAGAAGCTCCGGTTTGGGCCACGAAGGTTTGATTGTCAGGGACTACCAGAACAGGGACATTACTCATAGCCATCTTAAGCGCATCAAACGCAGCCTGCTGACTGTCAGTCCAGACGAAAGGCTCGCCCTAATATCGCAACAGGTTTAACGGAGCGGCTAGCTCAACAAACTTCGCAACGAATTTTCGGAAGAAGTTAGTCATTCCGACGAAACGGGATACTCTTTGTTAGTCTTAGGAGGGCGGAAACTGTAAACAGTTAGAGTGATCAGTGCTGACCCCCTTGGCCGGGAAAAGCCATCTCACGACGAGCTAAGGTGATTTTAGACAGTTTGATAGTTATTTAGGCTTGTCTTAAAGCGCTCAGAAACCAGTCGCAAGTGCTTCAACTACTCGGAGAAGGTGGCTCTGTAAATGACCACACTTGAACTTCAGACCTCCGAGAACGGAAACGAGTAACCTAGAAAGTATTGCTGCCCAAGCAGCCAAGACCCAAGGTTGAATTCATGGAGTTCGAGTCAGGTGCAAAACGCAGTGGCAGCCTTGGATTGTTCGGCAAGAGGAATCCGGCAATATGCCTGGTTAAAAGTGAAAACGGAAAAATAGCAGGCGCCAGAAAACCTTGGAAAGCACTCTTGTAGATCAGGACGAGGGACAGACTCGAATACTACATTCTGTTTGAGGACACGGTAGTCCACTAATGATCAGAAAATCTCTTCCTCCCTATTATCCTTAAGCACCAGAAATCAACCACGTACAGCATGGTGGACGACCTTATAAACAACCCCCTGAGACAGCATTTTATCTACCAACTCACGCAACACCTTCATGCTGAGTGGAGAAAGCCGGTGGGGTGATTGTCTGACTGAAAGATGGTCGCAATGTCTGAAGGAGTGCCTAGCCTGATGAGGAGGTAAGTGCACAACGTCGAACTCCGCCCCACTAACAGAATTTCCCATGGCCATAATCAAAAACTAATCATTTATAGTTAAGACATGCGTGACACAAAGCATACATCAACTGAAAAACAGTTTACATGACATTTCAAAACGTTAACTTGTGTTATGAAGGTAACAATGAACCACAAAAAATTTAACCAACCCTTGACGAGTATCGACAGCAAGGCATTCTATCCCATGCAACTCATTCAAGAGGACGCTAGGTAATTTAGTAAAAGAGGACTGCGGATTGTCTATATTGCCCCTTCTGGGTCCCAAAGAAACGGCTCCATTTTCTGGTAACCACCGGATTCTGCAGTTCACTAACCATAGGATCACTCTCCAACTAATTGCAAACTAATTTGCAAATTTACTACTCTGTTATGTAGTTGTTCAACCTCGGGTTGATCTGCGAACCTGTGCCTACTGAAGCCAAGTCTTCAACTCACGCAACTAGTGCGTAATTTTTCGCCTGCATGCGGTATAGGTGAGCGTACGACAGGGCAGTAAAATGAAGAAATTTTAAGCTGTGCTGTTTCCCTGAAAGGAAAACGACGACAAATGGCTCTGAGCACTATGCGACTTAACTTCTGAGGTCATCAGTCGCCTAGAACTTAGAACTAATTAAACTTAACTAACCTAAGGACATCACACACATCCATGCCCGAGGCAGGATTCGAACCTGCGACCGTAGCGGTCACGCGGTTCCAGACTGAAGCGCCTTTAACCGCACGGCCACACCGGCCGGCGGAAAACGACGCATTGCTCGATGGCCACCCTCACCTGACCTATACTCTCCACCATCATCTGCACTGGAGTCCCCAAAGTTGCGATAAGACGTGCAGATAGCTCTGCGATATCACCATTCTTTGCCACTCCTCAGATTTTATCCTCTTATCTCAATTGGTCCTTGAGAAGGCAGCCCACAACCACCACGCCTCGGGGCTCCATAAGAGACCAATGCAACTGTAACCCAAAGCAATAAAAATAGCAAGTTCTGCCTAGCCAGACGGAATACAAGTATTAAGGTGTATTCAGTCCTTCAACTTCCAAAAACGCTCTAACTACTAGAATGGTAGGCACTTCTGGCGTAAGATTACCTGGGATTGGACTGACCGGGCCAAAAACGGGTTGAACATCATTCGTATGAAGATTTTTATTACTACTTGACACTTAACGAATTATTTTTAATTAGGTCAACAGAACATTGACATATTAAGGCAAAGTTGTTAATTGAATTAAAATTGCTTAAAACAATTACTGATAATACATTAACAATTTATCAACTATATCAGTCAGCTCCAATAACAAAAGTTTAACTCAGGTACTTGCTCTCAACTCTCAAGTGATTCATGGGAACAATATTAATATAAATTTAAATTTATAACGCATGTTATTCGTTTTCCAAAAGTCTACAAATCTTATGTGCCAGTGGTTACTATTATTGAAATCTTTACAGCAAGTTTTAATAAGAGAAGCAAGATAATATTTGAGCAATTGAAGTTATTTAACAATCTAGGTTCTGAAAAAAAAGCAGTCTTCAGATAGTCCACAAACATTTATTGAGCGTGTTTCACTAAAATTCAACAATTAATTAAGGTTTACCTAAAAAGGGGTTCATTAAAAGGCAGAACAAATAAATAATGCTCCTTGATATGAAAGCAACACACTTTGTGCAATGCGGTCTGGTCTAATGTATAAGACAGGCCCAATACGTCGTTCACATGACTCCTTTTTCAAGCAGCCAGAGGGAACACGCCCCAAGGCAAAAACATACAATGACAGTCTGATGAACAGAGAAGTAATTTTTAAGTAAAACGAGTAAGAATGTAAGTAGTCAGACGACATACTAGCATTGTAGATAGAACATTTGTGGAAAGTTGCTTAAAGGTCACATGGTAACTGGAGAAGGCAATCACACCCCTTCCCCCCTCATCCCCCTGCCACTTACACCTGATAGCGAAGAAGTTCAGTAACAAACTGACATTCAGCTTCAAATCATGCCACGAGGAGGAAACAGTGAATTCGGGAGTGCTCCAATTGATTGTTGCAGGGCACGTACCGTTTACAGTATTTATAAATATTAATGATGTGGTGGATAAAGATGGAAGCCCTGTGAGGCTGTTCATGGATGACGTTGTTGTCCATAGGAAGACTGCATCGCCAGATGACTGTAGCAACATGTGGTAAGAGTGGAGAGGTTTGGTGATTGATGCAAGGACTGGCTGTGAACCTTGAATGTAAATACGAGTAAATGTAAGGAACTGCGCATAAGTAGGTGAAGATTTTGGATTATACTGTTGGCGACAAATGTCAATAAACACTTTCTCAGAGTATCTAACAGCAACCATCCAGCAGATGCCAGACTGAGACTCATCGCGAGAATCAAATGGTTCAAATGGCTCTGAGCACTATCCGACTTAACATCTGAGGTCATCAGTCCCCTAGAACCTAACTAACCCAAGGACATCACACATATCCATGCCCGAGGCAGGATTCGAACCTGAGACCGTAGCGGTCGCGTCGGGAGGATCATTGGGAGATACTTTCGATGGATTCTTGAATACTGCTCATCAATCTGCTACCATTATCAGGTTGGATTAATAGAAGAGGCAGACAAGATACACCTAATAGTGGCGTGTTTTGACGGGACGCGCTTACTCAGCACGAGAGAATTGTAGAAATACTCAAATTCTAGTGATAGTCGCCACAAAAGAGGCGCTGCAGATCATGGAGAGATTTTATATTGCGACTAGCTGAGTACCTAGCATTACCTGGCTATGTATTTCGTGGTATCGTCCACAACTGGCAGTGGCACATTATGGTTAGCAATGCGAATCGATGCCACAGACATTAGTAAGAGCTCACAGCAATCTGCAATGTGCTCCTGAAGACCACATACCCCCCCTCCCCCCCCAACGTCCCCGCACAGCACAGCGCTTCACGCTGAGGTCAACATTGCGCCGAGCCCAATTCCAAACCTCAGCTTCAAGGTCATTGTCTACGACCAACATGAGAAGTAAAGATTCTGATGGACGTTTTAATTATTATTTTAAAAAGTATTGAAAGTTGTACCTCAAGAGAACTGTTTTGTTTATTAATGTACGTTATGTAAGTGATGCTTTGACAGTTATCTTTATCCAGTACTTCTGTGGCAAAGAAGTGCATCAAAGTACATTAAATGTTTTATTCATTTATGTAATAAAGTGAACTTATATTTCATGTGTTCTAGTGTGATTGGCCACCTCACCGAGCAGTCAAAGAACGCACAATGGTGGTCAGTCGAAAGTAATGTCGCCTGTTCGTAATAGGTTTCTTCGAATTCTCTTAGTACATCTCCTCCTTCTCCCTCCTGCTATCAATCTCCTCCTCCACCCTCATCTCTTCCCATCTCCTCCTCTTCCTTTCCCCTGTCCATTTCCCCCTCCCTTGATTCTATCTTTCTCCCTCATATCTGAGTCCATGTCTTCTTTGCCCCTGTGTGTCGGTCCATCTCTGCCTCACACTTTCTCTCTTCGTGTTATTATCCTCAGCCCAGTAAGAGATTGCTGGTAGTAAATAATATCTGTGCCAAGTTTGGCTGAAATTGATCGAGAGTTTTAGGAGGAGTTTCTTATCCCCAGCTTTGCTAACATGACCCTTTCCACCCTGAACACCTTTTTTTTTTTTTTTTGAAAATGGGGAATAAAGTTGAATTCCCTGTATACTTGGGCATAGTAGACACTGGGCAAAATAATAAAAAAGCTCTTCCATAAAAAATGTTGCGAGAAAACAACTAGCACAATCGTGAGGGTCAGGTTTTATTTCACCAAAATTATTCTCTTACTTCCTGCTATTTGTTTGATATTATGAGGAACAGTTATGAATAAAAAATTATTCTTTAATTTCTTTTATTTATTAGTTATTATAAAAAATGTTACATAGATTGCAAATCATATTCTGCGGAAAAAAATTAATAATAATTTTTTTATTTATTTTGTAACACAAAGGCATGGTTCAGACTGCTTCACTTTTCGTGAAATAATTTGAAACAATCCTTTCCTTTTTCAAGACGTAAGTACTGATTGCATATTATGCACTTTGTCTTTGTTCTGGAACTGCAGCGCTCATACATATTTTAGTAAGCAAATGGGAACGATACACGATATAGGTAACTCAGATCGCACCTCTTTGTCACTGACCTCAACAGCACTGTAATTAATGTTTGGTGGATGAAACTTCTGAACAAAATTTGATCTCCGAAAAAGCAGCGGTATGACACCTTCTGTGACAATGTGTGAACTCCTGCGCTCTTCACGAACTTCTTCGGCACTCAAATCCTCATCAGACGAGTCGTCTGCCTGCTGATATTTGGAGAAGGATAAAACTCGTCTTCTTCATCTGACGAAATGCCACTCAAATCCGAATCCTCTAATAGAGAACGGATATGATTATCTGATAAACCTGCATACAATAACGGGAATGTGCATAAAAACTTTCCTATTCAATACTGTATGAAAAGCAGTAATATAGGGAGGCCAATGACACAATCAACAACACTCACTTGAGGATGAAGTTACACAGTCAAGACCTAACCCGCACAAACGTGCTAGTACAAATTTAACGCACAATTACTGTGCAAAGATATGAAGTTACTAATAATTATCAATATCACAACGTTGTACACACTATTAAAAATAAGCAGATTCAGCAAATCGCCGAAACAATTCAGTTTAACTTAATTATGAGCAACTAACCAAGCGCCGGCATAATGCTCACTTCTCCATCAACTTAAAAAACATGTGCTGCAATCTGTTGGCGCCGAATGGCAACATAAACATGAGAAACGCGTAGCGCACAACCTGCACGATCGTTGCAGGTCGGTTGGAAGCAAGGCAAGAAATTCAGTTTGTCGTAAAAAAATAAAACGGATAAGCACATCACTTATACTTCACATGTACAGGATGATTGTGAATAAATGTTGTTTCAAAAATAAATAATAAACCGATTCTTCACTTTTCATGCGCAAATGGCTCTGAGCACTATGGGACTGAACATCTGTGGTCATTAGTCCCCTAGAACTTAGAACTACTTAAACCTAACTAACCTAAGGACATCACACACATCCATGCCCGAGGCAGGATTCGAACCTGCGACCGTAGCAGTCGCGCGGCTCCGTACTGAGCGCCTAGAACCGCTAGACCACCGCGGCCGGCTCATGCGCAAACCTGATAGCATAAACAGTAGCAACTCTTTAAGTTCTTGATGCGCTACCCTGTCCACACTTGTCGTGCTTATTGCACAGTGTCCGTTTCCAAGATGGCGTCGCAACAGGAAAAGCCTTTCTGCATGCTAGGAGGTTTGCAGATCTGTGCTTACAGTGCAGCGTGCGTTCCGTGTACGGTTTAGGAAAGATTCACAGCACAAGAATAATACTGCTACCCAGTACCGACAGCTTGTGGAAACCATAACAGTCTTGGTTGACGATGACCTCGTGTGTCTGACGCAAAGGTCGAAAGAGAGCACGAGGCGTTTTACCGAAGTCCTCTAAAGCCACTTTATAAAACAAGTAGGAAATTGTGCAAAATATTACAGTGTGGAAGATGATACGTAAACGGGTATGTTTTAAACTGTACAAAGTGGGATTAGTGCAGGCTCTTACACTAATACACAAAGTGGAAAGCGTAACTTCACTTAAGCTCTGCAGTTAAAAGTGGTGTGGAGGACGCATAAAGGCATAGCTTATGCAACGAAACCCCTTTCCACGTAAGTGGCGAGGCGAGCACACAGCGTCCGTATTTGAGGCAACGAGCAACCGTATACGTTAATAGAGAGCCAGCGTGGCAGTCCAAAAGTGAACGTTTACTGCGCTGCGTCTCGCTAGATAGTGCACGGCCAGATTACTTCAAACAACAAAGAGCGTCG
The DNA here is from genome assembly GCF_023898315.1 of Schistocerca nitens. Lineage (NCBI taxonomy): Eukaryota > Metazoa > Arthropoda > Insecta > Orthoptera > Acrididae > Schistocerca > Schistocerca nitens. Next base: position 1,030,505,131 of record NC_064614.1, read on the forward strand.
TGTAAGTCATTTCGAGGCATGATGCAAACCTGTTTGTTACCTCACTTGAACACCTGTTGAGATGACTACTACACTTTGCAACTGAAAGGCGCTCTGCCCCATTTTCGCAGGAATGTACGAAGGATTCATAATCGCGTTTTTCAGCAATGCTGGAATGGACGCGCAGCAACAGCAGATAGCAACCTTCTATCCTGCAAACTTCTTTCGTCAACATTAACACTCTGCGAGTTGTTTGTGTGGTGCTTTGTGAATGACCGAGCTTGTGTGTCGCCAATGCAAATGTCCCATGAGGAAGGGAGTAAGCGGATAAAGCTTGTACTGCAAACCGTCATGGAGGACTTGCTACACGAGTATGGAAATAATTTTTTTACTTTTATTTTGAAGGACTGTGATTAATGCATCGAAAAAAGTTGGATAGTTGACGCTGCTTAAGCTGCGACGTTTGTCGATATGAAGTAATAAATATATTTGTTATTAATTTTTAAAACCCACATTCATCTACAAAAAAGCTGCATTTAACGTATTTCACATATATCACTAGTTAACAAATTTAAATTCTTTTTTCTACATCTAGTTTGTAAATTGAAGGATTTACCTGATTTTGGGGTGCTGAATACACTGGTAAAATCAGTATTTTTCTATGACGTCACATTTCCTACACACACAGTAGAAAAATAATGGTAACAGCAAAAATAGATACAATTAAGTCAAACAAAAGTACACAGTCAGAACGTTTGAAATCAATACTTATTTGTATGTACGTAAGGGCATGATGCCAATAAAAGGTCCAAATTAGTTCAGAAGATATTTTCACCTTTATTAGTCTTTGGTTTTTGAAAAATGCCACGACGGTGCTCTTCTTTCGTTTGCTGTTTCATTGCTCTCCATAACAAGCCCCAGCAGTAGTCACCCATCATCGAAGGGTACCAGAGGCCTTGGTAATGGCATTCCATTGTAAGGATGTCTTGGTGGAAGCGTTCACCATACTCATCGCTTACGGCTCCCAAATTTTCCGGGAAGAAATCAAGGTGAGAATGTAAAAAGCGAATAAGCGACATTCTGCACCCCATGTTCTTATAGTTGTCCAGGAGATCATTGACAGTGGTAACATAGTTTTTGTCTTTTCTGTTCCTCAAAAAGACCTTTACAATTGCTTTAAAAGAAGACCAAGCAGCTAATTGGATATCTGTGAATTTGGTATCAAAGGTTGTATGTTTCAGCAATTTTCTTATTTGTGCCTCACTGAATTTGGGAAACTTTTCTTTTAAGTGATTGAAGGCCAACCTTCTTTATCCAGAGATTTTACAAAGTTCTTGATAAAGCCCAACTTGATAAGAAGTGGAGGCAAAATTATTTTATCTGGCTCAACCAATGGGGTTTCCAGTAACATATGATTTCCTTGTAGGCCATTCCTTGACTGTATAGTGGTATTTGGTGTCATGGCTGTCCCAAAAGCACAAAAAGCAGCAGTATTTCGTGAATCCAGCTGTAAACCTGTAAGGAGTGCAACAACTTGTAAATCACAGCAAAGCTGCCATTCGTGAACCTTATATTTGATTGCCTCTAGCAGCAAAGCCATGGTTTCATAAGTTTCTTTCATGTCTCCTGCGTAATTCAAAGGTGCCGATGGAAATGCATCGTTACTAAAATAATAAATAATTATTGTCAGTGACATAATTTAATATTCTGTAAAAACCTGTATCTCAGACAATACCTATGGAAAAATGTAATAAATATTTCCATCCTTCGTTATCTATGATACTTCTAGAATAATCCTTCTTCTTGTTCGAACCAGCAACCGATGTCTTGTAGCACTGGGGTCTGTAAGAAACTATATTATGTTTTTAAGTAATATTTGAAAAATAGAGTTTCTGTGTCATTGAAACCAATACGTGTGTTTGAATTTCACCTGAGAACGACCAAATTCAGATTTTTCTAAGTTCACTGTAATGCCAACTCTTGAAAAAATACGTAATAATGAATCCAAAATTTTGTTATGCTCACTCCAAGAACGTTTAGCAATAAGAATATCGTCAACATAAGAAGTAATATTGTCACGAAGATAAACAGGTAAAATTTCATTTAAGCTACGAATGAATGCTGCAGAAAATATAGTAAGTCCAAACGGTAATTTCCAAAGTCACTTTTGGGTAAAATCGTCATATCCGGTTAATCTTTACCTACTGTCTAGATAGATGGATAGTAGAAGAATTGTTTTTATAGATGCAAAGAATAGTATAAGAGTAGGCAGCGGTGCAGAAAACTAAAATGAAAATAGCACCACTACAGCTCGGGGCCCTGTGATCGCTACGGCACATATTCACTTAGTGTAGTGAATCCCCTGAGGACTTTAATAGCTGCACATAAATTTCAGTTTGTGACTTAGTGGCCAATTTGGTGGGAGTGCATACATAAATTGATCTAGCCATGAACATGGATGTATGTCATTCTTAGAATTGCGGAAGATCTTAAATTTCCGAACAGTCAAAAAGTGTTTATAGTCAAAGTTTTCGCCTCGTGACGACAAAGACCTACCGCGTCTGTCCCAGTCCCAATGTCGATTATTGTCAAATTCGCGCGCCTGGCGCTCTCTTGTTGCATCCCGTAAATGAAACAAATTACTTTCTTCAAAGCCCTCTGCTATCTGTGATTCTAAATTTCTTCTGCTGTCTTTTCCTGCGATTTCGTCTTCAATTTGTTTGACTTGCTTTCGTAATGCCTCAAATTCCTTTTTAACGCCTTCATTAAATTTTCCCTGATTTTCAACATGTTTATTTATGTTGTGATACTCTTCGGTTTCTGCAAATGGCAATGGAGCTGTATCATCCGAATCTCTGTCCCCATTTAAACCAAGACCTGTCAATTTATCCGAAATCTCCTCATCTCTCTCCAACAAGTCTACGTCTTCCGTAAGTGCCGCAACTCGGGTTTCGGTATTGTCACATTTAGTAGTTGACTGTTCACACTGTTGCGTTAAGTCATTTGGTACGGATTCCTCAGTTCTTTCAAATATTTCTTCCTTATCGTGTGCTCGTTGTAAATTTAATTCTGAAAATGTTTGTACTATCACGCGACCTTTTTTTTCCTGTTCCCTGTCCTGTTCCTCTTGTCTAATTCCTGTTGAAATTAAACTATTATCGTGAGCATTCAAAACCGTTTGTACTTCTTCTCTAATTTCTTTGTTTGATTCATCATTCGTATTTTTGAAACATGTCCCTATTCGTGAGCATAACCGTGTTGTCATTGCTTTCATCTCAGTTCTAAGTGTTCCTATCTCAGTTTTAAATTCAGATTGAAACTGTGATCTCACTGCTTTCATCTCGGTTTTAATTGTTCCTATCTCTGTTTTAATTGTTCCTATTTGTGATCGCAACTGTGATCCCAGTGAGTCTAACCGTGTTTCCATTGTTCCCCTTTGTAAGTCTAACCGTGTTGTCACTGTTTTTAATTCAGATCCCAAATTTAATATTGCACCCATCAACTGCTGCATATCTTCTGTCGTTAATCTCGTATTCTGTGAATTTTCTGATTGAGAAAAATTTTGTAATGGTTCCGGACTATCTTCCCGATTTATTAAATTGTTTTCCACTTCATTATTCATGATACTGTTTTCCTCTGTTGGCGAGTTCGCCATGTTAACAATTTCGTCATTCTCACTATCCATCTTTTTGCCTTTTTCATCGATCGTGTAATCATTTACAAAACATACAAAACTCGTCACTGTATGAAAATTACACACAATGACACTTTATCTCCAACAATACCCTTCACACGAAATGTTTCCCTCAAACACGATTAATCGAACAATTGAAATAATTGCACTAATTGTCAAACCCGTAGACAAGACAACAGAAATGAAATTTTGAAAATAAATACCATTAGAAGAATGACAATTACCAAATCTACACATGCAATATAGACTACAATTACTAAACTACAAATTACTACAACAATACTACTGTCTACACAATCAGAAGAATTCCAAGGGACGATCCTGGCAGGGTTGCTATGTGCATGGGGGCTTAATTAAAATAATAAAATGCAAATAATTTTAATTTTTTTTGCTTTAGTAGCTGTCTGTCCGATTACGAAGTCTCGTAAACGGTTGGCCCTGACTAGTATTATTACGCTTTCTGACTGCATAGAACAACAACAAAGAATGAAATGAAAATTTTCGTTAACACAATTAATTAATTAAGTCCCCAGCAACTATAAAACCTATGAAACCAAAACACAAGTATAACTGTTCTGTGTGTGGAAGTGTGATTCAACGTACGCATCTGGCACGGTTCTTCTTCAATAACACAAGAAATTTTAAATATCATTTATACTGAAGTAATTAAAGAAATAGAAATACCATAATTACTCAAGAAAACCGGAATTACACTCTAATACAAGAACACAAGCCAGATGCTTTGTTGACTGAACCTGTAATGACGCATTATTTAAGACATTGAGACAGTAAAAAGAAAAGGAATAGTTTTTTTTCTTTTACCTTCATATATTGACTAAAATCACTCTAATCATTACAATATATCTCCACACCGACTCGCTATTACCACATCTCAACAAGAACTTTCCAGTATCACATCTCAGCAAGCACTCTCTACTAGCACATCTCAACAAACACTCTCTGCTACGAGTTCTTAACAAGCACTGACTACTACGAGTTCTTAACAACCACTGACTACTACGAGTTGTCAATAATCACTGCCAGTGGAGGCGGCGGAACAATACTCTCTAGCGCGATCTCTGGCGCTGTGGCTCAGTGTAGCCACCTTTCATATGCCCTTCCTCCACAGGCTAGAATTTGATGGTATTTTTGCACAGCATTGGTGGTGAAAATACCACCAAATTCGTCAAAAAAAAATACAGACAAAAATAAAAGACAATATTAATGCGTAAATATCATATAACTAGATAAAATTTTGGCTTTGCACTGACCTTTCAATAATCTAATATATAAAATGCAGTAAGCAATACAAATTCCTTCATACATGTGACTTTACATAACAGTTTACACAAGTATTATGTGGTGAAACAGTTCAATCAATAGCGTCAGCAATGACGAATATGTGCAGGTAAGAGTCTCATAACTTTTCACAAACAGTAATACACAAAAAAATCAGTTTATACAAATATTCACATAAACGCTTTCCATAGCTCAAGAATAAGCAGTTGACAGTTCCAGCAGTAGCACCCAGCGATGGTCAACAGGTGCAAAAACCAACAAGTGACATTTTTTCAGTAGAAACAGTCCATCAGTGGCACCCAGTAATGTTGAATAGGTGCAGACACCAACAAGTAACACCATTTCAGTATAAGCAGTTCCATTAGTTGCACCAGCAATGTTGAGCAGGTGCACACAGCAACAGGTGACATCTTTTCAGTAGAAGCAGTCCACCAGTGGCACCCAGCAATGTTGAGTAGGTGCCGACACCAACAAGTGACATCATTTCGGTAGAAGCAGTCCATCAGTGGCACCCAGCAATGTTGAGCAGGTGCAGACATCAACAAGTAACACCGTTTCAGTATAAGCAGTTCCATCAGTGGCACCAGCAATGTTGAACAGGTGCAGATATCAACAGGTGACATCTTTTCAGTAGAAGCAGTCCATCAGTGGCACCCAGTAATGTTGAATAGGTGCAGACACCAACAAGTAACACCATTTCAGTATAAGCAGTTCCACCAGTGGCACCAGCAATGTTGAACAGGTGCAGATATCAACAGGTGACATCTTTTCAGTAGAAGCAGTCCACCAGTGGCACCCAGCAATGTTGAGCAGGTGCCGACACCAACAAGTGACATCATTTCGGTAGAAGCAGTCCATCAGTGGCACCCAGCAATGTTGAATAGGTGCAGACACCAACAAGTAACACCATTTCAGTATAAGCAGTTCCATCAGTGGCACCAGCAATGTTGAACAGGTGCAGATATCAACAGGTGACATCTTTTCAGTAGAAGCAGTCCATCAGTGGCACCAGCAATGTTGAACAGGTGCCGACACCAACAAGTGACATCATTTCGGTAGAAGCAGTCCATCAGTGGCACCCAGTAATGCTGACCAGGTGCTGACCGCAGTCCATAAAATTCACTATCACTAATCACACTGTTCATCAGCAGAAATTAAACATGTCCTAGTGGCACCAATCATGTAGAAAAAGTGCAAATAACAGTCCATAATATTCCCTATCACTAATCACACAGTTCAGGCATGAACAATAGTTTGAATGCACATACAAATGCTTTACATACTAAACATATAAATTCTAATAAACACACAAATGATATCAGATAATTGTCACATTAACTATTACAATACACAAATACCAGTAAACCTATAATATTTATGGGTGTCAGTGCAAGCCACAACAAACAAGTAAAATAATATTTAGGAGATAGGTTGGTACCAATTTGGGATAGGAAAAGGAAAACACACAAAACACACTCATCTTTCATCCACATTAGTGCTACTGTGTAATTGAATAGTGTTAACTGTGTAAATGCAATTCTGTCAAAATTTTATGTTCATCATGTGTATCAAGTAGTAGTGGCAGCAATGTATAACAGTCAATAATAGTTAGTCAGCGTCATAGTCATCATGTCAAGACCAATGTTTGCCAAGCCAGATCAAATTGTACGGTTGCTGAACAACTGTCAGTGAGCCAAGATATGCAATTACTTCCTCTCTCCAAAAAAAAGTATATACTGCTTAGTGATTTGACAAAGTGTGTGTGTAGACAATCTTCCTGCTACTTTAGTGTTCTAGTCTGCCATCTTTATCCTCCTTGTTCCATATAGACCAACGAAAAAAAAATATGCTCCTCACTTACTTCACCTCTTATCCACCAAAACTCCAATAATCATCAGCATCACATAGTCTCAATACTTCAATAATACCTCTTCAATACGTCGATCATCAATATCATTTACCTTACCTCTTGTCCACGAAAACTCCAATAATCATCAACTTCACATAATCTCAATACCTCAATCATACCTCTTCAATACGTCGATATATATAAACCTCAGCACCAATATCGTTTCACTTCCATAACAACTCTTTCCTCTAGTCAGTCTCCTCGAACAAGTACAGATAAAATCCTAATGTAAACCTCAATTCATCATCTCATACAATCCAAAGACACAATGTCAACACACAACCTCTGTGTAATCCATCTGACCCAAATTTTCTACTCATTATAAATTATAAGGTACATTTTGTTTACCTTGTCCATCATTAAATAAAAGAAATGCGTACATGACCTCTAACAGACTTAGTTCGAATAACTCTCAGTAATTAATTACGATTACGGAGTGTGAATGATCATAATATTTCACAGTGTGTACACCACTTCAAGAATCATGGCAAACAGAAGCAAACATGTGGAGTATTTCTTGTGTCAAGAGTCACTTCCTATTTCAATTGCTCACGAAGAACGCAGTGTAATAACTGTCAATGGTCTAAACCTAGTGTTGGTATGTCATGTCGTTAGCTTCCTTCCTATTAGCATAAATTTATACAGCTTCCATAAAACCTCCAGCTCATGTGACTTCTATGAAGTTTCTTGTACTAATGTCGTTCGTCGAATTACTACAGTTCATTTTCTTATCTTAAAAATATCAGGCACTGAGCGTAAGCAAAACATGCAATAGCGAGTAAATATATCAGTAGAGAACAGAATGTCAACAAGTGGATGCAACACAATTCCTACAACAAGGCTCTGCCAAGCGAACAATCTATAATTAATACCATAGTGTGACCTAAACTCCATGTCAGCATTTCTATATATAGCAAATTAAAGAATAGTTATGACAACAAACAGAAATGTGTAAATATGTAATCCATACGCATAGCAGCAAACATATATCTTACGTAATAAACAGGCCATTAGCATCATATCAGCATAAGCAAATAAATGTTCATATGTCATCTTAATAAGTAAACATGAAGGCGTAAGCAGATAAATCACAAAGTATAACTTACATACATAACCACAGTCAGCACAATTAATCAGTTGACAATTACAATTTAAATAAATAAGCACAGCAGGCACATAATAAAAAAATATGACATGAGTGAAAAAGCATTGCAGCCAAGCGATGCATAATATATACAAATAACAAGCCTGTTCATTAATCAATCATCGTCAAAATCAGTAAATGTACACAAGCACGTCGCTTCACAAGTAAATTCATAGAACATGAAATTTAGCACAAAGTATGAGTCACGTAATCGCAAGCAGCAAATTACGTCTAAAGTACGTACCTAAGTGGAAATATGTTACCTGAAAAATAAACTCAATTAATAGTTACCCTTTTTAGTTTATTACTTTTTTCTTTGAAATTACATTCTTCCCGAAATTTTCTCCATAACAAGTCGTCTTAACGTCGGACACGCACAGAATTTACCTGAAGGTCTTAAATATTTTACACAACCGTATCCTGAAAAATACTGAACGTTAATGACATAATTTATAAAGTCACCATAGCTTTATACAGAATTTAGTCGGAGAAGTTAGACTGTGTATTTGTTTACGTCTGTCAGTGCATTCGCACTGAGCGCTCGATCAGCTGTAGGCGCGTGACGTAGAAAGTGATTGTTTGCGGTCAACGACTGCCTTGTGCGGCGCGCAGACTTCACTGTTGCTTTGAGTACGCGCCGCCGCCAGAACACGGCGCGGTATCCTTGTATTCTCTGCATGTTTACGTATAACTGTTGGTTTCTCAAAAGTATGTCATTCCACAAAAATTTTAACGTTAGATATGTGATGTATTCCCTTAGAGCGCCGAGATTTAAGAGTTTCTACTTCAACAGTGTTATCATGGATAATTTTGCGAATCCTATATGGACCGTTATAAAGCAGAAAAAATTTGCGACATAAGCCTTTTCCTTTATGAGACAAACGATGAGACTTAATTAACACCTTTTGACCAACTGACAAAATTTTTAAACGACCAGGACGTTTAGCTGATTTCTCTCTTCTAGCAGCCGCAGATGCAATATTTTGCAGAGCCAGGTTGACAACTTCAGAATGCCGCAGTCTCCGTGTAGGCGGAAAAGGAACTATTTCAGAAATGCGATTTGTCGGTGCTTTGTTTTTTAATATCAATAGAAGCGGTAAAGAAGTTGAATCATTAGGAAGTTCATTCAGAATGTTTTGAAAAATATGAAGATACTGATCCCACGTTCTGTGATTCTGATGACAATAAAGACGGCACAATTTATTGATTTCCTTCATCCATCTCTCTGAAGCATTAGATTGAGGGTGAAAAAGTGAAATGAAAATTGGTTTAATCTTACGACGCCGTAGAGTACGAAGCCAAATTTTAGAGCGAAACTGTGATCCATTATCTGATATAACCTTATCAACCTGACCAACTTCTTTAAGAAAACGTTTGATGAAAGCATTAGATACTGAACGAGCTGTTGCTTGCGTAAAGGTGTAAAACAGACATATTTTGATGTCAATTCCACTGCTACGAAAATGTACGCAAAACCATTAGTAGAACGAACCACTGGACCGAACAAATCGACTGCAGCCATGTCCTTTAATTTCGCTGGAATGATAGGAAACAACGGTGCTCTGTGAGAAATAGTTGGCGGCTTAGCCTTTTGACATAATTTGCATTTGGCAAGAACAAATCGAATACGTTTTTCCATATTACTGAAATAGCAACTTTCCCGTAATTTATGAAAGCATTTTCTGGGACCAAAGTGCGCATAACTGAAATGTGTAAAAAAGGTGTGGCCAAATCATCCAATCTAACAAAGCGTCTAAGAAAATTACAGACACCAAGGAAACTACGAACATCACGTTTTGTGGTAGGAACAGCATAATTACGAATAGCGTCTAGTTTCTCTGGACCAGGAAGAATACCGTCTATAGAAATAATGTGACCGAGAAATTTCACCTGAGAACGACCAAATTCAGATTTTTCTAAGTTCACTGTAATGCCAACTCTTGAAAAAATACGTAATAATGAATCCAAAATTTTGTTATGCTCACTCCAAGAACGTTTAGCAATAAGAATATCGTCAACATAAGAAGTAATATTGTCACGAAGATAAACAGGTAAAATTTCATTTAAGCTACGAATGAATGCTGCAGAAAATATAGTAAGTCCAAACGGTAATTTCCAAAGTCACTTTTGGGTAAAATCGTCATATCCGGTTAATCTTTACCTACTGTCTAGATAGATGGATAGTAGAAGAATTGTTTTTATAGATGCAAAGAATAGTATAAGAGTAGGCAGCGGTGCAGAAAACTAAAATGAAAATAGCACCACTACAGCTCGGGGCCCTGTGATCGCTACGGCACATATTCACTTAGTGTAGTGAATCCCCTGAGGACTTTAATAGCTGCACATAAATTTCAGTTTGTGACTTAGTGGCCAATTTGGTGGGAGTGCATACATAAATTGATCTAGCCATGAACATGGATGTATGTCATTCTTAGAATTGCGGAAGATCTTAAATTTCCGAACAGTCAAAAAGTGTTTATAGTCAAAGTTTTCGCCTCGTGACGACAAAGACCTACCGCGTCTGTACCAGTCCCAATGTCGATTATTGTCAAGTTCGCGCGCCTGGCGCTCTCTTGTTGCATCCCGTAAATGAAACAAATTACTTTCTTCAAAGCCCTCTGCTATCTGTGATTCTAAATTTCTTCTGCTGTCTTTTCCTGCGATTTCGCCTTCAATTTGTTTGACTTGCTTTCGTAATGCCTCAAATTCCTTTTTAACGCCTTCATTAAATTTTCCCTGATTTTCAACATGTTTATTTATGTTGTGATACTCTTCGGTTTCTGCAAATGGCAATGGAGCTGTATCATCCGAATCTCTGTCCCCATTTAAACCAAGACCTGTCAATTTATCCGAAATCTCCTCATCTCTCTCCAACAAGTCTACGTCTTCCGTAAGTGCCGCAACTCGGGTTTCGGTATTGTCACATTTAGTAGTTGACTGTTCACACTGTTGCGTTAAGTCATTTGGTACGGATTCCTCAATTCTTTCAAATATTTCTTCCTTATCGTGTGCTCGTTGTAAATTTAATTCTGAAAATGTTTGTACTATCACGCGACCTTTTTTTTCCTGTTCCCTGTCCTGTTCCTCTTGTCTAATTCCTGTTGAAATTAAACTATTATCGTGAGCATTCAAAACCGTTTGTACTTCTTCTCTAATTTCTTTGTTTGATTCATCATTCGTATTTTTGAAACATGTCCCTATTCGTGAGCATAACCGTGTTGTCATTGCTTTCATCTCAGTTCTAAGTGTTCCTATCTCAGTTTTAAATTCAGATTGAAACTGTGATCTCACTGCTTTCATCTCGGTTTTAATTGTTCCTATCTCTGTTTTAATTGTTCCTATTTGTGATCGCAACTGTGATCCCAGTGAGTCTAACCGTGTTTTCATTGTTCCCCTTTGTAAGTCTAACCGTGTTGTCACTGTTTTTAATTCAGATCCCAAATTTAATATTGCACCCATCAACTGCTGCATATCTTCTGTCGTTAATCTCGTATTCTGTGAATTTTCTGATTGAGAAAAATTTTGTAATGGTTCCGGACTATCTTCCCGATTTATTAAATTGTTTTCCACTGCATTATTCATGATACTGTTTTCCTCTGTCATTCTCACTATCCATCATTTTTGCCTTTTTCATCGATCGTGTAATCATTTACAAAACATACAAAACTCGTCACTATATGAAAATTACACACAATGACACTTTATCTCCAACAATACCCTTCACACGAAATGTTTCCCTCAAACACGATTAATCGAACAATTGAAATAATTGCACTAATTGTCAAACCCGTAGACAAGACAACAGAAATGTAATTTTGCAAAATAAATACCATTAGAAGAATGACAATTACCAAATCTACACATGCAATATAGACTACAATTACTAAACTACAAATTACTACAACAATACTACTGTCTACACAATCAGAAGAATTCCAAGGGACGATCCTGGCAGGGTTGCTATGTGCATGGGGGCTTAATTAAAATAATAAAATGCAAATAATTTTAATTTTTTTTGCTTTAGTAGCTGTCTGTCCGATTACGAAGTCTCGTAAACGGTTGGCCCTGACTAGTATTATTACGCTATCTGACTGCATAGAACAACAACAAAGAATGAAATGAAAATTTTCGTTAACACAATTAATTAATTAAGTCCCCAGCAACTATAAAACCTATGAAACCAAAACACAAGTATAACTGTTCTGTGCGTGGAAGTGTGATTCAACGTACGCATCTGGCACGGTTCTTCTTCAGCAACACAAGAAATTTTAAATATCATTTATACTGAAGTAATTAAAGAAATAGAAATACCATAATTACTCAAGAGAACCAGAATTACACTCTAATACAAGAACACAAGCCAGATGCTTTGTTGACTGAACCTGTAATGACGAATTATTTAAGACATTGAGATAGTAAAAAGAAAAGGAAAAGTTTTTTTTCTTTTACCTTCATATCTAATCATTACAATATATCTCCACACCGACTCGCTATTACCACATCTCAACAAGAACTTTTCAGTATCACATCTCAGCAAGCACTCTCTACTAGCACATCTCAACAAACACTCTCTGCTACGAGTTCTTAACAAGCACTGACTACTACGAGTTCTCAACAACCACTGACTACTACGAGTTCTCAATAATCACTGCCAGTGGAGGCGGCGGAACAATACTCTCTAGCGCGATCTCTGGCGCTGTGGCTCAGTGTAGCCACCTTTCAACTTTTATGAAATATTTTTTACAGGGAAGAATACATTAGTGATGTGCGCATGTTGTATTCTGTATAAAAAACTGTTCATTTTTCTTAATGGTAAATTTTGCCTCCTCGAATAACAGTAGCGGTAAATTGGATAAGATCACTTTCGTGCTTGAACTTAGTGCCATCCACAAAGCTTGATAGATAACATTGCTATACGTTCCCAGGTGGAGATTTCTTTAACAAAATAAAGACCACTAGCCGGTAGAGGCTGTGATTAAATAAAACCTCGTGTTACGCTAACAATAAGTGATTGGTTTTGTTGTAGTCCTGCCGACGATTTGTAAAATACCGCAATCTACTGCACGCCACAACTAGATGAATGAAGTCTGGGTTTTCGCGCGTCCGAAGATATACTATTTTTTCACCCCACCCCTTTGATAAGTTGGCCATTCTTACTCCCCCGGGATTTTTTAGACAGTAAATGGTATGAGTAACAAGTCTGGTTGAAATCGGTGATGAGGTTTGGAAGGAGAAGTTGAACATAAATACATACATCTATTTTTATAATTCATATGCATTCCGAGATAGCATGTTTCGGAACGAGTCGAATGACCCTTTTACTTTCTCCCAAGTACATCTCATGAAATTATCCCCATGAAAAAATACTTGCACCCATCGTCAGTAGAACAGGAAAGCAGGGAAGAACTACCCTCCGCCCAACCCCCTGAGGAAGCTTGCCGAGTGTAGATGTAGATCTGAATCTCATGAAAACTACAAATTCTTGGATCGTTGCCTCAGCACTCCAATTCGTCACTTGCGACAGCCACCCGCATCTGAATTTGAACACACACACACACACACACACACATAGGGGCTGATGCTGAATCTCCAATATGTGTGTCATTTCGATTCTCTCTAACTAGAAAACGTCACTTCTCGTATGATGAACTCAGACGTAATTTTTGTGTGCGTGTGTGTATGCTGCAATGTAGTTAGGAATATACTTCGCCTGTGTCGTTATGCCACGTGCATGCCAGAGGGGTCTCCATTCAGCTACGCTCAGTAGTCTGAACCACTCGTTAGACACTCTGCTGGGATAACGAGTTTAAATAATCTACAGAAATCACATTATCGACCTTTTACAGCAGGCGTGATTGCAGTGAGCAGCGGAGAACATCGTTTCTGGCCTAACGTAGTATTCTGCGACTGTAACTAAGCGACGGCTTCAGAGAACCACTGACTGCTAAATGGAGCGAGCGAAAGACTTGCACGTTGCCGGCAAACAGAACGGCTTCTCATCGGCCACGTACTCAGTGTCTGACATGCGTTACCAGATGTACTAATGGGACTTACCCCCGTCGCAATTCTGGGAGCTTCTGAGGAGATTTGAAAGAAACTACCATGACTGCAATAACACAACGGTTGTTCTTATTGTGACCTTAAGTCCGAAATCTGGTTTGATTCTACTCTCCATACTGTCGTACCATGTGAAACATCATGTCATCTCTGCGTATTTACCACATCTTATATCCATTTCAGTCTTATTATTTCTTTATAAGTTGGTATGGCTCTACAATAACTTTACCTTGGTGCTCTTCCATTTGGCCCGTTCTTGCATAGAAAAACGACGATGTGGGAATTGTGAATCTGCCTTGTAAAAACAATTTTTGTTATGTATTTATTTCTTTATTCCCCAAACTAGTTTCAGCTACAAATATCACCATCATCAGTGGGTTCGTTAGTTCTAAAACGTGCGGAAGAAGGTATAGCAATAAAATATTGTAACACATTATTTCATTTGCACTGTTTGATTTTTAAATATTGTTTTCTGAGGATACTTCCATACTGCCTTATTTATTGTACGATACAACATGTTTTAAGAACTGTCGTCGCTGTTTGCGGCGTGCTCTTTCTGTTGCCGTTTCTCTCTGCATACATCGTGTCATCTGTAAGTGTGTGAGCGGCTGTTAGTAAACAAGCACTAAAATGTGCACTTGCGTATGGCAGCGTTACACGGTTGGAATTGCGGTAGTATTATGGATCCAGTTTTGGTATGTATTACGCTGTTACTTAGTTTGTCGTGCACTCACATTCGTTGGGCGGCTTGCAGCTAATTTTATACACGGGAAAAAACTTTCGCACTTCGTTCATGATGCAAAAGACAACGCCATCTTGCTGTTCCCGTGTGTAGCAAGATGGCGTAATATTTTGCATCATAAATGAAGTGCGAAAGTTTTGTTTTTCTGCGTATAAAGTACCGCTCTCTTTTTAAAGCAACCCTGCATCCTCTACTTTATACGCGCAAATACAGTGCAACTTCATCGTATTTTATTACGAGTAGCTGGTAGTGCAACTGCTAAAATGTGTGACCTTGCCGGATTATTGGCTGCCTTTAAAAAAAAATGTAAGCACTGTTTTAAATTAAACTAGGTTATTTCTTCTTATGTTTCTTGTGCCTTTACCCCGCATCGGCGCACTGTCGGCATGTATATTAACGGATGTGTCGTGGTTAATTTAAGGAGTGACGGGATTGCCCTTCCTGCCGCTCCGCAACGGAATATTTACACAACAACATATACACCTACATGTGTATGACTTCTCTGCAATTCACACTTACGTGCTACTCCGCGTGTAGTGTTATCCATTTAATACTAAGTGGAAAGTCCTAAATGGTTATGAATTGCGTAACGTAGATAGGACTTGGGTAGGAGTCCGGTATTCACCTAGTTGGATGTGTAAGACCGCCTAAAAACCATATCCACGCTGCGTGGCACATCGATGCATGTCTTCAATCTGCCAGGCGGATTAGATTCCTGGCCGGTGCAGCTTCCGGTCCCGTAGCGTCGCTTTAACACGCACAGCAGTCTGGGCTAGTTTAAACTAGATTGTCTTACATTTTTAAAGCAGTGTTTTTAACAGTCTGAATATTAATTAGGCTGTCGCATTACTTCCGGAGCGTTCAGTGGAAAACTAGGGGATTGTTGAATCAAGGAACAAAGTAGGCACTATCTTCAATTAATGTTTCCATAATTAATGTTTCCTATTAAATCACAGTGTCAGTATTTGCCACTGAACCAGAAACCGATATTAACTAAACGTCAGAAGTTCTTATTGAAAAATCAATAACTACACCTTTTAATATCGGGCACCAGACTTGAGGGGAAGAATATTGAAAGCAGATCTGTTCATTAAACTTGGAACAGTTACTGGATTTAAATTTGAAGAAAATTAATTTTTTGCTTTAGTAGCAGAATGAAACAAACAATATTTGAAACGCCTTCCTGGCCAAATATTACTTTACAAACTATCCTAAGAAAAAAGAGTTTATTTATTGTGATCAGAATGAATTAAGTCTTATCTTCAGAAGTTTTTCTCTCAGTACGGTTATCGCGCTGTATAACTCTCGCCAATGCCACATCAATTATTTCCTGATGTCTTAATGTATGTCCTAGCATCCTGTCCCTTTCTTCTCATTATTTTTCATATGTGGCTTCCTTCGCCGATTCCGTGGAAAACCTCCTCATTCCCTACCTGATCAGTCGACTTAATTTTCAACATTTTTCTGTACCACCGCTTCTCAAATGCTTCGATTCTCTTCTTCTCCCGTTTCCCCACAGTCCATGTTTCACCATCACACAACGCTGTGCACCAGATGCATATTCTCAAAAATTTATTTATTAAATTATGGCCCGTGTTTGGTGCTATCAGAGTTTCCATGGCCAGGAACGTCTTTTCTGCCTGCACTGATCGTCTTTTTTGTGGTTACCAATTTTTATATTAGGCCTCTCGTTATTTTTATTTTGGTACTTATAATTACTTTCACCTTTCTTCAGTTTTCTCAGTTCTGCACTTCTTCATTACATTCACTTAGGACAGCAATGTCATCAGCGAATCTTACTGACATCCTTTCACCCTGAATTTCATCCCACTCCTGTACTGTTCTTCTGTTATCGCCATTGCTTTTTCAATGTATAGACTGACCGTTAGAGGTGAAGATTGCATCACATTCTTATCCCCTTCTTAATCCGTGTACTTCGCTGGCGATCTTCCAGTCTTATTGTTCCACCTCGGTTCTTGCCGATATTGTATATTACCCGTCTTTTCCTACAGCATACTCGTATTTTTACTCAGAATTTCGATCATCTTGCACAGTTTTACGTTGTTGAACGGTTTTCTAGTGACATGTCACGTGAAAGTGTCTTGATATTTCTTCTAGCTAGCTTACATTATCAAGCGCAAAGTGACAAATGACTGGGGTGCCTTTATCTTTCCGAAGCCCAAACTGCACATCGTCTAACAGATCCTCAGTTTTCTTTTCCATTCTTGTGTTTATTACTCTTACTATCAACTTGAATATGTGAGCTGCTGAGCTGATTGTAAAACATATCTCGCGGATTCCCGCTCTTGATATCTTCGGAATTGAGCGGATGATGCTTTTCCGAAAGTCTGATGGTATGTGGACCGTCTAACAAATTATACACCCAGACCAGAAGAGTCTGAAAGCGCAGGATTGTCCGTAGATCTGCTGGCTACCTCTCTCGATATGCTGCGCTTCCGATCAGTATATGTGTGAAAGTTCACCTTGTAAATCCTGACCTTCAGGTGACCCACAACCAGAAACCTCAGGTAGTAAGATCAGGTGATCGTGCCGGTGAAGCATTTGGAAAAGATCGGCTGATTATTCGGTCGTTTCCAAATGTGTTTCGGATAAGCAGGTGAATTTCCCGAGGGATGTGCGGTGGGGCCCGATCTCGAAAGAAAACTGTGTAATTCTATGCGTGTCTCTCCTGTTGGGCTGGTATGACATTCTGGCGAAGTGCATCGGAGTAGCGCTAGACAGCCACTTTGCACGTCTTTGATCCTTGGGCGCCAAACTGTTGAAAAAGGAATGACCCAATTATGAGCGTAGCTGTGAAGCTACACCATATGGTAACACGTTCAGCAAGCAGAGGAACTTCATGGACAGTGAATGGAGATGAAGACCCCACACTGGGAAATTCTGTGTGGTCACCTCATCCTGTAATATATTAATTATTCCTTGCTACTTAGTGTTATCTTGAAGCTGCGAGAAAGGAGGACAGGCGCTCCAAGGCACGGTTGCAGAGACGATGCTGAGGGCAGACGAAACTAGGAGAGATATTGTTACAGGAAGTAAACCGTAAGGGGAGAGACTTGCGAAAATGCAGACGCCCCTAGACGGGGTTCCAGGGCGCTAGTTACTCTTTGAGGAATTAACATGTAACTTCATATGTCGTCTAGACGCTGTGGTAGGTTGCCACCGTAGAACTTTGTAACCAACAGGCATGTATTACCCAAAAAACTGTTGACATAGCAGTCCCTACTCCGGGGAGCCCGAGGGGCGGGGTTACATGACGTATAACAATAATGTTGCAAGCCTTATTTGGCAGAGCAGTTACGTTTAGCTTTCAGTTGAACAATGTTGATACCAAATACGGACTTAGTGCAACCGCATTAACATCCCCGCCTCAGGAGCAGTAGAGGGGACCTAACCAAAACGTGATTGGCAGGCGCCTGCGAGAGACGTGCAAGATTGGCTGGGTGGCTTTAAGTGAGAAAAACTGTGCCCCCAGGTGACTCTTTATAACCCCTAGATTCTGCATTTCGGCGGAGTTCTCAGTCAGACGATCTGGGCGCCGAATCCGCGTCCGTCGACTCCAGCCTCGGTCCAGCTCCGCGTAAGTTCAAATGGCTCTGAGCACCATGGGACTTAACATCTGAGGTCATCAGTCCCCTACAACTTAGAACTACTTAAACCTAACTAACCTAAGGACATCACACACATCCATGCCCGAGGCAGGATTCGAACCTGCGACCGTAGCGATCACGCGGTTCCAGACTGAAGCGTCTAGAACCGCTCGGCCACCCCGGCCGGCTCCGCGTAAGTCTGCTCTCTCACTTGGAGTGCCTCAGTGAACAGTGTCACATTCAGTATGTTTTGTTTTGCAACTAAGTTGTTGCCTTAAGATGCTGGTAGTGTTTGCTACTGTGGTTAGCATCCACTCCTGGGACTTATGCACTGGCTTCTGTTGTAACAGTGTTATTCATGCTTTTTCTAACCCTTGATCTAGCCTACAATGTTCTAGTTAGTCCTGTCTGGAATAAACAACTATTTCAAAACCCTGGCCCGTAGCTCGTGGTCGTGCGGTAGCGTTCTCGCTTCCCGCGCCCGGGTTCCCGGGTTCGATTCCCGGCGGGGTCAGGGATTTTCTCTGCCTCGTGATGGCTGGGTGTTGTGTGATGTCCTTAGGTTTGTTAGGTTTAAGTGGTTCTAAGTTCTAGGGGACTGATGTCCATAGATGTTAAGTCCCATAGTGCTGAGAGCCATTTGAACCATTTTTTTCAAAACCCTGTATGGCCAAGAGTCTCCACAACGAGTTCCCTACCAAGTCTCCCCACCTGCATTTCTAGTAAATGCCTGTTGGCTCCGATAGAGGAAAACAATCAAATGCCTTCAGTGTGAATTGTCCTTCTGTCTTCTGCTCTGTACCGCTCGGGAGCGCAGAGTGACCAGTAACCCCTTTTCTCCCTCTCCCACCTGCGTCAGGACACGATAATCCGTCAGAGGAAAATGAGCTTCGTCTGTCCATAGGATGGTTCAGTCCTCGAAAGAAAGTGGACAGCGAAGTGAACACGACGTTGTGCGTCCTGTGGTGCAATCTGCTGTATGATATGGATCTTGTACGGATACCATTTGAGAATGGTTCGACGTATCTACCGTACAGTGAACCACGGGATGTTCAACTGTTACGACATAGAACGCATACTGCCTGAGGACCAGGAATTGCGCGCAGCGGTGACTGCCATAGTAAGAGCGATTTTATCAACCATCAGTGGTGTAACCTATTGTCGGCCACTTCCCGTAGTGACGCCCAGTTCTCCAGTTGATTCATCAAGCTGCAAACAGCAGGTGGAGAAAGAGGATCCTTCCTTAATCCGTTCAACCGATGATATTCTCGAGGTGTAGCTGCAGCATTAATGTTATTTTGACAATAGAGCTTCACCAGGAACCCCGTGCTTCTTTTGTTCAAGCTTATGTCGACACGACAACAAGTGCACAGCGATTGGTCAGGTGTGTAAGCCTATGAATCCCGATGAATGATCACAGCACGAGGTGACCACAGTTGGAACTGGACGGTGACGTTGTGAAGCATGGAAATCATGCAGCACATGCTCTGGACATTAATGCTTGCAAGTCTGCTACTCATACAGTAATTAGTTTCTGTGTTGTAACGTGTTAAACAGAGAAAGTTTAATTATAGCCACACTGTATTTCACGTGAGTCATACATTAGTCAGCCTATCAGGGCCCTGAGGGACTGGTGTACTGAGCGCAAGCTTCACGCTTGCTTACAACAGCCGAGCAAACCGGATGTAGCACAGGACGTTGTGTTGGCACCGGTCATTCTATGGAATGTAAGAACACGGAGATTGGGGCACGCACAGCCTGCTGTTGGGATACTATTATTAAGAAAGCAGTTGAGATTAAATTGGCAAAATGATCTTGTACATAACGATGGTCGGTTTTGCTTAAAATCTGCGTGGACTTGTGCTCTCTCCTTTGTCAATAAACAGAGGGAAAGAGTTAATGCTACATCACCAGGTTTTAGTAATTTTCACCGTCAATAACTTCTCGCGTCGGTCTTCTTTTGTTGTGTGGTGACGCTAGTGTTTACAGGGTTCAGATGTTGAAATGTGTGTGAAATCTTATGGGACTTAACTGCTATCATCAGTCCCTAAGCTTACACACTACTTAACCTAAATTATCCTAGGAACAAACACTCACACCCATGCTCCGCCGGGACCAGCCACACCGTCCATGACTGCGGTGCCTGAGACCGCTCGGCTAATCCCGCGGGGCTGTTTACAGTGTGTGTGTGGGTGTGTGTGTGTGTGTGTGTGTGCTCAAAAAATGGCTCTGAGGACTATGGGACTCAACATCTGAGGTCATCAGTCCCCTAGTCTTAGAACTACTTAAACCTAAGGACATCACACACATCCATGCCCGAGGCAGGATTCGAAGCTGCGACCATAACAGCAGCGCGGTTCCGGACTGGAGCGCCTAGAACCACTCGGCCACCGCGGCTGGCTGTGTGTGTGTGTGTGTGTGTGTGTGTGTGTGTGTGTGTGTGTGTGTGTATTATTTTTCTGGAATAGCTCTGCAAAACGATGTTTTAAATTCCCTTGCACAGCGCTCACTTGCTGCAGTTTTGCCTTGAAAATAACAGGGTGGTCGCCTGTCGAAACATCGGCAGATGTCAACGACGTCACGCGGCTGCATTCCCGTAAGTTATTTGAACACTGTATGCGTTGGGAGAAACTCAGGTCTGACAATGATGTAGGAGCTGGTCTGATGAGCGTATCTGTGAGGCACTTAGGGGCTGGATCATGTGCCACAGGCGGGGAGCAGTAAGGAAGTCTGCAGCGGCACCCGTCGCGGGCGTGACGGGATCACCGATGTGCCAGCTGGGGGTGGAAGGGGGTGGGGGGCGTGGTGTGGGGGTACGTCGCCTGAGCACCAAAGCTGCTCAGCCGGCTGCCTGACTTGAATAATGAACGACCGCCGCCAAGCGCCGAGCCGCGCCGCTCTGGGTCAAGTGGTGGGGCGTCTGGCCGTCTGGCCCGCCGAGCAAATGCTGCTTCGCGCCATCGACGCCTGAGGCGCTCCATCGAGTACTCCAGACACTGTACACGCAGGAGGAATTGCTTAATGCACGTCAGAAAAGAGAGACAACTGTCACCTATAAGAAAAAAATGTTACCTACGTCTAGAATAGAAGAAAATCTAAATTGGACTGTGCACGTAACTGCAATGTGCAAGAAGGTATCAGCATCACTCCATGCTCTACAATAATGTATAAAGCTCTTCCTTCTTGAGTTGAAAAACGAACTTGTACCGTCATTTGCAATTACTGATTACAGTGATGTTATTCTGCAAAGACTTTTTCACGAAATTTCGCAGGCCTGAACTGGTTATGAGTGCCTGTGTTCGTTGTGTCTATGATGTTCGACTCTTTGATGATGTTTCACGATCATATGCACAGCTGTCCTGGCTGCGTGCAGACAGGCGTAGAGACTTCCATATCCTCTGTCTTCTCTACTGCCTTGCCAAGGTACACTGTCATTCGTATCTCATCTCGCCCTTATACTTCTTGTGTGAACAACATGATAGAAACAATCGTTCCCATCATAGTACACTACTGGCCATTAAAATTGCTACACCAAGAAGAAATGCAGATGATAAACGGGTACTCATTGCGCAAATATACTAGAACTGACATGTGATTACATTTTCACGCAATTTGGGTGCATAGATCGTGAGAAATCAGTACCCAGAACAACCACCTTAATACGCCTGGGCATTGAGTGCAACAGAGCTTGGATGGCGTTTACATGTACAGCTGCTCATACAGCTTCAACACGATACCACAGTTCATCAAGAGTAGTGACTGGTGTATTGTGACGAGCCTGTTGCTCGGCCATCATTGACCAGACGTTTTCAATTGGTGAGAAATCTGGAGAATGTGCTGGCCCGGGCAGCAGTCGAACATTTTATGTATCCAGAAAGGCCCGTACAGGACCTGCAACTTGCGGTTGTGCATTATCCTGCTGAAATGTAGGGTTTCGCAGGGATTGAATGACGGGTAGAGTTATGGTCCTAACACATCTCAAATGTAACGTCCACTGTTCGAAGTGCCGTCAATGCGAACAAGTGGTGACCGAGACGTGTAACCAGTGACACCCCATACCATCACGCCGGGTGATATGCTAGTATGGCGATGACGAATACACGCTTCCAATGTGCGTTCGCCGCGATGTCGCCAAACACGGATGGGACCATCGTGATGCTGTAAACAGAACCTGGATTCATCCGAAAAAATGACGTTTTGCCATTCGTGCACCCAGGTTCGTTGTTGAGTACAGCATCGCAGGCGCTCCTGTCTGTGATGCAGCGTCAAGGGTAACCGCAGCCACGGTCTACGAGCTGATAGTCCATGCTGCTGCAAACGTCGTCGAATTATTCGTGCAGATGGTTGTTGTCTTGCAAACTTCCCCATCTGTTGACTTAGGGATCGAGACGCGGCTGCACGATCCGTTACAAACAAGCGGATAAGATGCCTGTCATCTCGATTGCTAGTGATACGAGGCCGTTGGGATCCAGCACGGCGTTCCTGAACCCACCAATTCCATATTCTGCTAACAGTCGTTGGATCTCGACTAATGCAAGCAGCAATGTCGCGATACGATAAACCGCAATCGCGATAGGTTATAATCTGAACTTTATCAACGTCTGAAACGTGATGGTACGCATTTGTCCTCCTTACACGAGGCATCACAACATTTCACGAGGTAATGCCGGTCAACTGCTGTTTGTGTATAAGAAATCTGTTAGAAACTTTCCTCATGTCAGCACGTTGTAGCTGTCACCACCGGCGTCAACCTTGTGTGAATGCTCTGAAAAGCTAATCATTTGCATATCACAACATCTTCTTCCTGTCGGTTAAATTTCGCGTCTGTAGCACGTCATTTTCGTGGTGTAGCAATTTTAATGGCCAGTAGTGTAAAATCCCACTCCATCGTTCAGCCACTTTCTCGAAGTACTTCTCGGCAGTGGGAACCCGACTCTGGAATAACATCCCCCACTAGGGAACATTTCCTGCTTCAGAAGCCAGTTGCTGACATGTCTAAAAGCAACAATAACTATTACCACTGTCCCAGTACGCAATAGTTCCCTTCTACATCCTTCTTTCCAACTATATCATCTTCATTTCCCGTATTCTTAGTAGTTGCATTCTCTTTACATTTCGTTTCCCAGAACCCGCTATACCAGAGACGCCTTTAAATTCTTTTTACATCTGCAACTATCATTATTGTTATAATAGTCTTTAGTACTACAATTATTGCTACTAACAGCAACATCAGTAGTAGAAGTACTGCCAGTACCAATTTTGTAAGAGGGCTATAATTTCGCACCTTACAAGCACTCATCTACGTACTTTACCGTGATTTACAACCGGAATTAGGTATCGTTTGATAGGTTGTATATCGCATTACAATTTTAAAATGTATTTCTAGCAAATAACTCCAGAATTTCCTTAAGGCACTAACAATAACAAAACGTTCAAGCAAATAGCTACTCTATTTTTCCTCTTGAAGTATCGTTTCTTTTTTCATACGCGATATTGGATAGAACTTGTCATCATCTGGAGATTTTTGTAACAACACGCTTCCAAAAGCTCCACTTGCGTCCAGGTGTAATTCAGTTTCGTATTTTAAGCTGCAGATTTTTGAAACTAGATCCAATAAAGGAATATCTTTCAGCATATTGAATGCTTACCCCCACTCTTCCTCAAGTTTATAGTCTCGATTATTCCTTGGTAAATCGCTGAGGGTTATGACAATTAGGTAAACTCCTAAAGTGTCCAGATAGACGAAAGATAATTTGTATTTTGGCAATGTATTTCGGTTCTGAAAAGTTTTGAACAACTCTTGTCTTGTCCCAAGAAATTTAACAGTTCTCTTCAGGAGCTTGCATTTTGGAAAATTAATTTCCAACCCGTGTTCTGCGGCAGTTTCTAACACTAAACCAAGTCGGTTAAGAGTCTAATTATCATTCTTTGTTGATATTACAAAATCGTCATGTAAATAAATACGATGTTTTCTCGAGTCAATCCCAAGAAACAGTGTTTATAGAACGCTGAACACTTCGAGAGAATTTCATATGCCAAATGGAACCTCCCTCACCTGAAACAGCTCTGGGTGTGTCACAAACAAGGTTTTCTTTTTGAACATCATCGTGAAAATACTATTCTTGAGGTCTACCGTGGAAAGCGCGCTGACATTTTGTAGTTTGTTTTAAGATCTTCTATGATGAGCAATAAGCCTTTGTTTCTGTTTGTTACAACTACAAACTGGCTAGCATATTCATATGAACTTGTTTCTATTACTGCTTGATCAAGCCACTGCAGAACTTGGTTGTCAATAATTTCTTTCGCTCCTGGTGACAGTCTCCTGGGTCAACCATATATATGGTTGTTATTCTCTCACAATAATCTTCATTCTGATACCAGCGGACTTTTTCTTCGTTGGCGTGTAACTAGTCACTAAATCTTCGGTGTGCCCCTTTGTTGCATCACTAATAGAACTTTCTTCAGTATCTAATTCTGGTTTGTCAGCTACATGTATACATATAAAATAAGCTTCCCCCTTTGGTTTCCTAATAGCACCTGCCCCGGCGTTTATTAAAACTGTTATTTTCGTATAGAAAATCGTTTCCAACTACCACTTCTAAATTTATTGTGTCTCCAGAAACCACACAAATAGCTGTTTCAGTTCTCACATCATGAACCTCAGCAATGCCTATGAATTACGCTTGTGGAGGGACGAGATTTTTCGCAAACCCTATAAAGATTACAACTGTTTTTTGCAAACTTGAAGCATGCGCAGTCTCATAAACATCCTGTCGCAATAAGCTCATTGCCACAATCAATTATTCCTGCACCTCTCGAGTTTTTAGTCGTACATTATTAAATTTACAGTTGTTAATACTCTTCTTACGTTGTTTCGATTTAAAGTCTCCTTTTGGTTATGCTTCTTCGTGTATTCAGATGATATATGGCCGAACTCGTTGCAACAGAACCATTTCTTTCCACTGCTCTTGTGCTTGAAATCACGTCTTCCACCACAATTGAAACACTTTTTGTTTGGATCCTAATTATTATTATGGTTATTTTTATTACTTCTATTACTTCCTTTTCTTACTGTAGTCTAAAGTTTTGTTGCTGTAACTTGCGTTACTTCTTTTGGGCAATGACACAGCTCTTTCGTTATGTCTCATTTTTTGTTTAAAGTTTTTTACACATCCAGCGCTATAAAGTAGAAGCTTTGTGCCTGAGTCTCTTCTGTCCCGTCAGTCATTTATTGAAACAGCGAATCGTCACCAATATGAGCACGGCTGGCAGTTTCCCTCATTACGAGAAAATATTCTTGAAGCGACTGTTCCCTTTCCTTCTTTAGAAGAACAGCAGTTGGCGGATTTCCGCGGCATTGGTTTTACATAGAATTCTTGCTGCAAAATTTTCTTCTGTGTAGCCCACGATGCAAGACTCTTCTCAACCTGAATAAAAAGCTTAGAAAATCTTCAAGCGATTTTTGTCCAAAAAACAAGCATTTACAGTGCACTTCCACCCATAAGAAGCACAATTTCTTCGAAAACAATCGTCCACTTTTTAAGTGGATATCTGCCACCGCCGTTAAATGATTTAAGACCATCCTGGATGTCACGAAATGATAGAGAAAAATTATATTACTCTTGTGAATTGATGAGAGTCGTATTTCGCTTTTATAATAAAAATCTTTTTCCGTCTTCTTTTCGAGTAAGCTCGGCCTTTTATTCCTACCCAATTGCATTTCATCCCCTTCTTCATCATCGCCACCATCACCGTCCTCTTCATAGTCTGTATCGCCTTTAATTTCCACCTAAGGTTCGTCAGTGTTGGAAAACTAATGACAAATCTCTGTAGTTTTTTCATTTTTCGTCCCACTAACTAATACAATACACTGCAGCATGCTCTTAACTCCGCTTCTGAGAATGATGCTTCAATGAATCACTTCTTAGCTTCAAGTTCGTCATCTAGTGATTGAAAAGTACAACCAGAAAATTTCTCAAACGTTTACGATTTCTTCCGTTGTCTGGCATTGTTACGAAAATTGACTTATGTTGGGATTTGCTGGTTTTAACGGGTGCAGAGCTTAAATTTTTATTTATTTTTCCGATTTCAACAAACGCTGCCATTTCTAGAATTTTCTTCTTCTTTTCGACGGCTATTTCTCCTTACAACACGTGCAGAATATCTCCTTGCGTCACTCTGCTACGACTGACCGTCGTTAAAATGTAAATCCTCGTCGTAAATCCAAATCACCACAACTGAACAACACTGCTTCGTCGTAGGCGAAACGGCGCTCAGAAAAGTTAGTGGATTAGACGGAGAAACTGCGTCGTCACTTGTTCAATTAAACCCAGACGACCCCCAAAAATTTCTCGGAAAAATATTGCAGACTTTCATGAAGAACTATTTATTAATCTCCTAGTAACAAATTTAAGTACTAAACGGTCAAAAGAAACAAATCGACTTAATAATTTTTTTTATAAAGGTTGTTTCTCCGTGAACACGCAAAAATACTGTCTAGTATTCGGCTTCTCTGGCGTGCCACTACCCTCGTCTACAAATAAACCCTTAAACCCCTTCCGAATCCAACAATAATGTACTGAACTAAGTATGTCAGTGATTTTGTAGTGACGTATACCTATCGCGCCTGACGGAAATTGTACGGCAGACACAATATTCCATCTTCTTCATGCATGTGTACATCGGCGAAGATGATATTGTTTGATAGTTTTAACAGAATCTGTACCTAAGGACATGGCTGCATACAGGCAAGAGATAAGCATGCCAGCTCCAACATGGACGATGGGACAGTTACGCAATGGTGAGCATCACTGGAAAGGATTGATAGCATGCTGTACCCACCCTTTCCGCAGTAAGCTCTGTGAACAGCTATTTCACTTTTGTGGCAGTATAGCACTGAGACGTGACTGGTAAATTCATATATGAGTAAGACAACCGGCTTAGATGCACTCGGGCCGGCCGCGGTGGTCTAGCGGTTCTAGGCGCTCAGTCCGGAACCGCGCGACTGCTACGGTCGCAGGTTCGAATCCTACCTCGGGCATGGATGTGTGTGATGTCCTTAGGTTAGTTAGGTTTAAGTAGTTCTAAGTTCTACGGGACTGATGACCACAGATGTTAAGTCCCATAGTGCTCAGAGCCATTTGAACCATTTAGATGCACTCTGACTGGCCTGTTTTTAAAATGAAGGTGTGTAGTTTAGGAAGGAATTGGGACCCTTACCAGGTTGGATTAATAGAAGAGATAGACATGATCCAGCGAAAAGCAGCGCGATTCGTCATGGGGACATTTAGTCAGCGCGAGAGCGTTACGGAGATGCTGAACAAGCTCCAGTGGCGGACACTTCAAGAAAGGCGTTACGCAATACGGAGAGGTTTATTATCGAAATTACGAGAGAGCACATTCCGGGAAGAGATGGGCAACATATTACTACCGCCCACATATATCTCGCGTAATGATCACAACGAAAAGATCCGAGAAATTAGAGCAAATACGGAGACTTACAAGCAGTCGTTCTTCCCACGCACAATTCGTGAATGGAACAGGGAAGGGGGGATCAGATAGTGGTACAATAAGTACCCTCCGCTCGCGGAGTATAGATGTAGATGTAGATGTAGATACATAACTGGACAGCAAATAATAATCTTTGATTGGGAGAGCTCAGTACGTGTATTGGCTTAGGAGTTTTGTGATTGGCCTATTTCTACGAAAGGGTGCATCGATTTGGAAATGAGAAATGAAACGAGAGGGGAGGGGCCATGGCTTAGGATGGAAATGGTGGGCGGAGAAGTGCAGGGGAGGAAAAAGGGAGTGGTGTTGCCATGAAGTGGAGGATACGAGATTCGTGGTCAATGTCAAGCGTCAAATTTTGCCCATGCTTGGCAATGGAATCCTACTCATGTATGTACATTGTTATCAAATAACAGTTCCCGTTACGTTTAGCCGTTGTGTTTATTCATGTGTGGGCAACACAAAACAAATTGAATAAAATATTTTAATGAGGACAAAATAACTTCGGTTGGACAAATACTGTTTAATCATACCTCATTTACTCCGAACAGGAAGTGCGTTTCTTGTTGGGCAATACTAACCAGTTTCTCCACAGTGGAAATGTGAATACAATATTGAATAACAGATCAGTTCAAGATGATTTGTTTCATCTGTAGAATAAGGTACTAGTACTGTTTCACCTACATCTACATCTATATGGTTACCGTAAAACAAAACTAAACTCTGTCCGAATAGGTCGTGAAAGCCCAACGGTAAGGACCGGTCGCCGTGTTATCCTCACCCTACCGGCGTCACTGGATGCAGATATGGAGGGCCATGTGGTCAACGCACTGCTCTCCCGAACGTAAGTCAGTTTACGAGACCGAAGCCGCTACTCCTCAATCAAGTAGCTCCTCAGTTTGCCTCACAAGGGCTGAGTGCACCCCCTCTTCCCAACAGCGCTCGGCACACCTGATGGTCACCCATCCAACTGCTAGCCCAGCTCGACAGCGCTTAATTTCGGTGATTGACGGGAACCGGTGTGACCACTGCACAAAGGCGTTGGCATGTGATTACCCTGCAGTTCCCAATTAAGCGCCTGCCGCAGGGATCATCGAACCACCTTCAAGCCATTTCTGTGCATTCCCATCTCGGACAGTGTGAGAAGAAAACTTATACTTAGGTCTTTCTGTGCGAGATCTGGTTTCTCTTATTTTTATTGTGATAATCAATTATTCTAATGCAGGTAGACGCCAATAAAATACACTCCTGGAAATGGAAAAGAGAACACATTGACACCGGTGTGTCAGACCCACCATACTTGCTCCGGACACTGCGAGAGGGCTGTACAAGCAATGATCACACGCACGGCACGGCTGACACACCAGGAACCGCGGTGTTGGCCGTCGAATGGCGCTAGCTGCGCAGCATTTGTACACCGCCGCCGTCAGTGTCAGCCAGTTTGCCGTGGCATACGGAGCTCCATCGCAGTCTTTAACACTGGTAGCATGTCGCGACAGCGTGGACGTGAACCGTATGTGCAGTTGACGGACTTTGAGCGAGGGCGTATAGTGGGCATGCGGGAGGCCGGGTTGACGTACCGCCGAATTGCTCAACACGTTTCAGACGTTGATAAAGTTCAGATTATAACCTATCGCGATTGCGGTTTATCGTATCGCGACATTGCTGCTTGCATTAGTCGAGATCCAACGACTGTTAGCAGAATATGGAATTGGTGGGTTCAGGAACGCCGTGCTGGATCCCAACGGCCTCGTATCACCAGCAATCGAGATGACAGGCATCTTATCCGCTTGGTTGTAACGGATCGTGCAGCCGCGTCTCGATCCCTAAGTCAACAGATGGGGAAGTTTGCAAGACAACAACCATCTGCACGAATAATTCGACGACGTTTGCAGCAGCATGGACTATCAGCTCGTAGACCATGGCTGCGGTTACCCTTGTCGCCAGTGGTCGGCGGAAGGTGCACGTGCACGTGCATGCCATTTCCACCTGGTGCCTCAGTTGGACCAGTGTTCGAGCTGGACGTGCAGACCGCGTGAGACGACGCTTCATCCAGTCCCAAACATGCTCAATGGGGGACAGATCCGGAGATCTTGCTGGCCAGGGTAGTTGACTTACACCTTCTAGAGCACGTTGGGTGGCACGGGGTACATGCGGACGTGCATTGTCCTGTTGGAACAGCAAGTTCCCTTGCCGGTCTAGGAATGGTAGAACGATGGGTTCGATGACGGTTTGGATGTACCGTGCACTATTCAGTGTCCCCTCGACGATCACCAGTGGTGTACGGCCAGTGTAGGAGATCGCTCCCCACACCATGATGCCGGGTGTTGGCCCTGTGTGCCTCGGTCGTATGCAGTCCTGATTGTGGCGCTCACCTGCACGGCGCCAAACATGCATACGACCATCATTGGCACCAAGGCAGAAGCGACTCTCATCGCTGAAGACGACACGTCTCCATTCGTCCCTCCATTCACGCCTGTCGCGACACTACTGGAGGCGGGCTGCACGATGTTGGGGCGTGAGCGGAAGACGGCCTAACGGTGTGCGGGACCGTAGCCCAGCTTCATGGAGACGGTTGCGAATGGTCCTCGCCGATACCCCAGGAGCAACAGTGTCCCTAATTTGCTGGGAAGTGGCGGTGCGGTCCCCTACGGCACTGCGTAGGATCCTACGGTCTTGGCGTGCATCCGTGCGTCGCTGCGGTCCGGTCCCAGGTCGACGGGCACGTGCACCTTCCGCCGACCACTGGCGACAACATGGATGTTCTGTGGAGACCTCACGCCCCACGTGTTGAGCAATTCGGCGGTACGTCCACCCGGCCTCCCGCATGCCCACTATACGCCCTCGCTCAAAGTCCGTCAACTGCACATACGGTTCACGTCCACGCTGTCGCGACATGCTACCAGTGTTAAAGACTGCGATGGAGCTCCGTATGCCATGGCAAACTGGCTGACACTGACGGCGGCGGTGCACAAATGCTGCGCAGCTAGCGCCATTCGACGGCCAACACCGCGGTTCCTGGTGTGTCCGCTGTGCCGTGCGTGTGATCATTGCTTGTACAGCCCTCTCGCAGTGTCCGGAGCAAATATGGTGGGTCTGACACACCGGTGTCAATGTGTTCTTTTTTCCATTTGCAGGAATATATATATATATATATATATATATATATATATATATATATATATATATATATATATATACCGACGTTTCGGTCCCTGTAACAAGCGACCTTGAAGTAAGTCGTTTTACATATATTGACAATGCTATCAAGAAGAATTTTGTTGAATGTGATAATGGCCGTGGAAGACTACGTTTATCTAAGTGAAGGGCAAAGCCTTCTAACCATAAGTCCTCTTTATCAACGGTTGTTTGGAAATATATTACTGATATTTTGATATTGTGGGCCCATGTAGGTTGTAATGCAATTGCTCCTTGCGTTTAGTTCCATAAAATTTAAAACCAAATTTTAGATTTTATTAGCTTCGAATTTTTTGCAGATTTTGAGTGAAGACCACACTGATGTTTACTTGCTGTAGCGCTTCAACACTAATGGAAGTCATTGGACGGCATAAGCCAATCTCTAGTGTAAGTTCCTTAGTATATATTCAACACAAATAGCCGCCATAGTTTCTGTTTTCCGATATATTTTTTGATCTTGGATCTTCAATTAACTGTGTAATCAGAGGCCAGTGACAGGCGTTTCAGATCAAGTTTCTTAATGTTGCAGACTTGTTTCCTGAGTTGGACTAGAGGTAAATCTATAATGTGTTATGTTCTCCTTCGTCACAAAGTTTATTATTAGGGAACGCAATATGCACTTGCATTTAGAGTCGCAAACCTTTGTGGTATCATAGTTAACAAAGCCAAATTAATCTCGACACATCGTGTGTCTCACGACTCCTGCATAAAAAAGCAACCATCTTTCATAGTAGCATACACTCGTTTTATAACGTTTGTACATTACATACATTAAGATAAACTGTTAGCATTGCGATGAACAAATGTTAGCTTTATTAAAGTTTTCAAGGAATGCGAAATAGCATGTTTGTTACTAACAGGCAGTTACTGACTTGCCAGTCTTTGGGTATCAGTTATGTATCAAATTTACAAAGCACTAAAACCACAGTTTAGTGCACCAGGAGCAAAGTACATTGACATAATTAATTTATGATTCCTCATACAAAATTCAGTCTCTGTCTTGGATGTGCCCGACGACTGGGCATTTGCGTTGTCCTCATCATTTCATCATCATCGTCATCATTCGCACAGTGGCTAGATTGGACTGTGTAAAAATTGCTTCATTGTATGGGCGCTAATGACCACGCAGTTGAGCGCCCCACAGACCAAACATTATCATCGTCATCATCATCTCTTTCTTGGTTGCTGATTAGGTGAATAGACGTCGAACAAACATGTAATTCTCACAACGTAACCTAACGTCAAACAATGCTGAGTTTCACCATTATGAATAATTTGTCTCAAGATGCATTCTCCTTTAAACCTAATATTTAACTGAAATCAGAATATTTTTTTCTAACTCACGTTATTAGCTGTTAAATAACACTATTTCTTCAGAAATTCGTAATTTTACGCTATTGACTTTTAAAGGTGGAAATATTTAAGTGGAATACATCATTCGAATAGGAATTTCATTTGGAAGACATTTCCAACTGCAAATTTACTTATTCTATCATAATTTTCAAATCCATACTTTTCATAGATCTTCCTTTATAGAGACATGATACTTTAAATACTGCAGGTATCGATATATTGAATTAAGCGAAGACTATAGAGCAACGGATATACTAATTAACGGCCGGCTACGCACACTGAGTTGTATTTATTGATTTCGAAACTGTTTCAGTGCTTCATACACAGTTGAGAATTGAGTAGTCTGCCTAAGGTGCTTGCTCATCTTAAAATTGTGACGTGTGGAAGTCAGATTTTTTAAATACAAAAACGGCGATAGCGTTGCCCGTGAATACTGTTAACAATCATCTGACTAAGATCTTGTCGTATGCTCGAAATACCTGCAGAGCGACAAAAAGAGTGTAGCCTTGTAACTCTGTAAGTTTTCAGCGGGTCACCAGCAGGGGAATAAGCGATGTCCAGTTAAAATATCCCTGGGAAGTAAATTATGACCACTCGCTTACGGAGTACGCATCGTACTGTGGCTTGCGGATTTTGTATGTAGATATAGATGTAGAACATCAGACGGTGAGATGAAACAACCCAACCCCTTCTGTCTGTTTTATAAGCGACAGGAAGACATCATGGCACTCTCTAAATCTGTAAGTGTGGCCACGTGATTCCTGTCACAATGAACAAGAGCCACTTATAGGTACAGATGCTCTGTTCCGAATTATTACTCTGCAGTGACAGAGTAACACAGTGTAGGATTGTAGATACACTGAAAAACGTTTTATTCTTATGCATCAGAAGGTTGAGTATCTAGGTCCATTCTGCAAGGATTTATTGCGAATCTGTAAAGCAGTTACGTTGTTCATAACAATGCCTCTAGCGTCCGTCTCAGAGATGCCAAAAACAGGGAATGAAGCTTTTTATGTTGTTCATTTAGACGGCGGAAGATAATCAGTAGATCTTTCACGAATTGGTGTAATTATTTCAGTGCATGCTGCTTTCTTTGATGGACTACAGTGTCGGAGGGCATGTACTGATTGCCATCCACGTTTGACAAGGTAGCAATTTCCATTGTCACAACTAACGTAAATAGTATCATCTTCAAGCAGAATAGTTGAGCTATACTTCCAGCTGAAACATCGTTAATCAAACCCTATTAGAATTCTTGTACAACTAGGAAAATACTTCAGTGACCAGTTTCTCATTCAGTGCGCTACAGAGCTCTTCTCATACTAACATTGCAGCGTATGTAGCTTTTATTTCTCTCTTTCTCAGTGGTCAGAACGAAGGAGCTCCCTCATAACTGAGGACCACAGTTTTCTTTATAGGGTAATAAACACTTTAATTAGTCGAAATGTGCGTGAAAAATAGGTAGCAGCAAGCATAAACACAGTATCACGAACACAATCCATGTTTCTTGTTTTTAAATTAGTATTTTTGCTACTAAAGGAAAGACAGAAGGATCTCTCTCATTTGATAGGAATGCATTATTGTGGAAGCTGTACTGCTTGTTATAGGCAGCGAGATTCAGGATATTTTTCTTATTACCATGAACTATTTATGGACAAAGTGAAAAAATAGAGTCCGTGGAGCTTGTCAGGTGTAAATTCTGCATTATCATTTGAAAGCAAATCCTTCCTTCCGATTAAAAAAAAATATGGTTTATCAAAAAATTCGCCATGTGTAATAATTGTTTGATTTAGGAAATTCACTGCTTTTTCTCGTGTTTTGGTCACATGTCCCTATCGCTTCCTCACCATACGATGCCGTTATCAGTACGACTGCTACAAACTCACCTCAGTGATAGACTTCTGTGTACAATAGTGCTTAATGATCACACAACATATCACATAAACTTTAGCTGAGACTTGTATCTTGTGTATACACAACATCACACGCAGATAACGAGTCTTCTTGGAAGTATGCATTTCACATTAATCGTTTTACGTTCGTCACGTGGACAGCTAACAAATCGACAAGGTTTGTACGTTTGCGGTCGATCAGTAAAAAATAGAGCGTAAAGTTTTTGCATCGCGATAGCGAGTATTTTATTGGCTTTTCAGCGAGCTGTTATATCGCTCCGGTCAATTTATCTTTCAACTTGGCCCCGTTCATTGCGATGATAAGTGCTGTTTCCATTCGGCTGGAGGCAAAGTTTCAGAACTGTAAGCATTCAGGTGAGAAATGTGTTGACCACGTTCCGAATGTTTGCTGGGTAAACACAAATTGTGGAAGAAGAAATGCGCGTTTACGAAGCAATAACGACTAGATTTGTCGATCATGTAACTTCTGAAAATTATTCTTAGTCCAGTGACTGAAAGCGGGATCTATGAATGAGGTAAAATGTATTATCGACTTATAGAGTATCATATTTTATGCGCACGACAATCCGTGTGAGAAACCACAAGTAATAATTTCAGAATTAGATGATGATGATGATGGTGTATGGATTGTGGGGCGCTCAACTGCGTTGTCATCAGCGCCCGTACAAAGTCCAAAATTATACACAGCCCAATTTTTGTACAATCCAATGTAGCCACTGTCACGAATGATGATGATTATGATGAAATGATTTGAACAACACAAACACCCAGTCCCCGGCTAGTCCCCGGCCAGAGAAAATCCCCAACCCATCCGGGAATCGAACCCGGGACCTCGTGATCCAGAAGCAACAATGCTAGCCGCCCTTTTTTTGTTTTTTTTTTTTTTTTTTTGTTCGTTGTCAATCGTTGTGTTTGGTCGTTACGGACGTCAGATGACATCCGTTCAAGTTCGTTTTGTTGATCGTTTCACTCAGGTTTTTTTATTACAGACCCCAGCCAGCTCTCTGACTGAACACGCCGAGCTACCGTGCCGGTGCCAAGTCAAATTGTTAATGTTATTTCCACAGCAGCTTTGTGTCTACCGTTTCCAAACTAAAACTAATGGTTAATGGGAATAATCACTGCGTAGTGCAGACATGTTTATACATTACCGGTACAGTATCTGAGGGCTTCATAATGGTGACTGAGTAGGTTTGTACCTCTACTCGCGAAGTAACTTCGTGACAAGATTACAAAGATATACAAAGAAAACATGTTCTAATTGCCCCCGTGTGGTCGGTGGAAAGCAATGTTTGGCAGTGACTCAGGTAATTACTGATTAGTACCCAAATAAGATAGTAAAGCAAAGTGTAGCTGTACTTCGACGGAAAGTTGGGATGCACAACACACTGTAACCCTTGGATTCTTGCGTGATTTGAACCAGCGGATCGAGCCAGTTACAGGGGGACGTAAACCGAGGTGACAAAGCCATAGGACACCCCCTAATATCTAGTCGGACCTCCTTTTTACCGGCGTAATGCAGCGATTAAACGTGGCATGATCTCAACAAGTCACTGCAGAAATAATGAGCTAGGTGCCTCTACAGGTGTCCATAATTCAGAAAATGTCGGCGCAATATTTTGTGCACGAACTGACCGCTCGATTATGTCGCATGAGTGTCTGATGGGATTCATATTGGACGATCTGGGTTGCCAAGTCATTTGCTCGAATTGTCTAAGATGTTCTTCAAAACTAATCGCTAGCAACTGTGGGCCAGTGACATGGCACATTGTCGTACAAAAAAATGGGATCGTTGTTTGGGAACATGAAGTCCATGAATGGCTGCAAATAGTCTCCACGTAGCTGAATATAACTATTTTCATTCAGTTATTGGATCAGTCAGACCAGAGGACCTAGTCCATTCCATGTAAACACATCCCACACCATTATGGAGCCACCAACAGCTTGCACTGCCTTGTTGACAATTTGGGTCCATAGCTTTGTGGGGGTCTGTGCCGCACTCGAACACTACAATCAGCTCTTATCTGACCAGGCCATGGTTTTCCAGTTGTCTATGGTCCAATCGATGAGGTCACAGCCGGCAAGTGTGGCCGAGCGGTTCTAGGCGCTTCAGTCTGGAACAGCGCAACCGCTACGGTCGCAGGTACGAATCCTGCCTCGGGCATGGATGTGTGCGATGTCCTTAGGTTAGTTAGGTTTAAGTAGTTCTAAGCTCTAGGGGACTGATGACTTCAGATGTTAAGTCTCATAGTGCTCAGAGCCATTTGAACCATTTGATGAGGTCACACGCCCAGGAGAGGCGCTGCAGGCGATGTCGTGCTGTTAGCAAAGACACTCGCATGAGTCATCTGCTGCCATAGCCCATTAACGCCAAATTTCACAGCACTCTCCTAACGTAAACGCAGTGTTGCTTAGGACTGGCAGCTCGATGCCAACGTCGCTGCTTTGTGTCGCGAAGTGCGTTATCCGTGGTGAGAGGTAATGTCTGGAATTTGGTATTGTCGGGACGCTCTTGACTCTGTGGATCTATAAATGCTGAATACCCTAACAATATCCGTAAAACGAATGTCCCATGCGTCTACCTCCATTTACCATTCCGCATGCAAAGTCTGTTAATTTCCGCCGTGCGGGCTTAACTACGCCGGAAACCTTTTCACCACACCCACCTGAATACAGACGATAACTCTGCCAATGCACTGCCCTTTTTGCCTTGTGTACGCCATACTACTGCCATCTGTATGCGTGCATACTGCTATACTACGACTTTTGTCATCTAAGTGGACACTTCCACGTTGACTTAGCTGCACGGTGCAATTTGGCGATTTTCAAATTACGAGTGAAACAATCGTTGGAGATGAAAAAAGTGAGAAGTGACAGAAAAATACAAGAACTGATTTCAAATGAAACCTTAGGTTCTCTGTCGTCGAGTTTAGCTCAGCGACGCGCTGTAAGACAGTAATAATACCACACAAGAATACTACGGGAATAATGAAAGAAAACCATGTACCGTCCGTGAAAGAAGCGATGTCGAGTTCCTATCCTATCGAATTCAATACCTTTTTTTTTACTCTTAGCATATCTTAAGTTTTCCAAACTGAGGTGTTTCATACTGGCAGCTACCGAAATTGCCTCCTCTTACACTTTAATGTCTTACGTGAGGGACTATGTGTAGGATGTGTTTACCATTATTTTCAGTACGTTATTTTCGCTGGTTTGGTGAGTTGGCCAGTTAGTATAGTTTCTTCTGGAGAGCGTGAGACGAGAAGAAGGACAGGGGAACGGATATTGATGGAGTTTTTCAGAAGGTATTTATAGCTTTCCTTTTTAGCTGTACTGAACACCAACGTCTCCAGCTGCATCATTAACCATCGCACCTGGAGTTTCCAACTCGTCATTCTGCAGCAAATGGTTCAATGCTAGCAATAAAGTTTTCTTACGTTCAGTATTAGATGTGCTACCGCTACTGCCTTTAACTCTTCTGTCTTTGTATTTAGCTAGCTGTTTTCATAAGCATCAGCTTCTGTTATCTATTAATTTCAGCTTTTTTCTCTGTTTGCATGATAATCCTTTTTCTTCTCTATAAGCAAAATTTTATATACCCACTCAGTCGCAATTTTACAGTTTTTTTTCTACAAGGCTAATAAAGATGAAAAGCTGCACCAAGTCTCACTACATTAATTTCAGGAAACAATCCTCGGCCCGGTTCACTCTTTGGCGGAGTTTCAAGATGATCATAATCATCATGATAGGCAACATTAGTGAAATGTATATAAGTGGTATAACACACTTTCATTGACAGCTTGCATCTTAACTTGAAAACTTAGTTGCCATGTGTTAGTTTGATATTATTTAAAGTTTATTTTTAAAGTGACAGCATGCAGCATGTCCTATATTTCACACATCCCAACAGTTTATATCACGTTGAGAGGACAAACAAAAAATAAGAGCGAAGAAAGTACAAATAAAATTTTACAGACAGGACTAACCAGTTTTCAAGAAAAACAAAACTCGCGTATTAGACATCCTACGTGCACACGATGCTCTCATGGGTCAATAGTCACTAGTTGTCACTTAAACAAGAAATCGTAATATGTAGTTTGTTGAGCTATCCCATTGGCTGATATCTCTTGCTTCTTTATCTGTGTATGTCAGTTTACAACACCATCAGATCATCACAGCTGATTTTTAGATTGTTACGTTAGATAGCAACCTTCACTACAAAGAGAAATACAAAATAAAAAAAAATTAATTTAACGTCTCAGCGACGTCGTCACCGATTGTGAAAACACTGCTTTATGGGCAAAGATGGTTAAAGAAATCGGAAGTAATCGTTTTTAAAGAATGAAGAAAGAAGAATTTGAGCACTACGTCTCTTAGAGGTCCAGTTCATTTGAATCGAGCACTATAATGATGGGATTTCTCGTTGTCGAAGGGGCCATACTGCCATCTACTCGAAGATACTAGAAAAGGCTACCGAACTGAATCTACCCTTCCTGGAGTTTGAAAGCAAATTAAAAGCTAATTCTACTATATACGGGGCAGAGGCATCTATTCATGAGTCGTAGTGAAGAAAGATACTCGATGCCAGAACTCCAGTACACCTTTGTTCCTGAGACATATGTGGCTTGGATGAAGGATGAGGTGACAAATTTTCAGAAGATAATTCCTGAAATGAGATTCTCGGACCAGTATTCAGATTTTTGAACGACCCAAATTAATGACAGTGCTGCTACCGAGAACATGTTCATCTGCTTAGGCGGGTAACATGACTTTAAAAAATGTGAGACACGACCAGTAAGGAAAGTAATGAAATTATCAGTACAACTCTTTACGTATCTGTCAAATAGTCAGGTGATCTAGAAGGTCAGGAAAATATATTTAAAATAATTAATCGTTTTGGCATTTATTTTATTACATATATAACATCGTTTACTATCCAACACATACTTCATTAAAATGACATTTAGAATGATTGTTATACAGAGTTTTATACACGGAAATATTGTTGATTTTAATTCCCTGAGAGGATACCAGCAGTAAAACAGTCTAATTGTAGAACGTACCTCACTTTTTCAAGCGAAGGGACAAGAAAGGTCACTACGACCCATATCCATGTCTTACGCACACCACATTATCTGTTTGTTTAGTATTGTAGACTCATCACGAATACATTGTACTTCCAAGTAATAGTTATATTCTACAGAAGTACGAGCTATTTGAACGTTCTGCCAGTGCATTTCTTTCTGTTTTTGTTGTCTTTGTTTGATTTACAGATTATTAGTAGCGTAACGGCCATTGTAAGTCATTTCCTTGCGCAGTGAAAATGAACACAGTATGTAGTAATATAAAAGAGATCACTAGTTTTTAATTTGACTTTTTATGCATTTACCCTCAGTCCTTCAATGATATACATTTGATGTAATATAGGCACAGATAACAGTGCATGCACGAACTACAAGCGCACAGACAAAATCCTTGTGATTATTAGTCAGAGGAACATGTTTTTTAGTTTAGAATCAGCTTATAGACAGACAGTCTTGAAAGTTATGCAACTTCCTTCAGGTATGCAAAATCGATTTGTTTCATCAGAGTATTAAATAGTTGAAAAAAGAGATAGATGAGCTTTTCGTATCTGTACTAAATGTAGAAAATTCTGAAGTGATAGTTGTTTTGTGCCTCTCTCCACACCATGTAAGCACATGTGTGGAGAATTTAAATATCATGGATTACAGAATAGCAAAAGTTTCGTGTAGATTTAACGTAGAAAAAGGAGGAATATCAGTACATCTAAAAGATGACCACGAAGTAAAAATATTTAAAGAAATAATTTTGGTGTAGACCAAAACGTAGAATCTTGTGC
Source organism: Schistocerca nitens (assembly GCF_023898315.1). Taxonomy (NCBI): domain Eukaryota; kingdom Metazoa; phylum Arthropoda; class Insecta; order Orthoptera; family Acrididae; genus Schistocerca; species Schistocerca nitens. Next base: position 1,030,545,394 of record NC_064614.1, read on the forward strand.
TTCTGAGTTGTTACCGCAGAATACTTCTCTTGTAACGGGATACATTTCCCCTACAGCAACTTTGAGCTATTTATTACAAATAAAAATCCATTATTAAGCAACCTTACAGATAAGAAGAAACAGTAGTTCTGAAAATTCCAGTGTAAATTTATTAAAAGATGCAGACAGAAAAAATGAACTGGAAACATTATGTGGTTGTTTCAATCAAATTTCGGTAGTTACTTTTCCATTTTGTGTATGCAGCAGGGTAATGAGAGGCCGATTAATAACACATTTGTATACAGTGCTGAGGTGTGAACAATTCATATTTAACCAGCTGTTATTGGAGTATCTGATCACGATCTAAAATTAATTGAAATACACAGTATGGCACATTGCATCTCTGAAGCGTGTTCATACAATGTAGTGAGGCTTACTAATGAGAACGGGATACACTATACAGAGAGAGGTGCTAATGTCAAATTCAGTTAGTTCCTTCGTACATTTGTGTCAATATTTGAAAGTACTTCCCTAAAATGTTACCTATAAAATCGATTAAAGACATGAACGCCATAGATAACTGAGGGAAGTAAAATCTCATGTAACAGAAACAGGGAAATGTATATAATAGCCAGAATAAGTCAAGGTATGACGTCATTTGCATACTGAAAATAATATTGTAGCATTTTAAGAAGCCATTAAAATGTTGAGAACTATGTACGTCCTGAGAGAAATTAGTAACGTAGATAAGAAGTTCAAACTACATGGGACATTGTCAAATAGGATGCAAGACAACTAATCGATGCAGAAAGTGTCATATCTATAGAACTAAATGACAATACTGTGACTGATAATTCACAATTTTCCATTACCTTCAGCAGCAAGTGAAGCGGTGTGGTGGTTACCACACTGGACTCGCACTCGGCAGGGGACGATTCAAATGTGCGTCGGGCCGCGCGTAGCGGCAACGTGCTTTGAGGCGCCATGTCACGGATTGCACGGCCCTCCCGCCGGAGGTTCAAGTTCTGCTTCGGGCATGTGTGTGTGTGTGTTGTTGTTGGCATAAGTTAGCTTAAGTAGTGTGTAAGTTTAGGGACCAATGACCTCAGCAGTTTGTTCGCTGAGGAATTGACACACATTTGAACATTTCTGTGCGTCCGCCCATACTGATTTAGATTTTCTGTGCCCTCCCTAAATCACTTTGGGCAAATATCGGGATGGATCCTCTTAAAGAGCACTGCCGATTTTCTTCCCCGTCCTTCCTGTATCCGAGCTGGTGCTCCATCTCTACTTATCTCTCTGTTGATGAGATATTAAACATCTCCTCTTCTTCTTCCTCCTCCTCCCCCTTCACTACTCTTAGCAATCACTTTCCAAATGTACCAGCAAAAACAGGATTAAATGGTTCCGTTGAAGAAAAAAAGAATATACGAAAAATATCATTCAACAGATCTTTAATTAACTTGAAATAGCTCCGACAACCTTCACAGAAATTAATAGAATTCTAAAAAGCAAAAACTCATATGTTTTTGATAGAATTTCACAAAGAGTTCTGGAAAGTCATTCTAACTTGACAAGTAATATCTTCAATGGAACGTGGAATGGATCACTGATGCAATGAATTTTTTAGACATTACAATATGTAATTATTAGTCCTGTTCATAAGAAAGGTCCTGAGTGAGATCTATTTCCAAAAGTAGAAATAACTTTCTTAGCGTATTTCTGTTTGAGTTCCACAAGTGTTGCTCGACTGAATATGCTGTTTCTACGTTCACTCGCCAAATATTACAATCCATATATAAAAATATCACCATTTGGTATTTTTGATGATTTTTCAAGGTGTTTTACTGTGTACATCACATCAGACTCATCAGAAAACTGAAGTCTTGTGGACTGAATGGCTTTACACGCAACTAGTCTCAATCATACTTTACAGACAAAATGCAAAATTTGTGCTGAATAATTCAAACAACGTTGGAAGGGCAGAAATTTTACAGAACTGGAAGAATTCATGAAGGGAGTCCCACAGGGGTCGGTTTTGGGTCTTTTCCTATTCCTTATATTTGTAAACAACCTTCCACCTAACATTCAACAAGATGAATTGGTACTTTTTGCAGGTAACACCAGTATTGTAGCAAAGCCCACTAGCCACAAAGCAATTGAATAGATTGTTAATGATGTTTGCACAAAATTATTGTGTGGTTTTCTGAAAAAAAGACTCTCCACAAATTTTGAGAAAAAACATTATAATCAGTTCTATACAACAAATAGAGTCATACCAACAATTGATATAGCACATGAACATGAGTCAGGTAATACGGTACAGTTCTTAAAATTTTTGGGTATATGTATTGATGAAAATGTGATATGAGAGGAGCGTATTACTAGCTCCTCAAAGAGTTAAGTTGAGCTACTTTTCCTCTTCGTATAGTTGCAGGTAAGTTCAGCTACTTTTCCTCTTCGTATAGTTGCTAATCTTGGAAACGAACGAATCACTCTGCTGACATATTTTGCATAGTTCCTCTCAGTAATGTTTATAGACTATTTTTTAGGGTAACTGATCACTTACAAAGAAGGTATTGATTGTACAAAATCGAACAGTAAGAATAATGTGTGATGTTGACCTGCAGTCATATGTAGGTACCTCCTCAAGGAGCTAGGTATTTTACCTCCAACTTCACTATACACACATTCGCTAATGGAATTCGTCATAGATAAGCCTCCTCAAACTGAAAAGAATAGTGATGTCCCTAACCACAATACTATGGACAAAACTTTTATTACTAAATATTAATCCTGTCATTGTCTTAGAAATGAGTTCAACAAGCAGCAACAAAATTTTTTATAACGTCCTAATAACATTAAATATCTGGCAGGTCAAAGCAAGTTTTAAATCTAACATAAAATCATGTCTCCTGGACAGCTTTTTCTATCCCATAGACGAATTTACATTTAAATACTGGAATCTTGTAAAAGAAAATTAGTTGTTAAGTGTAGTTGCACATGTAGGACTAAAAATAACATGTTAATTAATGTAATGGCAATAATAACGTATACATCTGCTGTAAACTGACTCGTTCCACATCATTTCGATAAAGGAATCATTCAAATGCTCTATGAAATTTGTTACTTACTAACTAAATACATGTAACTAAATGACTGTACCGTTGGCTCAGCACTTGAAAACAGATCAAAATAGGAAGGAAATAGTGGTTCCCGATTTTTCGCATGTGGCCCAAAAGATAGTTCTGTAGCTCTGAAGGGGTCACTGTGAATAGAAAAATTCGTAAAAAAGTCGTCCGAGGTAATATTTCGTAATACTTGTCAATAATGTACAGCGATCTGTTACGTAGTTTATGCCACTTCGACATTTAACAATATCTATCACTGGTTTCCAATTTTAGTCTTCTTTTCTTCTTTTGGTATGTCACTGTAGCTATCAGTTCACTGCCAAAGTGAAGGTAATATTGTTTTTAAGGGAAAAAAGGAACATAAAAGTATTTAGTACTTAATGAACAGGGGTAGAATGTCGATGAATTTGGGCTTGCAAATAGTTACATTTTAACCCGCATACAACACACGTTCCTTTCATTTAACGTGATTGATTGTCATTAACATGTTATTCGGATTGCGAATAGGGTTTTATGTCCGAGCGGACCATCATATATTTATGACCCCGCGGCTGCGTATTTGCATTTTGAGTGCAATTAATCACTGTAACGTTGAGAATATGGCAGAAAAACGATGGCTGTGGGCTATCCGTCAGCCACCTGTGACTCCTGAAGCATATGAAAGGAGCTGAGATGCACACAGCGCGCATATCTGAAACCGACACCACCATTACATCGGAACTTTCTTAGTCTAAGGAACGAATGAGCAGAAGGCAAGCCAATGAAGAACTTGTCTCTCCTCTCTCGATTGAAGTGTATATGCGGACACCGAAATCTTGTTAACTTTTGTTTCGAATCTGGGATTTTCCTCTATTCTGATAGTACAACTGGAAGTATATAGGAGGTAAACCCAAGGGTGCAACAATAACGAAAAAGTGTCACGAGGAGATATTTATTTCGGATAGTTGCCCAATGATTCACCTATGAAGATAAATTGAAAAACTCGGTAAAATATTTCCAAACAACTTTAATTCCTTTTATAACCTCCTTTGAGCAAAATGCAGTTGGTTCAGTTTGGTTCCAGTTTCCTTTATTTCTTGCTTTTTCTGCATGCTACCTTTATATGGTACGAATAACACCTACATTGCCGGCCGGGATGGCCGAGCGGTTCTAGGCGCTACAGTCTGGAACCGCGTGACCGCTACGGTCGCACGTTCGAATCCTGCCTCGGGCATGGATGTGTGTGATGTCCTTAGGTTAGTTAGGTTCAAGTAGTTCTAAGTTCTAGGGGACTGATGACCTCAGCAGTAAAGTCCCATAGTGCTCATAGCCATTTTTTGAACACCTACATTCAGTGAATACCTTTTCATTCAATAAAAATTATTTCATTCCAAATAGTATACCGTGTTATGACTAATGTGGTTAGATGACAGTGTAGAAGCAGAGATAGAACACTGCTAACATTGGAAATTTCGATGACTCAGTAGAAACAATTTCTGGAACAAGAAATTTTATCGCGCTCTAATGCAGCTCTTTTTCGCCTTACCTTGTTGTAAGAAACGATCACAGTCACAGCGAAGTAAAACCTGATATTTTTATATCCTTTGCCAAATACAACATAATGCATTACGTATTGTCTCCATCCATTGTCCAACGGCCGAAAACTGTATTCGCCATTATCGGTTCATTTTCCGCTTCGTCATTTCATTCCTATGACAGCAGCTTTACTCTGCTGGAGAAACGCTAGATCCATTTTTCAACTCCAGTCACACTTGGCTCGCCATTTCTGAGTTGGTTGTTACAAGTCGGAAATCTTAAGAGTCATTAGTGATTTGTTTTCGACTATTACCTGTCTTCATGCGTCCAATAATGGCAAATAAAATTGTGTGCAGATTTATAGTGTCGATTCGGATATGAAATAGTGTTGTAGTGTCGGTTTGTTGGTCTCAGAATGTGTCTGCCAAAAGTCAAGAATACTGGTCAAACAGGAGTTTCGCAAGTTTTTACAATTATGTCTTAGCTTTCCCATAAACGATATGAAAGTTTAATAAACGCAGCACTCATTTTCTCCTTATACAAAACGAAATTTGGAATCTTACAAGAGCAGAAAGAGCTGACAGTTTTTTTTTTGCGGGGGGGGGGGGGGGGATAGAGGGAGGGAGGGAGGGGGAGTGTGGGGGCATACGGAAAAAACACACAGTTCTGAGAACGGTATATGCACAAGGCGTTGTAAGGCGCGTTACCTTTCAGCAGCCTACGATACATGCAGCTCAGGGCAGTTTTCAATATTGCTTGCTATTTTTAAATGATTTTTATAGGTATTCAGATTGTGTTTCTTCGCTGTTGATGCATTTACAAAGTCATGTTCGCCTGCAGCTGGTAGTGGTGACAAGGTCATTGCACTAAGGGACTCATTACTGCAGTATGAGGGTCGCAGACCTGCACCACGGGTCGCGCTTTCCGTTGCCACAGTAACGTGAGTGACACGCGCGTTAGAGCCACGTCACCGCAGCCCACACGTTGCCTTTTCATGGCGTTGAAATAATGGCCGACCTTGCTGATTGCCGGGTCACTAGAAAACTGTAGTCTGTAAAGGTTGCGAAAGATTATATAGTCATCCATCGAAGTCCAGCCTTCTCTTTCACGAAAAAAGTGTTAAAGGTGAGCGGGCATGAATGGCAGAACACTGTGTTTGAACGCCGAATTAGCAGTTGGTGTCAGTCTCTGCAGTATAGGAATAGCACTTCGATTAGCAATCAAAATGTACAGGGTCGTGGGTTCCAGCCCACTGAGAGTTTAAATTCTGGATAAAAATCATCAGTAATCGTGGCCGAAGACTTCCGGCGTAAGAAGTGATCCTTGTTAAGCCAACGGACTTGTCAAAAAGGGTGGAGGAACGGACGGAGCTTCTTGTCCTTGGGGTAGGAAACTGAACCTAATAGGCGGAAGAATCATCAATGGTTCAAGGCATAAGGATGAAGAAGGAAACGGAAACCACATCATTAAAGACACATAATGTCTATCACCAGGACATGTAGCCTGTAACTGAAAAAAAAGAGTCATAATGGGCTCTCCACTGGCAGAAGATATCGGATTAATTCCCCTTTCAGATCCCCAGGAAGGAGTTGCAAAGGGCGAGGTGATCAAGAGAAAAAGGTCGCATAACAGGATAGCAGTCCACAAGTGGGAGTATGGAATTTCAGCTGTATGAACGTATCAGGAAAGTCAGAAAATCAGAAAAGAGAAATTTAAAATCTCAGTCGAGATGTAGTGGGATTCAACGAAGTGAAATGGAAAGAAGATGAGAATTTCTGGTCACAAGAGCATCAAAAACTGATAGGATTCGGAATGAATAGAAAGGTACGTCACTGAGTGAGCTACTATCAGTGATAGGGTTGTTCTCGTCAGATGCGACAGCAAACCAACCACAGCCACAGGTATGTATGCCAACGCCGCAATATATGGGGGTGCTGAATAATTAATGCAGTTGTAAAAGGAGGCGAAAAATCTACCAGTCATGCAGTACTGGAAGGCGGTTGTAGAGGAACGAAAAGAAATCCACCACTATACAGCTACAGTTTCAATGGCAAACAGCTGCGGACAGCGTCTGCTGTAAAATATCTAGGCATAACTATTCAGAGCGACCTTAAGTGGAATGACCATATTGTGCGAAAAACAGACACAAGATTCAAATTCGTCGGAAGAATCTTAAGGAAATGTAACTCATTCATGAAGGAAGTGGATTATAAGGCGCTTGTTCGCACGATTCTTGAGTATTGTTCATCTATCTGGGATCCCTATCAGGTAGGACTGATAGACGAGATAGAGAAGATCCAACGAAGAGCGGCACGTTTCGTCACGGGATCGTTTAGCTGGCGAGAGAGCGTTACGGAGATGCTAAACAAACTCCACTGGCAGACGTTACAAGAGAGACGTTGTGCATCGCGGAGAGATTTACTACTAAAATTTCGGGACAGCGCTTTTCAGGAGGAGTCAGAAAACATATTACTTCCCCCCACATATATCTCGCATATTGACCACGAGGAGAAAATTTGAGAAATTAGAGCCAATACAGAGGCTCGCCGACAATCATTTTTCCTACGCACTATTAGCGAGTGGAACAGGGTGGGACTGATAAGATAGTGGTACCGAAAGTACCCTACGCCACACACCATTAGGTTGCTTGCGGAGTGTAATGTAGATGTAGATGTAGAAGGAGTAGAAGAAAGGGTTACGGGAGAATATGGGTTTGACAGTAGGAATGAGACAAGAGAAAGACTAATTGAGTTCTGCAATAAATTTCAGCTACCAATAGCGAATATCCTTCTCAAGAAGGAGGTATGCTTGGAAAAGTCTGGGAGTCACGGCAAGGTTACAGATAGATCAGACTACAGATAGCATCATGGTGAGACAGGAATTCTGAAATCGTATATTGGATTGTAAGTCGGACCCAGGTGCAGATATAGAATGAGCACAATTTAGTAATGATAAAGGGTAGATTGAAGTTCAAGAGAATCGCCCGAAAGAATCATTGTGGAGTGAAGTGGGACGCTGAAGTGCTGATGAATGACGAGAAGTGTTTGAGGTTTGCTAAGGAAGTGATACTGCTACAAGAAACTCCAGAGTAGGCAGATCAGTTGAAGAGGAATGGATATCACAGATGTCGGACAGACAAACATCGGTGCAAGGAAGGTAGCTCCGAAACAAATCTTGGGTAACAGAAGAAATAAGTTAGTTGATCGACGCAAGAATGAAGTACAAAGATATTCAGCGAAGGACGGAAATACAGCTATCTACGTCCTATAGAAATAAATTAAACAGCAAATGCAGGGGAGCCAGTGAGAATGGTTCCAGGAAAGATGCGAAGAAATTGAAAAAGGGAGGACTGGTTCAACATATAAAGAATTCAAAAGAGCCTTCGGAGGAATTAAAAGCAATGGTATTCATATTAAGAATATGATAGGAATATCACTGTTAAACGCAGAAGAGAGAGCAGATGGATAGAAAGAGTACACTGAAGGGCTCTGTGAGGAGAGGACTTGTCTGAAGACGTATTAGAAGAGTTTGGAATCGATGGTGATGACACAGGGGTGCCAGTATTAGAGTAAGAATTTAAAAACAGCTCTGTAAGACAAGATATCAAATAAGGCAGAAGCGATAGACAACATTCCGTCGGAACTTCTACAGTCATTGTGCGAAGCGGCAACCTAACGACTATTCAATATGGTGGATACAATCTATAAGACTACCAGAAAAATATCCTCCGCAGCATACCGAATATAGCAAGGGAAGATGCGTGCGAGAACAATCGCACAATCTAGTTAACAGTTTATGTATCCAAGTTGCTCACAAGAGTAATACACAAAAGAATGTAAAAGGATCTGCCAGATGACGGTCAGTACGGCTTTAGGAAAGGTAAAGTCACCATAGAAGCTGTTCTCACGTTGCCCTTGAGAATGGAAGCAAGGTTTAAGAAAAATCAAGACACGTTTACATCATTTGTCTACATGTATAAAGGCGTCGACAATGTGATTGGTGGAAAACGTTCGAAATTCTGTGAAAATTTGGGGTAAGCTATAGGGAAAGCCGGGGAAGCTTCAAATGGCTCTGAGCACTATGGAACTTAACACCTATCGTCATCAGTTCCCTAGAACTTAGAACTACTTAAACGTAACTTACCTAAGGACATCACAAAACACCCATTCATCACGAGGCAGAGAAAATGCCTGACCCCGCCGGGAATCGAACCCGGGAACCCGGGCGCGAGAACCGAGAACGCTACCGCACGACCACGAGCTGCGGACAAAGCCGGTGAAGGTACAACATGTACCTAAATCAAGAGGGAACAATAAGAACGATGTGTAAGGCAGGGATGCAGTATATAGGTCCTGCTGTACATTCTGTACATTTAAAAAGCAATGACGGAAATAAAAGAAAGATTCTAGAATGGTATTATAATCGAGGGCGAAAGGATATCAGTGGTAAGATTCGCTGATAACGTAGCTATCGTTAGTGAAAGTAAAGAACAATTAGAGGATCGTTTTGACAGAATGAACAGTCGCACGAATACGGAATATGGAATGAGAGTCAACCGGAAAAAGGCCAGAACAGAAATGACAATTCTTAGAAATATAACAGCAAAATTGGGGATCACGAAGTAGACCAATTTAAGGAATTCTCCTACCTTGGAAGCAAAATTACTCAAGAGGGGCAAAGGTTGTCATATTGGTATCAAACGGCGGCCTTATTCTGAGGAAGAAATTTGTGGGAATGTACATTTGGAGCACAGCATTATATGGTAGAGCATCATGGACAGTGAGAAAACGGGAACAGAAGAGAATTGAAGTAATTCAGATCTAGTGCTACAGAAAATGTAGAAAATCTGTTGGATCGTTAAGATAAGGGATCAAGAGGCTCTTCGCGGAATTGGCGACGAAAGAAATATACGGAAAACACTGTGAATAAAAACAGACAAGATGACAGGACATGTGTCAAGGCATCAGGCAATGATTCCATGGTATTACAGAGAACTGTAGACGGAAAAACCTGTAGGGGAAGACAGAGATTTGACTACATCAAACAAATAATTGAGGACATTTGGTTCAGGTGCTACTCTGAGACGAAGAGGTTAGCGAAGGATAGGAATTCGTGGCGGGCCACGTTGAAATCAACCAGAGGACTGATGACTCAAAAAAAGAGGACTGAAAGGTATGTACTTGCATTTCATATTACCTTCACATGTGTTGGCCAAACACTCCCTATGGTCTACTCGAAAGACCTTATCGAGAGCAAAATGTAGCTCTTTGTCCATCCTTCGGCGAGTTGTCATCCCCCTCTAGCACAGCTCAGAAACACTGTAAACTGGGCGAGAAGGAGGCACCCACGTGGTGGAACTTCTTGTCATAATTGGGACTGCGCAGTAAACTAGGCACTGCTGCGAACTTGGTATCGGCCATGGTTTCCGGCACGTTTACGACTTCCGCAGGGCAACCGCGTAACACTGCAACGACTACGCTAATCTGGGAACCACCAGCCCACAGAAATAGGTGCCTGCCGCATTTCTTGACGCGCATATTAACAACAACATGTTTTCGTGTTGAGAGGGAAAGGCTATGTGTCGGCACAGCTCCGCTATTTTTCACAGTTGTCCACAGCCCAAGCAGAGCACCGCATACTGTGCGCATACATCGGATTCATTTAAAATAAATGAGTGTGCATAGTGAGACTTAAAACACTTATACTAACTAAGAAAAACAGTCTGCGTAGGGGAGAACTGGGCAAAGTGATCAAGCAAAAGTATTACTGTTTTTTAACTTGAGTAGCAACAGATGAAAATGCATAGAAATAAGTGATTATAATCTGCAGCTGGTTGAAGTATAATATCGAATAGTTTAATTACCTTCGGACGAGGCTAAGTACTTCAGACCGTCCAGTTTTCACAGACTGACAAAATAGCCGTTTTACATGACATTAACAGGCAAAGTGGCCATTTAGATTTAAGAATAAGGGATTAAAATCGTTGTTACAAAGAATTAAACATATTTTATTGTGAAACTTGACTCGAAATAAAGGTGAAACTGTGTTCCTCGACTTCTGTACAAAGTTGATTGGCAGAGAGAGAGTACAGTTGGCACTAAACCCACTGTTGTTCTGGCCCCGAATTTGAAAATTTTTCTTCGCAGTACGTTCACTCTCAATCCTTATCGTTTTCGTCAAAAGGAGCTCATCTAAGATTGGGTTTCCTGCTCTCCGCGGTCTTCTTTTCACTGCATTTCTTGTCTTCTGCTGTTTTCATTTTTTCTTCATTTCACTTTCTTTTTCTTCTATTTCTATATTTGCCGCTCCTAAGGTCATTGTTATAATGACTTGCTATAAATAGGTCTATGCCCGCGAAGCCCTTCTTTTGACCGCTGCTTCTGCTTTTTGCTTCCGAGTTTCCAAAGGCTCTTTGCCCGCAGTGGCGCCTTTCACAAGAGCTGTATACACTCTAACAGCAATAAAACAACCTTCAATAACTAAGCTAGTATTACGGACTCAGTATATGACACTTTCAACCTAATTTCATTAGAAATACATCAGTAACCTTTCCTCGCCAGAATAAATACACAAACTGGCCAGTTACTACACATCATGACAGCTAAAATACAGAAAAAATTATCATAACCCAGAAGAGCGGCACAGGAGAAAGGTTAATTCCATGGGGTGACTGTGCCCTCCAAGCAGAAGAAGTTATAGTATTTCCCTCACAATTCCAGCACCATACAGCGAACAGCATCCACCATGGTCACCATAGCCCACCAAGTCCCTCCCCTACAAGAAGAACGAAGAAAATTTCTAGTTTCGAAAGTTAACTTTGGGATCTTCCTGTGAACTCTGCCATACAACTACACTGACAGAAATCGAAAGTATTTCGCTACGAACATCTTGGAAAGACTCTACCAAATCGATGCTCCACTTTTCTTATAACCGTAAGATAAACTGATTAAAATTTTATCGATACGTAAGCTTACTTTTAGTATTTGAGTGCGTAGTAATCTTTTAGAACACTTTAATACCCAGATCGCAACTTTTCTTACGTAGGTAACCAGTTTCAGACAATTCAATGGTCGTCTACAGATCGATAATCACCAAATGGTTCAAATAGCTTTAAGCACCATGGACCTTCACTGGGATTCGAACCTGCGACCGTAGCAGCAGCGCGATTCCGGACGGAAGCGCCTAGAATCGCTCAACGGAAGGCTTTAATCACAGAAATTGCAACGTGCTATACACTGTATAGAGTGCTGAGAACTCATACATAGTGCAAGAAAATGTGCAGAATTCCATGTGTATGATGTTCTTATTTTATTTATTTATTTAGCGTATAGCTCCTGACATCACAATAAAAATTACAGAAACAACACTACTTAAAAAAAGAAATCACATAGGTATAAACAGAACAAGAAATAACAGTTTGTATATAAGGACACCTCCAATTGTAAATTTACGCTCACAGAAGAGCAATCACAAACAAACGTCCAGCTTGGATAATATATAGTCGATTGCCTCTTGGGTCGCCATTAGGAAATTCTGTGGGTCACCTTCATATGCCCTTAGTGGGCATTCCTGCACGGTGTGTTTGACCGTCTGTCTCTCAGCGCCACAGTCGCGAGCGGCCGAAGGAAGTTCACCCCATCTGTGTAAGGAGTCGGCACATCTCCCACAGTTGGTTCTGATGCGATTAAGAGTTGGCCAAACCTTGCTGGGGCAATCAAGTCCTTTTGGTTTACTAAAGATGCATGGCATACTGTGGCAGTTTACTGCTGTTCTCCTCTCCCATTCCTCTTTCCAACGGTCATTTATTTTAAAGTTGATTGGGTGCAGCGCCTGTGTGGTCTTTAGTGCAGGATGTATCTTGGATAGCGCTTTGTCTGTCGTTGTGTTTCACTGTGATGTGGGGCAGGAATTTTTCGTTCGATCTGACGCCATTTGTGTAAGTTCATTTAGCGTTACCCAGGGAGCACCACGTGGAGGCGAACTAACTTCACACCCCGATGTTCTTACACTTTCTGAGATAATAACGGTAAGCAGTATAATACGCCAACCTGCATGTTATGGGAACTATCTGAAGTTACCCCGCTGACGGAAACAGGCAATCTAAGTTACTTGAGTTTTCAGATTAGTCACTTGAGTTAGTTTGCCTGTCTCCTGTATCTTCTTCACCAGTGTTAGTCTGGAAATACGGCGTCTCAGCTTAGTGAAATGTCGTCTGGTAAGATGCTGAACAGAAAGCAGCTTCAGGCTACAAGACATTCAAACGAATCATATCGTATCTACCACAGAAAGCTGCACATAACATAGACGCCTGTATCATGAACTTCCTCACTGTTGAAGAACCCATATTTCACCATTGTATTGACAGTGTCGTGGATTCCGGCTCATACTGCTTACTCCGTATCTTTTTGTGATGATGGTGTTCATAAAATTGACACCATCAGTTTCATATTTACCCATAAAGCCCCGACAAATTTCTGTTCGGTGGTTTATTTACAGTCTTGTTCGCGTTTTATGTAAGCACCCGCAGGAACCATCTCGCCCTCACTTTGTGATGACCAAGGTTGTTTTACATCGAATCTAAGACGTTACAGCCGACCCTCAGCTTTGTTGGAAATTTACTGGCTGAGTTACACCAATCATCACGAATTAATCGAGTCGCTAAGCGTGTTCGCTCAGGGCGAGGCTTACCGTGCACATCGTTTTCACCAATGCAGAAACACAGTACAAACCGCCTCGCATTATTCGTTTCTGCTTTACCCTCTTCATACATATTTAGCAAGCGTCGGTGGATTTCAGTTGGCGCAATTTGTTTAGCAGTAAGGATCTGAATGATCCATCTATTGTATACACACCTCTACGTATGTTACCATCTTGGAACGCTCCGCTTCTGCCAACGTCTGATTCAGGACAATGAAACCAAAAAGTTTTTAGCGGGAAAATTAAGAAAAAAATAACCACTGCACCAACATAATTATGCTCTGGTACTAAACGTCAACTCATAGAAGGGAAGCATTAGTTACGTTATCACTCTCGTATAGCCCAAACATAAGGCGCAAAAATTACTTTGTATCAGAAGGAAACAGCAATAAATTGATGGTAGATCCTAACAAATTATAACAATATGGACGTGCATATATATGGACGTGAATATATATGGACGTAAGAGTGTTCAAATCTTCCCCTAAAAAATCGGGCCGATTTTCTTGATGCTGACGGAATCAGATTAGGAAATTGAGACATATAAAGTAGTAGATGAGTTTTGCTGTTTGGGGAGCAAAATAAATGATTGTCGAAGCAGAGAGGATATAAAATGTAGACTGGCAATGGCAAGGAAAGCGTTTCTGAAGAAGAGAACTCTGTTAACATCGAATATAGATTTAAGTGTCAGAAAGTCTTTTCTGAAAGTATTTATATGCAGTGTAGCCATATATGGAAGTGAAACATAGACGATAAATAGTTTAGACAAGAAGAGAATAGAAGCTTTCGAAATGTGGTGCTACAGAAGAATGCTGGAGATTAGATGGATAGATCACGTAACTAATGAGGAGGTACTGAACAGAACTGGGAAGAAGAGGGAGTTGTGGCACAACTTGATTAGAAGAAGGGATCAGTTTGTAGGAGATGTTCTGAGGCATCAATGGATCATCAATTTAGTGTTGGAGGGCAGCGTGGAGGGTGAAAATCGTAGAGGGAGACCAAGAGATGAATACACGAAGCAGATGCGGAACTATGTAGGCTGCAGTAGTTACTTGGAGATGAAGAAGCATGGGCAGGACAGAGAAGAATGGAGGGCTGCATCAAACCAGTCTCTGGACTGAAGACCACAACAACATCACTTACTCTTTGGAAATTACCGATGTAGGACTACCTACCTTTCAAAAGGGGGTCGGGGCGAAAAAATAGTGTAGACTACGACACGTTAATAATTTACAGTATTAGAGAATCAGGGCTCGTAGTGACTTGGAACTAACTTTACACGTAATTTCAAACCACAACTAACATTTTTTCTCTCTGAAACGCCCAAAAATAATGAAAGGAAAAATTTTATGCTATTCATGCAGTAAAACAGTTGAATAAAACGTGAAATTTTAATTTATTGCTTCGTTGGTATTAATTGTATTCGTGACACATTTCTCAGACAGCTTACACATTTACAACTGAATTTACTAGCCATATTACCCAACTTATATCACTATAGTTTAGGAGGTGTTATAAATGCTGAGATGTGTCAAAAACTGCCAAGTTGGGCAACAGGCTTAAATTTATTACTTTGTTGGTCCTAATTCTTCACTAAACAGTTTCGACAGACAGTTAGCTCATATGCCTCTCAGTGTACCTACAAAGCTATACCACTGTATGATACGTTCTTCACAACTGAGAAGCCAGGAAAACTGCCACATCTTGCATGTCGTTTCCATTTATTACTTTTTCACTACTAATTCTATTCGCGAGACATCTGACACAGTATCTACAACGTGTCGTAATGAAAAACGCCTTTGATTTAATGACTGCCACTCTAATTCACGTATCACATCTGTGGCACTATCTCCCCTATTTCGCGATGATACAAAACGAGTTGCCCTTCTTTGTACTTTTACGATGTTATCCGTCAGTCCCACCTGATGCGGATCCCCCACTGCACAGCAATTCTTCGAATAGGGCGGACAAGCGTGATGTAAACAGTCTCTTTGCCGGCCGGAGTGGCCGTGCGGTTCTAGGCGCTATAGTGTGGAGCCGAGCGACCGCTACGGTGGCAGGTTCAAATCCTGCCTCGGGCATGGATGTGTGTGATGTCCTTAGGTTATTTAGGTTTAAGTAGTTCTAAGTTTTAGGCGACTGATGACCTCAGAACCATTTTTTGGCAGCTTAAGGAAATATTTTGAGCAATAGTAAACAACATTCTCGGACTTCTTACCACGTCAATTCAGGATGTTTTAGGCAGCCTGGATGTGGCCTCAAGATTTACAAAAGTTCCTCTGGAGTGAAGCTCTGGCCAGAGTACTTTCCTCCTTAATCGATAAAGCTGTTCCGATATGTTACGACGGCCTCCTACATCTTGAACAGCGGTTAATTTTATAAAATGACGGACGGGATAGCTACGGATTCTCCGTTGTCTCCAGCATTGCCAAATTCTTTACGGAACATTTTGAGGAACGTGCATTAAATATGGATCACTTTCGTCCATCTTCATTTTATCGTAATCTTGATGACACCTTTATATTATATCGCGTAGCCATAACAAGGGGCATATTTGGACAATTGATCAGTAATATTAGTTAGGAAATTCATTAGTATCTCTTTATGTCCAATTGGACATTTATATATATATATATATATATATATATATATATATATATATATATATATATATCAAGGGTTTTAATTTACAATGAATGTATACGCAGAATCAACATCTATCGTTTTGTTACTAGTTCCCTTAATCATTCATTTAAGTAATTTACACTCCTGGAAATGGAAAAAAGAACACATTGACACCGGTGTGTCAGACCCACCATACTTGCTCCGGACACTGCGAGAGGGCTGTACAAGCAATGATCACACGCACGGCACAGCGGACACACCAGGAACCGCGGTGTTGGCCGTCGAATGGCGCTAGCTCCGCAGCATTTGTGCACCGCCGCCGTCACTGTCAGCCAATTTGCCGTGGCATACGGAGCTCCATCGCAGTCTTTAACACTGGTAGCATGCCGCGACAGCGTGGACGTGAACAGTATGTGCAGTTGACGGACTTTGAGCGAGGGCGTATAGTGGGCATGCGGGAGGCCGGGTGGACGTACCGCCGAATTGCTCAACACGTGGGGCGTGAGGTCTCCACAGTACATCGATGTTGTCGCCAGTGGTCAACGGAAGGTGCACGTGTCCGTCAACCTGGGACCGGACCGCAGCGACGCACGGATGCACGCCAAGACCGTAGGATCCTACGCAGTGCCGTAGGGGACCGCACCGCCACTTCCCAGCAAATTAGGGACACTGTTGCTCCTGGGGTATCGGCGAGGACCATTCGCAACCGTCTCCATGAAGCTGGGCTACGGTCCCGCACACCGTTAGGCCGTCTTCCGCTCACGCCCCAACATCGTGCAGCCCGCCTCCAGTGGTGTCGCGACAGGCGTGAATGGAGGAACGAATGGAGACGTGTCGTCTTCAGCGATGAGAGTCGCTTCTGCCTTGGTACCAATGATGGTCGTATGCGTGTTTGGCGCCGTGCAGGTGAGCGCCACAATCAGGACTGCATACGACCGAGGCACACAGGGCCAACACCCGGCATCATGGTGTGGGGAGCGATCTCCTACACTGGCCGTACACCACTGGTGATCGTCGAGGGGACACTGAATAGTGCACGGTACATCCAAACCGTCATCGAACCCATCGTTCTACCATTCGTAGACCGGCAAGGGAACTTGCTGTTCCAACAGGACAATACACGTCCGCATGTATCCCGTGCCATCCAACGTGCTCTAGAAGGTGTAAGTCAACTACCCTGGCCAGCAAGATCTCCGGATCTGTCCCCCATTGAGCATGTTTGGGACTGGATGAAGCGTCGTCTCACGCGGTCTGCACGTCCAGCACGAACGCTGGTCCAACTGAGGCGCCAGGTGGAAATGGCATGGCAAGCCGTTCCACAGGACTACATCCAGCATCTCTACGATCGTCTCCATGGGAGAATAGCAGCCTGCATTGCTGCGAAAGGTGGATATACACTGTACTAGTGCCGACATTGTGCATGCTCTGTTGCCTGTGTCTATGTGCATGTGGTTCTGTCAGTGTGATCATGTGATGTATCTGACCCCAGGAATGTGTCAATAAAGTTTCCCCTTCCTGGGACAATGAATTCACGGTGTTCTTATTTCAATTTCCAGGAGTGTATATGTTAAAGAGCAACAAGGAGGAAATAATATCACCATTAAAAGATACTAAGATCTGCTTCAGGGGGCAGTCAGGGAGGCCAAATCTTCATTTTCGCGTCCAGTATTTTCCGTTGCGGGCCGGCCGGAGTGGCCGAGCGGTTCTAGGCGCTACAGTCTGGAACCGCGCGACCCTCGAACTTGTTGTTATTGTTGTGGTCTTCAGTCCTGAGACTGGTTTGATGCAGCTCTCCATGCTACTCTATCCTGTGCAAGCTTCTTCATCTCCCAGTACCTACTGCAACCTACATCCTTCTGAATCTGCTTAGTGTATTCATCTCTTGGTCTCCCTCTACGATTTTTACCCTCCACGCTGCCCTCCAATGCTAAATTTGTGATCCCTTGATGCCTCAAAACATGTCCTACCAACCGATCCCTTCTTCTAGTCAAGTTGTGCCAAAAACTTCTCTTCTCCCCAATCCTATTCAGTACCTCCTCATTAGTTATGTGATCTACCCATCTAATCTTCAGCATTCTTCTGTAGCACCACATTTCGAAAGCTTCTCTTCTTGTCCAAACTAGTTATCGTCCATGTTTCACTTCCATACATGGCTACACCCCATACAAATACTTTCAGAAAGGACTTCCTGACACTTAAGTCTATACTCGACGTTAACAAATTTCTCTTCTTCAGAAACGATTTCCTTGCCATTGCCAGTCTACATTTTATATCCTGTCTACTTCGACCATCATCAGTTATTTTACTCCCTAAATAGCAAAACTCCTTTACTACTTTAAGTGTCTCATTTCCTAATCTAATTCCCTCAGCATCACCCGATTTAATTTGACTACATTCCATTATCCTCGTTTTGCTCTTGTTGATGTTCATCTTATATCCTCCTTTCAAGACACTGTCCATTCCGTTCAACTGCTCATCCAAGTCCTTTGCTGTCTCTGACAGAATTACAATGTCATCGGCGAACTTCAAAGTTTTTACTTCTTCTCCATGAATTTTAATACCTTCTCCAAATTTTTCTTTTGTTTCCTTTACTGCTTGCTCAATATACAGATTGAATAACATCGGGGAGAGGCTACAACCCTGTCTCACTCTTTTCCCAACCACTGGTTCCCATTCATGCCCCTCGACTCTTATAACTGCCATCTGGTTTCTGTACAAATTGTAAATAGCCTTTCGCTCCCTGTATTTTACCCCTGCCACCTTCAGAATTTGAAAGAGATTATTCCAGTTAACATTGTCAAAAGCTTTCTCTATGTCTACAAATGCTAGAAACGTAGGTTTGCCTTTTCTTAATCTTTCTTCTAAGAGGAGTCGTAAGGTTAGTATTGCCTCACGTGTTCCATCATTTATACGGAATCCAAACTGATATTCCCCGAGGTCCGCTTCTACCGGTTTTTCCATTCGTCTGTAAAGAATTCGCGTTAGTATTTTGCATCTGTGACTTATTAAACTGATAGTTCGGTAATTTTCACATCTGTCAGCACCTGGTTTCTTTGGGATTGGAATTATTATATTCTTCTTGAAGTCTGTGGGTATTTCGCCTGTCTCATACATCTTGCTCACCAGATGGTAGAGTTTTGTCATGACTGGCTCTCCCAAGGCCGTCAGTAGTTCTAATGGAATGTTGTCTACTCCCGGGGCCTTGTTTCGACTCAGGTCTTTCAGTGCTCTGTCAAACTCTTCACGCAGTATCTTATCTCCCATTTCATCCTCATTCTACATCCTCTTCCATTTCCATAATATTGTCCTCAAGCACATCGCCCTTGTATAAACCCTCTATATACTCCTTCCACCTTTCTGCCTTCCCTTCTTTGCTTAGAACTGGGTTGCCATCTGAGCTCTTGATATTCATACAATTGGTTCTCTTCTCTCCAAAGGTCTCTTTAATTTTCCTGTAGGCAGTATCTATCTTACCCCTAGTGAGACAAGCCTCTACATCCTTACATTTGTCCTCTAGCCATGCCTGCTTAGCCATTTTGCACTTCCTGTCGTCATTTTTGAGACGTTTGTATTCCTTTTTGCCTGCTTCATTTACTAGAACTAGAACTTAGAACTGCTTAAATCTAAGTAACCTAAGGACATCACACACATCCATGCCCGAGGCAGGATTCGAACCCGCCACCGTAGCGGTCGCTCGGCTCCACACTACAGCGCCTAGAACCGCACGGCTACTCCGGCCGGCGGAAGAGGAACAGAAAGAGGATGAGCAGGAAGAGGATGAATAGGAAGAGAAGGATGGAGAACATGGATAGAAAGCAGAGGTTGAAGGACACGGACAGTGAGACGGTGAAGGATAGAATGAACAAAGAGAGTAAGAGGAGGAGGAGAGGTGAACGAGGGGACGGAGAGAGAGAGAGGAAAGGAGGAGATAGATTAATAGAGGACTAGAATAAATACATATCTGGGCAGTGCTGATTACTCGCCTATAGTTGAATTCTTTTATCTTGGCGGCTCGCGCATGCCCGCCTAGACGCGGGAGATTGCTGCGTTGCCAGTTGCACACGACGCACGCGCCAAGAGAAGGAGCGCCATAGTATAGCATAGTTCGCAAGCTTACGTTTAGGGGGGAGCGCGCAGTTCATGAAGTAAAGCCACCACGGCCGCATTAACCCTTTCGCTGCTACAAAGACGTGCTCCCTGCATTCCGCGCTGTGGGCGATTTTGTCACTGCACTGCTCGCCTGTGCAGACACATTGTTTTCCGACTGCTTTGACACTCTTTATCATTCGATTCCACAAAAACTATTTGGCTCAAAAATTAGATTTTTACCTATCTTCTTGACTGATACCTTCCCCCCATAAATGACTTAATTTTGTTTCGATGTTCAACGCAGTTATTATGCAGCATTAAATATAGTAAACCATTGCACGAAATTTTGAAGAGTTTGCAGAGGTAAAGTCCATAGACTATACTTTCCGGATGGTCGATTTTAGTTGCCACAATGTTGAGAATGAAATGTGGACAAGATACCTATATATTTCATTTAATTTAAGTACCACATAAGTGTCGTATGTAATATTGAGAAATATTCCACCTTTCGCGACTGTAACAAAAGTTTTACTTACACTGGGCACGTTTGGCTTTATTTTAAAGCACTTCAATCAATCAAAAGGAAGTAGACAAAATACATTAAACAAAACTGTGGACTTACAAAAACATTAGGACTTCAATGTACCGTCTGTCAGTGAAGTGCTCAGAGCTATGTCAAATATAATTTGGCACACACAAACAGCATTTATTTGCTAAAACACTGATGAGCCAACACAAACGTTGAATATTGTGCTACCACAGCACAAAACTACGAAAGGTGACTTGGCAATGGAGGACACAAAATACAGTCCTCTTATGATGCTTCAAAAGAGAGAAACGCGTCTGGTCTAAATAAGTCGCTTATTACAGTTGCAGAAGAGGGATATATTTCAATACCATTGGTAAAACTGCGACTGTGGAACAAAAACAAGAAATAGAACATGAATACCATTGTGTATGTGCCATACCTTTCACCGATGGAAGTGCTTTAAAATAAAGCCAAACGCGCCCTGTGTAAATAAAACTTTTATTACAATCGCGAAAGACGGAATATTTCTCAATACTACATACGACACCTATGTGGTACTTAAATTAAATGAGATATTGTTATACAGTAAATACTATATGAAATTTAGGTATCTTGTCCACATTTCATTCTCAACATTGTGGCAACTAAAATCGACCATACGGAAAGTATATGCTATGGACTTTTACCTCTGCAAACTCTTCAAAATTTGGTGCAATGGTTTACTACATTTAATGCTGCACATCAAAACAAAATTAAGTCATTTATGGGGGGAAGGTATCAGTCAAGAAGACGTGTAAAAATCAAATTTTTTGGCCAAATAGTTTTTGTGAAATCGAATGATAAGTGTGGCAAAGCAGTGGGAACACCATGTGTCTGCACAAGCGAGAAGTGCAGTGATGACAAAATCGCGCACAGCGCGGAATGCGGGGAGCACGTGTCTGCAGCAGCGAAAAAGTTAATGAAGAGGCAAAGCACTACAAATTTCATTCAAACTAATAAAATTCGTGAAGTAGGGCACTCCAATATTGTTTTTAAATAAAGAAAATATTAAGCACCACAGAAGGTTTGCACTCATAACCCTTCACTTGGCAGCCCAACACCTTAACCGTTCCGCTACCTCAGCTCATCCAACAGTGTAACTCCATAAGGACTCTAACACCTCACGCAACTACTTATAAACACAGTTGGTATGACTATGAATTACTCACGCTTCGTCGAAGTACAATATGAAATAAACAATTACCGCTGTTCTTTATTGCGAAAAGCGATTAGTGAGAATGATACAAACACCTTTCCTTGCTGTCGCCTAAATTAGGAGGCTTATTGGTTGTTTGGTTTAATTAATTAATAGAATATGAAGCAGTTGGTATAAAGAATGCTTTTTCCAAACTTTCTATAAAAGAAAGTCTGCTATCAAGACATTGCTTTTGTTCAATTACTTTATTTATGACTGAACGTTTCTAAACCTGAACACACTCGTCCGTGATCTGCACTGCAGTCGAGATCTGGCAACGTCGTTCTCTGTTCATTGGCTGACTGTGTTTTGTGACGTCAGATGCGCAGAACGAACCTAAACTCGGCCGCCAAGATATATGACGCGCACTTTAGTGTACGAAATGAAAGTGTATATCTGTAAATACTGATCTGTGAGAAATGTTTTGGAAAAGAAGTTCAAATTGTAGCTGGAAAGCGAAAGGAATATAAATGTATTTGTACGAGACAAAGATGTAAGATGTATTTTATGAGATGAAATTCTGATGCCGCAGCAGCTCGTTATTGGTCTCTGGTTGACAAGGTGACGCCCTGCGGCTGACAGCGATCCCGTCAAAGCGGCTCACGAAGCCCTTGTGTTGACAGAGCCGTGCTCCATTTCACAAACAGTGTTTAGCCTGCGGCCCGTACTCTAACTCAGTTGTCATAACACGGTCGCGGCCTCCCGGCCACGGCGGCGGGGGCAGAGCGTGACCCGTCCGTTCTGGTGTGGGTCAGGGGGGGGGGGGGGACGCGGCAAATTGAATGAAACCTGCTGCCGCCGCGCCGTACCCAGGGCAGGCCCCAACTCAGGCAGTGGCGTGGGCTGCTTTGAGAGACGCGGGCAGCAGTCTGCTGTAGGACCGGCGCAACTGTGCCTTCTGTGGCCCGAATAGCAGCCGCCAACGCGGCAAACATCCTGTCTCCCGTGTAATAGCCGCAAATTGCCACGTCATTACGTTGTTCGCTCTCCGCCACATGGTCGTTTCTACCTAGATCTGCACATTTGCTACCTAATGCTACATTCCAAAAAAAAAGTTGTTCCGTACTGCCGAAGCTTTGATATTTAACTTCTTGATCCAGAAATAGATTACGATAGCAATACCCTTTGTTTTTAATGAATCAGTGCATGTTGCTACCGTGATGGGGCAGTATGTGGAGTCTGTGGCAACAGTGCCATCTAGAAATATTGTAGTACTTACGTCACGTGTCATTACAAGAGTTGTTTTACTTCAGCATGGTTCCGACAACAGCAACAGAGAATCAGAGCCTGCGGATAGTCATTCTCATGCGGCAGGGAATGTGACAGGTGGACGTCGCCACCAATGTAACCGTGAGTCAAAGTGGTGCCTCTATAATCTGCATCAAGTTCCTAGCGAGATCATCAATTTACGGTCGTAGCAAAAGTAGCTGTGAAGAACAGCAGATGCGAATAACAGTAAGCAGAGACATCTCCAGGCTTCTCTAAATCGGGTTTAGAAACAGGCTCGTGTCGCATGGGAACGAAATCACTTTTTGTGGATGAGGCAACAGATGGACACAACACTCTTTTCTGACGAGATGCATACCAGTCTCCACCCGCACAATGGAGACAACGAGGACAACGTTTACACCCTAAAAGAATAGCAGACCACCGACATTATCAAGGCGATCAGGCAAGTATTGAGGTACAAGTATGTATGGCCAATAAATGGATGAGAGAACCTTGCAGGCATTATGGCTCCATTTGGTGAATATATTGGACCAGGGTTCACGCTGTTGGACGAAAATGCATGCCCCCATCGTCACAAACTTGTAAACACCTTCCTAGTGAAGCAAAGAATCTGTCGGCTGGAATGGCCCCCATATTCTCAATTTATCAGCTGCACTGAGAAACTTGGGCCGTGTTAAAAGAGCTGTTTGCAGTGCTCCTATCCCACCAGAGACCTTACAAGGCACCGATGCGGAGGAATGGGATAATATCCTGCAGAATAATCTTAAACAATTTGGTAGGGAGTATGCCTAGCCACATTCGAACGCGTCTTCAATTATGAGCAGGGTCAGCTGGTTCATAAACAATATGTTATGCAAGATAACACCGAGAAGGAAATGTAGTGTTAGCAACGGAATCTTTTGTTCTCGTGTATTAATTGGAAACGTGTTTCACTACTATCTTATGACTGCACTTGACAGAACAATTATTGTTTCTTATTATGTCCAATATCGACAAAAACAAGATTTTGACCACTCGGTCAATCGCAGTGTAGCAGTTCGCCTTGCTGTACGTTTGACCACAGACTAAAGTTACGAACACTTTTAAACTTATGTATTTGTTAAGTTTGAAGAGCAGTCAAACGTCGTACGTAACTTCTCTTTATTTTGCCGTGATCCACCCGAACAACGCAAGCATTTTGAGAGATTACGTAGCCGAGGGCCTCAGGATACAGATACTGGTCAGGCAGTCGTAACGCGTGGCTCTAGATTATTCAATGTCTGAAGATGCTCCCGTTAATCGAGTGAAACATATCAAAAAGAAGGGAAGTTACATGCGACTTATGGTTGCTACACAGTTTTGATTTTATTACGGTTACGGTCTCCGTGCAGCCGTTGATGGCACTCGTTAAAATTTGTACTGCCGTTCTCCGCATAGTATTCAGGAAGCGTTGGCGTCCCTGGATTTTCTCACAGCTATCTGAGCTTCTCTAGGGGAGACCGGGGAATTTTTATGCACATTTACGCTGAGCATCTTTTTTCGGGGACCTGTCTTCTACCGACAGTGGAATATTAGTTCTGCCACCTACTGAAGACTCCAACAAACTACACGATACCAACTGAATGAACGTCTTAGCTCGAAGAACATATTTCCCTTTTTTGTGCAACGTGAGTAACTTTCGTTACTCAAGTATTGAAGCTCCTATGGAGTATACCTTTTAGAACTCAGAGTGAATAATTATATGTTTGTTCACAGGAGATTATTTCACTTTACATGGTACATTGTTATAATATGAGAGCGTGAAAGTTACTACTGTTCTTTTGAAACTAAATTCAAACATGGTGATGGGGCACGCTTACGTAGTTACGTTGGAGCACATTTACGCACTACTTTGCGCTGCTTTCCTTAGTGATAGCCGAGTCAAGGAAACTCGAACACAACAGCAGTTGGAAACACAGTGTCCTGTGTCTAAAAAAAATTTTTAAAAAATGTTGAAATCGTTAAAAAAGGCCTTTTGTACCTAATGAATCTCAAGCGAAAGAATTAATAATATGAGAGCAAGACCCGATGAAACCAAGAAATTGCTAAAAAGAAGAACCAAGGAAAATGTGTATAGACCTACTTCTGACGTCATCATTAATTATCTGCCCAAAGGACATGTGTATAGACCTACTTCTGACGTCATCATTAATGATCTCCCCAAAGGACATATTGTCACACAGTAACTCCCCAAGCTCTCCTGCTCTGTTCCATCCTTTTCTGGTGCACATAATTTCCTCTTCCCTTTATGTCGTCTATCATCTTGTATCTTCTCCTTCTACTCGGCCTTCTCTTACAAAATAGTCCTTCCAAAGCGCCTGTTAGCAAGCACTATTATCTCAGAGAATGCGCCATCCAGTTCATCTTCCTTTGTCTTGTAACCAGCAGCAGTCTGATGGAGAGGCTGAAAATGGCCGATGTATACAGGGTGTTACAAAAAGGTACGGCCAAACTTTCAGGAAACATTCCCCACACACAAAGAAAGAAAATATGTTATGTGGACATGTGTCCGGAAACGCTTACTTTCCATGTTAGAGCTCATTTTATTACTTCTCTTCAAATCACATTAATCATGGAATGGAAACACACAGCAACAGAACGTACCAGCGTGACTTCAAACAATTTTTTACAGGAAATGTTGAAAATGTCCTCCGTTAGCGAGGATACATGCATCCACCATCCGTCGCATGGAATCCCTGATGCGCTGATGCAGCCCTGGAGAATGGCGTATTGTATCACAGCCGTCCACAATACGAGCACGAAGATTCTCTACATTTGGTACCGGGGTTGCGTAGACAAGAGCTTTGAAATGCCCCCATAAATGAAAGTCAAGAGGGTTGAGGTCAGGAGAGCGTGGAGGCCATGGAATTGGTCCGCCTCTACCAATCCATCGGTCACCGAATCTGTTGTTGAGAAGCGTACGAACACTTCGACTGAAATGTGCAGGAGCTCCATCGTGCATGAACCACATGTTGTGTCGTAAAGGCACATGTTCTACCAGCACAGGTAGAGTCTCCCCTATGAAATCATGGCGGTGAATCGAGGAAGTACAGTACACACTGACGAAACTAAAATGAGCTCTAACATGGAAATTAAGCGTTTCCGGACACATGTCCACGTAACATCTTTTCTTTATTTGTGTGTGAGGAATGTTTCCTAAAAGTTCGGCCGTACCTTTTTGTAACACCCTGTATATTGCTCGAAACGATATAACCATTCAAAAAGAAATCAAGAATTGGTTCAGTGCCTTGTATCCAAAAGGTTGGACTCAGGACGATCGTGCCACAGGAAACACATTAGTTTTTTGTCTCCACAAATTGCATCTAGGACATAGGCGATGAATAGACCTTCAATTAATATTCAAACTCCTACGCGGGCCATATTATGCTGACAGGAGAAAAGTTGTTTGCTAGCAGCGAAGTTTTTGCATTTCATCATATTAATAAATATAAGCCTGTAATATTATTTAATGCCAATAAAACATACCTTGAAAATTTTAGTAATGTGCTTCACTTAGTCATTATTGTTTTCTGTTGTATGTGTAAACGTGCCCCCATTGGTGCAAAGACTTGCGCCATACATAGGACATTTTTACACAGTTGACTTGAGCCTACATGAAATTTTTTTGCGCTCTTGAGTGTACTTTTGAGTTAGAAGCATATATACCTATACTGAACAGCTAAATCAACTGGTGCACGTCCCTAATATCCTGTAGGGCACCCACGAACACGCAGAAGTGCCGCAACACGACGTAGCGTGGACTCGACTAATGTCTGAAGTAGTGCCGGAAGGAACTGACACCATGAATCCTCGAGGGCTGTCCATAAATCCGTAAGTGTACGAAGGGGTGGAGACCTCTTATGAACTGCACGTTGGAAGGCATGCTCAGTAATGTTCATGTCTGGGGAGTGCTTAAAGTGCTTAAAGTCAGAAGAGTGTTCCTGGAGGCACTCTGTAGCACTTCTAGATGTGTGGGATGTCGCATTGTCCTACCGCAATTGTCCAATCCCGTCGGAATGCACAATGGACATGGATGGATACAGGTGATCAGACAGGATGATTACGTACGTATCAGCTGTCTGAGTCGTATGTAGACATATCAGGAGTCCCGTATCACTCCAACTGCACACGCCCCACATCATTAGAGAGCTTAAAACAGCTTGAACAGTCCATGGTCGACATAAGGGTCCTTGGATTTATGAGATTGTCTTACCCGCACACTTCCCTCCGCTTGATGAAATCTGAAACGAGACTCGTCCGACTAGGCAACACATTTCCAGCCATCAACAGTCCAATATCGGTATTGACGGACACAGGCGAGGCGAAAGGCTTTGTGTCGTGCAGTCATCAACGGTGCGCTAGTGGGCCTTCGGCTCCGAAAGTCCCTATCGATGAGGTTTCGTTGAATGTTTCGCACGCCTACACTTGTTGATGGTTTAACGCTGAAATCTGATGCAATTTGCGGAAGGGTTGCAGTGTCGTCACGTTAAACGATTCTCTTCAGTCGTCGTTGTTCGTGTTCTTGCAGGATTCGTTCCCGGACGCAACGATATCGGAGATTTGAAGTTTCACAGGACTCTTGATACTCAGGGTACACTCGTGAAATGATCGTAGGGAAAATCCCCACTTAATCGCTACCTGGGAGATGCTGTGTCCCATCGCTCGTGCGCCGACTATAACACCACATTTCAGCTCACTTAAATCTTGACAACCTGTCACTATAGCAGCAGTAACCGATCTAACAACTACGCAAGACACTTGTTGCCTTACATAGGGGTTGCCGACCGCAGCGCCGTCTTCTGCCTGTCTACATATCTCCGTACTTGAATATGTATGCCTATACCAGTTTCTTTGGCGTTTCGGTGCAATGATATGTCAATAACCATATTATAAAACTAAACTTCTTTAAACACGATAAATTCCGAAACAAATCCGCATAAAAGTGCCCCGATCTCTCCAACTTAGGTCTAGGCATCAGGTTTTATTCTATATTTTCTTTTCTTTTTTTATATATTGGCAGTTTTGAAGCCAGCAATTGCCCGAGATTGAAAAAGAAAGTGGGAATTCCATCTTTGGAAAGATAGATACTTGTCGTTCTGTACTCAGGAGAAACAAGAGTTAAGCGAGCGGGCCGCGCGGAGTGGCCGCGTGGTATGAGGCGCCAAGTCACGGATTGCGCGGCCCCTCCCGCCGGAGTTTCGAGTCCTCCCTTGGGCACGGGTGTGTGTGTTGTTCTTACCGTAAGTTAGTTCAAGTAGTGTGTAAGTCTAAGGACCGACCACCTCAGCAGGTTGGTCCCTTAAGAATTCACACACATCTGAGTTGAAGCGAGCGGCAACTGCATATAGAAATCCAAGGATAGATTCATTGGTGCATCACGATATTGTTACAGTATAACAGAATAGACGATTTGACAGTTCTTAACCTCTTTGCTTACACAATGTCGTGGCAAAGTAGTAAGCGCACGCTTACATTTTCTTTAAATTTCATTTTCGTAATTTCTTTCTTATGCCACATTTGCACTTGAATTTTCCTTAAATTGTACAATTAAGCCGGATGTGTTTTATACGCTGAGTAGAACATCGTTCTTACTTTATGTGAAACCAAGATGTTTCTATATATAGTGAGCCTTATATTTCGTGCCGCAATTGGCAGACTGTTATAAAACGAAAGAGTTTACGTTTTTCAGGACAGCTGCAAGTCGCACTCAATACGGTTTATTAACTGATTTCGCTCTTTAACTTAACAAGAGCATCATCAGAAACTTTGGAATTTACAGTTTAAAGTACAGTATTTGGCTGTAATCAGCAAACTACAGGCGCTGTTTCCCTTGCAGCTAATGCCAACTCTCGCTGGAAGAGTTTACTCCACAGTCACTTTAAAAGAAATCGTTGTCGCTCGCCATCAAGGTGGCTGCACGCGTTCTGTGATGTGGAAAACGTTAACTTGAAACTACAGGTATGGCGTACCAACATTTGTGCTACTCTACACAACAAACGATCTACAATATTCAGCCTACAGAGAACAAAAGACGAGAAAGACGAGTATGTGGTAACACCACGCATCGCTATTCGAACGTCCTTACGAAGCTGGATGGTGCAGTACGTACTGCACTATATTCGGCAGGGCAATGGTTCAAATAGCCATCCGGTCATACAGATTTAAGTTTAGTGTGATCACCATAATTCACTCGAGACTAAGGCAGGTTGGCTTCTTTGGAAAGGGTCGGCCAATTGTCTTCCACATTCTTCCCGGGTTCGAACTTGTGCTCCATCTCTAATTGTACCACAGTCGACGAGATTTCAAATCCCAAACTTCTTTTCTTCTATGTTAGTTACAGGGAGTGACGGATCGTGTGCGGAAAACTCATTAGCGAGTGGATACTAAACCGATCAACTAAGTTAGGGACCTCCTGGAATGCAGTATACACTAACAGAATAAAAATTCCCGTACCAATAAATAATTAATTTACAGTAACGAAATTTCGGGACTACATTTCTATAGCCAACATATTTAGCTGACTGACGTTGAAATTTCACATGTTAATGTAAGTGCGAGAAAAGATATCGCAAACGTGAACTGCTGGTACATTAGCAACCAATGTAGCTGACAAAATGTTGAATGCAAGGATGCAAACATTCAGGTGTGCCGTACAAATGCCGTATGTCATTTTGTTTGGTGGAGTTTTGTGCCTGTTACACTTGGTCGGTCAGTACAGGGACGGTAACAGCTGGTTGTGGATCACGCTGGGGAGATGTCGACCGATGATATCCCATGAGTTCTCGAGCGAAGACAGGTCTCGTGATCGAGCAGGCCAAGGGAACATGTCGACACTCTGTAAAGCATGTTGCGTTATAGGAGCGGTAAGTGGGCCAGCGTTATCCTTTCGGGAAACAGCTCTCGAAGGGCTGTTCATGAATGGCAGCGTAACACTTCCAGTCACCAGGCTGACGTATAAATTTTCATTCAGGGTTCGAGCGATAACCTGGAGAGTGCTCTTGCTGTCATATGAAATTGCACCGCTGACCATAGCTCCACATCCAGGTCCAGAGCGTCTAGGCTGCGGATAGGTTGGCTGCAGGTGCTAACTTGGCCTCCCTCTATCCAATACATGCCCATCACTGGCAACGAGGTAGAAGAGAGTTTCAACATAAAACGCAACCGACCTCCGCTCCACCCGCCAATGCCCTTTTGCTTGACACCACTAAGTACCAAACGGCAACGGTTTGGGGTCAGTGGAAAGTACGCTACAGGGCGTCAAGCTTGGACCTGTCCCTAAAGTAACCGATTAGTAACAGTTCGTTGTGTCACTGTGATGCACAAACTCGCCATGCTAAACTCACCTCACTACAGACTACCACTGCAGCCTCTGCGAATGTATCCATACAGCCCTCTTTGATTCTACAATGTGTGTCCACTTACTGGGCACATCAACTATCACTCACGACCCAAAAAATCGTTGTAACGCGTAGACAAAGAGGTCTATTGCTCACTACGTCAGGGGCATGTGGCACCACGTCTGTGGAATCTCCTTGCGTTGTACTTTCGATATACCCATTAAACACGTAGCTACAGCATATTCGCTGAAAAGAGGAAAGCTGGATAATGTATGTGAGATAGCAAGGGAGCATATTACCGAAATACGACAATTAAATCTTTGGAAGGTTGAAACATGGCGAAAAAAAGAAGAATAGGAAGCATCTGAAAAGTGCCGACGGGTTTTCTCCTTCTTCCCGAACATCCGGGCCCCTACGCTGCACATCTGCACCGCTTTGTCCTAGTCAAAGTCTTATATGTAAATGTGGGCAACATGGATCCCCCGAACATATAAGGGTGACTTCAGAAATCGGAGACATTGGGCAAGCGTTAAGATACCCAGATAAATGGAGCACGCTTAACCGAATGACTAATGAAATACCAAGAGCGCTAGATAAGACTTATAAGCAGCAGCAACCGTATAAAAGATCACGACTCGAAATACACCCTAAACCACAACATGCTCGGGACAAGAAAGATTCAAACACTAACAAGGAAACAGATGAGCATATAAACACAGATAATCACATGAGCACTCCAATATCACCAGATACACTATTTGATCAAAAGTATCCGGGCACCTGCCCGAAAATGACTTACGAGTTCGTGGCACCCTCCATCGGTAATGCTGGAATTCAATATGGTACTGGCCAACCTTTAGCCTTGTTGACAGCTTCCACTCTCGGAGGCATACGTTCAGTCAGATGCTGAAAGGTTTCTTGGGGAATGCCAGCCCATTCTTCACGTAGTGCTGCACTGAGGAGACATGTCGATGTCGGTCGCTGAGGCCTGGCACGAAGTCGGCGTTCCAAAACATCCCGAAGGTGTTCTACAGGATTCAGGTCAGGCCAGTCCATTACAGGGATGTTATTGTTGTGTAACTACTCCGCCACAGGCCGTGCGTTATGGACAGTTGCTCGATCGCCATCCCCGAATTGCTCTTCCACAGTAGGAAGCAAGAGGTGCTTAAAGCGTCAATGTAGGCCTGTGCTGTGATAGTGCCACGCAAAACAGCAGGGAGCGCAATCCCCCTCCATGGAAACTACGACCACATTATAATATCACCACCTTCGAATTTTACTGTTGGTACTACACGCTCAGATGACGTTCACCGGGCATTCGCCATACCCACACCCTGCCATCGGATCGCCACATTGTGTACCGTGATTCGTTACTTCAAACAACGTTTTTCGACTGTTCAGTCGTCCTATGTTTACGCTCCTTACACTAAGTGGCACTTACTGGCGTGATGTATGGCCTATGAGCAGCCGCTCGACCATGAAATCCAAGTTCTCGCCTCCCGACTAACTGCCATAGTATTTGCAGTGGATCCTGATGGCTTGTATAGATAATGGAAATGTCGTATGGCTAGGGCCTCCCGTCGGGTAGACCGTTTGCCTGGTACAAGTCTTTCGAGTTGACGCCACTTCGGCGACTTGCGTGTCGATGCGGATGAAATGATAAGGACAACACAACACCCAGGCCCTGAGCGGAGAAAATCTCCGACCAAGCCGGGAATCGAACCCGGGCGGTTAGGTATGACATTCCGTCGTGCTGACCACTCAGCTACCAGGCACGGACGTCTGGATAGATGTCTGCCTATTACACATTACGGCCCTCTACAACTGTCAGCGGTCAATGTCAGTTAACAGATGAGGTCGGCCTGTAAGCTTTTGTGTTGAACGTGTCCCTTAACGCTTCCACATCATTATCACATCAGAGACAGTGGACCTAGGGATGTTTAAGAGTGTGGAAATCTCGCGTGCAGGCGTAGCGCCCCATTCTGCTCTCTCACGATGTCTAATGACTACTGGGGTCGCCGATGTGGAGTGCCTGGCGGTTGGTGGCAGCACACTGCACCTAAAATGAAAATCATATAATTTACGGCGAGTCCGGATAATTTTGATCACATAGTCTATATCAGGGCTTAACAACTGGCCGGTTTTGAGCGCGAGTACTCGCATCTGCTCAGGCACGTGCTCGCGAGCAGGTGCAAGGTCGTGGAGTAGGGCGGGAGGGGAGGGAGGGGAAATGCGCGCGCACGTTTGAATAGGGCCGCAGCTTGCCTATTGAAATCGCGATGACTGTGTAACGTTTAAAGTACTACAATCAGCTGTAACTGTCAGTTCGCCGGTTAAGAATCATGTCAAGTCGCCGTTGTGTAACCCCAACCATGCTTTGGCAGTTGGGAGGAATTGTATCTGTTTCCAGAAAAAGATGGTGTTGCAAAATGTTTAGTATGTCACAAAACGCTGAATTCTTTTAGGAAATTTAATTTGCAGCGACATTATATGTCGTACCACGCGAAAGACTACGGAAGTGGAAAATGTGATGGACCAGATCGTGCACAGGAAGTTATTAAACTTAAAAGAAAGCTATCCGAAGAAGATCTGGACGACGAACAAAAATAAACTGAGGCAGCTCTCAGAATGAGTTACAAAATTGCTTTGCTTTTAGCAAAATCCCTGCGCCCCTTCACTGATGGCGATTTAATAAAAGAATGTTTGGTAGTTGCAGCGGAACATTTGTGTCCATCTCAAGTTGAACAGTTTCGGATTGTGCCATTATCTAACATGACCATTACGCGTCACATACAGGACATGGCAGACGACGTCCAGAGCCAGCTTGCAAATATCTGTAAAGATTTTATGGCTTATTCGATAGCTCTGGACGAAAGTGTTGATATCACTGGAATAGCGCAACTTGCCATATTTATTAGAGGTCTTAAAAGAGATCTTCAGGTGAGGGAGGAGCTCCTCGATGTAGTAGCCATGAAGAACACTACAACCGGAGGTGATATTTTAAGTAGTATTGAAGAAAGTGTTGAAAATATAGGATTGACGTGGAATTCTTTGGTTTCAGTGTCTACAGACGGTGCACCTGCGATGACAGGGAAAAAATCAGGTTTCGTTGCGCTGTTGAAGGAGAAAATGCAAAAACTGACCGTGCCGAATGAAATATGGGGCGTTTACTGTGTGATCCACCGGAAAAACTTATGTGCAAAGAGTATCACTCTAAAAAATGTAATGAGTGTTGTTGTTCGTACAACCTATTATATAAGGAAGCATGGGCTACAATACAGGCAATTTAAAAGCTTTCTTGAGGATGTAGAAAGCCAGTGTGGCAGCCTGCCTTATTACAGCGAGGTCCGCTGGCTTAGTCGTGGCGATTTATTAAATCGATTTTTTTGCCTATGAGATGAGATAAATATGTTCATGGAAGTAAATAACATGTGTGTTCCTGAATTGAAAGAGCCTTCATGGAAATGTGATCTTGCATTCTTAGCAGATTTAACTAGCCATCTGAATGCTTTGAACATTTCACTACAAGGTAAAGATCTGCTAATTTCTCATTTCATAGATCGAATACGAGCTTTTAAAATGAAATTGACACTTTGGGTGAGTCAGCTGGAAACAGGAAATCTAGCTCATTTTCCTAAATTATCATCTATGCAAGATGTTCACAAAGACTGTGAACGTTATTCCCATAGTTTAGTTGCCCTTAAGGAAGAATTTGATCGACGCTTTCAAGATCTGACAGCACTAGACAGTGATGTTGATCTGTTCTCCTCTCCATATTCAGCGAATATTGAAGAGATTCGTCCTGAGCTGCAACTAGAAATTATTGACCTGCAGTGTGACAGAGAATACAGAGACAAATGTCAGAACAAGAAAAACATTTTGGAATTCTACAGACACTTTCCTCAGGATAGATTTCCTCGTTTGCATAAACTGGCGGCTACAATAATATCAATGTTCGGTTCCACATACGTATGTGAACAACTGTTCTCTGCAATGAAATGTAACAAGACGCGCCTGAGAATCGAATTGTCTGATCAAAATTTAAACTGCACGTTGCACCTACGATGTACAAGAACAATTACTCCGAACATAGACGCAATTGTAAAGGGCAAAAAGTACAAGATAACCGAGAATTTCACACTTCAGTGACACCTTTTATTGTGTAATAGTTCACAAATTAATACGAATGTAGAGGCATACACTAAGTTAATAAAATTATGTGGCACGTGTACATTCTCCTATATTTGTTTCATTTGTCGCAGTAACAATTCGTGAGTGATGTCCCTGCAGGTGGCCACGGATTTACATTGACTGGCGGCAACTGTTGTGTGCCCCACGTGACTCTCCCCACTCTCCACTCTGGTCCGGTAGTGGGGGTAGCGTGCTCGCGCTGCTCCGTGCTCGCGCCTTGGGGGGTAGCGTGCTCGCGCTGCTCCGTGCTCGTGCTCGTGCCTTGCCGCCCACAGCTTGCTCCGCGAGCATGTATGTTGTGAAGCCCTGGTCTATATATATGGCTTACAAGCAGATCAGATGACTGCGAGAATACTACAACGAATACAAACATGGAACTTACAAAGTAGTTAGTAATAGAAATAAATAAACGAATTTTCCTGTTTGTACAGGTAAAAAAAAGGGAATTATTTAGTTCTTTGGATCATTACTTTCAAGTATGTAAATCTGTAAATTGTGGAATGTATAAGATGGAAACGGTAAAACATGTCAACTTTATAAAATTCTGCATTGAGCACAAAGGTACTTATGCAACATAATAAGACGTAAATACACAAACCGAAGCACACAACGCAGATAAGAGCCGCCCTTCGAGGAGACGAGGCTCAGGGTCGCCTACCGAGACTGATCTCTCGCTTACGGCCGGAGTGGAGGAAGTGTAGTAACAGATAGTAGTGCCATATCTTATAAACAAGTCACGTAGAATTAATATCATAACATACACACATATAGTAGTAGATATAGTAGAACAGAATATGCTAATTGAGGGGAGAGAGCCTTTAAGTATTTACCGATGGCATCCCGCTTAAAGTAGCTAGGTAAAGGGACGTCTTCTGCTATCTAAATTTTTCCATTCGTGTATTTTTTCTTAGGACAACATAGAAATCGGAGACATTTCTATAATCCAACAAAACTAGAAGTGATGAAGGAAAGAAATTGCTATCGTAGTAATTGAAACCTTACAACTATGCCATTTACGAAACATTGATGGCATTTGTCACTTTAAAAAAAAATTACATCCTTTATACGGCTGGCGTTCTCTTGTACGAATACATTCGTGTAATATGCTGGTGAGATTTCTCATTGACCGCTGCAACATCGCATCTGGGATACTGTGAATTGCATTCCGAATTCTCTATTTTAACTCATTCCTGGTTCTTGATAATGTTGACTTTGCTCTTGAGGTAGCACCACAAGAAAAAATCACAAACGGATAAATTTGGCGAACTAGGGACGTCAGAATGTTACCGAATCGTGAGATCACACGATTGGCAAACATTTCTCGCACATATGCCATTGACTGCCGTGCAGTGTGTGATGTCTCCTCCGTCCTGTTGAAACCAGGCTTCTTGAACGGCAGCCGGCCGTGGTGGCCAAGCGGTTAAAGGCGCTACAGTCTGGAACCGCGCGGCCGCTACGGTCGCAGGTTCGAATCCTGCCTCAGGCATGGATTTGTGTGATGTCCTTAGGTTAGTTAGGTTTAAGTAGTTCTAAGTTCTAGGGGACTGATGACCTTAGAAGTTAAGTCCCATAGTGCTCAGAGCCATTTGAACCATTTGAACTTCTTGAACGTTTGGAAACTTGTTAAATGCAGGTATAACGAAAGCTTGTAACATCTCCACGCAATGATCGGCATTAACAGTTGTGTTTGCCCGATCATTCGGGAAAATATACGGTCCGATAATCCCATGTGATGAAACACCACACCATACTGTCACTTTACTAACGTGTAAAGGGCGCTTATGAAAGTCACTAGGAGTTGTGTTTGCCCGGTAACGGTGGTACCGTTTATTCACATAACCCGTGAGACGAAAATGTGCCTCATGTGACATCCACAACCTGTTTAGAAATTCATCGTCACTGTTTATTCTTTTTATCATTTGTTGACAGTATCCTAATCGTAACCGGTAATCTTTGTCCTT
Organism: Schistocerca nitens; assembly: GCF_023898315.1. NCBI lineage: Eukaryota > Metazoa > Arthropoda > Insecta > Orthoptera > Acrididae > Schistocerca > Schistocerca nitens. The sequence continues at coordinate 1,030,581,930 of NC_064614.1, forward strand.
CAATTGTTGCACCATATATAGTTTGTACGGACGAAATTTTTAATCAAGATGAAGAATTCTGTGAACACTCTCCTGGGACATTCCAGCTACTGCTGCTTGCTTACGAATTGAAATCCGTGGGCACCGTAGGACAGACTCGCATACAATATCAATGTTCGCTGCAGGACGCACACTTCTTGGTCGTTCTGTTGGTTTCTTCTTGAGGGCAGATCCAGTCCCTTCAAAGTTATTAATCTAACATTTTAATCGCGTGTTTCGACGAAACGGCATCATGCCGTCCTTCATAATAAAACGTCAAAACTCCCTCTGCGCCGCTACCCAACTATCACTGTTTCTATAAAACATTTTTTATGGCTAACGATTATGTTGTCCGTTCCACTGATCCATGATTATTGAACTGGCGTACTGTTTTTACTCGCTGTCACTAAGCCGCAGTGCTGGAGTTTGCCCATGGCTGCCACCAATCTCGTAATTCTGTGTCATCTGTATTTTACTAATTGTACTTTTATGTATTTTTTTTTGTTTCTTTCCTTCTTAAATTCACAATTTAATCATATAAAAAAAGACAAGAAAAGTACTAACATTCTGAAACTTGGTTAGTTTGTAGCAAAAAACAATCCACTATAGTTACCAGGGTGGTGGGTTACTCACAAGGGAACCTCCCCATCGCACCCCCCTCAGATTTAGTTATAAGTTGGCACAGTGGATAGGCCTTGAAAAACTGAACACAGACCAATCGAGAAAACAGGAAGAAGTTGTGTAGAACTATGAAAAAAATAAGCAAACTGTACAAACGGAGTAGTCCATATGCAACATAAGCAACATCAAGGAGCATATGGGCAGAGGAGCGCCGTAGTCCCGTGCTTAGAGTGAGAAGCCGCGGGGTGAGAGGTCCTTGGTTCAAGTCTTCCGTTACGTGAATATTTTAATTTTTTATTTTCAGACAATTATTATCTGCCCGTCCGTCCGTCCGACCGTCCGATGCGAGGTAACTCCGCCGAAGTATGGGGACGCTACACCTAAGCAAACATCGAAACACACATCGTCGACTACAGCGCACGTAAGGCTCCCTGGCTGGCAGTTGCATTCGTTTGTTGCAGTTTGTGAGACAAAATCTTATGTTTTCATCACTTTTTTGGGAGTGATTATCACATCCACAAGAAAACTTAAATCGGGCAAGGTGGAAGGATCTTTTTACCCATTCGCCAAGTGTACAAGTTAGGTGGGTCGACAACATATTCCTCTCATGTGACGTACATGCCGTCACCAGTGTCGTATAGGACATATCAGACGTGTTTTCCTGTGGAGGAATCGGTTGACGTATGACATTTCGATCAAATGTTTTCGGTTCCCATTGCAGAGGCATGTCCTTTCGTCTACTAATCGCACGATTTTGAGGTGCGGTCGCAAAACACAAACACTAAACTTATTACAGTGAACAAAGACGTCAATGAACGAACGGACAGATCATAACTTTGCGAAAATAAAGAAAGGAAACTTTTCACTCGAGGGAAGACTTGAACCAAGGACCTCTCGTTCCGCAGCTGCTCGCGCTAACCACGGGACTACGGCGCCCCTGCTCTCACATCACCCTTGATGTTGCTTATCTTGCGCATAGACTACTTCGTTTGTGTATTTTGCTTACTTTTTTCATAGTTCCACACAACTTCTTCCTGTTTTCTCGATTGGTCTGTGTTCAGTTTTTCAAGGCCTATCCACTGTGCCAACTTATAACTAAATTTGAGGGGGGTGCGATGGGGAGGTTCCCTTGTCAGTAATGTTAATAACTGTCTTTGTGGTGTCAACTGCCGCTATAATTGGTGTTGCAGACCCAGCACGATGCGCCACATCCATACGCCGAACACGGGGGTCTTCCGTCTCGGTAGTGCCACGTGGCTGTCGGGATGTCGGGAGCCGGGTCTTCTTACGACCGTACGTTCTCGTCATCACCTCTGCCAACAGTCGTCTAATGGACGCGTCCCTGCGAAGTCTTTCTGCTAAATCGCGGAAGGAATATCCAACTACTCGTAGCCCTATTAGATGATCCTGTTCAAACTCGGCCAGCTGTTGATAATGACGTCTTCGTCGTTTTAAAGGCATTCGTGATTAACATCAGCTTACTATGTCCAATCTAAAAGCTAACTAACGCTCACGACAGTTACAACGCCTATTTACAGCAAATTTGATTCGCATCGTCATCAAGCCACTGCTGTCGCCATATTTACGCGACTGACTTAAAACACGAAACGACTTAGCCTTGCCGGCCGGTGTGGCCGTGCGATTCTAGGCGCTTCAGTCTGGAACCGCGTGACCGCTACAGTCATGCCTCGGGCACTGATGTGTGTGATGTCCTTAGGTTAGTTAGGTTTAAGTAGTTGTAAGTTCTGGGGGACTGATGACCACTGATGTTAAGTCCCATAGTGCTCATAGCCATTTGAACCTTTTTTTTTTTTTTTGACTTAGCCTTTCAGACTTAGAAACAGGCCTACCAACTTTCGTTTATCTCATACAACTTTTTCCTGGTGTAGGGACTTTTTTTCCCTTCAGAATATTAATCTGGAGTTTGTGATGCCAGCTTTGAGTTCGGGAATGATTTACACCGCAGAGAGGGGACGACTCCAGTATAGATGGGCGGCCCGCCACGGCTCGGACGACATAATAAATCTGAGGCAGCGCGACACCAATGTAATGTGGCTAAGGTGCTAGCTAGAGAGCCGCTTACCTTAAATAGGAAAACAAGAGGGATGACCGAGGTAGCCTTGCGGCTCTACAAGATGAAGCTCGGGATTGGGTATAGCCTCCATCGTCTAGGCCAGGGGCGGGCAGGAATTCTGCACGTGTGCGGTGCACATGCACATGTGCAGTTAACAGGTGTTCTGCGTGCATACAGGGGCAAGCTGGCCACCCGCTTCTCTACCCTCCCCACCATACCGTCTCTCCGCTTCTTCCTCTGTAATGCGTTTTGTTTCCTGGCCTGCTTTATTGAATGAAGGAATAAGGTTAGTAGGAGTGCTTGAAAGTAATCATCGTTTGAACGAGTACCTATTACCTACGATACGTTTTATTTAACTATCACAGGTTGAGTTTACAATTCGTTTAATGTCCGGAACAACATTTCTACATACAGACAAACGCAAACAGTTACGCAAATTTTCATTACTGATGTTTGCTCTTAACCGAGACTTATTAATTTTCATAACAGAAAAAAATCTCTCACAAACGTATGTCGAGCCAAACATTGACATTATCTTCGCGGCTTCACGATGGAGACGAGGAAACTTGCTGTGGAAAGTCGTGATAAAAATCTATCACACGTCTTGCCAAAAGGAACCTGTCTCTCAGACGAGAATTACGCTGTAGACCAATTAATTCCATTTGCAAACTGGGATGAATATCATCTACAGAAACAGCAGATTGTCTCGAGAACTATTCAAAACCTTGGGATAAGTAATATATATCCCCAAATCGCTTGAGAAATTCCTCTTTTATTGCACTAAGAACGGCAACATACTGAAATTTATTATAATGGCGTTCAATATTAAACTTCCGCTGACCAGCGAGAATACTTTCACATATTATACATTTCCAATTTTCACGTTTTTGCACAGAGAAAAAATGATTCTCCCATTCCTTTTTAAAAGATAGCAAATCTCCAATTCTCCGTTTCCTTGATTCACTCTGCATTTTCCGGTTACTGAAATTCACTACGTAGTGGTCGCTTCGCTTCAACGTCCGCAGCTTAGCCTGGAACTACACTGCGGCAACCTGCCGGCTGTCGCCACTGCTCCGTTCGACGATTGCACGCGAGCAGCACACGTGCAGCGCTGTGTGCTCATGAGCCGCGTGCAACGTTTGCCCGTCCCTGGTCTAGGCTGTCAGAAGCTGCGGGCTTACAGACGGGCTGCCATCAAGACGCAGGCCCACCGCGTGGTCGGTAAATATTTCTGCGTAATGCATTCAACACACTGACTAATTGCATCCTCCACCGGACATCGCCGGGCACCACCATAACAAAAAAGAGTATCTCACCTACTTCGACTACGTTAGGCACAAATATTCCCGCTTAATTTAACACATTACCGGAACAGCTTTTCCTGATTTTTTTGGTACATTTATTATTTCCACCTTATCTGTTATACTGAAAAAAAAATGCAATTAAAGTGAGAAAGCAATGTTCAGATTCCTAGTTTTAATGTACTATACCACACCACATATGCAAACCTAAGCACCATTGAGAACAAAACTTACATTTATATGAAAACCAGCTGAGTGCCTGGCATTGTCCTGGTATGTATTTATTCCAATCTTGTATTACTCCATCTCCTACTTCCCTCCTCTCTGTCCATCTAGCACTTTACCCCTCTCTGTGCGTCTCCTCCTCTCCATCTGTGTTTATCTCCTCTTCCTCCTCCCCCCTCTCTCTCTCTCTTCCTGCCACTCTCCATCTTCTCCTTTCCTCTGCTTGTCTCCTCCTGTCCCCCTCTCTCTCCATTTCCCCCTCCCCTTCTATCCGTGCATCTCCACCACCCACCTATCACTGTGCAGGCCGGTGTGGCCGAGCGGTTCTAGGCGCTACAGTCTGGAACCGCGCGACCGTTACGGTCGCAGGTTCGAATCCTGCCTCGGGCATGGATGTGTGTGATGTCCTCAGGTTAGTTAGGTTTAAGTAGTTCTAAGTTCTAGGGGACTGATGACCTCAGAAGTTAAGTCCCATAGTGCTCAGAGCCATTTGAACCTATCTCTGTCCATCTCCTCCTTCCCCCTTCTCTGTTAGCGTTATCACCCTCACCCCTGGTGGTTCTTACTCTCAAAGTATTTCTTTCCATACCGTAACTAAATCGCGAAAAAATTTGGCTGAAAACGTTCAATGGGTTTAGCATGAGCTTTCTACCCGTGGCTTTACCCGTGTGCGCACATGTCAGACATACGTTACATTTTTCGAAAGTAATTGTACACATTTTTCACGCATATCCCTATTGAATTGGTCCTGGCAGTTTCATTTTTACTCGGGTTAATGTTTATGATAACATCTCCTTAACTATGTGCGGTACAATGATATAATTTTGCAGGTACATCGACGCACATTGGAAGCGTGTATTTGTCATCGCCATACTGGCGTATCACCCGGCGTGATGGTATGGGGTGCCATTGGTTACATGTCTCGGTCACCTCTTGTTCGCATTGACGGCACTTTGAACAGTGGACGTTACATTTCAGATGTGTTACGACCCGTGGCTCTACCCTTCATTCGATCCATGCGAAATCCTACATTTCAGCAGACTAATGCACGACCGCATGTTGCAGGTCCTGTACGGGCCTTTCTGGATACAGAAAATGTTCGACTGCTGCCCTGGTCAGCACATTCTCCAGATCTTTCACCAATTGAAAACGTCTGGTCAATGGTGGACGAGCAAGTTTCTCGTGACAGTACGCCTGTCACTACTCTTGATGAACTGTGGGTATCGTGTTGAAGCTGCATGGGCAGCTGCACCTGTACACGCCATCGAAGCTTTGTTTGACTCAATGACCAGGTGTATCAAGGCCATTATTACGGCCAGAGGTGGTTGTTTTGGGTAGTGATTTCTCAGGATCTATGCACCCAATTTGCGTGAAAATGTAATCAAATGTCAGTTCTAGTATAATATATTTGTTCAATGAATACCCATTTACCATTTACATTTCTTCTTGGTGTAGCAACTTTAATGGCAAGTAGTGTATTTTTATACGTACATTCACCTAAATATACGGATAATATCTGCGAAATATGTTGTCCCTGTAGTTAGTTGTAACGGAGTGACAGATGCAAACGTGGTTAATCATCCTTCATTTTTTCACGCATCTGGAGTATTTGGCTTTCAATGATATGTTTTTGTATGCAAATTTAGAGGTATATGTGGATACTGTCTGCATAAAGTATTGCGTATAGAGTTAGTAGCAATGAGGTATTTAAACGTGTAGCACGATGTGGCAGTTTTTCACGTATCTGAATGTTTATGAGGTCATATATGTTGAACTATAAGTCGTACAATGATATCACTTTTCTGGTGGATTCAGTGGTTAATGTGAATACTGCTTGCAAAATGTGTCTTGAATGCAGTTAGTGGCATGGAAGTAATTTATTAAAACGTCAACGATAACGTAATATGCGACAATTTTTTGTCTTTCATCATTTAGTGGGGATTGTCAGCGACAAAAATTATGAGTGAAGTTTCTTCTAAGTCACTAAGTGCTCTCATTCTCAAATACTGGGTGACTAAAATTTTGTACATTGATTTATGAGGAAATATCGAACATGCATACACACAAACACACATGTGGCGGACGTCTCTCCTAAAAGTCTTCAGGAGGACTGATGACCTCTCTGTTTAGTCCTATAACCCCACTCAGTCAATCAATCAAATGTTGTCAGGCGCGTTTTATCTGTTGTTTTGGGAGCTCTTTGCAATTTTTGTTTTTGCGTTGTGTAGTTGGAGTCAGCTCAAACAATTACCGCACATGTGATAGCCAGTGCCATTAGGAACCCTCGCTTTGTTTCCCATTACAAACAAAATTATTCTACCTCGGTATTTTACGCGTCCGTGCGATAGAGCACGGGTAGCCCGATATTTATTTTATCGAACACATCCTATTCTTTACAGTTCCTGTATTTTCACAATTAGGTGCTTCATTCCATCCGACTGTAACTTATCTGGTACAGCACTAGAGCGTGATGTTCGTTCAGGTCTTTTACGTGGCGTCGCATACCTCCTCAAATACGCCAGCACAATATCTTTTCGAAAATTTTTATGAGAGATTATATTGCCATTTCAGAGAAAGAGTAAATGACTCACCTGCAATGCTGTTACTTTTTCTTTCGAAAGGAGAAGCGCGGAACTGTTTGGAGTTCTTTTCAAAATCTCCTAAAAAATCAGAGTACCCGTTTCATTACCATGAGTGAAAAACGTGTTCAGAAATTTTGCAAGTTATGCTGGCGGTTATCGTGATATTGGAGTAAGCACTGCAGTTAGTGGACGAAGTAGAACTGTATCATTTTGTAAGATTGATGTTTGCCCATGCTGTGAGTGTGGCAATGTGTGTCCTAGATGTGTTCTAACTTCAGCATCAGCAAAAAGTGGTCTTCGACTGAGATTTTCACGAATTCCTCCTGACAACTTATCCTCAGAATCTTCATCACTCAAGATGTTTGAATCAGGTTAGGCAAAAAAAAAAAAATATCTAATTCCATCTGTCAATAGCATGTAAAAAGCTTACTGAATCATTAACCCTGGCTGTAGAATCTCAGCTATATCTCTGCAAGGTAAGCACAGGTTATATTTATAATGACAATACCCCCCCCCCCACCCCCCGTTAGTGGGGTGGCTTGCGTGCCGTACCATAGGTGCAACCACAACGGAGGGATATCTGTTGAGAGGCCAGCCAAACGTGTGGTTCCGGAAGAGGGGCAGCAGCCTTTCCAGTAGTTGCAAGGGCTGGATAATTGAATGATCTAGCCTTGTAAAACTAACCAAAACGGTCTTGCTGTGCTGGTACCATGAACGGCTGAAAGCAAGGGGAAACTACAGCCGTAATTTTCCCAGAGGGCATGCAGCATTGCTGTATGGTTAAATGACGATGACGTCCTCTTGGGTAAAATATTCCGGAAGTAAAATAGTCCCCCATTCGGATCTTCGTGCGGGTCCTACTCAAGAGGACGTCGTTATCAGGAGCAAGAAAACTGTCGTTCTACGGGTCGGAGCGTGGAATGTCAGATACTTCGATCGGGCAGGTAGGTTAGAAAATTCAAAAAGGGATATGGATAGGTTAAAATTAGATATAGTGGGAATTAGTGAAGTTCGGCGGCAGGAGGAACAAGACTTGTGGTCAGGTGACTATAGGGTTATGCAGGGGTAATGCAGGAGTAGGCTTAATAATGCATAAAAAATAGGAGTGCGGGTAAGCTACTACAAACAGCACAGTGAACGCATTATTGTGGCCAAGATAGATACGAAGCCCACGACTACCTCAGTAGTACAAGTTTATATTACAACTACACTCCTGGAAATTGAAATAAGAACACCGTGTATTCATTGTCCCAGGAAGGGGAAACTTTACTGACACATTCCTGGGGTCAGATACATCACATGATCACACTGACAGAACCACAGGCACATAGACACAGGCAACAGAGTATGCACAATGTCGGCACTAGTACAGTGTATATACACCTTTCGCAGCAATGCAGGCTGCTATTCTCCCATGGAGACGATCGTAGAGATGCTGGATGTAGTCCTGTGGAACGGCTTGCCATGCCATTTCCACCTGGCGCCTCAGTTGGACCAGCGTTCGTGCTGGACGTGCAGACCGCGTGAGACGACGCTTCATCCAGTCCCAAACATGCTCAATGGGGGACATATCCGGAGATCTTGCTGGCCAGGGTAGTTGACTTACACCTTCTAGAGCACGTTGGGTGGCACGGGATACATGCGGACGTGCATTGTCCTGTTGGAACAGCAAGTTCCCTTGCCGGTCTAGGAATGGTAGAACGATGGGTTCGATGACGGTTTGGATGTACCGTGCACTATTCAGTGTCCCCTCGACGATCACCAGTGGTGTACGGCCAGTGTAGGAGATCGCTCCCCACACCATGATGCCGGGTGTTGGCCCTGTGTGCCTCGGTCGTATGCAGTCCTGATTGTGGCGCTCACCTGCACGGCGCCAAACACGCATACGACCATCATTGGCACCAAGGCAGAAGCGACTCTCATCGCTGAAGACGACACATCTCCATTCGTCCCTCCATTCACGCCTGTCGCGACACCACTGGAGGCGGGCTGCACGATGTTGGGGCGTGAGCGGAAGACGGCCTAACGGTGTGCGGGACCGTAGCCCAGCTTCATGGAGACGGTTGCGAATGGTCCTCGCCGATACGCCAGGAGCAAGTGTCCCTAATTTGCTGGGAAGTGGCGGTGCGGTCCCCTACGGCACTGCGTAGGATCCTACGGTCTTGGCGTGCATCCGTACGTCGCTGCGGTCCGGTCCCAGGTCGACGGGCACGTGTACCTTCCGCCGACCACTGGCGACAACATCGATGTACTGTGGAGACCTCACGCCCCACGTGTTGAGCAATTCGGCGGTACGTCCACCCGGCCTCCCGCATGCCCACTATACGCCCTCGCTCAGAGTCCGTCAACTGCACATACGGTTCACGTCCACGCTGTCGCGGCATGCTACCAGTGTTAAAGACTGCGATGGAGCTCCGTATGCCACGGCAAACTGGCTGACACTGACGGCGGCGGTGCACAAATGCTGCGCAGCTAGCGCCATTCGACGGCCAACACCGCGGTTCCTGGTGTGTCCGCTGTGCCGTGCGTGTGATCATTGCTTGTACAGCCCTCTCGCAGTGTCCGGAGCAAGTATGGTGGGTCTGACACACCGGTGTCAATGTGTTCTTTTTTCCATTTCCAGGAGTGTAGCTTCGTAGATGACGAAGAGATTGGTGAAATGTATGATGAGATAAAAGAAATTGTTCAGATAGTGATGGGAGACGAAAATTTAATAGTCACGGGTGAATGGAATCCGATTGTAGGAAAAGGAAGAGAAGGAAACGTAGTAGGTGAATATGAAATGTGGGTAAGGAAATAAAGGGGAAGTGCCTGGTAGAATTTTGCTGAGAGCATAACTTAATCATAGCTAAAACTTGGTTTTAGAATGAAAGGAGGTTGTATACATGGAAGAGGCCTGCAGATACTGGAAGGTTTCAGATAGGTTATTTAATGGTAAAACAGAGATTTAGGAATTAGGTTTTAAACTGTATGACAATTCCAGGGGCAGATGTGGACTGTGACCAAAATCTATTGGTTATGAACAGTGGATTAAAACTGAAGAAACTGCGAAAAGGAGGGAATTTAAGGAGATGAGACCTGGATAAACTGACAGAACCAGAGGTTGTAGTGAGTTTCAGGGACAGCATTAGCGAACGATTGCAAGAATGGTGGAAAGAAATATAGCAGATGAAGAATGGGTAGCTTTGAGAGATGAAATAGTAAATGCAGCAGTGGATTAAGTAGTTAAAGACGAGGGCTAGTAGAAATCCTTGGGTAACAGAAGAAATATTGATTTTAATTCGTGAAAATATATAAAAATGCAGTAAATGAAGCAGGCAAAAAAGAATACAACGGTCTCAAAAATGCTATCGACAGGAAGTGCAAAATGGCTAAGCAGGGATGGCTAGAGGACAAATGTAAGGATGTAGGAGCATATATCATTAGGGGTAAGATAGATAATGTCTACAGTGAAATTAAAGAGAACCATTTGTATAAGTATCAAGCCCTCAGATGGAAACCCCGTTCTAAGCAAAGAAGGGCAAGCAGAAAGTTGGAAGGAGTATGTAGAGGGTCTATACAAGGGCAATGTACTTGAGGACAATACTATGTAAAAGGAAGAGCATGTACATGAAGATGAAGTGGGGGATACGATACTACGTGAAGGGTTTGAAAGAGCAATGAAAGATCTAAGTCGAAACAAGGCCCCGGGGGTAGACAACATTCCATTAGAACTACTGACAGCCTTGGGAGAGCCAGCCATGACACAACTCTACCATCTGGTGAGCAAGAGGTATGAGACAGGCGAAATATCCACAGACTTCAAGAAGAATATAATAATTCCAACCAAAAGACAGAAACTGTTGACAGACAGACAGAATTAACGAACTATCAGTTTAATAAGTCACGGCTGCAAAATGCTAACACGAATTCCTTACAGACGAATGGAGAAACTGGTAGAAGCCGACCTCGGGGAAGACCAGTTTGGATTCCGTAGAAATGTTGGAACAAATGAGGTAATACTGGCCCTACAACTTATCTTAGAAGATAGATTAATGAAAGGTAAACCTACGTTTCTAGCTTTTGTAGACTTAGAGAAAGTTTTTGACAATGTTGACTGGAATATTCTCTTTCAAATTCTGAAGGTGGCAGGGGTAAAATACAGGGAGAGAAAGGCTATTTACAATTTGTACAGAAACCAGATGGCAGTTATAAGAGGCGAGGGGTGAAAGGGATACAGTAGTTGGGAAGGGAGCGAGACAGTTTTGCAGCCTATCCCCAGTGTTGTTCAATCTGTATATTGAGAAAGCAGTAAAAGAAACAAAAGAAGAATTCAGAGTAGGAATTAAAATCCAGGGAGAAGAAATAAAAAATTCGATGTTCACCGATGACATTGTAATTCTGTCAGAGACAACAAAGGACCTGGACAGTGTCTTCAAAGGTGCATATAAGATGGAAAACTAGGATAACAGAATGTAGTCGCATTATATCGGGCGATGGTGAGGGAATTAGATTAGGGAATGAGACACTTAAAGTAATAATTGAGTTTTTCGATTTGGGGAGGAAAATAACTGATGATGGTCGAAGTAGAGAGGATATAAAATGTAGACTGGCAATGGCAAGGAAAGCGTTTCTGAAGAATAGAAATTTGGTAACATCGAGTATAGAATTAAATGTGGGGAAATCGTTTATGAAAGTATTTGTGTGGAGTGTAGCGATTTATGAAGTGAAACATGGACGATAAGTAGTTTAGACAAGAAGACAATAGAAGCTTTAGAAATGTGTGCTACAGAAGAATGCTGAAGATTAGATGGGTAGACCACATAACTAATGAGCAGATATTGAATAGAATTGGGGGAAGAGAAATTTGTGGCACAACTTGACTAGAAGAAGGGATCGGTTGGTCGCAGATGTTCTGTGGCATCAAGGGATCACCAATTTGGGATTGGAGGGCAGCGTGGAGGGTAAAAATCATAGAGGGAGACCAAGAGGTGAGTACAGTAAGCAGATTCAGAACGATGTATGTTGCAGTAGGTACTGGGAGATGAAGAAGCTTGCACAGGATAGAGTAGCTTGGAGAGCTGCATCAAACCAGTTTCTGGACTGAAGACCACAACAACAACAACATCAATAATAATAATCATAATAATAATTTTTATCATAGTAATGGCAATATTAATAGTAGTAATAGTAACGGAAAATTACAATAGCGTTACTTTTCAGCAACCCTGAAAATTTAGGATATGTCTATGAAAAATGTTCTATAAATTTAATAAATGTCTTGTGATTGTTGATTGATTAAGGAAATAGTTACAATTTTTGAAGTTGACAGAAATTTTTTTTAAGTGTTATAGTTACTCCAAATCCATGGTGTAATGAGATTCAGGTTATGGAAAGAAATGTTTAATTTTGACTTCCGATTTTTCCAAACACTGGGCTTCTTCTCAATACTGCTAAACAGGAAAGAAGGAATAGATGCCCAACTAGCCTTAAAGAAGCATAACGAAATTATAAAAAATCATTACTGTCCAAACAATTAGTAAAAGTCCAGTCCTATCACTTGTGGCATTAATGCAATGCTGTGAACTAATGGGTTAAATCACTAAACAATTGCTGCTTTGTTCCTCGACATCGAACCATATAATGAATATTATTTACAATTCTTTTTAGCTGCTTTAGAATCACTGACAGATAAACCAGAGACAACAGCAATTTACTGGAATTTGGTTAATCAGCAAAGCACAAGATTGTTGCTCCCTGATAATAAAACTTGGGTGTTCCTAATTGTACTATTTTTACTGGCATCTTTCACATTCTAAGTGAATTTGCTAATAACAACGAAAAGTGGATTCCTCCCAAGCTGCAACAGCATCTCGTAGTACACGTTAGTTCTTTAGCTAAGTACAAGTTACTCTTGGAAGATCTTTGTAATTGTGTGGACGGAAGGAACCGCACGCGTTGTGCAAGTGTGACACTGTCAATGGGTAATGGATCGTAGTTGTCGTATGATATATTAGTTCTGAAGTGCAGGTTCGTTCCACGAGTCGGTTTTCCCTGATTCGTTCAGTCCACAAACCGTCCATACTACTAATTAAGGCAGAATCATGAATACTGAAAAATAATACGTCGAAATTGTCTTTTAACACAGATTAATTTTATTCTTATTGATCGGTATCACGATTCCCTATTGCTGATTGAAAATTAATACATATTCTGTTCCACAGATCGGACAACAGGTTCATAATTACAAAATAGCTCTATTTGAGTCTCGTAATAATACGTCATCACTTCCGACCACTCTACAAGACGAATCTACTAGAAGAATCTCTTTTTCCTGATTAATAATAGAAGAGTAAATACTCGTCGGCCGTTCATAGAACATCTGAACTGAAGCGCCAAAGAAACCTGTAGGTTGCTGTGGTTTGCAGTCATAAGACTGGTTTGTGCAGCTCTCCATGCTACTCTATACCGCGCATGCCTCTTCATCTCCGAGTAACTACTGCACCCTATATCCCTCTGAATTTGTTTACTGTATTCATTTCCTGGTCTCCCTTCAAGACTGTTACTCCCTCGTTTCACTCCAATACTAAATTTGTGATCCCTTGATGCCTCGGAATGTGTCCTATCAACAGATCTCTTCCTTTAGTCACGCTCTACCACAAATTTCTCTTCTCCCCAATTCTATTAGGTACCTCCCCATTTGTTATATTATCTACTCATGTATTCTTCTGAAGCACCACATTTCAAAGGCTCCTATTCACTTCTTGTCCTATTTATCGCCAATGTTTCGCTTCCCTACATGGCTGCACTCCGTACAAATACTTTCAAGGAGGACTTCCTGACACTTAAATCTGTATTCGATGTTACTCTCCTCTTCAGAAACGCTTTCCTTGTCATAGCCAGTCTACATTTTGGATCCTCTCTACTCCGAACATCATCAGTTATATTGCTCCCGAAATAGAAAACTCATCTACTTATTTCAATGTCCCATTACCTAAACTAATTCTCTCAGCAACACCCGATTTAATTGGACTGCAATCCACTGTCCTCGTTTTGCTTTTGTTGATGTCCATCTTATATCCTCCTTTCAAGACAATGTCCATTCCGTTCAACTGCTCTTCCACGTCCTTTGTTGTCTCTGACAGATTTATAATGTCATCGGAAAACCTCAAAGTTTTCATTTCTTCTTCCTGGATTTTAATTCCTACTCCAATTTTTCTTTTGTTTCTTTTACTGCTTGCTCAATATACAGATTGAATAACATCGGGGGTAGGCTAAAAGCCTGTCTTAGTCGCTTCTCAACCACTGCTTCCTTTTCATGCTCTCAATTCTTATAACTGCTATCTAGTTTCTGCGCAATAGCCTTTCGCTCCCTGTCTTTTCTCCCGGCCACTGGTATAGGCATGCGTATACGGAGATCAGTAAACAGGGAGAATACGGTGCTGCGGTGCCAAGGTAGTTGCCGCTGCCAACCAACGGCGTGTTGAAGAGATGCCGGGGCTGGACTTCAAGTAAGTAGTTTTAATTCGACATGGTACCACGGTACAACAGGTTTTAATTTTAATGTTGACAGTGCCTTACCCTGGCATGTTACAGTAATTTTATGCTTCTGAAGGGGGCTAGATAAATTTAGCCGAAACCTGGTAAAGACCAGAAAATTTGCGCAACTGAGGCTGATTCCTCAAAATATTAAAAGGAACGGCAATATATTATCATATCAAATTTTCAAACGACAATTGTTGTCTAGTACAATGCTACGGTATACAGGGGAGTCCACTGATAGTGACTGGGCCAAATATCTCACGAAATAAGCATCAAACGAAAAAACTACAAAGAACGAAACTCGTCTAGCTTGAAGGGGGAAACCAGATGGCGCTATGGTTGGCCCGCTAGATGGCACTGCCATAGATCAAACGGATATCAACAGAGCTTTTTTTTAAATAGGAGCCCCCATTTTTCATTACATATTCGTGTAGTACGTAAAGAAAGGTGAATGTTTTAGTTGGACCATTTTTTTCGCTTTGTGATAGATGGCGCTGTAATAGTCACAAACGTCTAAGTACGTGGTGTCACGTACCTTTCTGCCAGTGCGGACGGTATTTGCTTCGTGATACATTACCCGTGTTAAAACGGATTGGTTACCAATTGCGGAAAAGGTCGATATCGTGTTGATGTATGGCTATTGTAATCAAAATGCCCAGGGGGCGCGTGCTTTGTATGTTGCTCGGTATCCTGGACGACATCATCCAAGTGTGCGGACCGTTCGCCGGATAGTTATTTAAGGAAACACGAAGTGTTGAGCCGCATGTGAAACGTCAACCACGACCTGCAACAAATGATGATGCCCAACTAGGTGATTTAGTTGCTGTCGCGGCTAGTCTGCACATCAGTAGCAGACAAGTTGCGCCAGAATCGGGAATCTCAAAAACGTCGGTGTTGAGAATGCTACATCAACATCGATTGCACCCGTACCATATTCCTATGCATCAGGAATTGCATGGCGACGACTTTGAACGTCGTCTACAATTCTGCAACTGGACACAAGAGAAATTACCGGACGATGACAGATTTTTTGCACACGTTCTATTTAGCGACGAAGCGTCATTCACCAACACCGGTAACGTAAACCAACATAATATGCACTATTGGACAACGGAAAATCCACGATAGCTGCGACAAATGGAACATCAGCGACCTTGGCGGGTTAATGTATGGTGTGGAATTACGGGAGGAAGGACAATTGGCCCCCAATTTATCGATGGTAATCTGAATTGTGCAATGCATGCTGATTTCCTACGTAATGTTCTACCGATGTTACTACAAGATGTTTCACTGCATGACAGAATGGCGATGTACTTCCAACATGATGGATGTCCGGCATATAGCTCGCGTGCTGTTGAAGCGGTATTGAATAGAATATTTCATGACAGGTGGACTGGTCTTCGAAGCACCATACCATGCCGCGCACGTTCACCGGATCTGACGTCCCCGGATTTCTATCTGTAGGGAAAGTTGAAGGATATTTCCTATCGTGATCCACGACAACGCCTGAAAACATGCGTCAGCGCATTGTCAATGCACGTGCGAACATTACGGAAGGCCAACTACTCGCCGTTGAGAGGAATGTCGTTACACGTATTGCCAAATGCATTGAGGTTGACGGACATCATTTTGAGCATTTATTGCATTAACGTGGTATTTACAGGTAATCACGTTGTAACAGCATGCGTTCTTAGAAATGATAAGTTCACAAAGTTACATGTATCACAGTAGACCAACCGAAATAAAATGTTCAAACGTACCTACGTTCTGTATTTTAATTTAAAAAACCTACCTGTTACCAACTGTTTGTCTAAAATTGTAAGTCATATGTGTGTGTGACTATTACAGCGCCATCTATCACAAAGCGAAAAAAGTGGTCCAACTAAAACATTCATATTTCTTTACGTACTACACGAATATGTAATAAAAGTGGGGGTTCCTATTTTAAAAAAACACAGTTGATATCCGTTTGGCCTATGGCAGAGCCATCTAGCGGGCCAACCATAGCGCCATCTGGTTTCCCGCTTCAAGCTAGACAAGTTTCGTTCTTTGTAGGTTTTTCGTTTGACGCTTATTTCGTGAGAGATTTGGCCCTGTCACGATCAATGGACGACCCTGTGTATTTACGACCAAGGAGCTGACTGAGTACAACTCTGAGGGTCAAGTACAAACCAGAAAGTAATGAAGAAAGGCCATATAGTAACGGGGCAAATTTTTAAATCTTAGTACTACGGCCTATATTTACGATCAAAGAGCCTGTAACACCATAGCTCTAATGCTCTACTCATCTATTTTTTTTTTTTATTTAATATTACACCGTTAAGAACCTGTAAATGTTTTTGATTGAATAGATAACACAAAATTGTATATTCTTTTCTTTGTTAAAACTTTGATGTCGTAGTTTGTTTCAATGCAAAGTAGTGTATCTGTACTGTAAATACTTTGTCCCATTTGGAGGGAACAAAACTTACTGTATATAATTGCAATTCTGTGTGAATAATTTTTTGTAGAAGTGTCAATATGTGAAAATGTTCTGTCTTATTTAATGTATTTGTTTGCTGTTATGTAAATTGCTGACCTTCACTTAGGGCTCTTAGTTAGTCTGTATGTAAAAGGTGTAGTGGGTCCCCTCGGGAACGGAACTGTGTAGCGCGCGCAAATTGTGGTTGGCATAGGTGGAAAAGGTGGAACTGGTAGTCAGTCGGGGACGAGCAGTCAGTCAGGGACGAGCCAGCAGTCTGAGATGAGCTACGAGTCCGTGCGCTGCCGTGTAAAAGTTGCATAGTGCTGGTTTCGAGAGAGGCTTTTCTGTTATTTTCCAATGCCTCGATGGGTGGATAAATAGCTGGGCTATTCTGGAATTCGTATCTATCTTCGCCACCAAGAAATAACAGAGTTCAGCAATTCTGCTTGCAATTCCACCTACCAACATGCTGTGGCCACCACATTGCGCAATCATTGCAACATATCTCTATAATGATGTAAAGTGAAGGATCAGCGTAATGGATGTGTGATTGTGCTGAAATATAAGGTAATTCGTATCTGAATTTATGTACCTACCTTGACTTTTCTCCTCATCATAACACCTCTCAGGGTCCTTTCCGTTCGAACTAAAGTGACTACCGAGTAACCTTACTGAAAGTACGTTAAAACTCAGTTTGCTAATTAATACCTATTGGACAGAATAAAGTTAAAGTTACTGTCGCAAGAGAGTGAGTTATAATTAATGATGCTTGCTGAAATAATTTTCCTAGTAAAACTGATTATTAATGTGTTGTTGCCAACTTCAAATTAAAATCTCTCAAGACTAAGGTTTATAAAGTTTTGCTTAGTAAATGATCACATTACTACCTGTTGCTAATCGCAGAAAGTGAGCTAGTATCTTACATAAATGTTAATTTTATATCTCATGGTAGTAAAAGTAGAAAATTGCATAGTAGAAAATTATATGTACATGATTACTAAGTGTTTGTCTCTCTTGTGTGCATATTAACAGTATAAAGACCACTCACTTTGTGTAAGCCCTGAAAGTAATAGTGGGTGTCGGTAGCTGTTATAATTTTGGAAATAGCTAGTGCTGATCCAATTGTTAGCTTCAATCTTAGAACATAGGTGTGTCAGAATTCATTGCACTCGTGTGTGGCCAAGTTTAGGTTGTGTTTGTCCGTTATAGTTACTTATACCTACTTTCCTAATCGAGAATGTTAATCTTTCTCTTGCCTAGTTAGGCTGGCGGCCGTTTTCTTTATCCGTTGAACAGTGCAAATAGGCAAAATTTCGTTTGGTACTGTTTAAATATTTACGTAATTTTAATTTTCATTTCCGATAAGCCACTTCCGTTGGGTACAACACGGTCAATTTAACAAAATTCCTCTCAGAGGGTAACACTGCTCTGTTGATTTGCACTATAATTGCTTTTACAAAAGAGTTATATGTCACAACCTGTTTCTAGCATTGAGGTTATAGTGCAGTAATAACAGCAGTTAGTAGTGTTATAAGCCGACCGAGTAAAAAACAAAACAGGAAATAATTACAAGGTTGGGTAAACAGTAACGTCAATTACTACGAGGGTTACAGAATGCTACTCCTCTTTATCAGCAAGCAGCTCCATGGATCCACGGTGCGTCGCGGCGGTCACTGAACGGTGCCGATGACAGCCAGGTGGAAGGGGGCAGCCAGGCCATGACCGGTCGTCCGACACAAATGTTGTCAACCAACCGACGGAATGTCGGCCTGCTGCTTGTAGTCGACGCTCACGCCAGTGAAGTACTCCGGTATCTTTGCGCACGCCTTCCATGCGTAGCTCGTGGCTGCGGCCGCTCGGACCTCGTGACCGCTTCTTGTTGCGGCGCTACCATCAATGCCCAAACGTGGTCCTCCTTTCTCGAGCCAGCAAACCGGTATGTATATCGGAAGCAAAGAGATTCTGAGACACAGCCCACAGACACTAACTATTCCTCAAAGGTTTTGGCAACGGTGCCGCAAGAGGGATAGTCGATACTACCCTTGAGGTAGTGGCGCCAGACAAAACAGTCTACTAACTTATTGGCGCCACGGCTCATTCTGCATGCATGAATGTAGACACTTGGGGTGGATTTTAACTAAATGTTTATTGATATGCCATCTGCCAGTTACTGGTGCATGTGTTTTGTCTGTAGAGTTTTCCATAGTGCAGTTAGCTTGTGCACTCGCTCATTCATCTGGCGTTCATCTATTGCGAAATACTTTTTTTTTGTCATCAGACTTCTGACTGCTTTGATGCGTCCCGCCACGAATTCCCGTCCTGTGCTATCCTCTTCATCTTAGAGTAGGACTTGCAACCTACTCCTCAATTATTTGCTGGATGTACTCCAATCTCTGTCTTCCTCTGGAGTTCTGGCCCTCTACAGCTCCCTCCAGTACCATGGAAGTCATTTCGTTACGTCTTAACAGATATCCTGCCATCGCGTCCTTCTCCTTATCAGTGTTTCCCACGTATTCCGTTCCTCTCCGATTCTGCGTAGAACTTCCTCATCCCTTACCTTATCAGTCCACCTAATTTTCAACATTCGTCTGTAAGAACACATCTCAAATGCTTCGATTCTCTTTTGTTCCGGTTTTCCCACAGTCCATGTTTCACCACCATACGATGCAGTACTCCAGACGTACATTCTCACTAATTTCTTCCTCAAATTAAGGCCGATATTTGATATTAGTAGACTTCTCTTGGCCAGGAATACCTTTTTTGCCATAGGTAGTCTGCTTTTGATATCCTCCTTGCTCCGTCCGTCATTGGTTATTTTACTGCCCAGGTAGCAGAATTCCTTAACTTCATCTACTTCGTGGTCCATCAATACTGACGTTAAGTTTCTCACTGTTGTCATTTCTACTACTACTCATGACCTTCGTCTTTCTTCGGTTTACTCTCAACCCATACTGTGTTCTCATTAGACTGTTCATTCTATTCAGCAGATTATGTAATTCTTCTTCACCATCACTCAGGATAGCTACATCAGCGAATCGTATCATTGATATCCTTTCACCTTCAATTTTAATTCTACTCTTGAACTTTTCTTTTATTTCCATCATTACTTTCTCGATGAACAGATTGAACAGTGGGGGAGAAAGGCTACATCCTTGTCTCACACCTTTTTAACACGAGCACTTCGTTCTTGGTCGTCCACTCCTAATATTCCCCCTTAACTTTTGTAAATATTGTTATGACCCGTCTCTCCCTACAGCTTACCCCTAATTATTTGAAAACTTCGAACATCTTACAGCATTTTACATTTTCGAACGCTTTTACCAGGTCGACAAATCCTATGAACTTGTCTTGATTTGTCTTTAGTCTTGCTTCCATTATTAACCACAGCGTCAGAATTACCTCTCTCGTGCCTTTACTTTTCCTAATGCCAAACTGATCGTCATCTAGCGCATCCTCAATTTCCTTTTTCATTCTTCTGTATATTATTCTCGTAAGCAACGTGTATGCATGTGCTGTTAAGCTGATTGTGCGATAATTGTCGCACTTGTCAGCTCTTGCTCTCTTTGGAATTGTGTGGACGATGCTTTTCCGAAAGTCAGATGGTATGTCGCCAGACTCACACATTCTACACACCAACGCGAATTGTCGTTTTGTTGCCACTTCCCCCAATGATTTTAGAAATTCTGATGAAATGTTATCTATACCTTCTGCCTTATTTTACCTTACGTCCTCCAAAGCTCTTTTAAATTGTGATTCTAATAGTGGATCCCCTGTCTCTCCCAAATAGACTCCTGTTTCTCCTTCTATGACATCAGACAAATCTTGCCACTAATGGCGGCATTCAATGTGTTCTTTCCACCTATCTGCTCTCTCCCATGCATTTAACAGTGGAATTCCCGTTGCACTCTTAATGTTACCACCTTTACTTTTAATGTCACCGAAGGTTGTTTTGACTTTCTTGTATGCTGTGTCTGTCCTTCTGACAATCATTTCTTTTTCGGTGTCTTCACGTTTTTCCTGCACTCATTTCGTCTTAGCTGCCCTGCAGTTCCTATTTATTTCATTTCGCATCGTCTTGTATTTCTGTACTGCTGAATTTCCCGGAACATTTTTGTACTTCCTCCTTTCATCAATCAACTGAAGTATTTTCTGTGATACCCAAGGTTTCTTCGCAGTTACCTTCTTTGTATCTATGTTTTCCTTTCCAACTTCTGTGATGGCCCTTTTTAGGGATGTCCATTCCTCTTCAGCTGTACTGCTTACTGAGCCATTCCCTATTGCTATATCTATAGCCTTAACTTCAAGCGTATCTCAGTATTCCTTTGTACTTTCGTATCCCACTTCTTTGAATATTGATTCTTCCTATCTAATGTCTTAATTTGCATTCTACTCTTTATCACTACTATATTGTGATCTGAGTCTATATCTGCTCCTGGCTACGCCTTATAAACCAGTATCTGATTTCGGTATCTCTGCCCGACCATGATGTAATCTAACTGTTCTCGTATCACCCTTCCTTTTCCAAGTGTACCTCCTCCTCTTGTGATACTTGAACATGGTATTCGCTATTACTAACTGGAACTTGCTACAGAACTCAATTAGTCTTTCTACTCTCTCATTCTTTGTCCCAAGCCCACATTCTCCTGTAACCTTTTCTTCTACTCCTTCCCCTATAACTGCATTCCAGAAGGCCCCCATGACTATTAGATTTGCATCCCCCTTTACATATTGTATAAGCAGTCCAACTTCGGGCCACAAGTGGCCCATCGGGACCATCCGACCGCAGTGCCATCCTCAGATGGATAGGAGGGGCGTGTGGTCAGCACCTCGCTCTCCCAGTCGTTACCATTGTTTTCTTTGACCAGAGCCGCTACTAATCGGTCGAGTAGCTCCTCATTGGTTTCACGAGGCTGAGTGCACCCCGAAAAATGGCAACAGCGCATGACGGCCTGGATGGTCACCAATCCAAGGGTCGGTCAAGCCCGACAGCGCTTAACTTCAGTGATCTGACGGGAACCGGTGTAGCCACTGCGGCAAGGCCGTTGCCTTTTACGTACTGTATTACCCTTTCAATATCCTCGTCCAATCTCTCTATCTCTTCATCTTCAGGTTGCGACATCTGCATGTGTACCTGAACTATCAAATGGTTCAAATGGCTCTGAGCACTATGGGACTCAACTGCTGAGGTCATAAGTCCCCTAGAACTTAGAACTACTTAAACCTAACTAACCTAAGGACAACACACACATCCATGCCCGAGGCAGGATTCGAACCTGCGACCGTAGCGGTCGCGCGGTTCCAGACTGTAGCGCCAGAACCGCTCGGCCACCAGCGGCCGGCTCTGAACTATCGCTGTCGGTGTTGGTTTGCTATCGATTCTGATAACAACGACCCTGTCACTGAACTGTTCACAGAAGCACACTCTGCCCTACCTTCCTATTGATAATGAATCTTACTCCTGTTATACCATATTCTGCTGCTGTTGATATTACCCTATACTCATCTGACCAGAAATCCCTTTCTTCTTTCCACTTCACTTCACTTCAGTGACTCCTACTATATCCAAATTGAGCCTTTGCATTTTCCTTTTCTGATTTTCTAGTTTCCCTACCACGTTCAAGCTTCTGTCATTCCACGGCCCGACGTGTAGAACTTAATCCTTCTATTGATTATTCATTCTTTTTCTCATGGTAACCTCCACCTTGGCAGTCCCCTCCCAGAGATCCGAATGGGGGACTATTCTGGAGTCTTTGGCCAGTGGAGAGATCATCATGACACTTCTTCAATTACAGGCCACATGTCCTGTGGTTACAAGTTACGTGTCATTAATGCAATGGTTTTCATTGCCTTCTGCATCCTCTTACTTTAACGTACTAAAAATTTATCATGGTAGAATTTACGGGTCACTTTGTCGCTACAGCTTATTTCTAATCATCGGTAAGATTATGTGTTAAAGAGGTATAATAATTGAGATGTACTGTTACTGCTTTATAACTTGTTTGTATATATGTTGATCGATAAACGGGAGCTGCTGTCAAGGAAACAGCCTACATCGAACTGCATCAGGCTACTGGAACAAAAACCGTTGGCCGAAGATTCACAATGAATTAATTGTGAAATGGATATTAGCACTGTTCTTTTATCGATGTTAATTATAAATCAGTGGATGTTTCCTGTGATTTTCTTGCCACTGATAACGTATCGTGATAAACACCGTCAAGACAGATAGTGTCAGCTAGTCAATTACCTATTACAGTGTGTTTAACTACCATTAGTCGCAGCAGCAATTTAATAACCTGGACAGTTTGCAACTGTTCCAAAAAAAAAAATGGGTGTGAAACTGCTGGTACGTGTGATCAAACATTAAAAATAAATTGTGTGTTGAGAGGAGTTAGTAGGTTTACAGTATATAATAGGACTTAACTGTGGCGTACCATAAGAGCTACATCGACACAGATACTCCGGAAGCCACCATATGGCGTAAGGCCGAGTGTAATACGGCCCACTACTACACTCCTGGAAATTGAAATAAGAACACCGTGAATTCATTGTCCCAGGAAGGGGAAACTTTATTGACACATTCCTGGGGTCAGATACATCACATGATCACACTGACAGAACCACAGGCACATAGACACAGGCAACAGAGCATGCACAATGTCGGCACTAGTACAGTGTATATCCACCTTTCGCAGCAATGCAGACTGCTATTCTCCCATGGAGACGATCGTAGAGATGCTGGATGTAGTCCTGTGGAACGGCTTGCCATGCCATTTCCACCTGGCGCCTCAGTTGGACCAGCGTTCGTGCCGGACGTGCAGACCGCGTGAGACGACGCTTCACCCAGTCCCAAACATGCTCAATGGGGGACAGATCCGGAGATTTTGCTGGCCAGGGTAGTTGACTTACACCTTCTAGAGCACGTTGGGTGGCACGGGATACATGCGGACGTGCATTGTCCTGTTGGAACAGCAAGTTCCCTTGCCGGTCTAGGAATGGTAGAACGATGGGTTCGATGACGGTTAGGATGTACCGTGCACTATTCAGTGTCCCCTCGACGATCACCAGTGGTGTACGGCCAGTGTAGGAGATCGCTCCCCACACCATGATGCCGGGTGTTGGCCCTGTGTGCCTCGGTCGTATGCAGTCCTGATTGTGGCGCTCACCTGCACGGCGCCAAACACGCATACGACCATCATTGGCACCAAGGCAGAAGCGACTCTCATCGCTGAAGACGACACGTCTCCATTCGTCCCTCCATTCACGCCTGTCGCGACACCACTGGAGGCGGGCTGCACGATGTTGGGGCGTGAGCGGAAGACGGCCTAACGGTGTGCGGGACCGTAGCCCAGCTTCATGGAGACGGTTGCGAATGGTCCTCGCCGATACCCCAGGAGCAACAGTGTCCCTAATTTGCTGGGAAGTGGCGGTGCGGTCCCCTACGGCACTGCGTAGGATCCTACGGTCTTGGCGTGCATCCGTGCGTCGCTGCGGTCCGGTCCCAGGTCGACGGGCACGTGCACCTTCCGCCGACCACTGGCGACAACATCGATGTACTGTGGAGACCTCACGCCCCACGTGTTGAGCAATTCGGCGGTACGTCCACCCGGCCTCCCGCATGCCCACTATACGCCCTCGCTCAAAGTCCGTCAACTGCACATACGGTTCACGTCCACGCTGTCGCGGCATGCTACCAGTGTTAAAGACTGCGATGGAGCTCCGTATGCCACGGCAAACTGGCTGACACTGACGGCGGCGGTGCACAAATGCTGCGCAGCTAGCGCCATTCGACGGCCAACACCGCGGTTCCTGGTGTGTCCGCTGTGCCGTGCGTGTGATCATTGCTTGTACAGCCCTCTCGCAGTGTCCGGAGCAAGTATGGTGGGTCTGACACACCGGTGTCAATGTGTCCTTTTTTCCATTTCCAGGGGTGTACTTGTTTGCTTTCCTGTTCCACTAGAAGAGAGAGAGAGAGAGAGAGAGAGAGAGAGAGAGAGAGAGAGAGAGAGAGAGGGAAAAAATGCTGTCTAAAACCCTCTGTACGACTCTTAATTTCCCACTTATCTTCATGGTCCTTACGTCAAATGTGCGTTGGCGACAGTGAAATCGCACTGCAGTCAGCCTCCAATGTCAGTTCTCCAAACTTCCGCAATAGTGCCTCGAGATAAGAGCGTCGCCTTCCTTCCGTCGATTCTCATTGAGTTCACAAAGCATCTCCGTTATACTTGGGCCTGATCGAACCTACCGGTAACATATTTAGCAGCACGCCTCTGAAATGCTACGACGTCTTTCTTTAATCTGATTCCAAACACTCAAACATTACTTAATAATGTCTCGCACTAGCGTTCTATACACCATTTCCTTTATGGATGAGCCCCACTTTCTAAAATTCTCCCAATAAAACGCGCATTCGCCTTCCCAACCTGAGGTTCTCATTCCATTTCACATCGCTTTACAACATTAGGTCTAGATACTTAATCGATGTGACTGTGTCAAACAGCACTCTACTAATGCTGTAAAATATTACAGGATTTCTTTCCTACTCATCCGTGTAAACTCGACATTTTACTACTTTTAGAGCAAGCTGCCATTCATTACAACAACCAGAAGTTCTGAGTAAATCATTTTGTATACCCCTACAGTCACTTACCGACGACACCTTCCCATGCACCACAGCGCCATTAGGAAACAGCCGTAAATTGCTGACACAGTGTCCGATAGGTCATCTATGTATATAGACAATAAGATCGATCGGTCCTACCACACCTCACTGGGCGCTCCTGACGATACCTTCGTCTCTGATTAACACTACTAGTCGGCAACAACGTACTGCATTGTGTTCTCATCACGGTATGTCGAAAAATTAATTTTTCAACAGACGATAACACCACTACAGGGACAATTGCGTGCTAAGAGCAGTTACTTACAATGAGCTGGCTTATCGATGAATTGACCGTAGCGGACTTACTGTCTTACCTCGAACGGACCTACGCGATCACCGGGCCTCACATTTTAGTGACAAACGCTAACAACAATGAATGCAGTAACTTCACACAAGCTCTAAAAACAGCGCGACGTGTTTGGCAATCGCCTGGAAGTTTCTAGTGCTATGGGTGGTTCAAATGGCTCTGAGCACTATGGGACTTAACATCTGAGGTCATCAGTCCCCTAGAACTTAGAACTACTGAAACCTAACTAACCTAAGGACATCACGCACATCCATGCCCGAGGCAGGATTCGAACCTGCGACCGTAGCAATCGCGCGGTTCCGGACTCACGCGCCTAGAACCGCTCGGCCACCGCGGCCGGCAGTGCTTTGGCTGCAGAGTGCAGTGAACATTGGTGTACGGTATATGACGAATTTGAATCTAAACGTATGTGTATATATCGAAGATAGGCCTTTACAG
The DNA here is from genome assembly GCF_023898315.1 of Schistocerca nitens. Classification (NCBI taxonomy): domain Eukaryota; kingdom Metazoa; phylum Arthropoda; class Insecta; order Orthoptera; family Acrididae; genus Schistocerca; species Schistocerca nitens. Next base: position 1,030,608,143 of record NC_064614.1, read on the forward strand.
ACCGATCATTTCCACTGGAATTGAAAAATTTGTAGTCGAATTTTCTGTCTCCATTTAAATAAATGGTTTTGTCTTGTCAAATCCTGAGACAGTCTTTAAAATACTCTGGTAAAAATACAATGTTGATGATCACTTGTCGTAGTAACCGAAACGTTGGTTCTTCGTTCTACAACAAGATACTATGTATTACACGGAATAATTTCATAGAAATCGTCCCTACCTTGCTAACACAGGGTGGTTTTCCCACCGTGTACAAACCCTAAGGATTGATCAAAGAGAAGATACGGAACAAAAAAGGTCTAATGAACTTATCTCCGGAAATGCATGTTTTCTACATTAGAGACCATTTCTTCAGTCATATATTGTTACAGGGACTGTGGTCTAATATGCGCTGTTCCATGCAGCCACAGTTACAGTATGTGTTGAAATGGTTTCTATGTCCCCCAACGCATGCGTGTACGCGCCGTAGCATGTTTTGTCTCACACGTACACATCGGCCAGGCCGCATCCGAACAGTGTCAGAGGCAGCGTGAATTCGCTGCTCCAGCGTCTCCACATCTGGAATGAGCTCTGCAAACACGGTACTTTGGAGATGGCCTCATAACTAGAATTCGCACGAGTTGAGATTCGGTGAGCGAGCGGGCCATACAACTGGACCCCGTCGTCCGATCCATCGACCAGGGAAGACACGATTGAGATGCGTCCGTACGTTAACGGCGAAATTGGCTGGAGCACCATCATGTGGCACCCACATGACCTTCGAATCTCCAGTGGAACTTCTTCCAGCAGGGGAGCTAAAGTCAACAGCAAGAAACGCCGATGGTTCCGGCCTGTGAGACGACGTGAAAGGAATACTGGTCCCAACGTACGGTCGCCAGTTATCCAGAGCACACATTCCGGCTGCAGCGATGCTGATGATTCGCTGTCATCATACTTCTTCCTACTGTTTCACAGATGACTGTTATTAAAGTTGAAGGCGCCACTCTGTCTAAAGCTGGCCTCATTTGTGAATGGGATGGATGACACAACACCCGGAATCACCATTGCCTAGTGAAGAAACCAGAGGCAAAACTGCTCCCCATGTGGAAAGTCTGTCACTAGTAATCCCACCACAAGCTGTAAGTGAATAAGGGTAGTAACAGTTGTCATGGGGAATGTTCATACGGTCGTATGGCTTAACCTTTACTGGCGAGCCAACTGCCTGGTACTGAAACGTCGGTCGCCTTCTACGGTGTTAGCCACATTTTCCTCCAAGTCTGGTGTCCGACCATTTCGTGTACGTCCTTCACAATTTCCTGCTTCCTAAAACGACCGTGTCGCAGACAAACGGCGAAGCACTATTGCAAACATTGAATGCTGTGGTCTTTGTCGGCGGGGATAGGTCTCCTGATACAACCTTGTTGCCTGCCGCCCGTCGCCATTTGCCTTTCCGTTAGTAAACACTATGTCCGCAAGTTGTCGATTCAAACACGGAATTATTGTATACGATATCGCATCACATCTAATAAAAGGTGAGTCAGTAAGAGAAGTGATTCGTACACAAAATTATCAGCTACTACGGCAGGCATAACGTTTGAGGAACAGTACCACCCTCTAGGATGAAACCATGCTTACTGTAGCTTTGGCTGCATGGTGCAGCGGTTATTGGATCGCAGTCTCTACAACAAAGTCTGATTGAATAAGTGGTCTTTAGCAAGAAAACCATGTATTCCCGGACATTAGCTCATTAGATCTTTTTTTGTTCCGTATCCTCTCATCGCTCAATCCCTAGAGTTTATACACGGTGGAAAATACCAACCTGTACAATGACAAGATTTCCTAAGGTCGCAGACCTTGAGGGAAAGGAACAATGTCGTTCTCAAACAACAGTTAGATGGTAACAGGTATTCGAAGGATGAGACTACGCTCATCTCTAAACCTACCACCATCAGGATGACATCATTGAATTCTGTGTATAGGAGTGCATTAAAGTCAGAGCTTAAGAATCCACAGATATCGAGAGACGTAGGACAAGGACATCTAGAAAAAAGATCATCAAAATTCGGCAGAGATGTTTTTAAATGAACAGTTTCGATATTTGAGTGAATTAATACAGAGGGATGCTGAAAACCTCTTCCTTGAGAGAAGAAGGACCTTAGCTCCGGTACTCCAGGATTAATTTCATCTACCACTGAGCCACCTTACTGCTTGCAGTGCATTGGAGGAGCTGAGCGACGTATGATTTGGGGTCAGCGTAGAGGGCACAGCTAAAAGTGGCTGGATTGCAGATTAATTGTAAATCGTCCCCTTTACTGTCTGTCTCCTTTCTTCCCATTGGTTTCATTGTTACATATTCTGTTTGCTTCTTATTCCTTTCTACATTTAATAAATTCGTATCATTTTGCGCAGTTGTTCTATTTGATGAGTTCCTTTAAATACCAACCTGGCTGAACTGCTGTTCGTCAATTTGTACATTATGGATACGCAATGTGGGATGAGTGTGAAAGAACTTCGTTGTCGAGGCCGTTGCTCGGAAACATCTCACTGCACAACAGGTATTGCGTAATTGTCCGTCACTGTAGTAAACAGATTCAAGCCACAACAACGAAGTTTATTGCTGATATAACTCACTTCCTGTTCCGCTCCACGTCGGCAGAGAAATTATGGAAACGTACGTCACGACATTGCCAACCACTAGCTACAGCCATCATTCCTGAAGTAATGCACACAATATAAATGTTACAGTTTTTGGTGTCTGTTACCTTAAAATTGACATAATAACGTTCTTTTGGCTTGCAGTTATTATATTGAACTTATTTTTACATTCTCTTGATGCATCCTTGTATTACAATAATTGCTCCAAAAACACTTCATTTTTCTCTGATCAAAATATAAGCTTACAAAAGAAGCATGGGATGTACCTACAGCTACGTTTGATTGTTTAAGTGCTAGGTAACCTATCCCAGACGTCCGCGCACAGAGGTTTCGTGCGAACAACGACATCCAGCGGCAATGTAACTCATAAAATACTGTTAAGAGTTATATTTTATTGGTCAAGAGGAATGTTCGTTACAAGATGAGATTGTTAATATTGTTACTTTTCGCTGTAATGAGGGGTTCTTTCGGAAATTATTGAATATATCGCCACTGTAACTCAAATATGCCACAATTAGGTAATAATGTATCATGCAACAGTTCTGACATGGCTCCAAGTGATTTCCACTTTATCATGCACATGAAAAATTAACTTCGCTCACAACGCACTGAGTTGGACTTAGAACGTCGACTGATTTTTCATACCGCCAAGAAAACTAATAAATTCTTAAATTTGAGTAGAGATCCTGTAGAGAAATAGTGCTGATATGTAGTTATAAGTGAAATCAGCTCATCAATAATAATGAAATAAAACATTTATATTAAAACGAAGGAAAGACTTCTTTTAAGAAAATTACTGTTTTAATGAAATTGGACTATTTCATGTTGACCTTTTAGTATTTACGAAGTCTGTCACAACAAGCGAAAATATTGGAGGGTGAAGCCATTCTTTTATTTTGAAGAGACAAACATTACGAGTTCCTCTGGTAGCCTGTACGACAGCTCGTTTGCGAATGTAAACAACACACACACGCCGTATCCAACACCATGGCCGTTTTTGCGGACATGTCCGGTACACTGGCATTACAGCTTGTGCTAACAGAAAGCCTATGTTTCACACAGGACGGTTTTTTGACAACCCGCGTGACGAGTCCCTGGTCACATGCAGTACCATTAACGGAGACGTGACGGCGCTGAGGTCTGAATTCGGCGCCGGAGGGAATTATTTTAAAGCACACTCTCTCGTATTAGTGTTGCAGCGTTCCACGCGACAGCATGCTTTTGTATTTGATATCGCATTCCCCACTGCAACAGCCGGTTGCAAATACACATAACGTTATGGGTAGACATCACGATTCATCAGATACGATTTCACGGTAACAAAAGACACACCGATAATAGTGTAAGAATTTCATAATAAGTAGAATATACGTAGCATTGCAGGAAATGTGCTGGCAGTTGTATAATGGAATAATGGCAATTAAAATTTATGCCGAACCGGTAGTCTAACCCGGATTTCACCCTTATCGTGAGCGGTCATCATATCGTTTTTTTATCAGAGTGATTTGGTATTATCCTGAAACTTCAGTAGACCATTCTCAAATCATTACGTAAAATAAGCAGCAAATGGGAGAAAAAAATTAATTGTGATAACAAAACAAAAATAAAAGGAGAAAGGAAAAAAAGCCCCAGAAAACAGCCGAAAAACCACCACCAAGCTCTCGTGATTTCTATAAGCAATTTTTATGTTTTGTTTTAATATTTTTTGATATAACCTGGACGGACACACAAAAATAAACGAGACGTGAATGTGTGAGTTTCTTGAGTTATCATCAAAACAGAACGTCACACATATAGCATCTGCGTCTTCCTTTGTACGTCAGTCAGGCCCAAGCCCACAATGGGACGAGGCTTCGTGACCACCTCGCACCGTAAACGATAGATTCGTGTCTTCCATAAGACACGACCAGACAGTTGCTGTAGTTTCTTTTCCATCGTCCAAGAAAGCGAATAAACTTGGGCCACGTAAAAAGCTTTGCATAAAAGATATTTATCTAGTATTCTGATTTTCTGGAGCAGAGTAAGAGAACGCCTTTCATGTTATAGTATCGCAATTTTTTCCGTTACTGACTTCCAGTTGAGTGTTGCCATTTTGAGTGGACATCGATCAATGATGATACCGAGAAACGCCTGCCGAACCACGACAATAGCCCATGGAACAGCGGCGTCATCAAAACCTTTCAAGGTAAGTAGTCTGCATTTACCTTAGTTAAGTATTGCACCTGAACTCCGACAATAATCATCGAATACTTCCTGCAGTCAAGGTATCTCTGCAGAATTGCGGAGTAGAACCATCACATCATCCGCGTATGCACGAACAGCTCCGGAAGGCGTCCAGTCTTCCAGCTGTGATGCTAGCATCCGAAGTAGGGGCTCCAGAGTCAACATAAAGTCACTGACAGCGGGCTTCCTTGAGGCACTACCCGACGGATATTTATCGGGGGCGTCAGCTGGTCATTAACAACCACCGAAGCCGAAATACCAGTCAAATGATTTGAGTGCACACGCCATGTGTCAACAGTAAAACCAAGTGCCTTCAGATCCGAAGCAAAACGTCTTGATTAACACGATCAAATACACTCCTGGAAATTGAAATAAGAACACCGTGAATTCATTGTCCCAGGAAGGGGAAACTTTATTGACACATTCCTGGGGTCAGATACATCACATGATCACACTGACAGAACCACAGGCACATAGACACAGGCAACAGTGCATGCACAATGTCGGCACTAGTACAGTGTATATCCACCTTTCGCAGCAATGCAGGCTGCTATTCTCCCACGGAGACGATCGTAGAGATGCTGGATGTAGTCCTGTGGAACGGCTTGCCATGCCATTTCCACCTGGCGCCTCAGTTGGACCAGCGTTCGTGCTGGACGTGCAGACCGCGTGAGACGACGCTTCATCCAGTCCCAAACATGCTCAATGGGGGACAGATCCGGAGATCTTGCTGGCCAGGGTAGTTGACTTACACCTTCTAGAGCACGTTGGGTGGCACGGGATACATGCGGACGTGCATTGTCCTGTTGGAACAGCAAGTTCCCTTGCCGGTCTAGGAATGGTAGAACGATGGGTTCGATGACGGTTAGGATGTACCGTGCACTATTCAGTGTCCCCTCGACGATCACCAGTGGTGTACGGCCAGTGTAGGAGATCGCTCCCCACACCATGATGCCGGGTGTTGGCCCTGTGTGCCTCGGTCGTATGCAGTCCTGATTGTGGCGCTCACCTGCACGGCGCCAAACACGCATACGACCATCATTGGCACCAAGGCAGAAGCGACTCTCATCGCTGAAGACGACACGTCTCCATTCGTCCCTCCATTCACGCCTGTCGCGACACCACTGGAGGCGGGCTGCACGATGTTGGGGCGTGAGCGGAAGACGGCCTAACGGTGTGCGGGACCGTAGCCCAGCTTCATGGAGACGGTTGCGAATGGTCCTCGCCGATACCCCAGGAGCAACAGTGTCCCTAATTTGCTGGGAAGTGGCGGTGCGGTCCCCTACGGCACTGCGTAGGATCCTACGGTCTTGGCGTGCATCCGTGCGTCGCTGCGGTCCGGTCCCAGGTCGACGGGCACGTGCACCTTCCGCCGACCACTGGCGACAACATCGATGTACTGTGGAGACCTCACGCCCCACGTGTTGAGCAATTCGGCGGTACGTCCACCCGGCCTCCCGCATGCCCACTATACGCCCTCGCTCAAAGTCCGTCAACTGCACATACGGTTCACGTCCACGCTGTCGCGGCATGCTACCAGTGTTAAAGACTGCGATGGAGCTCCGTATGCCACGGCAAACTGGCTGACACTGACGGCGGCGGTGCACAAATGCTGCGCAGCTAGCGCCATTCGACGGCCAACACCGCGGTTCCTGGTGTGTCCGCTGTGCCGTGCGTGTGATCATTGCTTGTACAGCCCTCTCGCAGTGTCCGGAGCAAGTATGGTGGGTCTGACACACCGGTGTCAATGTGTCCTTTTTTCCATTTCCAGGAGTACAAAAAACTAGTAATAAAAAAACTGCATGGCGCGACTTTCGGATTATGAACTCGAGCGCTTACCGCTGCGCCACGACGCTGTAGAAAACTGTTGATCGTAGAGAGTATTTCACCGCAACGGTTTCTTTTAACTATCGATTTTCTCGACAACGGCTGAGAAGTGCATCTTGGTGCTTTGCCACATTACACCTCTGGCCATGAGCTTTTATTATGCGCAGTATGAATCGAATCTGAATTTCACAATTGGCGGCCTCCCCTTGTAAGTGTAGATTACTATTACGCAAAGACTGTGAACGAGTATCCCGAAAACGGTGAAGCTGGTGGAATGTTCTCTTGCTACTGGCGTGAACATCTATGGAAAGAAGTTGAAGGACAATGACTTCACCGCTAGGCGTTACATGATTGGACGTCCACTTCTCTTCAGAGAACATGGTTTCAGAGGTTTTTGTGCTTTGTAAAGTAGGATAGAGGGTGATCTCTGGCATCTCTGCCGAAAGAGCACAATGCTGGAGCACGCGCAGTTGTTTCAGAGCACGCCGTTCATCGTACTTTTATGGAACATGGAGCTCCGCAGCAGACCACCCCATACATATTCACATAGCGACCTAACGACGTCGTCCGTTACGACTGCAGTGGGATATGGACTGTCGGGATCCGACCGTCGATTAACAGAAACGTGTCGCTTCTTCAGGTGAATCACATTTTTGCTACCATAGGTCGTTGGTCATCTTCACAAACGCTGCCATCGAGGTGACCGGCTGCCCGAAAGGTACAGCGCGGCACGGACGCAGGTTGATGGGAGCGGTACTGTACTACAGGAGACATTTTCCTGCTCTTGCATGGCACCAGTGGTAGCAGTCGAACACATGGTGACAGCTGCGAACCACTTGCAAATCTTCATGCTTCATGTCTTCCCCGATGGTAATGTCATCTTTCCGTAACTGGAAGCCAGAACCGTGCTACAGTGGTTTCAGGAGCATTATAGTGTACTTACGTTTATGTCTCAACGACCAAATTCGCGTGATGTAAATCTTACGGAAAGTGTCGGTGTCGCGCCATCAACGTGTACGCATATCAGTGGCCTGCTATTTAAGCGAATTACATGACCTGTGCATAGACATCTAATGTCACATAACTCCACAAACCTACCGACAAACTGTCGGACACCTGATTTGCAGAATCAGTGGTGTGTTTCGTTCCAAAGACGGCAAACAAACTCTCAAGTAGGTAGTCGTAATGTTTTTGCCCGTCAACAGTAAGTCTGCTGCTTCAGGCGATTGACAATCCCACCACTCCATCGTTGACAAGGTCTCGGTGGCACTGGAATATACTTGGTCAGCAGTAAGGACTTCCACCAACTGGAATGAACTCCAAAGACACCTGATTTGCAGAATCAGTGGTGTGTTTCGTTCCAAAGACGGCAAACAAACTCTCAAGTAGGTAGTCGTAATGTTTTTGCCCGTCAACAGTAAGTCTGCTGCTTCAGGCGGGTGACAATCCCACCACTCCATCGTTGACAAGGTCTCGGTGGCACTGGAATATACTTGGTCAGCAGTAAGGACTTCCACCAACTGGAATGAACTCCAAAGACACCTGATTTGCAGAATCAGTGGTGTGTTTCGTTCCAAAGACGGCAAACAAACTCTCAAGTAGGTAGTCGTAATGTTTTTGCCCGTCAACAGTAAGTCTGCTGCTTCAGGCGGGTGACAATCCCACCACTCCATCGTTGACAAGGTCTCGGTGGCACTGGAATATACTTGGTCAGCAGTAAGGACTTCCACCAACTGGAATGAACTCCAAAGACACCTGATTTGCAGAATCAGTGGTGTGTTTCGTTCCAAAGACGGCAAACAAACTCTCAAGTAGGTAGTCGTAATGTTTTTGCCCGTCAACAGTAAGTCTGCTGCTTCAGGCGGGTGACAATCCCACCACTCCATCGTTGACAAGGTCTCGGTGGCACTGGAATATACTTGGTCAGCAGTAAGGACTTCCACCAACTGGAATGAACTCCAAAGACACCTGATTTGCAGAATCAGTGGTGTGTTTCGTTCCAAAGACGGCAAACAAACTCTCAAGTAGGTAGTCGTAATGTTTTTGCCCGTCAACAGTAAGTCTGCTGCTTCAGGCGGGTGACAATCCCACCACTCCATCGTTGACAAGGTCTCGGTGGCACTGGAATATACTTGGTCAGCAGTAAGGACTTCCACCAACTGGAATGAACTCCAAAGACACCTGATTTGCAGAATCAGTGGTGTGTTTCGTTCCAAAGACGGCAAACAAACTCTCAAGTAGGTAGTCGTAATGTTTTTGCCCGTCAACAGTAAGTCTGCTGCTTCAGGCGGGTGACAATCCCACCACTCCATCGTTGACAAGGTCTCGGTGGCACTGGAATATACTTGGTCAGCAGTAAGGACTTCCACCAACTGGAATGAACTCCAAAGAGTTTTGAACAACGTATGACACACCGCAGATGGATCCTATCTTGGCCACGTCAAGGAGGCAGTGACGACACTTAAAGTCGAGATAGAACAGGCCTTCCATTGGGCAACGATCACAACCAAAGGGCGTGTACCATATCGAGATGAATTCACCTTACTGGTGCATGGCCACACACCGCTTATAAATCGGTTGCAGAAACGACGGGGAGTACCAAAACCAAGAAGGCTGTCTAGAGCTAAACCAACTATCCTGGAGAAATACACATACGAGCGATGGAGTACCAACAGGAGATACAGACGATAAGATGCCAACACTTACATTTCAATCTCATGGCAAGTGGTGTTCGGTGCAGACACTTAAAAACTGGCAGTCACCAAAGACAGTTCGTTGAGGACCGACAGGCCACCTATTCAATTTAATAAGCTTTGCTGAGTTGTTTACCACCACCAGCCCATCTCAAAACGCTGGATGCTGGCGCCCCTGAAGGTGACAGGGTCAGAAGACAGGCCAGAGAAACTAAAATTGTCACACAACAGACTGACCCTGTTATAACCACACCAACAGAAATCCGGCACGTCATTCGCCGCCTGGAAACCCACTCTGTGCCAGGTAGTGAGGAAATTACAATTGTCCAGTTGAAGAAACTTCCTCGGAAACATGTGGTGCTGCTGACGAGAATTTGCAATAGCTGTCATACGCTAGCGTACTTCCTGACGGCTTGGAAGGTTGTCTGTGTAGTGCCAAACTCCAGTGTGGGGAAACATGTGAACTTGCCTTATAACTGCAGGTCTGTCAGCTCTATCAAAAGTCTTCGTAAGTGGTATTCTCCAACGTCTGCAGCAAGCGGTCTTCGATCACTACGTTATATCATATGATCAGTTTTATTTTCAACCGGGACTATTCGGAACTCCAATTACTTCGCTTGACAGAGTACCTTGCGTGACATATTGTATTCTATTGTACTGTATTAAATCGGGGACCTAGAAACGATGGAGAGGCTTCGTCCCACTGTAGCCCTCAGTGGTTAACAACCCCACAACAGACCACAGCAGTCCACCCATCCCACCACCGACCCCAAGGGTTTTGTGCGGTTCGGCCCCCAGTGGAGCCCTCCTGGGAATGTATCATACCAGACGAATGTAACCCCAGATGTTTGCATGGTGGAGTAATTACAGTGTACGTGGAACCTGTGTTTGTGTAACAATGACCGACACAGTGTAACTGGCGGAATGAGGGGAATCAGCCCACATTCGCCGAGGTAGATGAACAACCGCCTTAAAAACCATCTAAAGCTGGCCGGCACACCAGACCTCGACACTAATCCGCCGTGCGGATTCTTGCCGGGGCACCGATGACTTCGTAGTTTGGTCCCTTCTCCCGCTTTAACCAACCAACCAATCTTGCCAGGGACCAGCACGCCTTGCCGCTGAGGGAGCAGCGCGTTAGACACATTTTAATTGGGCCAAATAGACCGCGGCCGCCTTCAGGAGTATGACTGAGATTCTAAAGACAAACTTCTCACCAAGCTTCACAGATGATGGACTGCCCTCGATTACTGCACGAAAATCATTGAACAGTTACCTACAAGACCCCAGTTTCTTCGTTAAAATATGTCAACGTTCCAGCATGCACAACTCTACAGAGGAATCCCTCACCCTTGCTCTTTATACTCTATGTCAACGATTTACCAGTACTCCTACAAGTTGCCCTTGGATAATTTTCCGATGATACTGCGATTCTAACGAGCAGCCGGCGTATCAGCGCATCAAACTGTCGCCTTCAGGGACAGCTCAGAACAGAGAACAATGGCCGACAGCCGACCACATTTAGTTGAACACTGATGCGAATAAACGTCGTCCCGATCTATGACATCACATAACAGTAGGAAACTTCCAACTTCCTTGGTTAGACGAAGTTTAAGTTTCGATGTGACTATCGAGAAGAAGCATCTATTCAAGTAAGATCTACGGAACAAGATAATTCATATCCTGCAGCTCTTGCACCGGCTTGTAGCGAAACAAGCGCTGTATCGTTTGTAAGATACAGAGGCAAGCGCCACGTCACGATAACGCCTCCGTGTGTAGCCCATAAGTATTGCACGATAATTAAGAATAAAATTAATAGCTAAAGTGTCTTTTTCAAACTTTGTTAACATATGCTTTAGAGTAGTAATGTTTGAAATGTTAAGTCTCAGATTGATTAGGTCAATATTTTACCTAAAGACATCGGTTTAAGAAAAAAAAAAGTGAAGCTAAATAATTGGTCATGATGTGCAGACATATGTCAAAATTAACTGGTGGAAGTCTTAACGGAATTAAACAAAAATTGTGGTTAGAATCCGCGTTCTTAAGAAAAATTGAAGGAGCTATATATTAGACTTAGAAATGTGAAAACTTGTAAGATGCCTCAATTCAACCTAACTATAATAAATACGTGACTCCATTAAGTTACCTCTAATAGTTTTCGAGTAATTTAATGAAAACTAAATTTGCAACTAGAATATCCTTATTTATAGTATATTAAGTATGTGTTATATTAATGCTAGAAAGTTTTGGTTACAGCACATGATAAAACCTATTAAATAGTGGAGCTATAACAAGTTTTAGGACCGTGATGTTAGTAACAACCAATTCAAAGTCTCTTGAAGTTATATTTCAGATGTAATGATCTTCTGTCAGTTCCGTTGTAAAGTTCTAGAAGGCAAACTATTTATGCAAGCGAGCTAAACTTTTTCTGTGATTTCAACCAACTGACTTACATGCATGCAAAAATTAAGAAGATTATAAACCAATTCACACCATTGTTATTAAACATTGTGTGTACGAGAAAGCGGCCGTTAGGAGACTGCTGCCGTGTGCCGTGTGCCGTGCGCCATATATATAAACAAATACAGCCCTAGAGGCAAGACTAGGCTTTATGTCGCACCCAACCACTGTAAGGTCCACGACAGTCAAACGACGTAGTGCGCGCTGCCTCGGATGACGACAGAAACAGGCTGTTACACAACGCTTATTTTCAGTAATAATAGAAAGTGAAGTACTGGATAGCTTAGATTTCGCAAAAGTAACTGTTTGTGTGCCGTCCGTGGCATTTACAAACCCATGTGGTAAGTAGTGACAATTATTTTCCATTTTTGTGGTGAGCATTTATTTTGACTATCTTTAGTCAGGGCGAAAGACAGTTTTGTAGAAGCTTATTGCGGAGATTTCTGTGAAACTTTAACAAATGTATCTATAATTTAGAACTCAAAATCTTCATTTGTAATCATAGTCCTGATACCGCTAAGCAAATAGAGAACAGAAACATTTCTTTCAGTGGCTGGACGAAGATGTGAAATTGCAGACTAGAAACTACGGACCGTATGTTCTCCATCGGTTTCTGTCTGACCACAAAGATAGTTGACAGGCACTCGTAAAAGATGGCGAACAATATTCAACAAATACACACATCAAAAAAGGTTTTGCACTATCCCGGTTCCCAGAACTTCTGAAGATATACGTTGACTGTGGATATTGTACCAGTCACTTTAACTGTTCAGAGATGTCACTAAGCCCGCCCAAAGATGTACACAACTACGCATGAGAGGCGCCTATTAGATGGAAGGGGTCCGACAGCTGATCAGTTCCAGTAATTCCACCAGGAAGGAAGTACACGGCTCGTGTAGTCTGTAGTTCAACTATGCCTAGACGTTCAATAACGCAGTTCGATCGCGTCCGCTTTGTTACTTTGTGCCAGGAGGGTCTCTCAACAACGGAACTGTCCAGGCGTCTCGGAGTGGACCAAAGCGATGTTGTTCGGGCATGGAGGAGATACAGAGAGAAAGAATCTGTTTATGATATGCCTCGCTCTGGCCACCCAAGGGCTGCGACTGCAGTGGATGACCGCTACCTACGGATTATGGCTCGGAGGAACCCTGACAGCAACGCCCGACGTCCATGGCGAGGTCCATCTTTACAACCGCATGCAACTCGGTACAGATGGGCCTCAACCAGGAAATCGTCAGAGACGTGTTTGGAGGCAAGCCGGTCAGGTTGAACGACTTAGAGACACTGTCCAGAGAGTGCAGCAAGGGGGACATTCCCTATTGTTTTGGGGTGACTTTTTTGGAGCCGACGTATGCCGCTGGTGGTCATGTACGATACATGAATGCCATCCTCCGACCAATAGTGCAACCATTTCGGCAGCATATTTGCGAGGCATTCCTCTTTATGAACGGCATTTCGGGCACTTCGTGCACATATTGTGAATGACTTCCTTCAGAATAACGACATCGCTCGGGTAGAGTGGCCAGCATGTTCTCCACACATGAACCCTATCGAACATGCCTGCGATAGATTGAAAAGGACTGTTTATGGACGACGTAACCCACTAACCAATCTGAGGGATCTACGCTGAATTGCCGTTGAGGAGTGGGACAATCTGGACCAACAGTGCCTTGGTGAACCTGTGGATAGTATGCCACGACGAATACAGGCATGCATCAATGCAAGAGGACGTGCTACTGGGTGTTAGAGGTACCCGTGTGTACAGCAATCTGGACCACCTTCTCTGAAGGTCTCGCTGTATGGTGGCACAACATGCAATGTGTAGTTTTCATGAGCAATAAAAATGGCGGAAATGGTGTTTATGTTGATCTCTATACCAATTTTCTGTGTGTATTTACAACAATTACAGCTCCCTCCAGTCATTATATACATCAATAACTGTGCATCAAGACTTTTCGAGAGGCCTCTGAAGGACCCACTCAGGAACTGATAAACGACATCAACACTCTACGACCGACATCTCGCCACATGGTCTACGAGGGTCAGTCGCGCTATGAAGATGGCTTCAGATTTGGGTACCTCGGACCACAATCAAGTTTTCCCACTGAAAACACTCTAACAAAGTTACTATAATCCACAGAAGGGCTAAGCACTCAGGAAGCCCGTAGCGCTTCTTGAGAGTCAATGAAGAGAAAATTACCCTTCCGCCTTAGAATCGGTAAGTCTAGCCACGCAGCGGTGGCACTCCTGCAAAAACCATACTGGAGCCGACATGTCTCCTCATCCCTGTCGGTACCTTGAAGAATCTCACTGTCTCTCTTCCCTGATGTCCGTGCTGCAAAAGGTGATTATTCAGGCTTTTGGCAGGTGGTCACATTAATGTGGCTATATCGAGTAACTTCTGTTTTAAAGTACTGCTGTTTGTATCACAAGCTCTTGCAATGTAATGATTATCGGGCAGTCACACGAACATCATGCAAGTTTTACATGCTCCTTTTAAGAAGCACATGTTTCACGTAGGAAGACACACACACACACACACACACACACACACACACAGTATACTGAGCAGTAGTTTCTTTGGAGTGATTCTCAAGTCAACTTGTAATATTTCTGGTTTCACAATCTCTGTCAGGTGAATGATTTACATCACTGCTGGTAGATGGTATTGGAACAAGAGACCGATGATGAACCCGCGATAAAGCAGTAGGATGATTTTCTTAATGTCTCGAGCCCTGGTAGTCACATTGCTACTGTCGAACGTTATTGTTACTGCTGGAAACACGAATAAAGACGGTGCATGTGATCCTTCTTGAACGTTGATTTTCTTCGCACATACCTACGCTATCGGCCAAAGGTCTTCGGTCACCCATGATAAAACTAATTTCATCATTTAAATGTACAAACACGTTGTAGAAACTAAATAGATCAACCAGCTACATATTTTCTTTCCGCATCATTAAGTACAATACGATATGGTTCAGATTTTAGCCTATTCAAAGTATCTAGTCTTTTCTCACAGAACAGCTCACAGACTTTTAGCGTTCTGGAGATACGTTTTTGTAGTGTTTTTGCTGATATTACAGTCCAACACGTATATAAATGAATCCATAGATCTTCAACATTAGATAACCATACTTTTCTTACCTACCTGAAAGTTCGTCCCATAAGTGTTTAATGGGATTTAAGTCAGATGACTGACTTGGCCAATCATATTCTTCCCTTCCCTACATTTATGTTTTTACTTGGCCAGTCATATTCTTCACTTCCCCACATTTATGTTTTCTATTGACATAACCATTGCAAAGTTTTCAAACATGTTTGGATTCATTGTCCTGATGCAGAACCAACCCACGAGCAATAAGTTTATTGTCAGAGGGAACTGCATTGTTGATCAGTGCCCTCCGATACCCTTCCTTCTTTAATGTTCTACGAGGGCAGTTCAATAAGTAATGCAACACATTATTTTTCTCGGCCAATTTTGGTTGAAAAAACCGGAAATTTCTTGTGGAATATTTTCAAACATTCCCGCTTTGTCTCGTATAGTTTCATTGACTTCCGACAGGTGGCAGCGCTGTACGGAGCTGTTAAAATGGCGTCTGTAACGGATGTGCGTTGCAAACAACGGGCAGTGATCGAGTTTCTTTTGGCGGAAAACCAGGGCATCTCAGATATTCATAGGCGCTTGCAGAATGTCTACGGTGATCTGGCTGTGGACAAAAGCACGGTGAGTCGTTGGGCAAAGCGTGTGTCATCATCGCCGCAAGGTCAAGCAAGACTGTCTGATCTCCCGCGTGCGGGCCGACCGTGCACAGCTGTGACTCCTGCAATGGCGGAACGTGCGAACACACTCGTTCGAGATGATCGACGGGTCACCATCAAACAACTCAGTGCTCAACTTGCCATCTCTGTTGGTAGTGCTGTCACAATTGTTCACCAGTTGGGATATTCAAAGGTTTGTTCCCGCTGGGTCCCTCGTTGTCTAACCGAACACCATAAAGAGCAAAGGAGAACCATCTGTGCGGAATTGCTTGCTCGTCATGTGGCTGAGGGTGACAATTTCTTGTCAAAGATTGTTACAGGCGATGAAACATGGGTTCATCACTTCGAACCTGAAACAAAACGGCAATCAATGGAGTGGCGCCACACCCACTCCCCTACCAAGAAAAAGTTTAAAGCCATACCCTCAGCCGGTAAAGTCATGGTTACAGTCTTCTCGGACACTGAAGGGGTTATTCTGTTCGATGTCCTTCCCCATGGTCAAGCGATCAACTCTGAAGTGTATCGTGCTACTCTTCAGAAATTGAAGAAACGACTTCAGCGTGTTCGTAGGCACAAAAATCAGAACGAACTTCTCCTTCTTCATGACAACGCAAGACCTCACACAAGTCTTCGCACCCGAGAGGAGCTCACAAAACTTCACTGGACTGTTCTTCCTCATGCGACCTACAGCCCCGATCTACACCGTCGGATTTCCATATGTTTGGCCCAATGAAGGACGCAATCCGTGGGACGCACTACGCGGATGATGAAGAAGTTATTGATGCAGTACGACGTTGGCTCCGACATCGACCAGTGGAATGGTACCGTGCAGGCATACAGGCCCTCATTTCAAGGTGGCGTAAGGCCGTAGCATTGAATGGAGATTACGTTGAAAAATAGTGTTGTGTAGCTAAAAGATTGGGGAATAACCTGGTGTATTTCAATGCTGAATAAAACAACCCCTGTTTCAGAAAAAAAATGTGTTGCATTACTTATTGAACTGCCCTCGTATTAAGTCTCACTAGATCATCGACTTCATCACCCGCAAAACATTGCCACGCCTTGATCGACCCTCCAGAATGCTAACCGTTGGCATCGCATACTTTCTCTTCATACATCCTCCATGAAGACGACGAAAAAACATTCGACGTTGGCTACCATGTACTTCAAACTTAGATTAGTCAGTCAATAACACCGTGGAGCACTGCTGAACACTCCTGATTTTATGTTCTGTGCCCACTGGAATCTTTTTACCTTATTTTGTTTGTGCAATAAAGGCATTTTGGTCATTATGCTGTCTTTTAAACATTGTTCATGAAGATGGCCTTACTGAAACAGAGGTTGGAACTGCTCGCATACTACTTACTTCGTAGGGAATTTCACGGCCAGCACGAGTTTTATGACATTTACTCTGAAGTGACCTTCCTAATATGATGTTTGATGTGTCGGCAGAAGTGCCAACACCGTGTTGTTTGAGGAAGCCGAAATGCACGCTATAAGCTCACGCAGGATGGCGTGAGGTCTGAAACAGGATACTTAAGAATGCTATAAAGAAAAGTACGTAGCTGCTGGAATACTTAACTTTAATCCACAATTGGTGAACATTGGTCTTGTTACTGTACATGCTTCATTAGATACATAGCAAAGGATAAATGGCGCCTTGCTAGGGCGTAGCAATTGACTAAGCTGAAGGCTATGCTAACTATCGTCTCGGCTAATGAGAGCGTAATTCTCAGTGAACCTTTCCTAGCAACGTCGGCTGTACAACTGGGGCGAGTGCTAGTAAGTCTCTCTAGACCTGCCGTGTGGCGGCGCTCGGTCTGCAATTACTGACAGTGGCGACACGCGGGTCCGACGTGTACTAATGGACCGCGGCCGATTTAAAACCTACCACCTAGCAAGTGTGGTGTCTGGCGGTGACACCACAATGTTACTTAGGGACTTCCAGATCGCGAAAAACTAGCGTTTGCACCTGTTTGCTTGATTCGCTGCAGTATGTACATTACCGCTGAAACGGCTACGCCTAGTTTTCTTGCTACTGGCCTACTACAACAGTCTTCCTGGCGCAGAACTACAATTGTAGCCCGTTTTTCAGTTTCCTGCTTCCGTCCCATTACGAGGTAATTTAGTAGGGACCTGATCAGGTTATAAACGCACTGATACAGGCACACAATGTACCGTAAACAAATGCGACTGATTGCTACACAGACAGCTGAAAGAATGAGGTCTATTCGAATGGGACTGTCTTAGGTAAAGTCATGTCAGTGTTATTGTGGATACGCAACAGCGCTCACCTATGCATACAATTAGTTAAATACCTACCACAGGCGCTTGTCTTTGCATGGTTGGTTGGTTGGTTGGTTGGTTGGTTGATTTGGGGGGAGGGGACTAAACAGCGAGGTCGTCGTTCACAGTGGATTAGGGAAGGATGTCGTGCCCTTTCAAAGGGTCCATTCTGGCATTTGCCTGAAGCGATTTAGGAAAAATCACGGAAAACCTAAATCAGAATGGCCGGGAGCTGATTTAAACCGTCGTCCTCCGGAATGCGAATCCATTGGGCTGACCACTACTCCATCTCGATCGTAATCTTTGCATGTTTATACTTCTTTTATACTCAAGGTATGATAGAATATTTAAAACGGAATTCCTGTTTTAACCACAAATCCATAGTCGTGATAGGTGATCGAAAACTTTGACCGGTAGTATATGTCACTTCACCACGGAGCACAAACGCCTTTCCACCTTCAGCACTGATGGCAAGACGAAATCAAGATAAACCATCCACCACCAAGCAAGGGCAGATTTTTGTCTTTGTGGAAGTGAACCTCAATAGAGATACTAATGTCACAAAAGGAGAACTTTCCTCTAGTGGTCGTAACGTCCGCCTCATAGCGTGTTTTATCGATCAGGTCTATTTCGTAAGTACTAGTCACATTTTAGTCGTAGTGTTGTAATCGATCTACGGTAAGTACTGTTGTGGACTGGCAAGACAGCCAATCCACAATGACGGGAAGCCGAAAGGCACGCGTTAAAGCTCACGCAGCATGGCGTGAGGTCTGGAACAGGACAATGTCTTGAGACTAGCAAAAAAGGTACGTAGTTTCTGGAATACTTAACTTTAATCCATAATTGGTTAACATCTGTCTGACGGTAGATGCATCACAAGATTAATAGCAAATGATAATTGCGCCTTGCTAGGTCGTAGCAAATGACGTAGCTGAAGGCTATGCTAACTATCGTCTCGGCTAATGAGAGCGTAATTTGTCAGTGAACCATCGCTAGCAAAGTCGGCTGTACAACTGGGGCGAGTGCTAGGAAGCCTCTCTAGACCTGCCGTGTGGCGGCGCTCGGTCTGCAATCACTGATAGTGACGACACGAGGGTCCGACGTATACTAGGGGACCACGGCCGATTTAAAGGCTACCACCTAGCAAGTGTGGTGTCTGGCGGTGACACCACAAGTACTGTATATGTTAAGTAGCCTATTGAGGCAGACTGAATGAATCTGCTTGAGTTGTGCACAGTAACCTTTTCCGATGTTGTTGTTTAACTGACAATGGTCTTTAGAGTAGTAGAATTGGTTCCCACTAGTCAGATTCGTTACTTAGTATGCACATGTAACTCGCTGTCAAGGTTAAGTCTGTGAGCGTGTAGTTAGGTTTTAGAATATGATTTTTCAGTGAAAGTAAATCGGATTGCTCCCCAATTTAAAAAAAATATCCCATTGATATACAGTAATTTAACCCAAGAAGAACGATTTTTCGCTAAGTAGCGAACGCTTACTTTATAAGCGCAACGGTTTAAGTTGACACAGTCAAAGGAAAACAGAATTTAAGTGGGCACGAACTATAGTGCCAGAGGTAGCATCATTGCTACGAGTTTTTAAGCAACGTAGCTTATAGCCGCTTGTAGTCAGATAGCAATTTGCTGCAGTCTATCGTAGGGATGTACAAAACGTATGATATCAAAGAAGCTAACTTCCGGTACAACGAAGCATTGCGGCCGACCGGGGTAGCCGAGCGGTTCTAGGCGCTACAGTCTGGAACCGCGGGACCGCTGTGGTCGCAGGTTCGAATTCTGCCTCGGGCATGGATGAGTGTGATGTCCTTAGGTTAGTTAGGTTTAAGTATTTCTAAGTTCTAGGGGACTAATGACCTTATAAGATAAGTCCCATAGTGCTCAGAGGCATTTTTTGAAGCATTGCGTCTTGCCACATATGATAGCACCAAAACCTAAAACCTACCTAGTATGCTTAAAACGTGCACAGAAATGTAAAGTACCATATTTGCCATGTTTGTTAGTGTTATTGACGCGAACTGCAACGATAGAATGAGAAATTCTCCCATCTGAGGTAGCCAAATAGCACGTTCCAGTTTAGGTTATTGCATACTACCTGTTGAGTACACATCAGCTGAATTCGTTTATAAAGGAAAAAATGTACTGATATGAGAGTGGTTGTAAAGAATATTTGAATTTTAATTAACATAGTTGATATCAGAAAAATGAGCAGATCACAACGATGACTATTATTGGGGCCTACAGAATACGGGGTACACAGATACTCATTACATATGAAAATCTCACAATAGATGATCCAACAGAAATTGCAAAGCGTATGCCAGTTCGCTGACAGAGGGTGGGACTACATTAGCTATACTAACTGCAAGGTAGTTTGAAACTAATGTTTCTAAGTATTTTTATCTTTTAAGCACTGACCTACAGAATTTTCCCTAACAAAGACAACTCAAATTTAACCTACTCCTTTATTACCCACATTATACAAGTCCAAAGCAATATGACTGCTATAAAGTGTAACGTCTAGTAAGAAACAAAAACATCATATTATGTAGTAATTAGAAAATTAGGTGTATCATATTGTGTCATTGTATAAAATTATGTATTTTTTTTATTATTTATTTTTGAGAACGTCTGCGTCGGCGAGTAATAAAACCGACACAGAAGATAAATGTTAAACAGAGATTAAAAAAGGAACTAGTATATAATACGTGATGAATATGAATGTCTTTGTCTTCCTAATTTGGAAGTTGTGCGAGTAAGATCTCCTGTGTTGTCGTAGAGAACGCTAATGTAGCATTCTTTTGTCGAGACTAAGCAATGTACGCCATTACGTGTGAATTCACAAAGGTCTGTAATCACTGAGATATTTAAATATTTTAATAGAGTTGTTTAAATGAAAACTTGTATTATTAATTGTTAAAGCTTGCTTGCCTATTATCCCATCCTGTTGAGACATTTTTCAGTTATATAAATATTATCTGTGGTGCTGAGCTGCGTGGAGAACGAAGAGCCGCTGCCGCGGCGTATTTAAACGACTTACAATATAGTCGAGCATACCGCAAGGAAGCGGTAAAATTATAGGAAAATAATATTATTTCTTTTAGCTCCCAGGCTGGCAGTGAAGATCACCAGATTTTATGATGTGTTGCAGGTTGACGCGGGCTGCTGATAGGATATAGTACCAAGTACAAATAAGTTAATGTACCTTCAGAACCTGATAGGAATCTTGCTGTGCTCCGTTCTGATCTGGCAAACTTTATAGTGACAACGTATTTTTTTTTTTTTAATGAGAGTCTCATGTTCTTGGGCTAGGCGTGGTATGAAATAGTATTTTACCGAGAAATAAAATCCACTGCAAACTTGTGTTTTTGAACGATCATACGAACTGTAACATCAGTGTTCATAACAAAGTAATTTCAATTTTCAATAACTATGAAGTAGGGAAGATATATCGATTCTTAGCATGAGTTACAGTTACGAAAAATCGTTCCTTAAATTGTAGGCCAGATACAGAACATTAAGACTTCAATATATATATATTTTATTTCGCTAAAAGGTAATGATGATAAAGAAATTCAAAGCACAGCATTGCTAAAAGTATTTCACGTAACTCTTTTCATATATGCGTTGTTACGCCAATAATCACGATTAAATAAACAAAAGAGCAACAATTTACAATTCACGAGTTTACGTGAAACTGTCGCCCAAAAACGCGGGGCCCGAATTTGCAGTGGCCACAAATATAAAATTTTATGTATTTTTCTTTCAGTGTTGATTGTTATGTATGTATATATATGTATTTAGTGATAAATGTATATATGTATATCATGATCAATGCCATGTATTAATGAATGTGTAAACACTCTTTCATGACAAAACGTACTACTGCAAGCGAGTCTGAGAAGACGATCCTGATAGTACTGAGAAACTGTAACGACTACGTAATCCGGGGGCAGCCGAACCCCGAGATCAGATAAATTAAAGGTAAGACTACAGTGTAGTTGTCCTGTTTGTAGAAGTTGAGCTCCAGTGAAGTGATCTCATTTCGCTAGTGGTGTGCATATTGTGCGTAGTTTGATGTTAGTGTTTGTGACAGGACAAAGTTGATGGTAGATAGTAATTTTTAGTGTGCAGTGTAGTGTAGCTAAATTAACGTGTTTTGTGTGTAAGGGGCAAAACTGTCAGATTCTGTGTTTTAGTAAGCAATTTAGGAATATGGTTAAGTTGCGTAGTCAGCGTCCGAGCAATATGGATACTGAGGAACAACAATTAGTTAGTGCAGGAAATGTAGAACCGGGTACTTTAAGCAGTTCAAGTACTCTCTTTGAGGATATAACATGCGAAAATGTGGGGGCAGGGGCACAGGAGGTGGTGCCACCGCCCACTAGTGCTCAAGGAGATGTCGATAAAGAAATTGTACCACCACCAGAAAAGCAGGAACCAGAGAGTGGTAATCTGCCTGGTGGGTATTCACTTCAGGCTATCTTAGAGCGTGTGTTAGATTACCAGGCAAAATTTGCGCAACAACAAGCTGAAAAGGACGAGAAAATTGAGATTTTTCTCGCACAGCAAGCTGAGCGAGATCGCCAATTAACAGAAAATTTACTTGCCCAGCAAGCTGAGCGGGACCAGCAACTTGTGCAATCCTTAGAAATTATGAAAAAGGACATTGCCTGTATGAAACAGAGTTATGAGTCGATACCTAAGGCCGTGCAGGAGTTGACGGAACAGGTCAACAACCTGCAAGTAGCAAACACTAACATGGTAGATGAAATAGGTGTATTAGCCAACCGAGTAGAAAAGCTAGAAATAGATTCCACACAGCTTGTAGAGCAGAAGTGGAACGAACAAGCAACTAAAATTGAAACAGAATTCAACTCATGGCTAGAAGTGAAGGAGAGTGAGATTGACAAAAATATTAATTCTAAGGTACAAGCAGCCATAGCAAATAGAGATTCCGAATCGTTCAGTGCCGCAGTAAATAGTCAGGTACAGAACGACGTGCAAACCATCAAACAAATACTCAGTGAGGATATTCCGCAGTGGCAAGTGAATATGAACAAACGGATATCCGACCTGGAGAAGGGTTTAGCACAAAGCAGAAAACATCTGGAACAGGAACCTATATCGCCAACAGCCCATGGTTTTGGCAACGCACAAACTTATACGCGATACAACAATGGGGAATCTGTAGTCGATAATGCGAAGAGCTGTAGCTTCGGTTCGGAGCACACAGCATATGTCCCAGGAGCAAACCCATGTAGTTCAAAAATATTAGTTGAAGAAAGTTTAATCAAAAATAGGCAATTTCAAACATTTACTACTGAACGGAAATCAGTACACCTAGTAGTATTCATAAAAAGCTTTAAAAATATCTTGCCCAGTGTGTGGAATGAAACACAGAAAATTCAATACGTAATGTCATACATACAAGGTGACGCAGCGTTGTGGGCTACAGAAGTAGCAGACAGCTGCAGGACATACGAACAGTTCGAAAGGGCATTTCTGTCGAAATATTGGTCGCCTTGTATACAAGAGCGTCTAAGAAAAGAAGTATATAATCCCGAACCGTACTCACCCCGTCTTGGGAATTTGAGGCGGTATTTTGAAAAGTATATAAACAAAACGCGCTACTGGGACGAGCCTATATCACCAAGAGACATAATAAGACTACTAAAATCACATTTACCCATTCATATCAAAGAGAAATTAATACACGTACCAGAAAGCGACATGGAAAACTTCCTGTCTGTTCTAGATTCCATAGACTTGATACAGGAAGACGTAAAATCAGCGTGTGATCACTCGCGGAATAATGGGTCAGGATGTAAACATGACAGAAATAGTAGTGTACAAAACCACAACCATGGAAATGGTGGGGGTGGTAACAAGCGGCAAGAACATTCGCAAAATGGTAGTAATGGTAGAGGCCAGAACGGGTACGGACAACCAACTTATAACAAAAAGCGTCGATTTGACGACCGGTACGAATCCGGAATGTCAGGGACCAACCGCTGGAAAAATGCGCGAGGTCAGTGGCAGAGCAATTATAATGATAGTAATCGAAATTGGCAGCAGAATCAGCGAAGAAGCCCAGAGCGACAGGGGAATGACCGGTATGACAACAATAGACTACCACCGCAAAACGCGCCTATTGCGCAGCCGTGGCGGCCTACAAATCAGAGTGTACATATAGTGGAGGTCGCGGACAATAGCCGTCCAAGTACCTCACAAGTAAACAATCCAACAAACTAGAATCGGCCTCGATATGCTCTCCATCTATGGCCGAGGGATGGAGTGAGAGCAACACGAGTCATAATAATATACCTGGGATACGTATGCTGCGATACAACGACGGTGTCAGTATGGATAAAGATCTACTGAACGAACCGCACGAATGTAAGAAGGATAATAACGAAAATGTGCAAGCTATTATCGAAGCGAAAATCAATGATGTTGCAGTGAATATAATCATCGACACAGGTGCCTCAGTAAGTGTAATGAGTAAGGAGTTATTTAAAGCGCTGGGAAAAGGACATAGCATTCCGACTTTCCCGGTTAATAATTGTAAGGTGTCTGGAGCCATTAGTGCACAGAGCCAATTAGTTAAGTACCAGGTGCAGGTGGAGATTTGTAAGGAGGGCGAAGCCATAGTGAGCTCGTTCCTCGTTGTTAAAGGATTAAAGGTGGCCTGCATTCTGGGAGTAGATTTTCTCCGTGAGAGGGACGCATTGATCGACCTCTCCTTGGGGAAATTAAGCATAGTTAATAGGGGTAGGAGGATTGAGTTATCTATGATGAAATCGAAGGAGGTACTTGTGCCGTGTTGTAATCGAATCAATATCAAAGGTAGGAACCCTTGGGTACTACACCTCGATGATTTTTCACATGCAGCAGAACTCTATTACCCGAATTTAGAGGATCGAAATTTTGAAACAAATGTTGAGGCATTTCAAACCAAAGTGCAGGAATCTGAAGGTTTAAGCGATACACAAAAGCAACAGTTGACGCAGCTGCTATCGGAATATACTATGGTATTTACCGACCGACCAGGAATAGTCAAAGGGTACCAATATCACATAGAGGTGATGCCCCATAAAACATACTGTCGCGCAACTTACTCCATCCCTTGGTCGAGGAGGGAATTAGTAGCTAAAGAGATTCGGAAGATGTTAGAGTGGGATATCATTGAGCCCTCCTTCTCTCCATACAGCACCCAGATCTGTCAAAAGATCTTTGTCTTGCGACGGATTCATGTTCCTATGGCTTGGGAGCGTGCCTGTTTCAGTGGGAGGAAGGAAACGACCCGACAACAATAAAGATTATCGGCTTCGCCAGTAGGACTTTAACTAGCTGCGAGAGAGCCTACTCGGCAACCGAACTGGAAGCACTTGCAGTAGTCTGGGCTGTAAAAAAGTTTAATTATTATCTACAAGGGAAGGAGATTAGAGTGTATAGTGACCACCAGGCGTTAAGTTTTTTGATGTCATGCAAACTATTCCATACCAGACTGAGGAGATGGATGCTTGTCTTACAAGAATACAGGATAAAGATTATGTACATAAAAGGCCAAGATAACGTAATAGCGGATGCTCTGTCGCGACTGCCGGTAGGATTACCGGAGTTAGCAGAATTGTTAGAGCAATCCGCGGAGTATAAAGTGCTGTTAGTACGTGATAATACTTACATGAAGGATTTTTTATATATATGTAAAAACATGTTCGAGTTACAGAGATCAGATCCGATGTGGAAAAAAATCATTAATAATATTGAAGAGGGTGTTAACAATAGAGATGACCAAGGTTTTAAAATAGTGAACCATATTTTGTATCATAAACTTAGCACGAAAAAAGACTGCTGGGCAGTATGTATACCTAACCAGTCGGTAAAAGTTATGATATGGCACACGCACTTTGCATGGGGCCATGCAGGGATTGGAAAGTGTGCAGAAATCATGGCGAGATACTGCTACTTTCCCCGTATGAAACACCAGATTCAGGCAACAGTTAGAACTTGCGTGATATGTCAGAAAGCAAAACACTATAATAGATCCACTAAGTTTGAACTACATCCCATAGTTCCACTCAGGCCGCTTCAATTAGTATCTGTGGATGTAGCAGGTCCCTATCCCATGGCCAGAGGAGGTATGAAATATATACTGGCCATGTACGATATTTTTTCTAAATACTTGGCAATTTATTGCATAAAATCAGCTACTGCCAAAACCATGGTCAGGCGGATCAATCAAGAATACTTGCCTCAAGTGGGAAAACCCGAAGCCATAACGACTGATAATGCCTCTTATTTCACGGGTCGAACTTGGAAAAATTACCTACGGGAACAAAATATACAGCATATTCTGGTATCCCGGTTCCATCCAGAAGCAAGTCTAGTTGAAAGAATATTCAGAGAATTGAATAAGTTCCTTAGAATCTACCTAGGGAACCGACATACAAAATGGCCAGGGTTAGTACCTAAATTTGTAGAAATACACAATTTAACACCCCATTCAAGTACAGGCTACCCACCGGTAGAGATATTGAATGGAGTTAATGAGACACCGAATGAATGGCTCACGCCTTTACCGAGATTACCAGACAAGGCAGAAACAAGGGAGGAAAAGATGAAAAAGATATGGAACAGACTAACCAGCTGTGCGGCAAAGAGGAAAAGGAAGTACGACCGAAGTGTAACTAACGAACAGAAATATAATGTAGGAGACCTGGTACTTATTCGTAACCACCCTAAATCTTCAGCCACCTTAAAACAGAATAGTAAGTGGCAATTGCTATATTCAGGGCCCTTTGAAGTAATAAGCGTGCCACACGAATGTAGCTATTTGTTAGCACATCCCCATACGGGGAAGATCAAAGGATTGTATCCACGTAAAGATGTGAAGTTATTTATTCAGTGACATCCCACATATAAAGAGTAATAGTTGTAAGAAGATTTTAATTGTGTTTTAGAATATAAGTATGTTAGTATTAAGAAAGAAATTTGTGTGTAATGAAACTTGGAGGAAGTGGAATCAGAAAGTGAACAATAGCTTACACAGGAAAGATTTTGTTTACAGACAATTAGAGTCATTAAAATATTATATGCTCATTAAGCAACGAACAATCTTCTTGTTGATGAAGTGAGGATTAATTTCTTGAATCATTTTACAAAGGAGTAATTTCTTGAATCATTTTCTATGTGTAGTATGTAAGTGCAATTAATGATGCAATCTTATATAGTAAGGTAACTGTTGTAATTGTATTAGAATAAGGAACCCTGAGAGAGAGAGTCTCTACTAGCCAAACATTGACTTTGTAATATGCAACAATTATGTGATGTGATGTTTGCTGCCAGTAGTGATTTGAGAACGACACTGGAGCAGAAGCTAATTAAAAACAAGCCCGTTCCGTGGAAACTCCGCTTTGTATGTAGCAATGCTTTAATTGAAGCCTGTGTACTTGGTACACGCCCTTGAATATTCATTACGTGATACGCGAATTAAGTCAACCAATGCAGAACCTACACTGTAGTCATGTAGGAAAAATCATTAAAAATAATGTTAGTGCTAAATGAAGTATTTATTGAGCAATATGCCCAAGTCAAGCTGTCATGCACATGGTAAAATCTGTTTGATAGATGGGTGATAACCAGGCAAGCTACACTGAAAGGAGGAAAGGAAAACTATGTATAAAAAAATTCACACACCTTTAAAAAATTTTACAAAAGGGCCATATACGCCTAGTAACAATATGAGAAGTGTGTTGTGATAAAGTAAAAATAAATAGACGCCATGTAGATGAGAGTGATTATGCAAAGAACAGTTAAAAGGTATTAAAAAATTAAACTGTGTGCATAAACAATTGAGGAAAGGACGGAATATTGTGTGCAGTAGGGACAGAAATTGACTGTTGTATCTGCACCAATATATACGTCGATAAGTCTAGTGTTGAGTGATAGACTGTCCTAGTGCAGTGCTCAACGAACAATAGACAGTGTATAAAAACAGTAGTTATTGATCCGTTCGGAGTCGATTCAAACAAACATCGCTCGACGGAGACATTTAGTATGTGTGTAACGAAACATTTTCGCGTGTTGAAAGACGCTCTGGCAGTGTATCAACCGTGGGAGTGAGTGAAAATGTGTAGTACAATGTGCGTGTGACGAACCCTGAATACCAGTGTCACAATGCCACAAGAAACCTGTTATCACGCCAAAACATCCTGTGCATACCAGTGAAGCGACGGCTTACTGAACAATAAACGCTTTTAACAAGTTGCATTTTCTTCCACAGCTAGTAATCTGTGTTCTTAAAGACAGTACACCGTTGTGGAATGTTTGTTTCATGCGCTACGACGGGGAGCCATGCGGAGAAGCAGAGACGAGTGCCGTGCCGCCAGCCAGCCGGTCGCGGTAAACCACTGCAACTCGCCGACATCGGCGAATGGTTCAGCGCGGTTCGCGACTGCTTGGGCGCCACGTCAGCACGACGTCGCTGTTACTGAGAGCCGGTCGTCGAACCCAGCGGCCGTCGGCACCCGGCGTTCCAGACGACGCTACTCAACAATTGCTTCGCGCCGCCAGCTCCGTACAACATTGTTGTCATTCAAAGGAACTATCAAATATGTGTTAAATGCACTAAAATGAATAGGGTTTAAGGGACACGAAATGACGTGACAAACATTTGTTTTTTTTTCTTGAGTTACTCAATACAGACTCAAAGTATTCATTGGTTCAGTGATGTATAGATATAATATGTTTTCGTCATGTTAATGAAGTATACCCGCACGAATGCTAGAACATTTTAAAACAATTGTCATGAGTAAGTGCAGAGACGATTCATTATACTACTGTAAAAATGTGTAATAAGTGACTTTCATTACAATCCAGAACACAAATATGAAAAAGGGGTAGAAAGTATATTGGTAACTAAGAGACTAAAAGTTTAACATGCTCTCACAAATAGCCTTTGTTATATGTGAACAATGGATAGAGTCTGAACTTTTTGTGATCAAACTGGGTATTAAAACAAACCAGGCAAGATGACCATGGCTCCGGCGCAGTTTTCCCAGGTTTTCTGATCGCACGTAGCCCGAATGGGGGAGCAAAATAAATGTAATGACCCTGGGACTAGGTTTACGGTCACCTCGCAAAGTGTAAGAACAGTATAAAAAGTGTAATTAAACCTACAGTGTAAAAGAACTAAGAAGTGTAAAGTGAATGTTCCAACCAAGGTAACAGACAATAACCAAACAGACGTTAGTGGCAGCATATTGCCGAACATTTTCAACGTTAGTCAGTTGCTGCCAGGGGGCATTGTAACGTCTAGTAAGAAACAAAAACAACATATTATGTAGTAATTAGAAAATTAGGTGTATCATATTGTGTCATTGTATAAAATTATGTATTTTTTTTATTATTTATTTTTGAGAACGTCTGCGTCGGCGAGTAATAAAACCGACACAGAAGATAAATGTTAAACAGAGATTAAAAAAGGAACTAGTATATAATACGTGATGAATATGAATGTCTTTGTCTTCTTAATTTGGAAGTTGTGCGAGTAAGATCTCCTGTGTTGTCGTAGAGAACGCTAATGTAGCATTCTTTTGTCGAGACTAAGCAATGTACGCCATTACGTGTGAATTCACAAAGGTCTGTAATCACTGAGATATTTAAATATTTTAATAGAGTTGTTTAAATGAAAACTTGTATTATTAATTGTTAAAGCTTGCTTGCCTATTATCCCATCCTGTTGAGACATTTTTCAGTTATATAAATATTATCTGTGGTGCTGAGCTGCGTGGAGAACGAAGAGCCGCTGCCGCGGCGTATTTAAACGACTTACAATATAGTCGAGCATACCGCAAGGAAGCGGTAAAATTATAGGAAAATAATATTATTTCTTTTAGCTCCCAGGCTGGCAGTGAAGATCACCAGATTTTATGATGTGTTGCAGGTTGACGCGGGCTGCTGATAGGATATAGTACCAAGTACAAATAAGTTAATGTACCTTCAGAACCTGATAGGAATCTTGCTGTGCTCCGTTCTGATCTGGCAAACTTTATAGTGACAACGTATTTTTTTTTTAATGAGAGTCTCATGTTCTTGGGCTAGGCTTGGTATGAAATAGTATTTTACCGAGAAATAAAATCCACTGCAAACTTGTGTTTTTGAATGATCATACGAACTGTAACATCAGTGTTCATAACAAAGTAATTTCAATTTTCAATAACTATGAAGTAGGGAAGATATATCGATTCTTAGCATGAGTTACAGTTACGAAAAATCGTTCCTTAAATTGTAGGCCAGATACAGAACATTAAGACTTCAATATATATATATTTTATTTCGCTAAAAGGTAATGATGATAAAGAAATTCAAAGCACAGCATTGCTAAAAGTATTTCACGTAACTCTTTTCATATATGCGTTGTTACGCCAATAATCACGATTAAATAAACAAAAGAGCAACAATTTACAATTCACGAGTTTACGTGAAAAAAGTAACAACATGACTTCCAATAATTAACACAAAAGAAGGGCCCTAAATTGCAAGAAATGGTAAGAATAATAAAAATCCAATAAATATGAAATTAAAGAAATATGAAACAACCTTCAACTCTGTTAATTGCCTAAACTCATTTCAATCACGAATCCCATTTTTTTATAAGTCACTTACCTCACAGAAAGTCTTCATAACATTAACTACAGCAATTACAGAAAGCAGCAACTACAGCCAGCTAAATGAAAAGATTGTGACTACTATAGACTCTACCTACTAGGAGGCATATGGTTAGCAAAAGAAAGATTTTGTTGAAGAGCAAACAATGTAATTAAAAATTTTATCTTATTCATGTGACATCCAGCTCCAAACATTATATAGTTGACAATAATTCCGCAACCCAAACATTACTAACAACATCCATCCACATTTTACATTTGCGTCTCACTTTACAATACATTTCCTACCAACACAGAGTCTCCACTAAGAAACACATGTTCACACACTTCTCTATCCACTCGCTAACAGCTAGTCCGTCCAACCACAGACTCTCTTGCCGAGGGCGCAGAGCGCTGTCGGCGATATTAACACAGTCTGCAGCGCTGCCAACGTACAAACAGGCTACTTGCAAGTGTGAGTCAACGGGGATTGGGTAGCAGAAATATATACTAAATGGACTCGTTACCTGAAATAAATTAACTGGGCACCCTCCACTATAATGAATTAGGAATTCAATGACAGCCAAATGAAACAAGAAGACCCAATTAAATCTGTTTATTGTATTAAAGTGAGTTATAAATCATTTGACAAGAAATAGCAGTTTTAAAGTAAAACCTTGGCACATCTCTTTTAGGGTCCGTGGTAAGATGCTAATAATAATAGTGTATCAAAATGTGAAAATTACATCCGTGACGTTCTTCCATTCTTCTATGACTGTCGTGATGTTAGGATACAAGACAGATAGCGGTTGAGAAAGGAACAGACTACACCTGTAATTTGTAGCGAAACAAGTGCTGTATCATTTGAGAGTTACAGAGGAGAGCGAGAGTGCCGGCACTCACCCCAGTTCACTGTTGTAGGCGCCACGTCATCATAACGCGCCTGTGAGTAGCATACAAGTATAATTGAAAAATAAAATTAAAAATTAAAGTAGCTTTTCCAAATTTTGTCAACATATACTTCAGTACATTAATGTTTAAATTGTTAAATTGCAGACGGATCAGATAAGTATGTGTCCCTAAATATATCTTCTTTAAATAAAAACAAGTGGCGCTAAATAATAAATCTGGAAAGCCAAAAATGGGTCAGAATGTACAGTTGTATGTCAAAATCAACTGTTACAAGTTTAGCCGGCTGGAATGGCCGTGCGGTTCTAGGCGCTTCAGTCTGGAACCGCGCGACCGCTACGGTCGCAGGTTCGACTCCTGCCTCGGACATGGATGTGGGTGACGTCTTTAGGTTAGTTAGGTTGAGTAGTTATAAGTTCTAGGGGACTGATGACCTCAGATTTTAAGTCCCATAGTGCTCAGAGCCATTTCAACCATTTTTGTTACAAGTTTCAGCTTGATCGGAATCAAATTTTGGTCAGAATCGGCGGTTTTACGAAAAATTGAAAGCGCTAAACGTTAGAAATATGAAAAATCCTATGAAGCTGAAGTTCGACTTAAAAACATTAACCTGTAATAGTTTTAGACTAATTTACTGGAAACTAAATTTGGAACAAAAAAGTCCCTATTTGTAGTAGATTAGGTATCAGTTATGTTAATGGTAGGAAGCTTTGATTATAGCTCGTGATTACACCCATTAAGTAATAGAACTATAGTAAGTTTCAAGATTTTGATGTAAATCAGAATCAGTACATGGTCTCTTAAATTTGTAGTTCAAATGTCATGTTCTACTGTTAGTTCCGTTCTAAAAGTTCCAGCGGGCAAATTTTAAATGCAGTCGAGTTGAAACTTGTTCTGTAATTAAAGCCAACTTTACGCTTCACATAAAAATTACAGAGATGTAAATTGATACACAACAGTGTTATAAAATAATATGTGTACGAGAAAGCTGCCATTTAGATGCTGCTACTTGGAGATAAAGCGGATGACGGTAGGTGTTTCCTGTGGCCGTCCGCTGAGCCCATAGATGAACACGGCCTGACAGGTAATGACATGAATTCACTTCTTACACACATACCATACGGTCCGCGGCGGTCAAATGCCGGCATACGTGTTGCCTCAAATGACATCACCGCCAGTCGATTGCTAAATTCATGCTTTCGGTACACATAGGGAGTGAACTCGCGAGGACTGTACGCCGTGCTGTGTCGCTTACATTTCGCTGAAGTAACTGTATGTGTGCCGCCCATAACGTAAATAAAACCCGGTGGCGAGTGATGATATTATTTCACACTATTATGGCGGTCAATTAATTTGGGTTTTAGGAGTCAGGTGAAACGACCGCTAAATTGGAACTTACCGTACAGATGACCTCTGAACTCCTCATTATTATTATCAGGAATATTACTACACTACTGGCCATTAAAACTGCTGACAAATATATTATACTAGAACCGACATGTGATTATATTTTCAAGCAGTTTGGGTGCATAGATCCTGAGAAATCAGTACCCAGAACAACCACCTCTGGCCGTAATAACGGCCTTGATACGCCTGGGCATTGAGTCAAACAGAGGTTGGATGGCGTGTACAGGTACAGCTGCCCATGCACCCTCAGCACGATACCACAGTTCATCAAGAGTAGTGACAGGCGTATTGTGACGAGCCAGTTGCTCGGCCTCCATTGAACAGACGTTTCCAATTGGTGACAGATTTGGAGAATGTGCTGGACAGGACAGCAGTCGAACATTTTCTGTATCCAGAAAGGCCCGTACAGGACCTGCAACATGCTGTCGTGCATTATCCTGCTGAAATGTAGAGTTTCGCAGGGATCGAATGAAGGATAGAGGCACCGGTCGTAACACATCTGAAATGTAACGTCCACTGTTCAAAGTGCCGTCAATGCGAACAAGAGGTGACCGAGACGTGTTGTAAGTAGGCTGTTTAGGTTTTTTTTATTGATAACGCCACCTCAGTATGAAAATCACCGGCTGTGCCGTGTGCAGTCTGTGGCTGTTTTGCATTGTTGTAATACTCAACCATTGTAGTGTTAGGCAGCTGGCTGTGAACAGCGCGTAGCGCTGGGCAGTTGGAGGTGAGCCGCCAGCAGTGGTGGATGTGGGGAGAGAGATGGCGGAGTTTTGTAATTTGTCATGATATCAAGGTAAATACATTGTTTGTTCTCTATTAATATCTTTCATTTGCTAACTATCCCTATCAGTAGTTAGTGCCTTCCATAGTTTGAATCTTTTATTTAGCTGGCAGTAGTGGCGCTCGCTGTATTGCAGTAGCTTGAGCAGCGAAGATTTTTGGTGAGGTAAGTGATTTGTGAGACGTATAGGTTAATGTTAGTCAGGGCCATTCTCTTGTAGAGAATTTTGAAAGTCAGATTGCGTTGCGCTAACAAAATATTGTGTGTTGAAAGTCAGATTGCGTTGCGCTAACAAAATATTGTGTGTTGAAAGTCAGATTGCGTTGCGCTAAAAAAATATTGTGTGTCAGGTTAAGCACAGTCGTATGAAATATTGTTCAAAGGGGACGTTTCATATGTCGACCCTTAGCCGAGGATACCTCACTGGAATCTTCTGATTTTTTTCCTTGTAGTTTGTGTAATTAGTGTAGCTTTTGTTTATTGCTAGCGCGTAATTTTAGAGAAAATCTCCTTTGTAGTTGTAGTTTTTCATTGTTGTACAATAAAACAGTTGTGGTATGCATGTAGATTTGCACCAAGTATTTCGCAGCTGCAATTAACTAGATATTATTTTCAGTGTTATGTTAAAGTGTTCTCTTATTTTTGCTCTTGAAATTGTGTTTTTCTGTGTTGTCGTGTGAAATACTGTGACAATAATGGCGTGTGAAAAACGTAACACTAGGCTCCAAAGCAAACTGAGAAATAATAGTGACGACGAGCGTAGTTTGCCAGCACCACTGTGTAATGAATTAACAGACGTTCAAAGTAGTAATTTGGTAATTGTGCATAGGGAAATGGAGCGGGTTGCAAACAATGGTGTAGACAGCGAAACAATTAGAGAACAGGGAAGCATTATCGATCGATCGGTCGGCAATAGCGCGGCTCAGGAATCCGAAATGACACGAGACGATCTCACAAATGCTGTAGATTCAGGTTTTGGATCCTCACCGTTTTCTCAAATAAGTCAAGACACATTTTCTGCTTGTCAAAATGTGAATGTTGCCGGTGCAAATGCACTGACGAAAAGCGTAGACGAACAGATTCCAGACACTAATGCATTGTTATTACAGCTAATGCAACAAATGGAACAACATCAGAGACAAACACAACAAAAGCTTGAAAAATTAGACACAATCGAACAAAATCAGAAACAAATGGAACAAAATCAGAGTCAAACACAGCAACAGCTTCAAAAGTTAGACTCCACGGTTGAACAAACACGTGAAGATTTAACTACTGAGTTACATCACATTGAATCGAAATGTCAAAAAGTCTGTAATGACGTAAAAACACAAATTTGTGAGCATTTTCAACCTATTTTTTCGCGGCATGAAAATGCATTACAGAATCACGAAGCAGCTATAAAAGAACTGCAAACCATTGTTCATGAAAATCATGAGACCTTGTCGGCTAAAATTGACTCAGTTGCATTTACCTATTCGGTTACGCAACTTGCAAAAACTCAAGAAAATTTAAAGGACACAGTAGATACTCTGAAACTTGGTTCAGAAAAATACACTGAGGAAATAAGTACACTATCAGAGAAAGTAGCCGAACTTTCGGATCAGTTCACTAATTTATCTACGAAGGTAGATGAAAATCTGAATGACACAAAACCGGTAGTCTTTAATGACACAGAAGAGAGCGAACAAATTAGGAAACTGAAACAAAATCTGAATCAACACCAAAGAGAAATCCGGGAAGTACAAGATCAGCTGACAGAGGTAATACAAGAATTACGTATTTCAGAGGACACTCGCGCCCCAATACAGGAAGAGAGACATAGAAATACGGAACAGCCACAAAATAATAACACAGCGCATTTCGGAAATTATGAAAGAAATTCGCAAGGTGCACCGAATTTTGAAATGGAACCGCCGAAACGACGTAACAATGACCGATATGCGACTCGCCGACATGATGACTTTGACTATAAGCTGTTCATTACTACACGTAAATTCAAAACGTTTAAAAATTCTGCCAACGACATTCATCCACAAGCGTGGCTCCATCAATTCTCTCATTGTTTTCCTCCCAACTGGTCATTAGAACACAGATTAGAATTTATGTGTGGCTATTTAGAGAATGAACCAGCTGTAAGAATGCGTTCGGTCATTCACGATTGTCATAGTGAAGGAGAATTTTACCATGCCTTCCTCTCAGCATATTGGTCTCAAGCCACACAAGACCGAGTAAAACATAGCATCATAATGATGAAACATTTCGAACAATATGAATTCTCCAGTCTTGTGAAATATTTTGAAGACATGTTGCACAAGAATCAGTACCTGTCAAACCCATAGAGCCCCTCAGAACTCATCCGAATTTGCTTAATCAAACTGCCTGAACATTTAAGACATATTTTTTAGCAGGACGTTGCAAAGACGACATTGAAGCATTTCAGGGACTCTTACAAGAATTAGAAATTGACATTCACAATAGCGGAACGCGAAACCAGGAACACAACAATTACAGGTCACATCCGTCGCAATTCCGCGATGAAAGAAGTAATAACTGGACACGACAAGGCTATTCTTTCAACGTAAATCGAGACCGAAACAGACACCACCCGTATGACAACCGTTGGTAGAGTAGTAATAATTACAGGGAAAGATCGCATTTCCGTAGTAATGACTATGACAGAGACAATCATAGAAACAGACAATATGGGAACCAAAACAATTATTATTATCAAGGGAGGCAGAATAACTTCAGACGCAACAGTTCGGCGCACAGTTACGATTCAGGGAGAAATTCTCCACCACGTGACGGACAAGGAAGAAACTACGGAACCTACCGACATGACGACAGACGATATATTCGTAACGACAGACCTGAATTGCATCAGAACTGGCGGGATTTAAACACGGCAGGGCCCTCTCGGCAAGGCGAATTTCTAGAAGTTCGGTCTCCGAATCCCATTAACGACGCGCGCCAACAATGACCCGCACCGCAGGCAGACACCTGCGCCGGCTGGCTCCGAGAAAAATAACATTGACGCTAACCTTGAGAAAAATTCCAGTATTCTTTAACGACGTATACCGCATGTTAATTGCATTGTTCAAACTCTGAGTACTATGAAGAGCAAGGGTTTACACCACATTTCACACGTAAAACCGTTTATTGAGAGATAATGTGCTTTTTTAACTTGAGATTTTAATGCAACATTTTGGTTTACTTGCAAATACATTCTGAAATTAAAGTGCTTTCTGAGAGATACCAGGTGACACAGTGGTTAGTTTATTTGACAGCTACACGACTATATCACGACGCTACTAATGTGTGACACAATTTACCTTGTTGCTTTTGCGGTGTATCTGTTTTATATCTGCACAGTTTTTCTGACTTCTTCTGGAAAGTAAAACATGTTTTAGTAGTAACTTTTGTGGTATAGCTACAATGAGACAGCCTTTTTCGTAGCACAACAATACGTTACAGTACAGTACTTTCTTCATCACAACAATAAGCGTAATGACTACGATATCTATACACAAAGCATTTCACTTTTGTGTATCATGAGGTAAGTACATTGACTTTAGTAGAACTTTGCTTACAGAGGACGATAACTACGACAGTTTCATAGAATTATCTTACAACATGACGCACAGTTTAGCGCTACAGGACACGTATTTGAGTGATTAATTTTATACTTAAAACATTTATTTTAAAGATTTTTTTTTTATAAAGAAAGTTTTCCGTGATACATTTCATTCCATTGCTGTAATCTGTAACACCTGAGGGTATAATTACATTAATCCTCAGGGGGGTACACGTTTACTTTGTGTACCATGTGTGTGGCAACCACAAGGAACCCTAGCTAATATGGTATTTGCTTATACAACTTTACACATCGGTACCATATTTCTCCAACACAGTATTACACAGCTATCAGATCATTTAACTGAAAGACAAAATTTTTTTTTACTACGTCAGTGACAGATGTTTACGCAATTATACCGTTGGATAACTTCACACTTACGAAATTGTATTTTGTCTGTACTTTGTAAACTGTTCATATTTTTTCGGAACCATTGTGATACTATGAGAGCTTTGAACGATGTATTTGATATGAGATCATGATTTTTAAAGTACGTTTGAGGTGGATGACACTATTGAAATGAGCAGAGAATTTTTTTTTTAGGTTTTAAAATATTCTTGAAGCTACGACGATTTTGAGATTTCGCTGAGGTTTTATGATGTTATGATGACGATGTGTATTACGCTGTTGCGGTATGTTTATGGTCAAGAAGCTGATGCTATATGAGGAATTTGATTATGCTACGTATTTCATGTAATGAAATATTAAAGAAGCGTCGACGAATATATATATGTATAATAAGGTAAGGAGTAATGAGTAACGGTTAGGAACTCTGCCTTGTGAAGACGTATGTTGGAAACCGAGAATCGTACTTTTAGAATTATGAAATGTGTGTAAATGCGTGAATGTATCACAATGCCGACAAAAATTTTTTGGACACTGTTATATTCATAGGATTTTGTTTTTACAGATTTGCAACGCTAATTCTTGACCTGTGAAATATTTTTATATAAGACT
Organism: Schistocerca nitens; assembly: GCF_023898315.1. NCBI lineage: Eukaryota > Metazoa > Arthropoda > Insecta > Orthoptera > Acrididae > Schistocerca > Schistocerca nitens. Next base: position 1,030,646,386 of record NC_064614.1, read on the forward strand.
GCCATTGTAGCGAAAACTGCTGTCGTAAATATTTCCGTACGAAAGTTAAGTGACCACCTGCATATAATGCGTCGCGGGCACCCACCTGGGCGACAGTCGCCCGAACAAAAAAAAAAAGGCCATTAGCCTTCCAGCGGCACAGGTAGAAGAAAAAAAAAAGGGGAGGCCATTAACTTCTGACATTCTTTTGTAGAAAGCATCGCAAAAACGACACGGTCGAACTTGAAAACATATGATTACACTGGATGCCTAATGAAATGACGAGAAATATTTTTATGTCTATACACCTGATTATGACTACTGTCTCTCTAGTTGAGAGATTTTTCTACTAACTTATGAAATACCTCATGACTACTGAATGATATTTTTATGCTTTGCTTTGTACATAGTTGCTTATTTCATTTGATATCTAGTTTCTAGCTGCACTGCAGCATTGGTTCAAATAAAATTTTATAGATGTACTAATATAAATATTTTCTGTCTGCAGATCTATTAAATAATAATTTTGTAATCCACATTCTTCGAAAAAGGAGCTCTTGGAATGGAAAGAACAATAAGAAGGGACTAATAACAGGAACTGCATACATAATTTTCTTTTCAACTACTTAGTAATTTTTGTAGAATTAGTTTTTGTGGTGCACCACTTTAATTACTTAGACATTAAGATGTGATTATACATTTCCCTTATCTGCATTGTTATCTTTAGTGTACTATTTTTTCTGCTTGAGCTATGTCATGTTTAGGTATAAGTTGCTGCTGTTTGCCAGGCATAGTGTTATTGAATTTGACTTTGTATTATTCTGTTAAGCCAGTTTTACTAATGATTTCTTTTTATTGTTTGCTGCACATTGCTTTATATTAGTTGTAATATTGCAATTGCTTCGCTAATTTCTAAAATGCTGCTTCGCAAATCTGCGTTTTTTTTTATTGCTGTTTATATTAATTGTTTTATGTGATGCTGCATTGCCTCGTCCCTTAGTTTAGCATCTGAGCTCAGTAGATATAAGTTAGCTTAAGAGGGGGTAGCCTATAAGATAATGAGTAGCGATTAATTGGAAAAAAATGCATTGAGAAGCTATACGAGTAAAGTACAGAAAGCAGGTATAGATAGGACTTTTGGAAATAATGAGGAATGAAGGGAGATCTCCGAGAAGTAAAGAAAGTATTTGTTTGCAACATACTGCAGTAAAAGAAACCCTGTCCTTTCCTTGTGTTATCCCACTATGTGTTTGTGTTCCCTTGTGTATTTATGTTTTTCCTGTATTTATATGTATATCTGATAATACTTATGTTGTAGAATTTTTCTAATACTAAGCTACATTCACTATGATGAGGAATACTGTGATCCTCAAATATAATTTGCATTGATAATATGTTATTTACTTTGTAAACATGTTTAAACAGTATTTGTTCTGTTTTGTTTTAATGCTCATGTGGAAGTTGATATTCCAAAAGTTATTCTGATCTTTATGTATGTACTTATGTCATTATTTTTGTAACATTGATGTATATGTTTATTTCTATTCTTTTGTAAAGCCCCTATTACCGCAAATGTTATTTGTATTATTATGTTCTTTAATGATGTATTTTGTACCTTTGTAATTGTATTCTTATGTTGTAAATTTATAATTGTATAGACACCAGTTCATCAAATTAAGTAACTTCTAAGTTACATTTTACTGCACACGTTTCTGTTGGTCATAGTATATGGACAATATGTGACAAGTAGGGACTGATCGTGTTTGCACGTGTGTTAATAATTCAGCAAGGGACTGGATAACAGCATTGCTGGTTCTGAGGACAATTCCAAAAACTTTGTGAGTGCACAAGTGGTGGTTATGGACTTGCTACATTATCCGCAAGACTCTTCGATGGTGATTGTGCACCTGCACAGTCGCAGCAGATGGATGCTGGCCATCTCTACAAGGACTACAGTGGATCTGCATCTTTGATGACCCACCAGTACCATTATCTCTACAAGGACTGCAGTGGGTCTGCACCTTTGATGACTCACCAATACCATTATTTCTACAAGGACTGCAGTGGGTCTGCACCTCTGGTGGCCCACCAATACCGTAATCTCTACCAGGACTACAGTGGGTCTGCTCTGTGATGACCTACCCACCAATACTCTTCAAAACTTCGACTGACTCCGCTGTGGGTTTGCTCTCTTGTGGCCCATTACCTGTCAGCATGTCGAGAGTCAGCACTGTCTTTCCGTTGGAAGGACAACGATACTTCTTCAAGACTGCATGGAAATCCACTACTTCCGTGTGCATTTTCTTTTACTGCTCAGACTTTGAGAAAAACACTGCAATGTGATGAATGATCAGGACTGTCTTTATGGACTGTGAGAAAATTTTAGCTTTTGACCAACATTGTATCAATAAGTGTGTGCATTTGATTTCTTTGTTATTGTAATTGTGAAAAAAAATTTTAACAAATATGTATTGGCCAGTGCCCAACAAAATTTGTAAAATTTTTTTGTGGGGAGCATGGGGGCTATGTAAGTAGGCTGTTTAGGTTTTTTTATTGATAACGCCACCTCAATATGAAAATCACCGGCTGTGCCGTGTGCAGTCTGTGGCTGTTTTGCATTGTTGTAATACTCAACCATTGTAGTGTTAGGCAGCTGGCTGTGAACAGCGCGTAGCGCTGGGCAGTTGGAGGTGAGCCGCCAGCAGTGGTGGATGTGGGGAGAGAGATGGCGGAGTTTTGTAATTTGTCATGATATCAAGGTAAATACATTGTTTGTTCTCTATTAATATCTTTCATTTGCTAACTATCCCTATCAGTAGTTAGTGCCTTCCATAGTTTGAATCTTTTATTTAGCTGGCAGTAGTGGCGCTCGCTGTATTGCAGTAGCTTGAGCAGCGAAGATTTTTGGTGAGGTAAGTGATTTGTGAGACGTATAGGTTAATGTTAGTCAGGGCCATTCTCTTGTAGAGAATTTTGAAAGTCAGATTGCGTTGCGCTAACAAAATATTGTGTGTTGAAAGTCAGATTGCGTTGCGCTAACAAAATATTGTGTGTTGAAAGTCAGATTGCGTTGCGCTAAAAAAATATTGTGTGTCAGGTTAAGCACAGTCCTGTAAAATTGTTAAAAGGGGACGTTTCAGTGTAACCAGTCGCAGACCATACCATCACGCCGGGTTGTACGCCAGTATGGCGATGACGAATACACGCTTCCAATGTGCGTTCACCGCGATGTCTCCAAACACGGATGCGACCATCATGATGCTGTAAACAGAACTTGGATTCATCCGAAAAAATGACGTTTTGCCATTCGTGCACCCAGGTTCGTCGTTAAGTCACCATCGCAGGCGCTCCTGTCTGTGATGCAGCGTCAAGGGTAACCGCAGCCATTGTCTCCGAGCTGATAGTCCATGCTGCTGCAAACGTTGTCGAACTGTTCGTGCAGATGGTTGTTGTCTTGCAAACGTCCCCATCTGTTGACTCAGGGATCGAGACGTGGCTGCACGATCCGTTACAGCCATGCCTGTCATCTCGACTGCTAGTGATACGAGGCCGTTGGGATCCAGCTCGGCGTTCCGTATTACCCTCCTGAACCCACTGATTCCTTATTCGGCTAACAGTCATTGGATCTCGACCAATGCAGGCAGCAATGTCGCAATACGATAAACCGCAATCGCGATAGGCTACAATCCAACCTTTATTAAAGTCGGAAACGTGGTGGTACGCATTTCTCCTTCTTACACGACGCATCATAACAACGTTTCACCAGGCAACGCCGGTCAACTGCTGTTTGTGTATGAGAAATCGGTTGGAAACATTCCTCATGTCAGCACGTTGTAGGTGTCGCCACCAGCACCAATCTTGTGTGAATGCTCTGAAAAGCTAATCATTTGCATATCACAACATCTTCTTCCTATCGGTTAAATTTCGCGTTCTTTACTTTATTCGGATTGGCTGGGTTACGAGTGGTAGAAGCACTTACCAGTAAAAAGATTTATTACAAAATGCTGGTCCCCTTTCCTGAGTTGCTTCGGGCTGTTAAACGTGCACCATATCATCTCCCGCTGAAAAATGGCATCTCACTCTCTTTCAGTCTCTTTCTGCTGCCAATGAAGAGGGACCCTGCCAGCATACTCTAGTTTCCCTCTCTAACTTCCAGTTTAATTACATTAGCCATTCCTGGAAGAACTTATATTGCATAAACATTTATCTTTGTTTTGACCCGTTGTTCAAGGCATCCCATGCTTATGATGGTGTCCAAAATATTGGGATCTCCCTCCATTTTCTAGTTTTCTGTGTTGTTTAGCTAGTTCCAGAGAGACATAGCTTTCTATGTATTGTTGTCAGTAGTACCTTTCCTGGACCTTGCTAAAACTGTCATTTCTCCCCCTTCCACCTCAGTAAAAAAATAAAGAAGAAACAGTCACTGCTGGAGGCCTTATTCCACAGGAGATTCTGTCTATGTTGCCTGCAGGACGCTATAGGACACTAGGAGCAGCAAGTTGCGGCATCTCAAAGAAAAGTCTAGTCAAATGAATGACACTGACCTGCACCTGTGCAACGCACCCTTCTAAATTCGCCGGCAGGTAGCCTCCCTGTCAGGCTATATGACCTCGCTGCTTGCCCGATCGCTGGCAGCATATCCCACTGTGCTTTCAAAGTGGTTGCACGCAAGCAGTTACAAATATAAATGTCGGTTACGTTAATTAACTACTGATTATCACTGGTATGTTACGAATTTTGTTTATTCCAGTCTGAGGGTTTTTATATTCAGATTTTATATTACTTACGGCTCCTCCATGAACCATGGACCTTGTGGTTGGTGGGGAGGCTTGCATGCCTCAGCGATACAGAAAACCGTACCACAGGTGCAACCACAGCTGAGGGGTATCAGTTGAGAGGCCAGACAAACGTGTGGTTCCTGAAGAGGGGCAGCAGCCTTTTCAGTAGTTGCAGGGCCAACAGTCTGGATGATTGACGGTCCGGCCTTGTAACATTAACCAAAACGGCCTTGCTATGCTGGTACTGCGAACGGCTGAAAGCAAGGGGAAACCACAGTCGTAATATTTCCCGAGGGCATGCAGCTTTACTGTATGGTTATATGATGATGGCGTCCTTGTGTGTAAAATATTCCGGAGATAGAATAGTCCCCCATTCGGATCTCCAGGCGGGGGCTACTCAGGAGGTCGTCGTTATCAGCAGAAACAAAGCTGACGCTCTACGGATCGGAGCGTGGAATGGCAGATCCCTTAATCAGGTAGGTAGCTTAGAAAATTTAAAAAAGGAAATGGATCGGTTAAAGTTAGATGTAGTGGGAATTAGCGAAGTTCTGAGGCAGGAGGAACAAGATTTCTGGTCTGGTGATTGTAGGACTATAAATACAAAATCAAATAGGGGTAGTGCAAGAATAGGTTTAGTAATGAATAAAAAAATAGGAGCGCGTGTAAGTTATTACGAACAGCATAGTAACCGCAAATTTGTAGCCAAGATAGACACGAAGCCCACACCTATCACAACAGTACAAGTTTATATGCGAACTAGCTCCGCAGATGACGAAGACATTAAAGAAATGTATGATGAGATAAAAGAAATTATTCAGATAGTGAAGGAAGACGAAAATTTAATAGTCATGGGGGACTGGAATTCTATGGTAGGAAAAGGAAGAGAAGTAGTAGGTGAATGTGAAATTGGGGTAAGAAACGAAAGAGGAAGCCGCCTGCAGAATTTTGCACAGAGATAACTTAATCATAGCTAAGACTTGGTTTAAGAATCGTGAAAGGAGGTTGTATATGTGGAAGCAACCTGGACACACTGGAAGTTTTCAGATAGATTATATAACAGTAGGACAGAGATTTAGGAACCAGGTTTGAAATTGTAAGACTCTGACCATAATCTACTGGTTAAGAACTGTGGATTAAAATTCAAGAAACTGCAAAAAGGTGGACATTTAAGAAGATGAGACCTGGATAAATTGACAGAACCAGAGGTTGTAGAGAGTTTCCGAGAGAGCAATAGGGAACGATTGACAAGAACGGGGAAAAGATACACTGTAGAAGAAGAATGGGTAGCTTTGAGAGGTGAAATAGTGAAGGTAGCAGATGATCAATTAGGGCTTGACATCCTGACCAATTTTTGGCTTTTCAGGTTTATTATTTGGCGCCACTTGCTTTTTATTTTAAAAGATATATTTAGGGAAACATATTTATCTGATGAGTGTGAGATTTAGCAGTTTAAACATTAATATACTGAAGTACTGGTTGACAAATTTTGGAAAGGCTACTTTAATTTTTAACATCATTTTTCAGTTATGGCGCAATACTTGTATGCTACGCACAGGCGCGTTGTGATGACGTGGCGCTAGCAGCAGTGAACTGGGGCAAGTTCCGGCACACTCGCTCGTCTCTGTACCTCTCAAGTGATACAGTACTTCTTTCGCTACAAATTCCAGGAGCAGTGTGTTCCTTTCTCAAATGCTAGCTGTCTCGTATCCTAACATCACGACAGTCATGGCAGAACGTCACGGATATGATTTTTTCATTTTGATACACTATTTTTATTAGCAACTTACCATACGAGGGATAGAAGAAATCCTTGGGTGGTAGAAGAGGTACTGAATTTTATCGATAAAAGGAGAAACTATTAAAATCCAGTAAATAAAGCAGGCAAAAAGGAATACAAACGTCTCAAAAATGAGACAGGAAGTGCCAAATGGATAAGGAGGGATGGCTAGAGGACAAATGTAAGGATGTAGGGGCGTATATCACTAAGGATAAGATAGATTCCGCCTACAGGAAAATTAAAGAGAGCTTTGGAGCAAAGAAAACCACCTGTGTAGGTATCAAGAGCTCAGAGCTCAGGTGGAAAAACACTCCTAAACAAAGAAGTGAAAGCAGAGAGATGGAAGGAGTATATAGAGGATCTATACAAGGGCATTGTACTTGAGGGCAATTTTACGGAAATGAAAGAGGACGTAGAGGAGCATAAAGAGGGAGATACGATTCTGCGTGAAGGATTTGACAGTGCACTGAAATACCTAAGTGGAAACAAGGCTCCAGTAGTAGACAACATTCCGTTTGAACTGCTGATAGCCCTGAGAGGGTCAGCCATGAAAAAAATTCTTCTATCTGGTGAGCAAGATGTCTGAGACGGGAGAAATACTCTCAGACTTCAAGAAGAATATAGTAATTGAAATCCCAAAGAAAACAGACGTCGACACATGTGAAAATTACCGAACTACCAGTTTAAGTCACAGTTGCAAAATACTAACACAAGTCTTTTACAGACGAATGGAAAAACTCGTAAAAGCCGACCTCGAGGATGATCAGTTAGGATTTCGTACAAATGTAAGAACACGCGAGGCAAGATTGACCCAACGACTTGTGATAGGAGATAGGTTAAGAAAAAGCAAACCGGCATTTCTAGCATTTGTAGATTTAGAGAAAACTTTTTGATAATGTTGACTGGAATATTCTTTCAAATTCTGAAGGTGGCAGGGGTAAAATACAGGGAGTGAAAGGCTATTTACAATTTGTCCAGAAACCGGATGGCAGTTATAAGAGTCGAGGGGCATGAAAGGGAAGCAGTGGTCCGGTCGTCCTGAATTACGTATTTCTTGATTTCCTTGTTCCCAATAGGATGCAAGCCCATTTTTATACTACTGCAAGTGAAAACCAGTCTGACATTCAAGATCAATTTATTACACAGGTCAAGGGTGTGGCTCTAGTCTAAATCTCGTGAATTTCCATATTTTGTGGGTCTGTACTGAAAGACCGTCCCGTAACGTGGGGAGTGTCTTAACCGTGTAAGGAATAAAACTATATCATCAGATTTAACATTACTTTTTATTTTCGTCAAAAAAGTCACGACAGTCACCTATTTCTCATGCATTCAAAGAGTTCTGCACACTTAACTTCCCTTGAAATTCTTCCAGTGAATCTCCGTATGGCACTTTCAGGTAGCTCTGGACTGTTACTCATAAGTATTTTATGGTTGTTGTTATTTCCAGCTGGTTATCGGCAAGAGTAGATTATAATATTCATTCGTCTTTTCGCCTGTTTATGCACAACGGGATCAATTTTTTTACGTTCAGGATCAAATGCCAGTCCCTGCAGAGATCATCGATTCCCTGCCTGTCCTCATACACTTCTCTACTGTTTTCTGGTGTTTGCGAATTGCCTCATCGAGCTTCCGATGTAATTTGTTAGATCGTTTATGTATATTAAACAGTAAAGGCACTATAAAACTCATTTGAGGTAGGCCTACTCCCGAAACTACTTTTACATCTGCATATTTCGTCCCGTGAAGAGCACTGTGTTAAAACTATCACCTTTGAAGTATTGAATCCAGTCATAAATCAGGTCCAGTACCCTGCAGGGTCAAATTTGGTTCACTAACGCTTGCGCGGAACTATGTAGAATGTCTTCCAGAAGTCAAAGAACACAACATCAACCTAGGTGTCGTTGTACCAGACGTTTTGAACTTCATAGACGAACAGAGCGAGCTGTGTTTTACAAGAAACAAGCAGAGGAGCCTATTTTTATACAGCCCTCATACTACAAAGTGATAGAAGGGATGTAGGCCTGGAATTATGTACAACTGTCTGACGACTGTTCTTGAAGAGACGAACGACCTCGATTTCCTCCAGTCGTTTGATAACCTTTGCTGCTCCATCGACCTGCTCTAAATTGTTGCTTGTAAGGCACTAAGTACATTTATATAATCTCTGTAGGATCACGCAAGTATTTAATGTGGTCCAGATGCCGCCCACTGTTGAGAGATTTCAGTTCATTTTACACTCCAACTATTTATCGATTAGATTCAAAAAGTTACTGGAACTTTCAGGGGCTGTACATCATGTCTGACTTGCGACCATTTGGTTTTTGTGTCTTTATGAAGACAGTATGTTACAAGCTGGGTATAGGATCTACCTGAAATTGATTCACCTGATTGGTAATGAACCGTGAAGGCTTATATTGATAAATGTTGTCCTCTATTATGTGGAGCTGTTACCTATTAACTAGTGCGGTCACATCTCACCAGAATTCACAACCTGTCTGCCTGTCGGCTTTTGAAAGGTGACATTCATTTTGTTTTGGAGTTTGGAGTGGGGGGGGGGGGACTAGTGCGAGGCAGCGCCCGCTTAGCATCACGTGCCATGCATGAGCTGTGCTGACTAGCAAGTATAAGGTGATGAACTGGTCATACTGTGTTTTGCGAAGACGAGTGGTAGCTCCTAAGCATGGGCTAGTGGAAGACAGAGCTAGGAGAAACTAAGGAAGTTGCTACTACCGACTCCATGTCATGCGCTAACTGCCGACTACCGTTACGAAGGAACTACAATTTGTGAGAACGTTTCTGAACATTCGCTTTCAATGTTTTCGTGTTGTGAAAACAGTACCTGGTGTTCACATGAGGCTCAAAAATGTTCAGTTGTGTGTGAATTCCTAAGGGACCAAACAGCTGACATCATCAGTCGCTAGATTTACACATTACATAAACTAACTTACGCTAAGAACACCACACACACACACACACACACACACACACACACACGCGCGCCCTAGGGAGGGCTCGAACCTCCGGCGGCACATGAGACTAATCTTGGCTAGTATTAAATGTTGCTAAACCTCGTCAGCTTCTGTTATCCAGTCTTAGTACTGTTCCTGATTTATATTGTGTGTGGGGCATGACCTTTCTATTGCTCTGTAACCATAATATAGGACTCTTGGATTTGTTTGAGGTCGGTTCTCTGTAATTGGAGCTTAACAAATGTTTCAAATGGCTCTGAGCACTATGGGACTCAACATCTTAGGTCATAAGTCCCCTAGAACTTAGAACTACTTAAACCTAACTAAGCTAAAGACATCACACACACCCATGCCCGAAGCAGGATTCGAACCTGCGACCGTAGCAGTCCCGCGGTTCCGGACTGCGGCGCCAGAACCGCACGGCCACCGCGGCCGGCAATTGGAGCTTAACAAACGTATTAATTTCAACTTCATTTTTTAAAATGCTTCTCTGTAATTTCATTAATTTCTGCTATGCGTTTTCTGCAGTTTAATAACTTATTGATTTTATTAGTTAAGCTTCATAGCTTTATTATTGCTACAAATTTCTGATGTGTGTTCTGAGGGGCAAGAGTCTTCTTAATTTTTCAGGAACACGTCCAGTGCTGGCGCCTGCGCTGGCTCCTGGTAGTATGGCCCGAGTTCAACCTGTTGCAAAAATATTCTGGACCCACACTACAAGAAGTTTGTCTAGTCTTATTTTTTATTTTAGGCCTTCTGGTTTCTAATTAATGCGCTGTATTATATTAATGTAGTTCCAACGTGAGGGAATAAAGTAATTTTCATTGGGGAATTAATTATTTGCGCTTCCCGTTAAATTTCACTCCCAGCTCCTCCCCCAACTGTTATGCGGCAATTTTTTCCAAAAATCTCCCATAAGTAATGCTGTTGCTGTTGTGGCCTTCAGTCCAGAGACTGGTTTGATGCAGCTCTCCATGTTACTCTATCCTGTAAAAGCTTCTTCAGCTCCAAGTAGCTACTGCTACCTAGATCCTAGATTTCCCTACACTTAAATCTATACTCGATGTTAACAAATTTCTCTTCTTCAGAAACGCTTTCCTTGCCATTGTCAGTCTACATTTTATATCTTCTCTGCTTCGACCATCATTAGTTATTTTGCTTCCAAATAGCAAAACTCATTTACTACTTTAAGTGTCTCATTCTCTAATCTAATTCACTCAGCATCACCTGATTTAGTTTGTCTACATTTCATTATCCTCGTATTGCTTTTCTTGATGTTCATCTTCTATCCTCCTTTCAAGACACTGTCCATTCCATTCAATTGCAGGTCATTTGCTGTCTCCGACAGAATTAAAATGTCAGCGGCCGACCTCTAAGCTTTTATTTATTCTCCACTGATTTTAATTCCCATCCAAATTTTTCTTTTCTTTCCTTTACTGCTTGATACATATTGAATAACATCGGAAATCGGCAACAACTCTGTCTCCCTCCCTACCACTGAAGTAGTTTTTAAATTGTTGGTAGTAACGCTGTGAATTCAAATAAACACTGGTTAGTAGTAGGGAAGGCTATCGAATACCTAGTGTTTTTGTCACAGTACTCACAAATTGGAGTGTTTTCGTAAAAGGAACTACATTCTGAGGGCAATAGAAATCTCTCCTAGTACACTGGTCCATTGTTTCGAGTACTTCTCAAGTTCCACAGCCGGCGTCGACGGATTTCAGGGACAGCGGCAGATGAGTCCAGCCTATACGAAAAACGTAGATGATGCTCTTAACATTAAAATGACAGTGTTTGGGACGATATCGTGCTGCTAAATACTATTTAGTATGATAAGAGAAACCGTTACCTGAGGTAGACAGTGGAACAGGTCTTCTGGCTCCATCAGTTTTATAATTAGTTTATTTGATACTGGAAAGATGTTCATAGCCATTACTAAAATTATTGCTTTTGTAATTAACATGACATCAGAGGAAAACAGTTCTAATTTCTCTCTCCCGCTCCTACATATATTCACACACGCATGCACACACACACACACACACACACACACACACACAACACACACACACACACACACACACACACACACACACCCTCCCACCAACCCCCCCCCCCCACACACACACACAGACACACACACACACACACAAACACAATCACCGTCAAATGACGGAGATTAATTCGCTGAGGTATTGTTTAGGGCTAAGGGTTGATGGAAAATGATAACGACCAAATAATGTGTGTGCTTTCCGCAGTCTGATGACATTAAGTTTGGGTTAACAGTAAGGATACTTATTTAAACTCTAACAACTATTACAACAGCACTCTTTATGTCATTGTGAACTGGTAAATTATAATTTTGTTCCCTTTAGATTCATGGATGGAACGTGGGAAGAACGGCGACAGCATACTTGTAAAATTTTAACTGTATATCATGTGAGACAGAAAAGAAGCGAGCTGAAGAAGATATCTGTTTCTGTCCGGAAAGAATGCTCTTGAAATTAGTTGAGAAAGGCCTTACTACACTCCTGGAAATTGAAATAAGAACACCGTGAATTCATTGTCCCAGGAAGGGGAAACTTTATTGACACATTCCTGGGGTCAGATACATCACATGATCACACTGACAGAACCACAGGCACATAGACACAGGCAACAGAGCATGCACAATGTCGGCACTAGTACAGTGTATATCCACCTTTCGCAGCAATGCAGGCTGCTATTCTCCCATGGAGACGATCGTAGAGATGCTGGATGTAGTCCTGTGGAACGGCTTGCCATGCCATTTCCACCTGGCGCCTCAGTTGGACCAGCGTTCGTGCCGGACGTGCAGACCGCGTGAGACGACGCTTCATCCAGTCCCAAACATGCTCAATGGGGGACAGATCCGGAGATCTTGCTGGCCAGGGTAGTTGACTTACACCTTCTAGAGCACGTTGGGTGGCACGGGATACATGCGGACGTGCATTGTCCTGTTGGAACAGCAAGTTCCCTTGCCGGTCTAGGAATGGTAGAACGATGGGTTCGATGACGGTTTGGATGTACCGTGCACTATTCAGTGTCCCCTCGACGATCACCAGTGGTGTACGGCCAGTGTAGGAGATCGCTCCCCACACCATGATGCCGGGTGTTGGCCCTGTGTGCGTCGGTCGTATGCAGTCCTGATTGTGGCGCTCACCTGCACGGCGCCAAACACGCATATGACCATCATTGGCACCAAGGCAGAAGCGACTCTCATCGCTGAAGACGACACGTCTCCATTCGTCCCTCCATTCACGCCTGTCGCGACACCACTGGAGGCGGGCTGCACGATGTTGGGGCGTGAGCGGAAGACGGCCTAACGGTGTGCGGGACCGTAGCCCAGCTTCATGGAGACGGTTGCGAATGGTCTTCGCCGATACCCCAGGAGCAACAGTGTCCCTAATTTGCTGGGAAGTGGCGGTGCGGTCCCCTACGGCACTGCGTAGGATCCTATGGTCTTGGCGTGCATCCGTGCGTCGCTGCGGTCCGGTCCCAGGTCGACGGGCACGTGCACTTTCCGCCGACCACTGGCGACAACATCGATGTACTGTGGAGACCTCACGCACCACGTGTTGAGGAATTCGGCGGTACGTCAACCCGGCCTCCCGCATGCCCACTATACGCCCTCGCTCAAAGTCCGTCAACTGCACATACGGTTCACGTCCACGCTGTCGCGGCATGCTACCAGTGTTAAAGACTGCGATGGAGCTCCGTATGCCACGGCAAACTGGCTGACACTGACGGCGGCGGTGCACAAATGCTGCGCAGCTAGCGCCATTCGACGGCCAACACCGCGGTTCCTGGTGTGTCCGCTGTGCCGTGCGTGTGATCATTGCTTGTACAGCCCTCTCGCAGTGTCCGGAGCAAGTATGGTGGGTCTGACACACCGGTGTCAATGTGTTCTTTTTTCCATTTGCAGGAGTGTATGTGTCTTTGTTCGAGTGTACAGGGGGATGGACAAACACAACTCATTAGCATGCCTAATACGATGTATTAAAACCGTTGGCACTGGGAATAGCTTCCAGTCGCCTTGAAATGGATAAAAACCGGTATGGTTTGAAAGAAATCGTGTCCATTCTTCCATCAAGACAATTGCTAGGTGAGCAAATGATCGTGGATGTGGACAGCGATCACGCACCGCTGTCTCGAAAGTAGATCATGAAGGAATTACAATGAAATAAATACCCCTAGCTGCATACAGGCGCTGATGTAAGTCAACAGGGACAGTTGAAAATGTTTGCCCCGACCGCGACTCGAACCCGGGATCTCCTGCTTACATGGCAGATGCGCTATCCATCTAAGCCACCGAGGACAGAGACGAGAGTGCGACTGCAGGGACTTATCTCTGGCACGCCTCCCGTGGGACCCATATTCGCAACTTATTATCCCGCACTATATTCTTAGGGCCCCTGCCCACCTTACTCATTACTCGCGGCTTTATTGCCTATTCCCGTAAAGAGTTCGGGCACTGTTTGTGCATCTGCACAGAAGAAGATGGTCAAAAGACCGGTGAACCTTAACTATATTTACATGAAGGTGGTAGCTGTTCTTTCGGACACGTCCGAAAGAACAGATACCATCGGTAACCATGCAGCTTGTTAGAATGAAATCTCTGAAGCGACCGATAGTATTTCCGGGTCGTAGTGTGTCTGGAGTCCAGTCGGGATGCAGCAGCACGGATGTCGGGGATGGAGCACTGTTGAGGCGCGGACAGACAGTTCTCGCTAACGACTGGCTACACACTTGAACTGTCCAACGGAAGGAGACTGGAGCGGAAACGACCGTTGGTTGGTTGTTTTGTCGGTCGTCTCAGCGACCGACGACCGTTGGTTGGCTGTTCTGTCGATCGTCTCATCGGCCGACGACCGTTGGTTGGTCGTTCTGTCGATCGTCTCATCGGCCGACGTGTATTTGGTCCTTCGACCATTTCCGGGCCTAGGCAGTCGGTCGGTTGGGGCAGAACAACGTGGAAGTCTCCATGGCGCGTAGTCAGGCCGGAGCCACTGTCGTCGTGCAAGTGCGGTTGGAGTTGTGAGGCGCTTCTTGCGAGGGTTACGAAGTTCGTCGCCCACCGAGCCTGGACACTAAAGTTGGGTGCTCACCTAACCTACTATCAAGTCTCAACTGTTATCACATCTCTTCGTTTGATCCTGGTTGTCGCTTTCTGGGAGATTCCCACAAGCAACAGCGTGTGTGCATTGAAGTCGGCTAGAGTTGCAGCCGTTTTCCTGTGTGTTGTTTAACTTAATTTAATTAATTGCTTCATTAATTAAGTATAACATCGGTATCTTTGTCTTGTGGCCGTTGACATTCTGATTACCTGCCCTGGTCACTGACGTAGTTTTTCGGCAGTGTATTTTCCTACACGGTGTGTAGTTCGATAGCTGAGGTGTTATTAGCCGGCCGCGGTGGTCTCGCGGTTCTAGGCGCGCAGTCCGGAACCGTGCGACTGCTACGGTTGCAGGTTCGAATCCTGTCTCGGGCATGGATGTGTGTGATGTCCTTAGGTTAGTTAGGTTTAAGTAGTTCTAAGTTATAGGGGACTTATGACCACAGCAGTTGAGTCCCATAGTGCTCAGAGCCATTTGAACCATTTTTTGAGGTGTTATTGGTAATTCTGGGCGTTTATTCTGACTTGGATGGATTAGGCTCCAGTACACAAAACGTTGTGCTATTGACATCTTGCTGTCGTTTTGTCGGTCGGGTGGAGCAAAACTGATCTTGTTCGTTGGTTCGTCGGCTGGCTTTTGGGTGGGTTGCCTTCCGGTTAAGAGGTTGTCGGTCTGGCTGCCTGTCTCACCCAAACGTCCGTTAGTGTTACCTTCCCGGGCCGACCCTTGGAACCTTCTGAGCGTCACTCCTTGTGTTTTACATACTGATTTCCTTTTAGTCTTAGGTACTGTGTGTAGCCTTCTGCCAAGTTTTAGCTTATTAAAATTACAAGGCTTTTCTTCTTAGGCCTTAAGCCGCAAAGAAAAAGTTCCTTATTTGTTTTGTGGCCTTCAGCCGAGTTTCAGCGTTTCAAAATTAAAATTGAAAATTCCTTGTGCCTAGGCCTTAAGCTGTAAATTTGATTCAAGTTGGTATGTGGCATTCAGCAGGGTCTTCAGCCATTTCAAATCAAAAGTTGCAAAATTTTGCCTGTGCCTTAAGCCGTAAGAAATATTTTCTAGTTTGTATGTGGCTATCAGCCGAGTTTTCCAGCTTAAATTGAAAACTGGATATTTCGTTGTCTGGGCTTTAAGTCATGAGATTGTTTGGGTTTCGTATGTGGCCTTCAGCCGAGTTTTATGTGAAGCATTTTAGGATAAAGCCTTTAGCCTATTTTAGCTGAAATTTAGAAGCTCTTCCCTCTAGGCCTTAAGCTGTAAAATTGTTTTCTGCCGAGTTTTAATCACTCTTAAATTAAAAAGCTAAATCCTTGTCTTGCCTTTAAGTCATAAGATTCTTATTCTTTAATATGAGGCCTCCAGCCGAGTTTTACAAGAAATATTTTAAGGTAAGGCCTTCAGCCTTTTTCAAATTGAAAGCTCTTCTTCCTAGGCCTTAAGCCGTTGAATTGTTTTGTTGACATGCAGCCTTCAGCCGATTGTTCAGCCTATTTAGATTAAACATTCAAAATCTTTGTCTTGGCCTTAAGCCGTAACACTGTTCTTGATTACTGTGTGGCCTTCAGCCAAGTTCTGTCGGAAAAATTTAAGCTAAGGCTTTCAGCCTATTTATATTGAAGATAATTTTTTTTCTAAAGAAGCGAGACTTCCAGAAGAACCCCTGTATCTGAATTCCTTGCTTAGGCCTAGTGCCTTGCATTTTCGATGTGGCCTTCAGCCGATCTAAATTAAATCAAAGGGGGGTCTTTCGTTAAAACCTTGAGAGTTTGTCATTCTTGCTTGTGTGATTGTGTGTTTTAACAAATAAAGTTTATATGTTGAGTGCAACTGATAGTGACCTATTTTGGCCCGTTTCCACAAATATAAGCCCATCCACTCTGTCCTGGCAGTCCAGGGACTTCAGATGCGTTACGACGCTGCTCAGACGCACTTGGAGCGCAGTGAGCGCGAAGCAGAGGCTTTCTTACGCCGTATCGTATGAATGAGACATGGGCCACATGGTACGAGCCAAAACTGACACGCCAATCCAACGAATGGAGTCATTATGGGTCACCGCGAAAGTAGAAAGTGCGTCAGCGCTCCAGTATGGTGAAATGGTGATTGTCATGTACGACTGTGATGGTGTTATCCTAACGCATTGCCTCCACGGCAAACTGTCAATGTGCCGTATTGCTGTTCGTTTTTGGAGCGTCACCTGCGACAAGCTTTGCGAAAGAAGCGGCGACACTATCTGCGCAACCCACCCATCATTTTGTACGACAATGCGCGGGCGCATACAGCGCAAGCTGTGGCTGTTCTGTTCGGGTCAGCCGCTGTGGCCGAGCGGTTCTAAGCGCTTCAGTCTGGAGCCGCGCGACCGCTACGGTCGCAGGTTCGAATCCTGCCTCGGGCATGGATATGTGTGACGTCCTTAGGTCAGTTAGGTTTAGGTAGTTATAAGTTCTAGGGGACTGATGACCTCAGATGTTTAGTGCTCAGAGCCATTTTTTTTGCTCTGTTCGGTCAAGGGTACAGGGAAGTACTGTGCCATCCACCATACTCCTCGGATTTAAGTTCCTTTTGACTTTGATTTGATTCCGAAGACGAAGGAACGATTTCGTGCCATTCGCTTCAGGACTGTTCCAAAAAAAAAAAATGGCTCTGAGCACTATGGGACTCAACTACAGAGGTCATTAGTCCCCTAGAACTTAGAACTAGTTAAACCTAACTAACCTAAGGACATCACAAATATCCATGCCCGAGGCAGGATTCGAACCTGCGACCGTAGCGGTCTCGCGGTTCCAGACTGCAGCGCCTTTAACCACACGGCCACTTCGGCCGGCGGACTGTTCCAGAGATTCGACAGACAGTAGACCGCTCCATTAGCGCCATCAACACAACAGGCTCTGCTAACGGTATGCTACGCTTTCCACATCGCTGGCAGCGGGTCCTATACAGTGCTCGTGATTACTTTGAAGGACAGCAACAGATGCAAACATGTAACTCAGTTTTGAATAAATAGTTGCCACTAGATTGAGATTTTCACTCTGCAGCGGAGTGTGCGCTGATATGAAACTTCCTGGGAGATTAAGACTGTGTGCCCGACCGAGACTCGAACTCGGGACCTTTGCCTTTCGCGGGCAAGTGCTCTACCAACTGAGCTACCGAAGCACGACTCACGCCCGGTACTCACAGCTTTACTTCTGCCAGTACCTCGTCTCCTACCTTCCAAACTTTACAGAAGCTCTCCTCCGAACCTTGCAGAACTAGCACTCCTGAAAGAAACTTGCCACTATTTAACTTCCAACCCTCGTATATGCAGACAAAAAAAGTCTCAACACCAAGAAGTAATTTCTGGAATACATCTGAGTAGGTAACATATCTAAATGATTACCATTGCGAGATCACAGGTTGATGTGAGAAAAAGAACGAGTCATTGCAAATGTGAAATGATGGTCCATTAATAACTGGTGTAACCACCAGAATTCTGAATGCAAGCAAGCAAATGTGCGTGCATTGTAAAGGAGTCGGATGTCTGGTTGTGGGATGGGGTTCGATGCCTGTTGCACTTGGTCGGTCAATACAGGGACGGCTAATGACAACTGTGGAAGACGCTAGAGTTATCATTCAATGATGTCCCATATTTGCTCGATTGGCGACGGATCTGCTGATCGAGCAGGCCAATGTTACATCTCAACACTCTGCAGAGTATATTGGGGTACAAAAGCCGTATGCGGGCGTGGGCGAACGTTTTCCTGTTGGAAAACGCCCCCTGGTATGCTGCTCGTGAATGGCAGCACAGGTCGAATTAGCCGACTGACTTAAAGACTGACTGTTAGGGGTCATGGGATAACCATGAGAGTCTTCCTGATGTCATACGAAATCGCATCCCAGACCATAACGCCTGGTGTAGGTCCAGTGTGTCTAGCACGCAGACAGGTTGGTTGCAAACCGTCAGCTGGCTTCCTCCTAACCAACAAACGGTCATCACTGGCAGCGAGGCAGAACCACCTTTCATCAGAAAACACAACAGACATCCACTTTGCCCAAGAAAGAGCTATCGCTCGACGCAAAAGGCGGTGATTTGGGGTCAGTGGAACGCACGCTGCAGGGCGTCTGGCTCGGAGCTGTCCTTGAAGTGACCGATTTGTAATAGTTCTTTGTTTCATTGTGACAACTGCCGCTGAAATTGCCTCTATAGCTGCAGTACGGTAACCCAGAGCCATACGACGAGCACGGTGGTCTTCCCTCTCGATAGTGCCACGTGGTGATCGTACATTGTTGTGAGCACCACTGCCGGCAGTCACGTGCAGCGACATCTGCAGCATCGCCGCAGGAACATCCAGCCGCTCGTAGTCGTATTACACGACCTCGTTCAAACTTAGTGAGGTGTTGATAACGTCGTCTTGTCGCCTCAAAGGTATTCTTGACTAATATTAACTTACCACGTCCAGTCTCAAAGGTAACTAACGTTCACGACCTTTACAGCGTGTATTTAGGGCAAACCTGATTTGCTTCCCGATTAGTGGCGCTGCAAGCACCACTCTTATGTGAATGGCACGAAATTTGAGTATCATCTTCCAGATGTAGAAACATACCCACCAGCATACGTTCATGTCGCATTGCTCCTTCTTGGCGATGCCATTTTTTTCCGTCGGTCTAGTCATATCTACATTTTTGACGACTCGTCATTCCTAGAATCGCCGATGCCACAATAGCTCTAGACAGAGGTAAAACTGGTAAATACATTTCATGTCATCTTACTAGAAATCGGTAAAACAGAACAATTCTTTATCCAATCTTTAACTCTCTTCTCAGAATGTAGCTGACATTTAGTATATCTTTTTTACAATAGCGTCTGTGCTCCTTGCCTAACTGTATAGCCGCCCAAATCAAATGCGTATTTAGTATAGTAATAACAAAGAGCAATGGCGGATTCCGTCCGATTTGCTGGAATGCCAGGTCGAGAAGAAGGAGAAGAAGACAGAGAATAGTAGAAATTTCGCAGGACCTTCATTAGTTTAATGATTTCATAGTAATGGAATGACTGTAACCAATCTTTGAAAATGAATCATTGGTCAAGTAAGAACGTTTAATTAATTTTACGTATATAATGTTATGATGGAACCTACACACATGAAAAGTATTCAAGAATAGGCTCATACTAGTGGTTTGAAAGCAACTCCTCTGGTAGTTTCTAGTGCTTCGGCAACGAATCGTAGCCTGCAATTTACTCCATCTTCAAGTTGGTCTGTGTGATTGTTCAGCTCGTTCCTTTACACTTTATGACGGTGCTCTTATATCTTTCAAGTACTTACTAAGTTTGGGAAGGTGTGGTTTGGCGACCAATCGGCTCCCACGAATCTAGGTGCCCCGAGTACATTTTGTCGGCCTTGGGAGATGCCACAAAGATTATCCCAATAATTTCACTGTCTAGCGTTAGTAATCCAGCCGTGAATTAATAACCGTGTCTGTATTAGGACTCTATGTACTTTTACAAATATCGTGAACAAAATATATCGACATTTTAAAGAAGTATCATTACTGAGCCTCGATTTATCGAAAGAGGTTATCGATATATATTCCCAAAAATGTCGAGGTATGGGTAAAAAAAAATAAAAAATAAAAAAATAAAAAAATAAAATGTCGGCACGTTGTAAGTATACCGCCCGCTTTAGAGCTTTACATTTAAGTATTCTTTTATTATTAGGTATTCTGTACATCTCAAGCTAGCAGCCTGCTTACCCCTCTCAGAGACAGAAATGAAAGGAAAATGAAAACGATGCACGTTAACGCTTGGCGATAACCACTTTGCTAACAATGGTAACTGCATGTAAGTGACACAATAAAAGGTTTCCTATGGGTTCGTCGTTCGGTTTCGTCATATGTAGGATTTGTCTGCAACACTTCACGTCGCGTTCCCTGTTTTTCCATTTCTACAAACGCCATCTAACCTGCAGCCGCCGTGTCAAAACTGCTTGATGAAGTTAAACGTTACTGTTTCTGTTGGTAGCGCAGAGCGCCGATTACGTCAGCATTTCCTTCACACGTCTCCGCCAAACGTAAAGATCACTTTTGACATTTAGATATTTGTTCATGTGTTTCAGGAGCTGTTTTTGAAGAATGCCGATGTGAAAAACTAGCGCACCAGTTGCGTTAGAAATTGTTTCCTATCGCAAGTGGTGTGCTATTTCTTCACATCGGATATCTTCTTATTCCATTCACACCGTCACCGCCCACTGGAATCGGACTTCTTCTTTGTACTATATATATTGGTTTCACACAGTCAAAGAGAATGACTGGACGTTTTGAAAGCTCAAAAAGTAGTAAGACTCGATCACACAGTGAAAGTAAAATTATTTTCTACTATAATTTCAAAAGAACCGTTTCAAATATTTGCCGAAAATTGCGAAAAAATATAAAATAAAATAAAAATATGGGCACTCGATGCCATTTCGATATAGATGTATTTATAAGTATGTGATTAAATATCGCCGACATGTATTGACACTTCATCGAAAAAATATCGAAATACGATATTTTACCAACGGCCATAGTCTGACTACTCAGAAACTGACGAGGACGAAACTCAGCATTAAGATGCTCGAGTAAAATCACCTCTTTCTAATAATAATTCATTTGCACACATTAAATGAACTATCATTTTCAATATAATGCCCTCAAATCTCTATCCATATCCTTGCTGATTCTAACACAATTTACATATCCATGACCACACACCAGAATAAAACATCAATAGGCAAACTACAAATAACTTTCAGTGGAAATTAAAATCAACGGCACTGTTTTCCCGAACACATATATGCAGACGCCACTTCAAATCTGCAACTAGCTTTAAAAGCCAATCATCAAATTAAGGAATAAATGAAACAGCCTCCGCGGTGCGATTCAGTTCATTACAAATTAACATACAGATAGGAAGAGAACTTTTCTGTTTTTAAAATTTTTCGTAATTTCAATCTGCGCCGGCGAGGTATGGACCCTGTGGCGGTTGCCTCAATCTCGCCCGGCTGTCGGCTGCACGCTGCTATCGACCAGCTACTCGCTCCACCGATTGTTTTACCAGCAGCGGCGCCCCGTAACTGCCACTATGCTTTGTACAATAATTATCAGTTTCTAGTAACACACTGAAAATTGCCGTTGTCCGGTCAGTGACTGAGTCCCCTCAGCTGTCTATGTAATTTCCTATTATGATATTCTTCATCGCGCAATACGCGGGTAATATCAATAAAGGTCAATATGAGCGGTCGGTCACAACTTTGGTATTACCAAGTATTTTTGTGACATGAGTGACTATACACATAGCTCACTAGCCCGTAGTGAAAGATGTAAAAGTTTTAGGTTTATTGACGTTTAAAATTTCGCGTTTTTTTTTTTTACGTTAAGACCTAGTTTGTATTATTTGTACCAGCCTGTTCTTATGTTTCATTATAGATGCATGTACGATTTGTGAACAGTATCAGACTGAATCTAATAAGGGAGTGTAGGGTAGCTGTGTTCAGCGGCTAGTCATAGAGATTCAGTATTGCGGTAAGTTTGACTATTTCTGACCAGCGCTGCCCTCATCTGATTCCTGGAAATAATATACAGGAACAAGAACACAGTCGTCATTGCAGCTGCGAAATGCATGAATATAAGGCACATGAAATACGAAATCAGTTTCTTGTTATTTTTTAAACTTGTAATTCATTGTATATTTGCATGGATTTGCTTTCCAAGTATAAAAGCTTTCCGAACAGAATCAGGTAGCGTTATGACGACTGATTGGAGTAAAATGCCCTGAAAGCGAACAGGTACGACGACTTGTCGTCTTTCCGATTGTCCAATCGGGGGTTTAACCCGCAGCTCATGGAAGTGATTAGAAGTTGTTCTTTAATGTTCCGGGGACATCTTTCGTACCGCAGTAAAAAGGTATCGATTTATTTTTCTACCAGACACAATACGATGGTTTGCGGACTATGCTCGAGTTCTACAAATTTAAGAATGATAATCGGAAGAACCATCATGGTAACGTGACAGCCTTATAAGCATATAGCGACCACCTCCCTCGCCCCGTCCCCCCGAGCGGAAACTGTGTTCTCCATCTGTTAGTGTCTAGTTTTAGCCATGTGAAAGTGTGAAAAAGTGAGTGAAATATTTGTGATTTGAATAACTAAGGCGAGTCGTGGTAGCAACTCCGGTACTGACCTAGTCGTATTTCTTCTTTTTATTTTTATTTTTATTGCTAGATGGCAGGTCATGAGAAGCAGCTTAAAACCCAAATCCCAGCTGGTAGACGCCCTGACCCCTATCTTGAATCATCAGAGCTGATCCGACCCGTGACCGGAGCACCTCGCCCTGTACCGAAACAAACGTGCTAACGCGTGCGGCTATTCGGGTGGGTTGTGCGGTGAAGAACAAGAATCGAAAACCTGTAACGTGAATGTTTTATTTGGCTTCCGTAAAATAGAGACAGAGGGAAACTAGGCGTAAGGGGGAAACATGTGAGTCATTGGAGGAATATAATGGTTGCAGCATTTCTTATTATGTGGACGACGATAATGATTGTGACAAACCACAAGGTGTACAACTCTTCTTCAGCCGCTTTTTCCCCAACATTTGATGCTTTAATGAAACAAATTGGTTACACATGTATCATTCAAAGTATTTTCCATCGCTTGCCACTGCTTTCTCCCATCTTTCGGGCAGTATACGAACCCCGCGTCTAAAATATTGTTCATCTTTTGAAGCGATACACGAATCGATCCAATTTATGGCTTCTTCATGAGGTCGGAAGTGTTGGTCAGCCAGGACATGCGCCATTGATCTAAACAGGTGATAGTCAGAGGGAGCAATGTCTGGAGAATACGGCGGGTGAGGTAGGACTTGATATTTTAACGTCTACAAGTACGCTTTGACCTCTTTTGCAAGGTGGGGTCGAGCGATGTCGTGCTGCAAAATTACTTTATCGTACCTCTCGCTGTATTACGGCCTTTTGTCTTTTAATACTCTACTCCAACGCATTAATTGCGTTCGATAACGAGCACCTGTGTTTGTTTCGCTTCCTTTTAACACCTCATACTACATGAAGCCGATCTGGTGCCACCAAAAACAGAGCATGATCTTGGAGCCGTGAACATTCGGTTTGGCCGTCGACGAAGAAGTATGGCCGGGATATACTCACGACTTTTTGCGTTTAGGGTTATGGTAATGAATCAATTTTTCGTCCCCGGTCATAATGCGATGCATACATCCCCTCCGTTTTTGCCTCTGAAGCAACTGTTCACAAACACACAAATTCCGTTCAACGTCTCATGGTTTCAGCTCACACGGGACCCAAGTTCCTTCTTTCTGAATCATGCCCATAGCCTTCAGACGTTTTGAAATGGCTTGCTGTGTCACTCCCACTAACCGTGCCAATTCCTCTTGAGTTTGACGCTAGTCTTCACTCAACAATGTCTCCAATTCTGCATCTCTCTTCCACGACTATGCCAGTCTAAGACCTTAAAATTACCGTTCTTGAAGAAGCGCTGAACCCACTCACGACACGCTCTTTCACTGATAGTGTCCTTACCATGTGTACTTGAGAGATTTCGAAGTGACTCAGCCGCTGTTTTCTTCATTTTGAAACAAAACAGTAACTCCTCCCTCAAATGACGAGAATTAGGCTCGTAAACTGACTTTTCAGTCAAGAACAACTTTATGATGCAGACACAAATCGACTAATGTTTGAATGAGGTTATGCTGACCGAGGTCCAAGCTAAATGCTTGACGTCTGCGATCTGTTTCTTTCGATCGCTACTTACCGTTGTCACCACATATCTGCAAACGGCGGAAGCAAAGTTGTTCAACTTGTATTTTACTGGCGGATTGAGACGAACATGCAGTAATAATACTGAGTTACGTGGCATCATTGTAGAAGCGTTTAGTGTGCTTCGAATAGTGCTCAATGTACTGGAAAAGACGTCTCCAAGACTATAATTGTGCTGAGTGATCGTCGAAGAAATGAAGAATCTAAAAATTGTTGAAATATGAAAATGGAGGTGATAACACATGACTTGTTATCCACAAAACAACATTTCCCCAGCCAGTGCGGGTAATTACCCCATGTGACGTGGAATCGTGGCCAACCACATCAGTAGGATAGTTGCACTCTTATTACATTTCAATTGGTTTACTAAAGTAAACGTATATAAACTACAGCAGCATTATATGTAGCTGGTTTTCAGTACATTATTGCAAATGTGACAAAATACGCTCTAAGACAAAAGAAGGACCAATCATGACGAAATTATCCGAATGGGACGGGAAACGGCAGATGTGATGTATATGAACGGACAAAAACCGATTACAATTTCAAAAAGAAAAAAAAAAGAAGGAAACTGGGTGACTTACTCGAGACAAAGATCTTCACAAATAGGGGAAGCCAATAACGTGTTGGCCCAAAGGCACCCTCGACCTTCACTCCCCGTTGTCGGGTTCTACGGCTGGCGACACTCATGCTGATATCCTACCATTGCCCTGGCCGTCTCCAGACACAATTTCGCTGGTCATCGGTTAGAATCGGAACTCATCACTGAAAAAGGTTCTGTAAGTTAATAAGATACCAGGCGGAAGACATGTCTCGAGATACCCTGGACAGAAGTGGGATACTGAACCGACTGTCGCCCGTCACACAGCTTGATAACAAGCAGTCAAGGTCTAGGGGGTGCCATTTACTTTCATAGGGAGAAGCCTTTGGTTGTCACTCGCGGTATCCTTACAGTAGAGCGATATGTAGACGATATTACACGACAAATTTTCTTATGTTTAAGCAGGATAATGACCGTCCGCACACTGCAACAGTTTCTACTGTTGTCTTCTTGCCCGATAAACTCTAACTTGATTAATAAGGTCGCTGGATATCTTCGCAAGTGAGAAAGTTTTGAACCTTATGGGCAGAGTCCTCCAACCTGCTATAGTTTTTGACGATCTAACTTTCAATACCAAGTAGAATAATTGCTTGCATAATGGTCAGAGATGATCAAATGCCTTATTGACCTGCTTAGTTTGTGAAGCTGTTTCTCTTCAATAACTCATCAAATTTTTCTGAAGTTGTAATCATTTGTTTGCGTGCACATGTCTATCACATTTAAAATTTCGCATTCGGATAATTCCTTCATCGTGCGTTGGGTTTTTTCTTGTAGTGTAATAACAGATACACGCGTAATTGCACACTATTCTTAGAGTGTACCAATTGACACACGCACTATTCCTCCACATACCTTAGTACTCACCAGATGATTTATCTTCAACATGAACTGCAACGATTCTGTTACACTTGTGTGTGTCACACAAGTTACTACTAGCACTCAGTCTGTGAAAGCACAGTGTCGAATCTGCTTAACCTTCGCAAAGGAAAGCTGTTCCTCCAGTAAGCATCGACGTGATACCGTAGTTGACGCAGCAGTGCAATAAGGGCTTACATTTTTCACTGTTTATTTTTTCAGCGCACAAGAGGTAAATACGACTAAAGCTCAGTTTTTGTCTGCAGAAACGAGCTTACCCACAGCAGAGGACCACGTGTTGTCGGGCGAGACTTCTGCGCGCATGTATGCTGGCGACTGCAATTGCACGCAGTCTAATCCGCCGGTTTTGAGCCGGAGGGAAGCCCAGATAAGTAGGCGTGCCCCCTTAATGCGAGCTGCTTTTACCGCCGTAAGCCCGGACCGGGACCAGCAGCAACGCCTAATCCCACGTCGTTAGCGTTCCGCTCCCCCCCCACACCCACGCCCTGACCAACTGTGCTACCTGTGCGCCAGCTGGCTGTATTCCTGTTGCTCCTCTGGCTTCCAGGTACGGATATTGGGGCCGGTGCTAACCCGTCACTTTTAATCACCTCTCCAAGCTTCCTTTCCTCCACCTGTCGTCCTGTCCTTGTTTCGTTGTGCTATGCCACTTTCACCGCAAAACCAAATTCCACACATCGTCCCATTCGCTCTCTTAACGATAAGAGCAGCTGCAGAATGAGATTTTCACTCTGCAGCGGAGTGTGCGCTGATATGAAACGTCCTGACTGATTAAAACTGTGTGCTGAACCGAGACTCGAACTCGGGACCTTTGCCTTTCAAATAACAAATATTATAGAATGTTACACCAGTTTTATGTCTGTTTCATTCATAGGAATATGAACGTCATTGCTCCTCGTTTCAGTCGCAGCTATTTAAGCTGTGTTCTTAGGTTGCTGCCTGTGCACATTGAAACGCAAAGGTCCCGAGTTCGAGTCTCGGTCCAGCACACAGTTTTAATCTGTCAGGAAGTTTCAGGGACAGTTGAATAACCAATGGCATTTCATGGCGTTGGGTCGGGTCACGTGACGTCGCTCGCTTGCTACTTCGGAGACTAAACTGGATTTCATCGTTTTCTGTTGTTTCTGTGTTATAGTTTACGTGTCAGGACGGTATGCCGTTTCAAGACAATGGTGCAACGAATATTTATCACAAACGTCATTCTTGGTACGATTTAACAATTAAGCGTCATTTAACGACACAATGGCAGTAAAGAAGCTTTAGGAGATCCAAAGATAAACAATACTAAGGCCAAGCTGTATACGTGAACGGGGTGGTCTCATGGTTGAAGTCAAGTGGTTCTTGTGTTAAAAAGTAATCGGTTCGCGGCCTCCGATCTGCAAGTATTTTGTTTTCCATTTTCGCGTTTACAACGGGTTCTGGTTATTTCTTATTCGTGTAATAAGGTATGCTCTGCTATATTCAATGTTACATACATAAAGAGCGTGGTCTCTCAGGAATACGTTTCTTCCATTTTGTTACTTTAGTGTGATTAAAAATGAAAGATGAAACTACAGCAAGTGAAACGACCAGCAATGAGATCTGTACTCTAGCTTGTTACGAATACCTGGCTGTTTATTCCGAATACGACGCAGTAGCCGATAGTGAGGACAGGCAGGAACCTAAGAACACAGCTTAAATAGTTGCGACTGAAACGAGGAGCAATGATGTTCATTTTCCTATGAATGAAACAGGCACAACACTGGTGTAACATACTACAATATTTATTATTTGTTACACAAACCGGTTTTCGGCTGTGACACAGTCATCAAGTACAAAGATAAGTAAGTGTAGCAGCGAAATTTTGTAGGATCAAAGATTTTAAACTAATGCATCTCCAGAGTATCTCCATTCCCTGAGATGAAAAATGTTAATCTTAGGATTAGGAATAAAGCAAGAGGGGTTGTTTCAGTCTAAATGCTATGTAACATCATTTAACTAATATAAAATGTATGACTCATAAACTAATGAACTGTAGAAAAATTACAACAGTAGTACAGTTGTACACAGAAGAAAATAATCGAACAATAAATTTGGGGTCACATATACGAAAGGTGTGGCTGTACAAAATAATCTTGGCTTAAATACTGCCTAAACTACAAACATATTTGACGTAATAGTGATATTAAGCGGGTGAGTGAAGCACCTGAGATTATACGAAGTATATTCTTTTAAGACAACGGGAGGAATTACAGTAACTGAACCAAAGGAAAATGGGTATGTCAGTAAGAGAGATTATTTAAAACATGGCTGGATGGGATTATGAGTAGTATCTGCTGTCAGAAGGGAGCTATGGCTGCTCATTTAATACTAAGCTTGGGTTGATGTGTCACACATTTTGTATTAGTTGAATAATCTTACATCGCATCTGTACTGAAACAGTTCCTCTTCTTTTATTCCTAATTCTAACATTAACATTTTTCATCTCTGGAAATGAAGATACTCTGTAAATCTTTCCCCCAAAAACATTTTACTGCCCCATATACTTATCTTTGTACCTGATGATGGCGTAAAAGTTGAAAACAGGTTCGCGTAACAAATAGTAAACACTGTAGAATTTTACATCAGTGCTGTGTGTCTTTCACTCATTATGTATGAAATATTCTACCAATAACCGACGGAAAAGTCAGTCAATGCAATTTGTGTTCTTCCTTGTCAGAAATATTTAGCTATTATCTAATCGTTAACAGCACTTTCTTAAATTATGCGTTCGAGAGAAAATTCACAGCAGACAGTGAATAATAATGAGTATTGTGCAAAATAAGGAATGGGTATTGCTGTTCTGGAGTCCGACTATGTTGATTTGTGCTATAATTACCATACTTCACGTTTTCCCTCTCGCTAAATGATCATTAAAGGAATAAATATACAAATAATTGCAGGAAGACACTATCCACCAACACAATTATTCAGTATAAATTGTACTACAAATTACAAACACGTTTTCTGGGAATCTTTACAATGTTTCAGTGATCTAGAAGCAAAATCCAGCAATGGCAGCACAGATGTATATAATATATGGGCCAAGTTTTGTTTCCTCACTTTTTTTCACAAAACTAACTGTAGTTACAAAATACACTATTCCATGAACGATTTGCTTGCAAATTGTTCCCAAAATTTTTCGCCTGTATACATTCATCTTTTGTAATGTCTGCCACAGCGCTCTCAGAACACGAAAGATAAAAATGTCTCCGCCAGGCCACACTCAAGTTCATCCGAAACGAAGCAATCCTGTCGGCCCTCAGCACTCTGAAACGATATTCATTATTCATTTTTCGGGCCGAGCTGTCACTAACGACAAGTATACCCAAATTTGTCGTTGATACGGCACGGAGAGAAGGCTATCATTTCTTTTCGGTCTCCAAAATGAACGAAGTGCGTCCAAAATTATTTCCGAATGATCTTACGTCACGCAGAAGCACATAGAAGAACATTGTACATTATCCAACTAAACACATATTTTGCAAGTTACTGTGCAATTTATGGTGGAAGACACTGCTTCGAGTTATGTTGTTCCATCGGCATATTGTGTGTGGAGACGCTTCTGTCACTATTCCTTTGTAAATAGTGTAGTATCTTTAATCTTAAACTCACCGTTCCCTCGTGGCGTATGCAACAGGGGTAATAGTATCACATCATAATTATAATTTTTCTTTCTTCCTCCAACAGGGTTTAACGATAATGTCACATTTCTTCGCGGAGCATGTACGTGAGGCATTCCGATGGGCTGTAGAGGTGGTACGGTTGAGGAAGATCGTTTTTGCCTACTTTACGGTGCGGCGACGTGGCATGCTTTTCGTGATTCGTGATGTACAACTGACATGACTGTCAAGGTCAGATCTCAAGACATTTGGAAAAGTAAAGTATATGCTGAAGTGGGAACTTACTCGTTCTCCAGAGTCTGCAAGAACTGTAGCCAAACTGCTACAAAAGGTACGAGACGCCTTCTGTTTTTCATGTGAGAATACGCGCTTGCGTTGCCGCTAGAGGTGATACACTGTGCGTATCTGCGACTGTTTGGGCACCTTCTACTATCACACGTGTGTTTCATTTGATCTGAATTTGTTACCATATACACCTACAACGATGAACTATCTGGCCGGCCGAAGTGGCCGCGCGGTTCTGGCGCTGCAGTCTGGAACCGCGAGACCGCTACGGTCGCAGGTTCGAATCCTGCCTCGGGCATGGATGTGTGTGATGTCCTTAGGTTAGTTAGGTTTAACTAGTTCTAAGTTCTAGGGGACTAATGACCTCAGCAGTTGAGTCCCATAGTGCTCAGAGCCATTTGAACCATTTGAACTATCTGTTACATCACTTGTCAATAAAACGACTTTGTCACTGATGTTGCACTTTTATTCTCTGTCAGTGTGCATCTTTTAGATAACCGCCTAGAAAATACAGTTAGGACACATTATATGTGTTCATATCACCACAGTTCTACCCTAAACGAGATTTAGGACATAACTTTGATTTACACCATCAGTGTTTCACATTTTAAGGAGTTTCTAGTCCAGGACAACACAACTGTAAAACATCATACACACTGTTTTGAACATGAAAGCACGTGAGTCGTATGAACATGATATTTGCAAATTAGAAATAGTAAAGAATTATTGTTGTCGTGATCTTCAGTCCAGAGATTGGTTTCATGCAGCTTTCCATTCTACTCTATCCTGTGCAAGCCTCTGCATTTCCGAAAAACTACCGCAACCTACATCCTTCTTAATCTGCTTAGCGTGTTCATCCCTTGGTCTCCATTGCATCAGATTGTAATAAAATCCTTAATAATTTTCTGTATACGGAAAGTAGGTGAGAGAGTAACTTGTCCTCTCTTAACCTTTTCTTCTATTTATTCCCCTGCAACTGCATTCCAGTCTCCCATGACTATTACAATTGCATATTTCTTTACATAATGCGTTACCCCTTCAACAGCCTCATACACTTTCTCTATTTCTTATTTTCAGATTTCGACATCGGCATGTGTACCTGAACTATCGTTCTCGGTGTTGGCTCATTCTGATAAGAACAACACTATCACTGAAGCGTTACAGTAACACGCTTTCTGGCCTATCTTGTTATTCATAACGAATCCTACTCCCGTTACACCATTTTCTGCTGCTGTTGATATTAGCATATAATAATCTGACCAGAAATTCTCTTCTTCTTTCCACTTCACTTAACCGATTCCTCTTTTCAGATTTTCTAGTTTCCCTGCCATGTTCAAGTTCTGACGTTCCACACCCCGACTCGTAGAACGTTATCCTCCCGTTGATCGTTCAATCTTTGTCTCATGGTAACTTCCCCCTTGGTAGTCCCCTCCCAAAGATGCAAATGGGGGACTATTCCGGAATGTTTTGCCAATGGAGAGATCATCATGACACTTTCTACAATTACAGGCCACATGTCCTCTGGATACATGTTATGTGTCTTTAATTCAGTGTTTTCCATTGCCTTCTGCATCCTCATTCCGTTGATCATTGATGATTCGTCCGCTTTAAGGGCAGTTTCCCACCCCTAGGTCAAGAGAGTGCCCTGAACTTCTGTCCGCTCCCCCGCCCTCTTTGACAAGGCCGTTGGCAGAATGAGGGTGACTACCTATGGAGGAAGTCTTCGGACGCAAATGCTGATTACTAATCGAAATTTAAACAGCGCCGGGATTTTAACCCGGGGCCGAAGACGTTTCGATTATGAATCAAAGACGCTGCCCCTAGAAAACGGTTGCAAATACGAGAGCTGTCCGGAAAGTAAGTTACGATTGATCGCAAAATGGAAACGACATTGAATATCAGAAATATTTTATTTGTAATAGATAGCTACACCTTCCAGCTACTTTTCTACATAGTCGCCGTTCTCACTGAGACATCTGTCGTAGCGTTGAACCAACTTTCCAGTGTCCTCATCATACAAGGCAGCCGCCAGTGCTTTCCACCAATTCTCTACGGTGGCCTACAGCTCGTTGTCTGTGCCAAAATGTTGTCGTGATAGCCAGTGGTTCATATGAGCAGAGATGACAATCAGAGGGAGACAATTACTGGCTGTACTGTGGGTAATCAAACATTTCCAATTGGAAACGATGCAGGAGCATCTTCATTGCCCCTGCAGAATCCGGCTCAGAATTGTCTTGAAGAAGAAACAGCACGACAGTTATGTAATGTTGGCTGCATAGCTTCAGGCGAAATTTCTCAGCAGGCCCTCGTACTTGGCGGGACACACTATTTTCTAAGACATCTTTACGCGCTCACTGTGAGCTCAGAAATGAGAAGACCGACGTGACGCTACCTAGGTCATACTAGAGACACAGCCCAACACAACTGTGCAAAGCTTTATCGGATTTTCATAATCGTTTCCATTTCGCGATCAATCGTAACTTACTTTCTGGACAGCCCTCGTATATTGTAAAGCCCTACAAATCCTCGAACGCCACAGACTCTGCCTCGTCTTCCGTATCCACCTCCCATCCCAACAACACATATCTTCTATGACCTCATCCCCTTCCCATATCTTCTCCTGTTCCTTGAACACATTCGCACGCTGTACATCATCTGCAGACTAGATCCCTCCACCCCTTGGTATTTCCTATCTTCTCTATCCCCATCCCGTTATCGTGCCTTCACCATTGTGTCCCGACCTTTCTCCATCTCCACGCTCTGCACCTCCTTTAGAGGCGTATCTTCCAGTGCCTACTCCTCCCGGATCTATTCCACGAAAAAAAGTGATGCTATGAGATTTATTTTCGATACAATAACGCGACATGGGCAGCCCTGGTCTCTAGAGGCCCACGACTGGCTTGTCGTTAAAATTCACGGGAACTCTGATCAGGTCCACACCGCCTATTTTGACGCATACGCGTACGTGCTTTCGAGAAATTTTTGGATCCATTTCACGTTGAAAAATTACTGTCACGACGTGATTCTCAAGTTCCGTTCAAGCATCGCCAAAATTCCGTCAGTATGGTGTCATTCGCAGATGCTGAAACTTACAACATAATTGTTCAGGTGTTCAATGTCCCGCCGGCGGTAGATAACAACTTTCTATAGGAGAGATTGACTCCTTATGGTAACGTGAAAAACATCCGTCGTAAACGTTGATCTAACCAACACAGATTATAGTGTTCTAGCGGAATCCGTTTCGTGGAAATGCATACAAAACGCAATGTTCCATCTCATTTACAAATGTGTGATTACAGCGTTTGTGTCACGTATATTTGTCAGGATAGAACTTGCTTCTTATGTAATGAAACTTAATACATTCGATCTAACTGCCCGTGAAGGGTGTTTGTATTAAAGCCGTCACACAATGACCAAAAAGACATTTCTGATAAACTTGTAATTGAATTTCCACCTCCACCTCCGCACAGGATCAGTATGCTATTACCCACGGGATAGAACCTGCAACAGTGAAAACAAGCGATGACGCACTCACGATGGTGAGGGGTGAGTATTGGTTGTGCCTTCTTCTGCCCTAATCTCCTCCGCATAGATTTTATCCACTGCCCCTCTCGATGATACGATACCTTCCGTCCGTGGTATGGTGAGTTGCGAACAAGTTATCTCCAGTACCTGTTCAGCTCAGGAAGCGGCTCCTTCCGAACTGCCTCCGTGCGGAAAGGGAGAGCCGTCCCCCCCCCCCCCCCCCCTTCGTCATTATGTCCCACGATACAGTCTGCGAGATAGCAATGTCCTCCTGCTCCTTCGTCTTCAGCCGCCGACAGTTTCCGGAATTTGCCGCCACAGTAACTCAAGAAGAGAACAAAAATAGCGACGAAATATCAACGAACTGGTGGTTCCGCAGAATGCATCCGCCTTCGTGCGTGGACCTGCATTACACGTTCCTTGTTCGGAGCTGCAGGAATCTGTGCCTATGACCCCTCTCACACCTCCGTCTGCAGAGGACGCCATGCCACTTAGCTGACGGAAACAATGTACATGAGATGACCGTGCGGTGGCGAATCTAAAGAGGAAGATTCAGATAGCGGGGGTTCTGGTCCCCAAAAGTCTGATTTATCTGTGGACTCCGCAATGGACGTTGAGGCTCAGCTGTTTACACAAAACTGCTCGGTACGTTAAGTACGTGCTTGTAAACCGTTGTCAATGACCCAGGTCTACGTGTTCCTTTCCTTAAACATTAGTCGTGTGGAATGAGAACAGCTAGTGGCTTCGCTGCGTCAGTTCGTTTACGATTAGTGGCTTCGCTGCGTCAGTTCGTTTACGATTTGAGGACATAGTATTCTTGCAGGTGTGTTATTTAGGTATTTCTTCTTATCTGCTTTTCGTATCATCTTTAATATAGTACCCGAATACTCTACGATGACCGCATTATTCTTCGCGAACCGATTAATGTTGCTGAGGTATAAATGTCGGATTCTGGCAGGGGCATTGCTTTTCAACTTTTTAATCTTACCTTGATTCTTTTTTAAGCACGGCACTGGTCGCGCAGTAAATCGTTCTAGTTTTTATAAGGAGGAAATTGTTTATCTGTTGCGTAAGAGTACTATGAGTGTACTCTTTGGCGGTGAGTTTTACTATGTGTTGCGTCCTGCGGCTCAATCACCAAATTTTAATTTCTGTAGCGAATTACATGAATTGGTCCGCTTCTTAGGCTTGAAAGATGTCTGGGAGTGTCAATCCCGACGTTAGTTAAATTTACCCACTTTACTGGGACTTATAGTAGCAGATAGGTTTAACCGATAAGACTGCCTCCACCACAGTATTCTTAATGTTGAATTCATCCCTGCTTTCTTACGGATCACTACGCTGTGACTGCAACTCTCAGTCTTGTACGGCAACCGATCAAATTGTTTCACACTCCGTCGATGTTAAACGTCGATCGTGATGGCGTGATGCGAGCGCGTGGGAACATACTCTCCGCTCAGCTGGGAAATATTCTTCCATTCCTGATTGTTGGACACAACTGGCAAGACTGGGGCTCAGGCAAGTTTTGATACTTCTTGGTGGTGCCAAAGCGCAGGACTTACATTGCGTGAACTTTATGACGTTGCGGATCACGCACCTCTGCAAACTGCGGATGTTGGGTGTGTAAAGGTGAAATTGTTGACATTGAAGAAAATACGAAATGGAAGGTCTGAAACTGCGAACCAAGCCACGTTCATTGGAGACGTAAGAACTGACATTCTTAGGTCGTTTACTTCGGCATCAGACCCGTCGCCGGCACGCTTGTATTGATTCTCTCACGACAAATGATGGACATATCGTAATGGCGCATGCTGGTACAGCCCATGCCTTACACCAATACTATATAGACATCTACGACATCGATGCGTCCAATGATTCCATTTACGACCCACTAGTCAGCACCCAGGATGCGACAATTACACCTGAACATAACGCTTTTATCTGCCCTTCAGTACGAGGAGTTTTATAAACTAATTTTGGGGTTGCCTTCCCAATCTTTACGTCCCTTTTGAATGAAGTGTTGCAGGGAGAGTACCGACCTCTTTCAGATGGGGAAAATTGTTTTAATCCCTAAACGCCCTGGACCGGCTGCCCCTGATTGATATCGCCCAGCCACTTCGCTAAACTTTGATTATAAGGCCATGGCAAGGGCAGTTAATAGTAGGACGTTGGCTCTGATGGAGACGATTGTTGCAAAACATCAAAGCTGCGGACCTGGTAGTATTTTTCTTACCCTTACTGTCGAGTGTTGTGACGTGGTTTCGGTCGCTGCTGTAAAGTCTGTTCCTTGTTTTTCTAGACCGTGAAACGGCATTTTAACTTGTTAATCACGACTTTTTGCTTCGGATTCTGAAGACTGCTGGCTTTACTGTAGACACACGGCGAGTGCTTTCAAATCTTTTTACGGGTATTTCAGCTTCCATGGTTGTTAATGGCCAACTGACGCCTCCGTCGGGGAGTGCCTCGAGGAATCCCGTTGTCAGTGACTTTGTTTGTGTTATCTGTGGAGCCCCTACTTCGCAAGCTGGCATCCCAGCTTAAAGGTTGGACGTTTTCCGGAGAGACTATCAGTATTCGTACATATGAGAATGACGTGATTGGAATACGTGTCTCGCTACCACCATTAACCTTTGTCCTCTCAAAATGGCGACGTTCAACTGGAAGCCTGTTACGGACAAAATTCAGAGAGCTATAATAAAACACAGATGGCGTTCTGTTACTCTGTTCTACAACGTCCGAATACTTGATACATATGTCTTATGCAAAGCTTAGTCCAAGTTTATCCGCTTCTCTCGATGAAGAGAAACTACAGCAGTTGTCTGGTCGTTTCTTATGAAAACGACATACATTCCGCTTACGGTGGTGCGAGGTGGTGTTCATCTGTGGTGGGGGGGGGGGGGTTGGCTGATTGATATACGAAGGGATACGGACATGCGGACATGCATGGTATACGAGCGTTATTCGGAAAGTAAGGAACGATTGGTCGCGAAACGGGAACCAGAGTGAAAATCCAATGAAATTTTAGACAGGTGAGTTGGACAGTGTCTCTAGTATGCCGTCGATCACGTTACGGCCTCCTTTTTAGTTCTGAACACACAGGGAGCACATGAAGATACCTAGAACAATAGTGTCACCCACCAAGTACGAGGGCTTGGTGAGAAATTTCGCCTGAAGCTATGCAGCTAACATGACTGCCGTACGTTTTCTACTTCA
The DNA here is from genome assembly GCF_023898315.1 of Schistocerca nitens. NCBI lineage: Eukaryota > Metazoa > Arthropoda > Insecta > Orthoptera > Acrididae > Schistocerca > Schistocerca nitens. Next base: position 1,030,682,955 of record NC_064614.1, read on the forward strand.
AGACAATTCTCAGCCACATTCGGCAGGAGTAATGAAGATGCTCCTGCATCGTTTTCAGTTGGAAATGTTTGATTACCCACAATACAGCCGGTAATTGTCTCCCTCTGAGTTTCATCTCTGCTCACATGAACCGCTGCCTATGAAGACAACATTTTGGCATAGACAACGAGCTGTAGGCTAGCGTAGAGAATACGCGGAAAGCAGTGGTGGCTGCCTTCTGTAACGAGGGTATTGGAAAGTTGGTACAACGCTACGACAAACGTTTAAATCAGATCGGCGACTATGGAGATACGTAGCTGGACGTTGTAGCCAATTGTTGCAAGTAAAACAGTTTTGATTTTCACTGTGGTTTCCATTTCGCGACCTATCGTTCCTTACTTTCCGAATAGTCCTCGTATATGATACCTACTGCCTTGACTATATGTCAAGAAACTCACACATTCACGTCCCGTTTATTTCTCTGTGTCCGAACTGCTAGTCTTGAGCTCCATATTGATGTAGTCACATAAATTACAAGTTAAAACACATTCGTGACTTCTGCCTTGCGATGAGCTATTTAGGGCTGACATTTTATAGTGACCCGTCCTCACCATGAAATTCATAAAGACACGTTGGAAGAAATTCCTTGCCCGAATCTCATTGAAAGAGGATCGCCGCAAAAAACCTGAATGGCAGACTGAGATCTTCACCCCGCAGCGGAGTGTGCGCTGTTATGGAACACTCCTGTCAGATTAAAACTGTGTGCTGGACCTAGACTCGAACTCGGGACCTTTGCCTTTCGCGGGCAAGTGCTCTATCGTCTAAACTACCCAAGCACGACTCACGACTCGTCCTCACAACTTGAGTTCTGCCAATACCTCGTATCCTACCATCCAAACTTCACAGAAGCTCCCCTGCACAGGAGAGCTTCTGTGAAGTTTGGAAGGTAGGAGACAAATTACTGGCACGTTCTCGTTGTATAAGGTAGTAAATAACTTCATTCCAAGAAGCGAGCGACTCTTCTTTATTTGGCTTAGCGACACGTATTTACCTAGTCGCTGTACGTTTACAGATACGTTACGACGCCGTTTTACTTGTGGATGTGATATGGCAAACTGATCTTGGATTAGGACACAACTGGCTTTCCTTGTTCGATCTTCTGAGACTGTATGACCTACGGACATCATACCGCATCCAGATTCTTCCTTCTTTCCACGGTCGAAAAACCTTACCGTAATGTGGTTGCTGGGAAACTTCTTTCATTACGTCGCAGAAGGCGAGGGGGAAGATTGCATGGCAGGCAGTACATGATGGCGGCTTATTGGACATGCTTGCAACTGGCTCGATATTCAGACCTCTTCGCCAGAATGTTGAATTTTGGTTTCCGTCGGTAAAGTGTGGGTTAGTTTCATTTGCCTGATGACAGGTGTTCGGCTTGTTACGTATGTCCCTGTCTGTTTTGCTCCGGCTTGTTCTCTCCTAGTTTCCTGCTCGGTTTGCTTTGTGTTTTGCCTCATAATCGCTCCAGTTCTAGTGTATAGTGTGTATAGATGAAGTAGATATACACATGAGCGTATATACTCCTTGTAATCAAACTGAAATTTTTCTGTAGACGGAACCCTTATTCTGCGATTTAGAATATCGTGTGATTTCGTTGTCTTTCGGCTTTTGGATTCAGTATAAAAAAGTAAAAACATAAATTTAAAAATGCATTATAAATAAATATTTTAAAAACAATAATGTAATAAAAAGCTAAATAAAAATTGTTTATACGCAGAATGAGATATGGGTAGTGGTTTTTCGGGTATATTCTCGTTTTTTCTTCTTTTATAGTTTTATTTATTATTCTGTTATGACAATCAATTTTTTGTCACATTTTCGGCTTATATTGCATGTTGATTTTACTATGGTCAGCTGGTATAGCTGAGTAGTCAGCGCGTCAAAATGCCATGCGAGGGTCTGGGTTCGATTCCAGGCTGGCTCAGAGATTATCTCCGCCCGGTGACTGGATGCTGTGTTGTCTTCATCATCATATTATCCTCATCGAAATGCAAAACTCTGAAGTGGCGTCAACTAGAAAAGACTTGCACCAGGCAACCGGTCTACCCAACGGGTGGATCTAGCCACACCGCATTTCAAATGGCTCTGAGCGCTATGGGACTTTTCTGAGGTCATCAGACCCCACACCGCATTTCCTTTATAATGTTGTTTACTATTGCCTCGTTTTGGGGCTTAGTGTCCCGCCTTGTCCTAAGACAGCTTTATTGCAGTAAGAATTTATGGAGTTTCTGTTAACTGATGGCATTTAGTACAGTTATTTTCTAGAGCAAATGTTCCGTTATTTCCTTGATTTCTAATCTTTCTGGTTTTAATTCCCTGAACATTCTTAATTTAAATTCGACCTTATTGGGAAAATTTGTGTATAATCTTTATGTTTTAATGTTTATAGCTTCATTGAGAGTTAAATGTGGGAAATTGTGAACAAGGAGATAGAACTGCTTAGAAATAAGATAAAAAGTATTTGAAAGATATTTTATTTTCCCATGGGCAAAGACACCAGTTCGCTCCGCTTCCTGTTAACGTAATCTGTAATACTGTTCAAGTAATAAACCTTGCATTCGGCAGGAAAGTAAAAGACGCACTAAGTATTGTGTGATACACACAAACTCACACACACACATATACAGGGTGGTCCATCTGAAGTTCCGGATGAGATTATCTCGAAACCTATACGTCGGTTAAAAATATTGGGTGAGACAATTTCGTAAGCTCAAAGGAGGACATCAAATGATACTACACGTCATCTCCAGCCCCCACACGCTTGAGTGGGGTGGAGGGCAACTTTTTTATCTGAAGTGGAAACACCCATTTTTTATTGCAGATTCGGATTCTACATAAAAAAGTAATCAAGTTTTGTCTGAAAAATATTAAAACCATTGACAGATGGCGCTGAAACCGAGAAAAAAGTAAAATTGGGGAAGAACTCTAATTTATTTAGAATTATCCGAGAAAAACGCATCAAATCGATAAAAAATGTGAACCGATTCTTTCGTTACACCAAATGAAGCTATTTTTGTACAAAATGTACTGTATCCTACTTTTAGCGTTACCCAGGGACAACGACGTGGACGTAGTAGAATGATGTTCCCATGGGGTGCTTCATTAGTGTGAGTCCCCTTGCCTCTCACATGTTGGTGTGCTTCATTAGTGTGAGTCCCCTTCTCCCTCACAATTTTGGGTGCTTAATTAATGAAATTAGCCACGAAGAAATTGTTCATAAGTATCCCCATTTGCTTCAATGCGTAGAAGTCAATCGTCTGCGAAAGTTGTCCATAGTTTTGAGCAGCACATCGCGTGGTGTGGCTGCACACGCTCTTCGAAGTGCGTTGCTCCATATCGTTTCGGGTTGTGGGCTGTCTTTCATAAACAATATTTTTAAAATAACCCCACAAGAAAAATCAGGAGACGTTAGGTCTGGTGAACATGGAGGCCACAGAATTGGTCCTCCGCGTCCTGTCCACCGGCTAGGGTACCGTAAATTAAAAACCTTACTCACATGTTTAGCAAAATGGGGAGGTGATCCGCCCTGTTTGAACCACATTCGTTGCCTAGTTTCTAAATGAAAATCTTCCATTAGCTTCAACAAATCATCGCAGAGAAGTTGTTAAGATTCTCCAATAACATTTCGATTAAAAAAAATACTGTCCTATCAAGTAACCGTTTAAAATTCCACACCAGACCATTAACGACCATTTGTGCCGATTGTCAACGGATCTGTGCCAGTGTGGATTGACAGGGGTCCAATAATGACAATTATGACGATTTAATTCGCCATTGCTTTTGAATGTGGCTTCATCGGAGAACATAACGTATCTAAAAAAATCATTGTCCCCTCTTGTCATTTCCAAGGCCCATTGGCAGAAATGCACGCGTATTTGCATATATTTCAGCGTTAATTCCTGTGTCAGTGTGATATGATACGCATGACATTTATATGCCTTAAAAATCCTCAAAACAGTTGATATCGGTGTTCCAGTTTGTCTCTGAATCACACGACTACTCATTTCGGGATCCAGTTGAACACAGGGGAGAACGGTAAGGGTACGAGAGACATTTTCATTGTATTCGCGATGACGAGGTGGACTGTGCATGTATCCATTTCGAGCTCGTTGAGTGCAATTTCGAATAATGTTTTCGCTTGGATGTCGTCTGTTTGGGAAAAAATCCGCATACAATTGCGCAGCTGCAGAGTAATTGTTATGGCATTCACCTAAAGTTCACATCTTATCAACAATCTCTGTAGGATGATAGTAAGCCATGTTTCGCTAAAGAATAATTTACTTTCGTCAGTTGATGTTTACGGTTCACAATCTGAAAGTGAAGTGACGTCTGATCGCATTGGACCGACCTTTATACTGAACCATAGTTCGCAGTTTGGTCACGGTAGCACCACAGTCGGATGGGTAATGTAACTGTGAAGAGATTCCTAACTAAATTTTAATACCATTCCGCCTCCCTCCATCAAAAACTGTGGCGGGTAGTATACATTTTGCGGTGCACGTTTTGTATCGATTTGATGCATCTTTCTCGGATCATTGTAAAGAAATCGGAGTTCTTTCCCAATTTTAATTTTTCTCAATTTCAGCGCCATCTGTCAATGGCTTAAAATATGTTTGAGACAAAACTTTACTACTTGTTTTATGGAGAATCCGAATGTGCAATAAAAAATGGGTGAAAGATTTAAAAATTGCCTCCCTCCCCACCCAAGGGGGTGGGGCTGGGGGTGACATGTAGTATCATTTGATGTCTCCCTCTGAGCTTGCGAACTTGTCTTACCCACTATTTTTACCTGATGTAAGGTTTTCGAGATAATCTCATCCGAAACTTCAGATGGACCACCTTGTATATTTATACATATATAAGTATCTGATCAAGAGCATAGGAGAAATAATATGACTTTATCAAATTGTGATCATCAGGTACCACTAACAGCCGAAACACCTACCCATTACGGTACCCAAACGCGCATGAGACATCATTTCACAAATGACGGTTTTTTAGGGGCAGCAGACATATTAGACAAGATCATCATGAAGAGTGATGGCTGGTAACCGACTTTATACGAAGTTGCTTCATTACATTACGGATTACAATGAGTTAAATGCCATGTGTCACTTGGCTTGAGTAGACACAGAAACCTGATATGCAGAATTAATGCTTATCAATTAAATCACATACATTTTCCCTCTAATTTTGTATCGTATTAAGAGTATAACTTTTTTTCAAACATTTTTTAGAGGTAACAGCACATTCTGCAAGATATTACTCCATATTCCTATACCATTTGATTTGTCTCCTGTTGTAAAAGTTACAAGTGCTTACTTTTTTCCTGTGAGCGCAAATTTGATTTCATTATAAATTCCTTTTATGTCGGCTTAAATGTTTTAAACAGTTATGCTTTCTTTTATTGTTTTGAATTTGTAAATGGCTAGCGTGTTGCGGAATATAAATTTAATACGTTTTACTTTCCCTAAAAATGAGGATTCGATTAAAATCCTATTTAATGGCTGTTATGTTCGGAGAGTGGACGGCAATTTCCATTTAATGCGAAATTTTCCGGCCCGTAAGTCCTTACACATTATTTTTTCCCGCTCATTTGTCCCCAGAGCATGGCGTATTTAAATTCTGTACAATCCATCACCGGCGCTGGCGTGACGTAGCTGTCGCTGAGGCTCACAACTCCGTCTGTAGTATCCACAAAACCGCGCTGAAGTCAGGAATGATTACTAGTCACCATAGTTCTCTGCACACAATTCGTCGTTGTCTTGCTGCTTCATACTAACCGTAATACGATCGTGATTTGATCATTATTGAGGTCCAGTCAATCGGTGGGGAAAAATACAGTTGTAACGAAATTGGAAGTACTTTTCCATAACGGTTATACTCTACATGCTTTTTAGAGCGCAGGACTGTTCTACAGGAAACTGTGCCAGCAATGTGAAGGGACATGGTCCAAAAGCGATGAAAATTTTGGTACAGAAAGCAAAGGTGACGAGAACGGTCGCCTTCCAGTACGACTGAAGCAGCTGAGTCTGTATAAGGTTATGTGATATTTTGCAGAGTTATACATCTTTCCTAATCAATTTTTCCCTATCATAACTTTAATCATTCAATTAATATTTTTGTCACCTGAAGAGCAGCAACAACTCACTGTTCAGCTTACACCTTCCACAGCCCCAGACATTTTGCTGGACCTTTCAGTGCCCAAAACCCTTCACCTGGACTTCATAGTACCCAAGAACCATTGCCTGGGCAACCAACAGCCAAATGGATTAGAGTACAAAACCGGCACACGTGACATCAACACAGTATTTCGTTATACATCGGAAATTCACTATACAGCTTAGCTGGTTTTTGTACCTACATTCCATCACTAAATACCTTCTTCATTTCTCGGATGGAGAACCTACTCGAAGTGAAGAAAGAAACCTGGTCCCGAAATTCATTCATTTATTTGCACATGGGCATTAGCACATAAAGATATCATGTTCATCTTTCGATTCAGTTTCATTCAAGTAATATTATGTAAATGTAAATTGTTAATAATTCGATCAAACAAGATTTCAATTCATTCAAAACTACCTCTTTCAAGCGTAATACATCGAACATATAACTTCGATGAGAGACAGAGAGAGAGAGACAGAGAGAGAGAGAGAGAGAGACAGAGGTCATTTGGCTTTAGGGCACGTAAGACCTTTTTCGGAAATTTCTTTTTGCTCCCTCTTCCTTATGAGAAAGCTGAATTTTACAGACGTCACTCCTAGGAAATTTAATGTGCTTCCCCGTGACGTAGGGGTTTTTGTTGATGAATAATTTTCGAGTTGTATGGGATGGGTTTGGGCATTTTTGTTTTCATAGAAGGGCGAAAAAATCACCGCTTTTTGTTGCGGTCTACCACCGGTAATGGTTGCCAGAAAATCAAAAATTTGTTCAAATGGCTGTGAGCACTATGGGACTTACCATCGGAGGTCATCAGTCTCCCAGACTTAGAACTACTTAAACCTAACTAACCTAAGGACATCAAACACATCTATGTCCGAGGCAGGATTAGAACCTGCTACCGTAGCAGGTCTTGTTTAATGTAGTCTTCAGTGATTATTTTCGAAAAACTCACCTTTCTGAGAGATATAAGCAAAAAACAGAAATTTTGAGGTTTTTTGCGTCTTTCGTTGTGAAGCCACAACAACGGGACAATTGAATGGTTCCATTCAAAAGCAATCACCACACACGTTGATACAGTTATCCCACAGGAAAACGAGACATTCATTTCCTGTTTCGTAGACCGTTGTCGGACGCTGATGGCTACACAGCCGCAACCACCCGTCCTCGTCCGGCTGAAACCGACATCCAGACGTGTCTTTCCTCAGGCCGCCGAAGATGTGAAATTCACACGTTGAAAGATCCAGGCTGCACGGGGGATACTGCAGTGTTCCCCAGCCAAATGGCAGAAGCGTATCCTTGTGGCAGTGTGGGGGCGGGTGTTATCGTGCAACAAGATGCTCGTCGAGTTTCTCGAGCGTGGAACTACTCTCAGTGTGCAGCCCTTTGAAGACATTTTGCAGAAGCTGCGACGCGCCTTCAGATCAAAACGCTCAGAACTGCTGACAGACGGGATCATTCTGTTGCACAACAACGGTCGACCACACACGGCGCATCGGACAAAGGAGTCACTACAGAGATTTAGTTGGGAAACATTGTAACGTTCTCAGTACAGCCTGGATCTTTCATCGTTTTATTATCATTTCCTTGACGACCTGAAGAACGTCAAGGTTTGGACATCGGTTCCAGTCGGACGAGTAATTGAATGCGGTTGTGGATCCGTCAGCGGCTGATCGCCTTCTTCGAAAAAGGAACTGATCGTCTCGTCTCCCAGTGGATCAATGTCTTAACGCTTGTAGTGATTACTGTGAATTGAATCATTCCATGATTCCGTTATGACGTGTGTTCGGTTTTCGTTTGACTGCCTCTCATACAAGGCGGCAAACGGGTAATTCCGATTCACCACCTCGAGAAATGTATTGGACCGCTGAAAGAAGGGAAGTCTTATTAGATAAAAACAACCATTTTACTGGGTTATTGGATCCTTTCATGTTGGTATAACTCAACATCTTTACTTACATAATCTTGCTTTTCTGTTTGGTATCGTCACGCAGAAAGAATCCTGTGCAATTACTAACTGTCCCTTGATATACTATTGCAGTTATAAGGCTGTTGACTTTTTAAGTGTAATTTATCAAATGCTGACGACAGTGAGTTTTCACGGGAAGACAACGTTCCATAATATTACAGTCGCTCAAAAACAAATATCGTGCAAATTTTGTGAATGTTTTCTTTCCTAGCAGATTCTGTTAACGAAAAGCCCTTGAATTTCCAGCTGGCTGCCATTCTAAAATACTGCCTTGTTTAGAAGAGTGTCACAATCATCGTCTTCTGGCGAAGATGAAGAGTGGCTAATTCTTCGAAACGTCACGCTATTTTAACACTTTTAACATTATCGTCCGTCTAGAAAGCAGAGAGTTTTGTATTCGTAAACGTATTGGCGACATAGATTCCCGTGCACGTACATGGACCATGCCAGAGTATTGCATCACGTTCAGATCAGGCGAAATTGGTGGACGAGTTCCCTGTCGTTTTCCTCAAACCACTGTAGCACGATTCTGGTGGTGGCGGTGGTAAGTAGAGGGTGTTCAACGATGAGGTTAACAGCACCCGTACGCAACTAGTGGCAGGACGATTGTGACCTTCTAACATGGCCAGGTGTGCTGCTGAAAGATTCCACAGCCGACGGGGAAGACATCAGGCATGAGGGGAAGCCGGTACCCTGCAATAATGTTCAAGTAATCCACAGCTGTCGCCGTGCTTTCGATTACTACAGAGCCCCTCCGTGACCGATTGTCAAAGATCTCGAGCCACACTCGAGGCCGCGGTAGCCCGCCGCCTCGCTAGGAGGCAAAAGAGAAGCGACTCTGGGAAATGCAGGACCTCGCACGGCTCTGCTAAGGGGTCACTGGGTCTCTTCTGCGAACAGTGCTCCGTATGACACTAGACGAGTAGTGTGTCTGCACCGCCAAGTCTGTTGTGACTTGAGGGTAGATCCTGCGGTATTTTAGCGATGCTGCTCCGGCAGTTGAATGTCTGGTGTCGTTCCTTATCTGACGTAGTGCACCTTGCCATGGGGTAGCCGTGATAGCCGTAGTGGATGATTTCCGGATACTATCCATTACTGCAGGTGCTGCACGTCGGCATTAGAAACCACCAGACGGAGTTGTCAGCCACCCTCCACGTTAGGTGTCTACTGTGGATTCTCCCCGAGATATATTTGCTGATGAAGAACGAAGGAGCAGTTCAGTGCATCGTGAGATCAGGTTTCTATGCAAACAGTTTTTGACTGGCATTACTAGAAGAGAATCATTTGTGCTCTGAACATTCGGGGTGTGTCTGGGCTTCGAAGATACTGCATTAAAGTGGACCTAAGGCTTTGTTGGTTTAAAATTACGTCTTTTTAAGAAAGAGCTTAAACTGTTTAAATTTTAAGGTTGAATAACAAGTACACTGTTTTTGTTCTACTGATTCTTGTTTATTTCAAACTAGGTTTCAGCTTATTAGGCAATCGTTCCCGAAGATGACGAAATAAGCCTAAAACTAGTTCTAAATAAACAGATATCAATAGAAATGAAACAGTGTACTTGTTATTCAACCTGACATATGGAACTGTTCTACCAAGATAAATAAGACATTTCAAAATTCATTATCAGTTTGTTGACACAATGCATTTTAAATGCCTCTATTGTGTTGGCCTAATTATTTTCGTGCCGTTAAACTTTCTGTAGTTCGTTTTGCATTTAAATGGTTACGTTGCTTGAAGAAAATTACGAAAGATTACAGCTAGGTTGTAAAGCTATTCTATTTTCTGCATGTTGTAGATTTAAAGAAACCGGATATATGTCACCGAAACTCGTATGAGGAATAAACAAATAAATAAGTAACAAAGATTTTTTTTGCGTCAAGGCGGACTCAAAATCCCCATATTGTTGTTTCCTATGCAAACACGGACCAAATGGAAGAGTTCCAAGATAAAATTTTTGATGTTATACTGAGCCGAAATTGAGTTTAAGCAAGTTGCAAGCGTTAAAATCCTACCTTAAAAGACAGCGTATTTCCTGGTAAGAATTTTATTTGGTAGCCCTGGCCTTAGCCCTTTTGTTGAATATTCAGATCTATTAAACGCATGTAATTTAATTTGATATTTTACCCCATGACTGATTAGTAATTTTTTAATAAATGAGTTGTTTAGATTATCTCTGCAGCCGATATTATATTAATGCATATTTTTAAAGCAATGGTCAGCAAGGCCGTAAGGGCTGTTTGTTTGGAACGTATGCCGTCCGTTGTGCTCCCACGTCACTGTCGTTTGAAAAAATTTATAGATTATTAAGACTGTTACTTTTTGGTAATTTATTCTTGAATATATATATATATATATATATATATATATATATATATATATATACTGGTGAATTTCTTGCACAGTATACTGCTGGTCCCATCGGCCGGTGTCCGTGACACGATGCATGCTTCGAGCAACTGCTCGCGTGGATAACAGGTAATCCCTACACGGTGATGGACCTGGTGTAACAAGAAACATGATTCATCCGACAAGCGACACCTTTCCTTTGAGCTCGGTCAGTAATTGTGCGTTTGTTGTTGGCTCGACATGTGAACACGCAGGTTTCGCCTACTATGGAGCGGTCATGTTGAGCATTGTGCGTCTAGCAGTGTACTCCGAAACACTTGTGCATGCACTGCCTTTGTACTCTGTTTTCAAACCTGCTGCAGATCGCTGTCTATCATGTTTTACGCAGCAGGTAAGCCTCCAACCTCCATGTTCTGCGATGAAGCGCGGGCGTGCAACATCTTTTCAACAAGTCGAAAATTCATCGCCTTTCAGCCTCTCAAGAGCAAACGATCAGATAACCATCTTCGCTGTTTCTGAGACGCTCAGTCCCAGTTTTCAAGCCATAACATGTATTTTGTCAGAGTTGCTTTAGTCAGTAAATTTTTCTTTCCCGCCCCATAGCGTCACGTTCGTCTCTGCTGCGGTTATATGGTGGATTCCTTTAAGCGACGCTTGCGGGCAGTGCTACCATGCGGCCTCCGACTTCATAATGGGCAGTGAACATAACGTCTTTCACATCAGCGCCGATTTTCAACATCCAGTGACCCTTTAGCATTCTGTATTTCATGCAATGATACATCGCAATATATTAATCTGCATCATTGATGACAACTTACAATCCAAATTAAATACAGCATCGTTACTCTCGTGCCTTATTGGACTCCATAATGCTGAAACGTCCCTTTTCGAACATAATAAATTACTGTCTTGGTAAACTCCTGCGTTATTTGATTTTCAAACTGCTGAGCAAAACTGAACGTACTCAAACATTTCTCTCTTTACTTATTCTGATCATCACTAAACTGACACACAATATATGTAGCGCAGCGCAATCTGACTTTCAATAATCCCCACAAAAGAATGGCCCTGACTGACAATAACCTATACCTTTCATGAATCACTTACCTCACACAAATCTGCAATACAGCGAGCGCGAATACTGCCAACTAAATAAAAGACTCTAGCTACTGAAGGCACTAACTACTGATAGGCGTAGTTAGCAAATGAAAGATTCTGATAGAGAACAAACAATGTATTTACCTCAATAGTATACAAAAGTCATTATATATATCAATTCATGATATCCATCTTTAGAAATTTCCTTTTTCTGGCGGACACACGTCCAGACCGTCCGTTTTCAAAACTCTGGCATCTCTCTCTCCACATCCACCACTGCTGGCCGCTCACCTCCAACTGCACAACGCTACGCTCTGTTCACAACCAACTGCCCAACACCACAGTACCAAATATTCCAACAGTGCAAACCAGTCACAGACTGCACACAGCACAGTCAGTGATTTCCATTCAGAGCGCTACGTGGCATTACCAACATAAAAACCGAAACAGCCTAGTTACAATGCATAAAAAACAAAAGAACGTATCTCTTCTCCTATGCACCCTATGCCTCACTCACTGTCCACCACATGCCTTAGTAAATGGTGCATGGTTTCATATTTGGGGAAAGCCTCTCTGAATGTGTCCATAAAGCTTAAACCCAGAAACCTTAGAACATTATTTTATGACACTAATCGATGCATTCTTTTCCAATTGAAAAGAAAATACGCTAGCTTTGGAAAGAGTGACCGGCCTGGGTGGCCGAGCGGTTCTAGGCGCTACAGTCTGGAACCGCTCGACCGCTACGGTCGAAGGTTCGAATCATGCCTCGGGCATGGATGTGTGTGATGTCCTTAGGTTAGTTAGGTTTAAGTAGTTCTAAGTTCTGGGGGACTGATGACCACAGCAGTTAAGTCCCATAGTGCTCAAAGCCATTTGAACCATTTTTGGAAAGAGTGTAATATTAATAATGGCTTGTGGCCCCTCGCATTCCATATCTTGGCCGCTCGCTTATATCGATAGCAGCTGTTTCGTGGCATATGTCTCTGACCAGTTACTGGGTAACCGAAAGGTGCCTTCCCACCAAGACTCAGGTAGGCGGCACCAAGCTGCAGTATATGGAGTTGCGTGGTGTACTCAGAGTCTTGTCGGCAGAATCGGCATAGTTTGGGTTTCGCTATTGCTGCGGACATGTTGACGTCTAACGTCCCTGTGGGCTGAAAATCGCTTGAAGTTGAGAACTGATGAATGGTGCAGACTCTGGCAGTTTCCCCGCAACGTAAATAAATGTGACATTTGCGAATACACAGGAAAAGAAATTCACTACTTTACAGCTACATTATTGATGACGGACAGCTGGGGATAGCGTCTGCCGTAAAATATCTAGGCGTAACTATTCAGAGCGACCTTAAGTGGAATGTCAATATAAAACAGAGGGCGGGGAAAGCAGACACCAGACTCAGATCCATCTGAATAATCTTAACGAGATGTAACTCATACATGAAAGAAGTGGCTTATAAGGCGCTTGTTCGCATGATTCTTGAGTATCGTTCATCTATCTGAGATCTCTATCAGGTATGACTGATACAGGATACAGAGAAGATCCAAAGAAGAGCGGAGCGTTTCGTCACGGGATCGTTTACCTGGTGAGAGAGCGTTACGGAGATGCTCAATAAACTCCACTGGCAGACGTTACAAGAGAGGCGTTGTGCATCACGGAGAGACTTACTATTCAAATTTCGGGCCCGCACGTTTCAGGAGGAGTCAGACAACATATTACTTCCCCCACATACTTCTCGCGTATTATCCAAGAGGGAAAAATTCGATAAATTATAGACAATACAGAGGCTGACCGACAATCATTTTTCTCGCGCACTATTCGCGAGTGGAACAGGGTTGGAGGGATCAGATAGTGGTACCGAAAATAGCTTCCGCCACACACCATTAGGTGGCTTGTGGAGTATGATGTAGATGTAGACGATGTTGGCAGCCTGGAATGGGGTGTGTGCCATTGAGACGCCAGTTGGAACTCAAACTGTAAGCAACTCAACCACTTGGTGGAAGAAAACTTGGCTGAGGAATCTGTCTCACCTCAAGACTGTGGACTGTATGTTCAGCAGCTATTTCCAGCTGCGAACAGCAACTTCGAATTTGATAAGCAAATATTGTGGTGAAATATCATGAATAGATATCACCTCAACGAGAAACGCTGTTGTTGTAATGATTGCCACCCCAACTCGCTTATCATATCCGCGACACTCTCTTCCTTATTCCGCTCGTTTGTAAGTGATTTTCTTGTAGATTTCCTGGTATGCTGTTAGGTGTATATGCACTTACTGGCCATCTCTAGCCGTTTTGAGCAGGTTTTGCGACTTGTGGCGAATATGGGCGAATCATTAAAATTACGTCCGCCCCTGGTAGCTGAGTGGTCAGCGGGCCAGAAGGTCAATCCTAAGGGCCCGGATTCGATTCCCGGCTGGGTCGGAGATTTTCTCCGCTCAGGGGTTGGGTGTTGTGTTGTCGTAATCATCATAATTTTATCCCCATCGACGTGCAAATTGCCGAAGTGGCGTCAAATCGAAAGACTTGCACCCGGTGAATGGTCTACCCGACCGGAGGCCCTAGTTCAAAATGGTTCAAATGGCTCTGAGCACTATGCGACTTAACTGCTGAGGTCATCAGTCGCCTAGAACTTAGAACTAATTAAACCTAACTAACCTAAGGACATCACACACATCCATGCCCGAGGCAGGATTCGAACCTGCGACGGTAGCAGTCCCGCGGTTCCGGACTGCGCGCCTAGATCCACTAGACCACCGCGGCCGGCGAGGCCCTAGTCACACGACATTATTTATTTATTAAATTAACGGTTGAAAATTTTGGCATTCTGTTGTCGTACTGCTGAGAGACGTCGCTTGTTAGTGTCTGCACCAGATTCACGTCTTTCTGTTGTCTAGGGACGTAATCCAGGTCGTATGTTGCAGGAGAGCTAATGGACACATCATGATTGTTATCCCACTGAACTCCAGTTCGAGCCTAGATTCAGGTCTTGCTCCGTTGTCTAGTGTGACTCCAAGTGGAGTTCAAATCACAGGTACTGAAAATGAATGGTGGCTGGAGCAAGAGGCACCTCAGGGGTCTGTTTAAATCTTCGTATACTAATCCGCACAATTGTAATACGTCTTTCTAAAACAGCTGGACAGCGAATCTCGTGTATGCACTTCACTATTAGTTGTTTACTGTTCTACTGTATTTCACTGTGCTCGCCTTTTGTGCTATCATCACGTTGCACATTTGTTTCTCTCCCTCTGCTGCCCGACTGGGCTTCCGCCGATGTATTCAGTGACGGTAATGGTGGCTGTAGACAGACGTTAACTGTTTTAATTGTTACTTCATTTAAGTCTACTTATGGCTTCTTAAGTCAGTTGCTTCAGGGAGGTTCTATTTTATTTTCACTGCCCTCTTACCAACTGGTCACTTTCTACAATACCCAGCAGTGCTATCACATGTAGTAGTGCTGACAATTTTATAATGTCTTAATGACTGGTACTAAGCTTAATTATTCATGGCCATCGATGTCAAATCCCTCTTCTAAACCTATTGCTGATCGCCTTTGACAGTGGCATCGAGAGGTGTCTGTTGGTATATTACTGCAGCTGGCGATTGCAGAGCATTTAAAATTTATAGTCGTTGCCGCATTCCAAGTGAGCCACACCTGTACCTAAGTTCAATACTCTGTGTGCGTTTACCATTTTGAGACGCCTCACTCACCGCAGATATTTCACTGGCTGCGGGCCGGTAATTTAATTGTGGCAACAAAAATAAATAAATAAATAAATAAAACTATAATTATAGCCTGTCCGCCGGCAACGGCATTTTGGATTAACATTATAAACATATATTTGGTAAACCGTCTTTTAGTCTAGTAAAATATTCTGTAAAAATCTGTCAGGGCTTAGGAGCTAATATAGTTGATCAAAATTATTAATATTATTACTATTATTATTACTATTATTATTATTATCGCTTGAACTGAAGCTCTTGGTTCCAATCTGCTAATGTTTGCTTTGATTCGTTGTGGTTCAGAGAACACTTGTCTCGGAGATGCTTCGGGAACTCATATGGGAATCCCTGGAGGGAGGAAGGCATTTTTTTTTTCGAGATATACTAATGAGAAAATTTAGAGAACCTGCATCTGAAGCTGACTGCCGAACGATGCTACTACCGCCAACATACACTCCTGGAAATGGAAAAAAGAACACATTGACACCGGTGTGTCAGACCACCATACTTGCTCCGGACACTGCGAGAGAGCTGTACAAGCAATGATCACACGCACGGCACAGCGGACACACCAGGAACCGCGGTGATGGCCGTCGAATGGCGCTAGCTGCGCAGCATTTGTGCACCGCCGCCGTCAGTGTCAGCCAGTTTGCCGTGGCATACGGAGCTCCATCGCAGTCTTTAACACTGGTAGCATGCCGCGACAGCGTGGACGTGAACCGTATGTGCAGTTGACGGACTTTGAGCGAGGGCGTATAGTGGGCATGCGGGAGGCCGGGTGGACGTACCGCCGAATTGCTCAACACGTGGGGCGTGAGGTCTCCACAGTACATCGATGTTGTCGCCAGTGGTCGGCGGAAGGTGCACGTGCCCGTCGACCTGGGACCGGACCGCAGCGACGCACGGATGCACGCCAAGACCGTAGGATCCTACGCAGTGCCGTAGGGGACCGCACCGCCACTTCCCAGCAAATTAGGGACACTGTTGCTCCTGGGGTATCGGCGAGGACCATTCGCAACCGTCTCCATGAAGCTGGGCTACGGTCCCGCACACCGTTAGGCCGTCTTCCGCTCACGCCCCAACATCGTGCAGCCCGCCTCCAGTGGTGTCGCGACAGGCGTGAATGGAGGGACGAATGGAGACGCGTCGTCTTCAGCGATGAGAGTCGCTTCTGCCTTGGTGCCAGTGATGGTCGTATGTGTGTTTGGCGCCGTGCAGGTGAGCGCCACAATCAGGACTGCATACTACCGAGGCACACAGGGCCAACACCCGGCATCGTGGTGTGGGGAGCGATCTCCTACACTGGCCGTACACCACTGGTGATCGTCGAGGGGACACTGAATAGTGCACGGTACATCCAAACCGTCATCGAACCCATCGTTCTACCATTCCTAGACCGGCAAGGGAACTTGCTGTTCCAACAGGACAATGCACGTCCGCATGTATCCCGTGCCACCCAACGTGCTCTAGAAGGTGTAAGTCAACTACCCTGGCCAGCAAGATCTCCGGATCTGTCCCCCATTGAGCATGTTTGGGACTGGATGAAGCGTCGTCTCACGCGGTCTGCACGTCCAGCTCGAACGCTGGTCCAACTGAGGCGCCAGGTGGAAATGGCATGGCAAGCCGTTCCACAGGACTACATCCAGCATCTGTACGATCGTCTCCATGGGAGAATAGCAGCCTGGATTGCTGCGAAAGGTGGATATACACTGTACTAGTGCCGACATTGTGCATGCTCTGTTGCCTGTGTCTATGTGCCTGTGGTTCTGTCAGTGTGATCATGTGATGTATCTGACCCCAGGAATGTGTCAGTAAAGTTTCCCCTTCCTGGGACAATGAATTCACGGTGTTCTTATTTCAATTTCCAGGAGTGTACATTGCGCATAAGGACCACGAAGTTAAGATACGAGAAATTAGGGCTCATATGGCGCCATACACACAGTCGTTTACCCCTCACTATGTTTCCGAGTAGAACAGGAAAGGAAACGTCAAAAACGTGAAGTAGTGGTACACGGTACCCTCCGCCATCCACTTACGTTGGCTTGCAGAGTTTCTAGGTAGATGGAGACTTTATTTTACGCCCTGCCGTAATTATACAATAGTTCTGTGCTTTCAAAATTTTGAAAATTAAATTTCATTCTTTTGAGGAAATATTTTCTTAAATGTTATTGACTCTTCTGTCTTAATTGTTATCCTTTATTGTGATGAGATTCTTTTTTAATAGGTAACGAATTGTTATTTATGGGAAAAGGACTTCATTTGCCCAACATCTTACCACTTTCCAACCATCTGCCTGTTGTTTCACCTTAAAAAATGGTTCAAATGGCTCTAAGCACTATGGGACTTAACATCTAAGGTCATCAGTCCCCTAGACATAGAACTACTTAAACCCAACTAACCTAAGGGCATCACAAACATCCATGTCCGAGGCAGGATTCGAACCTGCGACCGTAGCAACCGCGCGGTTCCGGACTGAGGCGCCTAGAACCGCTCGGTCACAACGGCTGGCCTGTTTCACCTTATAATTGTAGCAAATTCTATACAGTTCAGTCTGGCTGGGCAGTATCCATCAGCCTGAAGGAGCACGTCAGAAGCTGGAGACTCAGAAAAGGAGACTTTGCGTTGGCAGACCATTGCTTAAAGAAGGCAACAGCAAGTATGTCCAGATAAGGCCTGCATAGCACCCATAAAGAAAGATGGACAACCCTGAAATAATGGAATTTAATAAACATTTGCCTACTTGTCCAAGGTTAGTATTGAAGATCAAACACAGTTACATTACTCGCCACTTCAAACTGCAGATGTCTCTAATAATCCCACCCAGACCACTGTGTAAATTATTCCTCGTATCCACATGCCCAACTTCTCCTTTACTCGTTACTGTAGTTTCATTTGTTCTGTTAAAATTCTAAGAGGTATAACTGCAGTTGTTTCACTTACCTATATAGTCTCAATTGTAATATTTTACCTGTGTATATTGGTCCCCCGCCGCGTCCCGAAACAGGACAGAAAAGTTTGTTGTATGTTGCTCAACATATGTTTCTTCTCGGAACAATCTTGTAATTTGTCATGTAATTCATTATGTAATGTGTCATTTTTTTACTTCATCTAGACTGCTTTATGACGTATTTTACTGAAATAATTACTCCTGTCTTAGGGTTAAATCAGATATTAGCAAGTGTCATCGGCCATGTATTTTTTATTTTATTTTATTGGCTAAGTCGTTTCGATGGTATTTTAGTTCACAAACAAATCCATTTAAGGAAAAAGTAAAAGGTTTCACCACCGCCAACCTATGAACGTTAATTGTTATACGAATACCCTGAAAAGTTTGAAACATACGGGCTTACAGAAGACCAGGTGAAGGTAAGTACAAGAGGACACCACCCGCAAAAGATTAGCGTTGAGTGTGAAAATGGTTTATAGTCGGCCCGCTGCAACTGGCCGGTCGCGCAGACTACGCACCAAGCAGGCACGTTAACTTCTACGGACTGAGCACAGATACACAACTCTCCACCCTGCAGTCTACGTCACGGAGTCTGCAGCCGATGTTATGGCAGAAAAGAGAAAATTCTGGTGAAACCCTGCAATCATTTTCTCAGCGGGACTCATTAGCAGAAGCAGCATTCTCCTGAAGGTGGCCGGTCGCGGTGGCCGAGCGGTTCTAAGCGCTTCAGTCCGGAACCGCGCGACTGCTACGGTCGCAGGTTAGAATCCTGCCTCGGGCATGGATGTGAGTGATGTCCTTAGGTTAGTTAGGTTTAAGTTGTTCTAAGTTATAGGGGACTGATGACCTCAGATGTTGAGTCCCATAGTGCTCAGAGCCATTAGAACCATTTGAACCTGAAGTTGGCGACCAGCTGGATCGCCGAAGTATCGAATCGAGTTGATTTTAGAATCCGGCAGCAAACCCGAAGAGACTTTCAAGACTTATTACGCCGGGAAATCGATGTCACAATGAGAATCCATGTGTGCAACATTTTTTTTATGGGTAAAGTTGTACAATTTCGCTATAAGTACAGTTCCGATCAACATTAGCTTTCATACCATTTTTCAATTTTGTAATATTTGGAGCACTTCCCTTTGTGTGGCGTTGCAGTGCGGAAGGTTTCTGCAAAAAAAAAAAAAAAAATGGTTCAAATGGCTCTGAGCACTATGGGACTTAACATCTGTGGTCATCAGTCCCCTAGAACTTAGAACTACTTAAACCTAACTAACCTAAGGACATCACACACATCCATGCCCGAGGCAGGATTCGAACCTGCGACAGTAGCAGTCGCGCGGTTCCGGACTGAGCGCCTAGAACCGCTAGACCACCGCGGCCGGCTAATCGATTGGCTTAGAGCATTTATTAAGAGACACGTTATCATTAACATGCGAATACCCTAGGGTCTTTCACGAGTTAGAGCTGAAGGTTTAAATAAAGCGGAAGTAAGTAAATTTTTCCATAATTAGGAAGAAATCTTAAGGGGATATGATTTGTTTGGTGAACCAGAGTGTATTTCTAATACGGATGAGTCCAGTTTTCCTCTTAACAACAGACCCCCAGAAATACATACATCAAAAAAGCTTCTCCATCACCTAGGTTCCGAGAGTTCTGGAACCAGTATAGAAATTTGGAATGGAGATCAACATAAACAGGATTTCCGCCCTTTTTATTGCTCATGAAAACCACGCATTGATTGTTGTACCACCATACAGTGAGACCTCCTTCAGAGGTGGTGGTCCAGATTGTCGTATACACCGGTACCTCTAATACACAGTAGCACGTCCTCTTGCGTTGATGCATACCTGTATTCGTCGTGGCATACTATCCACAAGTTCGTCAAGGCACTGTTGGTCCCGACTGTTCCACTCCTCAACGGCGATTCGGCGTAGAGTGGTTGGTGGGTCAAGTCGTCCATAAACAGCCCTTTTCAATCCATCCCAGGCATGTTCGATGGGAATCATGTTTGGAGAACATGCTGGCCACTCTAGTGTAGTTATCCTGAAGGAATTCATTCACAAGCTGTGCAGGAGGGGGGCACCAATTGTTGTCCATGAAGACGAATGCTTCGCCATATGCTGCCGATATGGTTGCACTATCGGTCGGAGGATGGCATTGAAATATCGTACAGCCGTTACGGCGCATTCTATGACCACCAGCGGCTTACGTCGGGCCAACATAATGCCACCCCAAGACAGCAGGGAAACTTCACCTTGCCGCACTCGCTGGACAGTGTGTCTAAGGTGTTCAGGCTCACCAGGTTGCCTACAAACTAGTCCGCGACGATTGTCTGGTTGAAGGCATATGCGACACTCGTCGGTGAAGAGAACGTGATGTCAATCCTGAGCTGCTCATTCGGCATGTTGTTGGGAGCATCTGTACCGCGCTGCTTGGTGTCGTGGTTGCAAAGATGGACCTCGCCATGGACGTAGGGAGTGTAGTTGTGCATCATGGAGCCTATTGCCCACAGTTTGAGTCGTAACAAGACGTCCTGTGGCTGCACGAAAAGCATTATTCAACTTGGTGGCGTTGCTGTCAGGGTTCCTCCGAGACATAATCCGTAGGTAGCGGTCATCCACTGCAATATTAGCTCTTGGGCGGCCTGAGCGAGGCCTGTCATCGACGGTTCGTGTCTCTCGGTATCTCTTCCATGTCTGAACAACATCGCTTTGGTTCACTCCGAGACGCCTGGACACTTCCTTTGTTGAGAGCCCTTCCTGGCACAGAGTAGCAATGCGGAAGCGATCGAACCGCGGTATGACCGTCTATGACTGGTTGAACTACAGACAACACGACCCAATGACTGGCTGTCGGACCCCCCCCCCCCACCCGTCTAATTGGCGCTGGTAAAGCATGGTTGTTTACATCTTTGGGCGGGTTTAGTGACATCTCTTGCAACATAACATTGCAGTACTGGTGGTGGTAAAACTCCACCTAACAAGGGAACCTCCCCATCGCACCCCCCTCAGATTTAGTTATAAGTTGGCACAGTGGATAGGCCTTGAAAAACTGAACACAGATCAGTCGAGAAAACAGGAAGAAGTTGTGTGGAAGTATGAAAAAATAAGCAAAATATACAAACTGAGTAGTCCATGCGGAAGATATACAACATCAAGGACAACGTGAGCTCAGCTGCGCCGTGGTCACGTGGTTAGCGTGAGCAGCTGTGGAACAAGAGGTCCTTCGTTCAAGTCCTCCCTCGTGTGAAAATTTTAATTTCTTTATTTTCGCAAAGTTATGATCTGTCCGTTCGTTGATTGACGTCTCTGTTCATTGCAATAAGGTTAGTGTCTGTGTTTTGCGACCGCACCGCAAAACCGTGCGATTAGTAGACGAAAGGACGTGCCTCTCCAATGGGAACCGCGAACATTTGATCGCTAGGTCATAAGTCAACCGATTCCTCCACAGGAAAACACGTCTGATATATTCTATACGACACTGGTGACAGTATGTGCGTCACATGACAGGAATATGTTGTCGACCCACCTAACTTGTACACTTGGCGAATGGGTAAAAAGATTCTTCTAACTTGCCCTATTTAGGTTTTCTTGTGGATGTCGTAATCACTCTCAAAAAGGGATGAAAACGTAAGAGTTTGTCACAGACTGAAAATAAAAAGTTACAGTTTTCGCAAGTCTTGAACCAAGGACCTCTCGTTCCGCCGCTGCTCACGCTAACCACCGAACCACGGCGCTTCTGACCGGCCACTCCCTTGATGTTGCCTATCTTACACATGGACTACTCAGTTTGTATATTTTGTTTATTTTTTCATAGTTCCACACAACTTCTTCCTGTTTTCTCGATTGATGTGTGTTCAGTTTTTCAAGGCCTATCCACTGTGCCAACTTATAACTAAATCTGAGGGGGGTGCGATGGGGAGGTTCCCTTGTAAGTAGGAAGATTACCGTCGCTTTGTCATATCCTACCGCTCCTGCAAGCTACCGTCTGTAGTAAATGGTTTCTTAAATTCGTGTGGTCCACGAAATTATCGACTCCTGCGAGTTATTGCCGAGTAATAATGATTTCTAGTGGAAGGTTTTAACCAACCGGTAAAAATTTGAATGGATAACGCAATGTTTTTTTGAAGCACTACAGAAGGCACCTATGCAGGGCTTAATAGACAGAATATAGCTTTTATTTGCTTTCATGAACCATAATTCGACTGTGGTACAGACTTTCACCTATTCTTTATGATGGAGGGAACAAATAATCAGTCAAGGGTAGAGATTAATTGATATTTATTCAGTACCGATGGTATTTCAACAACTAGTCGTGTTTCTCTAGTAATATACAACATCACAAGTCGTCTCTCTAGTTAACATGGTTCAATTTCGCCACATAATTGTGATATGAGACAGGGGAGCGCAGACCAGGCTTCAATGTAATTTCATACAGTCACACAATTATACCTAAGCCCATGCTTATTACATTCAATTGCTGTAGGTGACTCAGAAAAAGTTCAGCAAAGACACTACAAGCAAAACTAGATCAGGGTTGAAGAGTATTTCGCAAGTCTTTATCAAATAAATGGGCATTAAAATCCGATACTTCTCCTTGTAGCACGAGTTTAAACCATGTATTTTACTTAACGCACAACATCGCCAACAAATCAAATAGTTATGGAGGAGCACAAGAAACATCACTTCAATGCTATTCAACACACGTGGGCAAGTTTCGGTAGCCAACAGAAATCCAGAAAATTACGGACACACAAGACTATTCCTTCACTGTATTACACTTTTCCATGATTATTCATCGTGTACAATACATTTTCAGACCGAAACTCCAGTTTATCAATGTGGCGGTTGCTCCAACCGACCACGTGGCGCGAAAGCAAGTCCACAAAGAAAATACGCGGAACATAAATAAAAATCCCCCAAAATATTACTGTAAATGAAAGAGTAGATTAAAATACATTGAATGAGTGAATCTGTGGTAAGCACAGAGCAATAATATGGCCGTGAGCTTAAGGCCCATGGTGCCGGGGCTGACCAAGGCACAAACGCAAAGTTCTACTGAAATTCGAATAAATTATGAAAATAAATTCCCTTATGGGGATTAGTGGTAATCTCGCACCTGATTTCAACATCTGGACCTCATTACCGAGCACATTTCAAACAATGTAATACCTTTGTTATCATTGCCAAGACGAGAGCTGCGTCTGCATATCTGTCCAGCGCCGCAACCCAGGAACAAGTGCTCGACCGGACACCTCGCCTAACCGTTCTTCGTTCAAAAGGTGGTGGAGGGGATGGTTCGCCAACCTAACAGAGCCAATCCTCGGGCTTTCGCGGTCTCTGACCTGACTTGCCAACCATCTTTGCTAAACTTGTTCACATTTAGGGAGTTTTGGCACTATTCTACCACAGAAGGACTCTACACATGCAATGCTACAACCTCTGACCAGAGCTTTCTGCTACATCACATACTGTCTATTCATACAGTCCATGGTCGCATAAGGGAAATGTAGAATTTTGGAACACGTATTATGTTCGAGTATAATGATTTTTCTCGAGACTAGAAATCTACTCTGTAGGAATCAGCATGGGTTTCGAAAAAGACGGTAATGTGAAACCCAGCTCGCGCTATTCGTCCACGAGACTCAGAGGGCCATAGACACGGGTTCCCAGGTAGATGCCGTGTTTCTTTACTTCCGCGAGGCGTTTGATACAGTTCTCCACAGTCGGTTAATGAACAAAGTAAGAGCATTATGGACTATCAGACTAATTGTGTGATTGAATTGAAGATTTCCTAGATTACAGAACGCAGCATGTCATTCTCAATGGAGAGAAGACTTCCGAAGTAAGAGTAATTTCAGGTGTGCCGCAGGGGAGTGTCTGAGGACCGATGCCATTCACAGTGTATATAAATGACCTTGTGAATAACATCGAAGTTCACTGAGGCTTTTTGCGGATGATGCTCTAGTATATCCGAGAAGTTGTAACAATGGAAAATTGCACTGAAATGTAGGAGGAGCTACAACGAATTGACGCATGGTGCAGGGAATGGCAATTGAACCTCAATGTAGACAAGTGTAACGTGGTGCGAATACATATAAAGAAAGATCCTTTATCATTTAGCTACAATATAGCAGGTCAGCGATTGGAAGTAGCTAATTCCATAAATTATCTGGGAGTAGGCATTTGAAGTGATCTAAATTGGAATGACCATATAAAATTAATCGTCGGTAAAGCAGATGCCAGACAGATTCATTGGAAGAATCATAAGGAAATGCAGTCCAAAAACAAAGGTAGTAGGTTACAGTACACTTGTTCGCCCACTGCTTGAGTACTGCTCACCGGTGTGGGATCCGTACGAGATAGGTTTGATAGAAGAGATAGAGAAGATCCAACGGAGAGCAGAGAGCTTCGTTACAGGATCATTTAGTAATTGCGAAAGCGTTACGGGGATGATAGATAAACTCCAGTGGGAGACTCTGCAAGAGAGACGCTCAGTAACTTGGTACAGGCTTTTGATGAAGTTTCGAGAACATACCTTCACCGAGGAGTCAAATAGTATATTGCTCCCTTATACGTATATCTCGCGGAGAGACCATGAGGATAGAATCAGAGAGATTAGAGCCCACACAGAGGCATACCGACAATCTTTCTTTCCACGAACAATACGAGACTAGACTAGAAGGGAGAACCGATAGAGGTACTCAAGGTACCCTCCGCCACACACCGTCAGGTGGCTTTCGGAGTATGGACGTAGATGTAGATGTATAAGGGACAGTATACAAGGAAACGTGGCACACATGAAATAAAATGAATAAATAAACACCACTTGGTCCATTCTCTTCTGTGTGTCGTACATGGAATTCGCTTCTGCAGTTCTCCTGTACCGGAATTTACTGGAAAAAACATGGAACGGGACAATAAGCTCAGTTTCACTCTGAACAGTCAAAGGGACTGTGTATGTGATACAATGTACACAGTCAACGTGTATCTTCAGGAGTTCTGGGGACCGGGGTGATGCAAAACATTTTTTATGTGTGTAATAATATTTTGTCCCCTGACATGTCGTGCTACCGAGACACGTTTTACGGTCTAATGGCTCAAATGGCTCTGAGCACTATGGGACTCAACTGCTGTGGTCATAAGTCCCCTAGAACTTAGAACTACGTAAACCTAACTAACCTAAGGACATCACACACATCCATGCCCGAGGCAGGATTCGAACCTGCGACCGTAGCAGTCGCACGGTTCCGGACTGCGCGCCTAGAACCGCGAGACCACCGCGGCCGGCTTACCGTCTAATGTTATGACATAAATGAACGTATAGTGCCTGAAAGATAATAATATGAAGTTCTTAAAAATAAACGAAATGTATTTGTGGAACAATATTATACAGTGGCAGACACTGCAAGAGAGTCGTTCTGCATTACGTCACCGTCTGCTGTTAAACTTCCGAGTGCGTACATTCCTGGAAGGGTTATACCATTAGGTGGCTTGCGGAGTATGATGTAGCTGTAGATGTATTTTGCGAATAGACTGGGAAGATAAAATCAGAGAGTTTCGAGTTCACACAGAGGCTTACCAGAAATCGTTCTTCCCGGGAGTAGAACAGGAAAAGTGGGAAGCAACACTGGTACGGAAAGTACTCTCCGTTACACATGGCAGACGAAAGTGCAGATATGCAGGGAATCGCGCAGTCTTCTTTGTTTGCCCACCAACAATAAGATACCAATTGCTGCTTGTCACAATAACTGCCTTTGCTTTCATATCACAACAGTTTTCCAGTTATCAGACTTCGTTTTAAATACTGTATTGAGTTAAGTTCAGTTTTCTAAGATATGCACGGCAAGGTAAAAGTTGTACATAACAGAAATGGCTGCCCCACGTACAGAGCTTCTACTCATTGTTAGCGCTACGCTGGGGTCTCTCCGGCCTTGGCCACAGGCTGGGCAGCAACCGACACCATTTTCATTCTTTTCATCCTCCTCTACTCTCCCTCACATTTAGTCGTAACACATGAAACTGACTCACTGCAAAGTAGAACTTGCTACATTCGTACCACTACTTCACACTGAGATGAGCGCAGAGCACAATGGTTTGATCAATAATGCTGAAAAGGGCTCTCATGGAGGAAGCCGAGTCGACATATACCTGAATGAGACGGAAAAAAAACGTTTCTTATTAACGTTACTGCTAAGATGTTCATATATTCATGAAAGAAAATTGTGATTAACTTACCAGTAACAAGCCAGAAGAGAGACGTGGATAATCAAGCAAAAGGTAATTGAGACAATGAAGTCTGTTGGTTAGCATTATGCTTGTCACAGTTCTATGTAGTTGGAAAATTACTTCTTGCAATGTCTTCATAGCATTAACTCTGGTGAGATAATGCAAGGCATCTCTCATCCTGCTGTGATACAGCCCGCCCATTAAATCTTCTGGAAGAATGTAAGCACTGGTGGCAGTCAATATTTTACTACTTAGGGAGATGATGAAACACCTATTAAAGTATCTTTTGTAAATGATGTGTTATTTGAAAACGTGTAAACATTCTGAACGATCGCTACTGCGTTAATATCAGTTACTGAAATGTCCTTCCCTCAAGCCTCTGAAGCTAGAGAAGGAGTTTCAAAAGATGGTGGTGGTTCCTCCCTTTTTGAGACAAATCAAAGGATTTCAGTCTTTAGTTTAGAGACTAGTGCTCATCAAATACATAGAGCCGATAAGTTACGAGCTGAATTAGCCCTTGCAGCTGGATGGAGTCTCCAAAACGACAACAGCTGCGTCGCCTATGATAGTAGATCTATGTGAGACTGGCTGCCACGTCCTTTTTCCTCCGGACAGCAAAGAAGACCCCATCTCCACTATCCCACTGTTCGCTGCACAAAAACCTGGAAGGCATCCATGTTTCTACTCATCAACAGTATTGAACACCATTTGATAGTTTTGGAGGATGAAGTACTGTGTCACATTATAGTGGTACCATTACAAGATTTTTAAATTAAATTTGTAAGGCGTGTTTGTCAACTTTATTCTAGACTTTCATTCAATTCTTTTGAAATACTTCAGCGAATTTGTTAGTTATTTTCATGTTATATACTATTATTACACCGGTAATCAATGCATCACTTTTCCAATCAATGTTAGACGAATTGAAATCATGTTGCGGTACCGTCTGATTTTAAGGAAACGTTGGCTCATCGACAAACAGTGTAAGTGAGAAAAGTGAGCCTCTAAACGATAGAAACCGACTTAAAAAAAAACGGCTAGGAATGAAACCGTACTGCTAGACAATACGTCATCAATTCGTTGACGTTGATGCGAACCCAGTATGACATATAGGTACGAGCAAATACCCAATGGGACCACGGTGACTTCGGCAGAAATTTGACGTAGAGAAGTTCTGAATAAACATTATCGTATGAGATCAGTCAGTGGCCTAAGGTAAAGGTAGTTCCCCAAGAGTGACAACGCTGGAGTCGTGGAAGATCTACTACAGGCCGTACCGAGCTCAAGTTTTCTGTGGCGCCCGGAGGTTTGATGGGTACCTAGACACGTACGTTACTCTTGGTGCCTCCTGATGTGTTCTGTGAAATGCCACACTACATAAGAACGGCTCAAGAAACTCGAAACAGCAGAACTAAGAAAATTGTGTCTAGGGTCGCCACTCAGCAACCAGAGGTTCACAAATAATGTCTAACTGGAGTAGGACGGCTTCCTAGCTTAAATTTTCCCGTCGCCACACCGCCACGTCACCCGTCACCCATCATGTGACTCTGCCGAGTAAGTGATCGTTGACTACTCAGTGTAGCGAGAGCCGCCGAGCCGAGAGGACGCGCAGCAGCAGCAGCAGCAGCACTTGTCTTATAAACAGTAAATCAATTTAGTCTTTTTTTTAAAGTGCTTCTGCAAAGAAGTGAACTATACGTGTGTATTTTACTATGTATAGTGGTTAGAAAATTAATCGTAGTTTCTGTTTTTGCGTAAGTCTTGTGAATATCCTTGTGCAGGGCGGTTTCCTAGAGTGAATTTTCCCGTCGCCAGAAACTTCGTTCCGCCAGAAAGTTTTAATTTTGTCCTAGTGGACAGCATATATTTTAGATCAGTGCATTCTAGTTTGAATATTTATCTCGTGCAGTAACTTTTCGGATTTCTAATAACAGGTATCTGTAAATACATCAACTTCAGGAGAAAAATTTATTTCCGTTTAGTAGCTTGTGGTCTCAGAATACAGTGAGAAATCTGCAAAACAACATTTAATGTTACTTTTTTCTCCTTTGGTATACTTTGTATACATTTCAAACTCAGTAGCACCATTTGAAACCTTATATCTATTTTATGCACAGTAAGATAAGGCTAGGGACTGTGCTTGTTGTGAGCGGACACAATGAGAGTTTGCTGCTGTCCATAAACAACTGGAGGCGCGTTGGCTACAGTCCACTGGCCTCTAGCTAATTCTCAAAGTTACGGTGACGTCGAGGCGCCAGTGACGAGACCTCTGTTGTCACTGGAATCCCCTGATCACCCGGACGTCACTGCGGCTTCTGATCTGCAGCATCTCACCGGTCCATCCTCACTCCAGAGTGGAAGGCAGATAGTGGTGTGTTCGCGTGTCACTGGGTGGAAGGAGAAAGAGGGAGCAGGCCGTGCGGCTGGCTCCCTATGTCTAAGCAACCGGTACGAGGTCTACCCAGTGTTGATGGTAATTCTGGGCCAGCACGGGTTGCCTCCCCTGTAGGGCGAGCGGTCGATTTTCCTGCCCTGTCCGGACAAGTACGGAGGGTGGGTATGCCTGTCATTAGGAGATAGCAGGCAAAGTGGGAAACAATTGCAATGGGTATTCGGTATGTTTGCCGGGAGGTCTCATCCGTGACGTATAGGAGGCCCTGCCGGCGGCTATCGAGAACACTGAGTGCAACTGGCTGTATTCAGTGGCACATGTCGGCACGAATGACGCCTACAGCTTGGGTTCTGAGGCCATCCTCGGCTCCTTTTGGCGCTTGGCTGATGTGGTGGATGCAAATAGCAACGGACGCTTGGCGCAGGGTAAGCTGTCTATCTGTTGCATCGTACCCACCGGCGTTAGTGGTCCTCTGGTTTGGAGCAGAGTGGAAGGTCTAAACCAGAGAATTCTCTACCTCCGCTATCGGGTGCAGAATTGTAGGGTTCCCTTTAATAGGTGAGACGTGTACTACATGCTGGAAGCGGCTACTAGGGTAGCGGAGTACGTGTGTCGTGCGCATGAGACTTTTTTAGGTTAGGGAACCCTTCTCTTGGGATGAAAGACGATTTTCCTATTAAATTAACCACAGTGACCTCAGAGAATCTTGGTCCTGGCAGATCAGAGTTAGAAAAGATTAACATTTTAAAAAAACTGCAAGAACTTCCAAGGAAAGACCCCAGAATAAGAGTATCGCTTACTGAAGGTTATAATGCACAGATAGTATTGGGAACAGAAAGCTGGTTGAAACCAGACGTCAGTGGCAACAAAATCCTAAGTTCAGATTGGAATGTTTATCGTAAGGATAGGTTAGTTGCCAACGGTGGCGGCGTGTTTATTGCTGTACAAAATTCAATAAAATCTTGCAAGGTTATCATGGATTCCGAATGTGAATTAATTTGTTTGAAACTGAGTATCAAAGGACGGATGATTTTATAGATCACCTGTGTCAGGATCTGCAGTTGTAGAGCGCTTCAGACAGAACTTGCATAGTATCATAAGTAATTTTCCAGATCATGCCTTTGAAATAGGGGATGACTTCAGCTTGCCATGTATAGAGCGCGAGTGTTATAGCATCAAAACTGATGCCAGAGAAAGGGATTCGTGTGGCATTGTTCTGGATGTCTTGTCCGAAAATTACCTTGAGCAGATAGTTAGAGGACCAACTTGTGAGGGTAACGTCTTAGACCTCTTGGCAACAAACAGACGTGAACTTATCGAATCAGTTAACGTAGAGGAAGGTATCAGTGATCATAAGACTGTGATAGCATCTATGACGACAGGTCCTACGAGGAATGTTTAGAAAGGTAGGAAGATATATTTGCTCAGCAAGTGTGATAGGATAAAAATTTCAGAATTTGTCAGCAGTCAGCATCAAATATTCGGTGATGAGGACGAAGATGTGGAGAGCAAATGGAAAAAATTAAAAGGCATCGTTCAATATGCCCTAGAAAACTATGTTTCGAGAAAGGTTTTAACGGATGGGAAAGATCCATCATGGTTTAATAGCCGCGTCAGAAAAGCGCTACTTAACCAAAGAGCACTTTATCTGAGATTCAAGAGAAGTAAAATCCTAGCTGATAGACAATGGCTGAACGAAGTGAAAATGAGCTTAGGGAGAGCAATGAGAAAACCATTCAGTGATTTTGAAAATGAGACGTTGTCAACCGACCTGAGTAAAAACCCTAAGATATTTTGGTCTTATGTAGAATCAGTAAGTGGGTCAAAATCATCTATTTCTTCTCTCAGTGACCACACCGGCACCGAAACGGAAGATAACAGAGAGAAGGCCGAAATAATGAATTCTGAAGCTGTTTCATCGCGGAAGATCGTAACACTGTCCCTCCTTTCAATTGTCGTACGAACGTCGCAATTGCAGATATTGTGATAACCGATCGGGGAACTGAAAAGCGGCAACAATCCCTTAGTATTGTAGAGGCGTCAGAACCAGATGACATATCTATAAGATTCTATAAAGATTATACGAAAGATCTTGGTCCCCTTCTAGAAGTAATTTATCGTCGATCGCTTGAACAACGAAACATACCTGTTGTTGTTGTGGTCTTCAGTCCTGAGACTGGTTTGATGCAGCTCTCCATGCTACTCTATCCTGTGCAAGCTTCTTCATCTCCCAGTACTTACTGCAACCTACATCCTTCTGAATCTGCTTAGTGTATTCATCTCTTGGTCTCCCTCTACGATTTTTACCCTCCACGCTGCCCTCCAATGCTAAATTTGTGATTCCTTGATGCCTCAAAACATGTCCTACCAACCGATCCCTTCTTCTAGTCAAGTTGTGCCACAAACTTCTCTTCTCCCCAATCCTATTCAATACCTCCACATTAGTTATGTGATCTACCCACCTTATCTTCAGCAATCTTCTGTAGCACCACATTTCGAAAGCTTCTATTCTATTCTTGTCCAAACTAGTTATCGTCCATGTTTCACTTCCATACATGGCTACACTCCATACAAATACTTTCAGAAACGACTTCCTGACACTCAAATCCATACTCGATGCTAACAAATTTCTCTTCTTCAGAAACGATTTCCTTGCCATTGCCAGTCTACATTTTATATCCTGAAACGTACCTACTGACACAAAAAAAAGTGCAAGCCATTCCCATTGTTAAGAAAGGCTGTATGACAGATACACACAATTATAGAACTATATCGTTGACGTCAATATGTTGTAGAATTACGGTACCTGTTTTATGCTCAAGAATTATGACGAGTATGGAAAATGAACATCTCCGCAAACACAGAGATCCTGCGAAACTCAGCTCGCTTTGTTCCTCCACGAGATCCATAGCGCTCTGGACAACGGCACTCAGGTTTATGGCGTGTTCCTTGATTTCAGTAGGGCATTTGACGCCGTCCCGCTTTGCCGTTCAATGAAAAAATACGAGCTTACGGAGTATCGCAGCAGACCTGAGATTGAATTCAACACTTTCTTGCAGATAGAACTCAACACGTCCCTCTTAAGAGAACTAACGACAGATGTAAAGGTAATATCCGGAGTACCACGGGGAAGAGTGATAGGACCGTTGCTGTTCACAAAATACATAAACGACCTAGTAGAAAGCGTCGGGTGCTCTTTAAACCTATTCGCACACGATGCAGTTGTCGACCTGCAGAGAATTGATGATTGGTGCAGGCTCTGGCAGTTCACCCTGAACGTAAATAAATGTAACATATTGTCCATACATAGGAAACGAAATCCTCTACGGTAGGGCTACGCTATTGATGACAAACAGCTGAGGACAGTTTCTGCATTAAAATATCTAGGTGTAACTATCCATCTACATCTACGTCATTACTCTGCTATTCACAATAAACAGCCTGTCAGGAGGTTCAATGAACCAGCATCAAGCTATTTCTCTACCGTTCCAGTCTCGAACGGCGCGCGGGGAAACTGAGCACTTAGATTTTTCTGTGCGAGCCCTGATTTCTCTTATTTTATCGTGATGATAATTTCTCCCTATGTAGGTGGTTGCCAACACAATGTTTTCGCAGTCAGAGGAGAAAAATGGTGACTGGGATTTCATGAGAAGATCCCTCTGCAACAAAAATCGCCTATGTTTTAATGATTGCCACTCCAGTTCACGTATCATGTGTGTGGCACTATCTCCCCTATTTCGCGGTAAAACAAAACGAGCTGCACTGATTTGTACCTTTTCGATGTCATCCGTCAGTCCCACCTGATGTGGATCCCACACCGCGCAGCAATACTCCAGAATAGGGCTGACAAGCTTGGTGTAAGCAGTCTCTTTAGTACACCTGTTTGCACCTTCTAAGTGTTCTGCCAATGAATCTCAGTCTTTGGTTTTTCTATACCCTCAATATTATCCATGTGATGGTCCCAATTTAGATTATTTGTAATTTTGGTACCTAAGTATTTGCTAGAATTTACAGCCTTCGGATTTGTGTGACTTATCGCGTAATCGAATATTAGCGGATTTCTTTTAGTACTCATGTGAACAACTTCACACTTTTCTTTTTATTCAGGGTCAATTGCAACTTTTCGCACAATACAGATATCTTATCTAAATCATTTTGCAAGTCCTTTTGATCGTCTGATGACTTTACAAGACGGTAAATGACAGCATCATCTGCAATCAATCTAAGACGGCTACTCAGATTATCTCCTATGTCGTTAATATCGATAAGGAACAACAGTGAGCCTATAACACTTCCATAGGAAACGCCGGATGTTACTTCTGTTTTATTCGATGACTTTCCGTCTATTAATATGAACTGTGACCTTTCTGACAGGAAATCACGAATCCATGCACACAGCTGAGACGATATTCCATAGAAACGTAGAAGACGCTTGTGAGAAACGGTGTCGAAAGCCTTATGGAAATCTAAAACTATGGTATCTGTTTGACATCCCCTGTCCATAGCACTCATTACTTCATGAGTATAAAGACGTGGTTGTGTTTCACAAGAACGATATTTTCTGAATCCGTGTTGACTATGTCAATAAATCGCTTTCTTCGAGGTACTTCATATTGTCCGATTACAGTATATGTTCCAAAAGCCTACTGCAAACCGACTTTAGTGATATGGGCGTGCCAGCCGCGGTGGTCTAGCTGTTCTAGGCGCTCAGTCCGTAACCGCGCGACTGCTACGGTCGCAGGTTCGAATCCTGCCTCGGGCATGGATGTGTGTGATGTCCTTAGGCTAGTTAGCTTTAAGTAGTTCTAAGTTCTAGGGGACTGATGACCACAGATGTTAAGTCCCATAGTGCTCAGAGCCATTTGAACCATTTTTTTGATATGGGCGTGTAATTCAGCGGACTACTCCTACTTCCCTTTTTGGGTATTGGTGTGACTTGAGCAATTTTCCAGTCTTTAGGCACGGATGTGTCTGTGAGCGAGCGGTTGTATATAATTGATACATATGGATCTTTTCTATCAGTATACTCTGAGAGGAATCTGACTGGTGTACGATCTGGACCGGAGGCCTTGGTTTTATTAAGCGATTTAAGCTCCTTTAGTACACCGAGGATATCTACTTCCATGTTTCCCGTCTTGGCAGTTGTTCTTGATTGGAATTCTGGAATATTTGCTTCGTCTTCTTTGGTGAAGAAGTTTCGGAAAACCGTGTTTAATAACTCTGCTTTATTGGCACTGTCATCAGTGACTTCACCGTTGTTATCGCGCAGTGAAGGTATTCATTGCGTCTTGCCACTGGTGTGCTTTATGTATGACCAGAGTCTCTTTGAGTTTTCTGCCAGATTTCGAGACAGAATTTCATTGTGGAAATTATTAAAAGCATCTCGCATTAAAGTACGTTCCATATTTCGAACTACTGCAAAACTTTTGCGTCTTGGGGATTTTGCGTTCTTTTAAATTTGGCATGCTTTTTTGCTGCTTCTGCAACAGCGATCTGACCGCACAAAACAGATAGTGGGGAAAGCAGACTCAGAAGAATGTTAATGAAATGTAACTCATACACGAAAGCAGTGGCTTATAAGGCGCTTGTTCGCCCTTATCTTGAGCACTGTTCATCTATCTCGAATCCCTATCACGTAGAACTGATAGAGGAGATCCAACGAAGAGCGGCGGATTTCGTCACGGGATCGTTTAGCTGGCGGGAGAGCGTTACGGAGATGGTAAACAAACTCCACTGGCAGACGTTACAAGAGAGGCGTTGTGCATATCATGGAGACATCTACTATTGAAATTTCGGGACAGTACTTTTCAGGAGGAGTCGGACAACAAATTACTTCCCCCCACCTACATATCGCGTATTGACTGCTAGGAGAAAATTCAAGAAATTAGGCCAGTACAGAGGTTTAGAGACAATCGTTGATCCCACGCACTATTCGCGAGTGGAACAGGGTTGGATGGATCAGGTAGTGGTACCGAAAGTATCCTCCGCCAAACACAGTTAAGTGGCTTGCGGAATATGATGTAGATGTTGGCCATTTATTGCCACCACTAAGAATGCAGAGATAAAATACGATCACTACCCTAGCTAACAAATTGTTTGATAATTCTAGTACGCGAATACGTTTAGTTAACACTTATTGATGAAGACCACTTGAATGCCAAATACATCGACCAAGCAGAGAATTTATTAACGGCGAATGAACTCATGCATTACTAAGAAAAGAAAGCTAGCACTTCTCATCTACTATCACTATTATTTTCAGTTTTCTTGTAGGTGCCCATGTGCATGCAGTTGTAATCGTTGAACATGTTACTAACATAATATCATAAGGAGATTGGTTAACGAGCTAAACCTTTTGAGCAATTATTGATTCGATCTTAGGGTATTATTTCTGCTGTTCAAACTCCAAAGAAAATTCTTCAACAAATCTTGTGCAGCTCACATATTCCAAGACCTTTACACCCAACTATGCTCAGAACAGAACGAACCCGCGAAAAGAACTAGCCACCTCCCTCATCACACAACGGCACTGGTCCCAGATAATAAGCGGTCCTTCCATGCGCGCTGTACTACATTTGCATTGATGGAGTTTCAGAAATAATCTTCCGATATATCTGTAAGGAAGATTGTCTCAATTTAGGGCTGTTTTTCATATTCCCTATAACTACTTACAATTAATTAGCTACCTGTATTTACAAGTGGAGGCCGCCAATTGTGAAATTCAGATTCGATTCATACTGCGCATAATAAAAGCTCATGGCCAGAGGTGTAATGTGGCAAAGCACCAAGATGCACTTCTCAGCCGTTGTCGAGAAAATCGACACTTAAAAGAAACCGTTGCGGTGAAATACTCTCTACGATTAATAATATTCTACAGCGTCGTGGTGCAGCGGTAAGCGCTCGGGTTCGTAATCCGAGGGTCGCCGGATCGAATCTCGCTCCATGCTACTTTTTTATTATTAGTTTTTTTGTAATTCAAATGTACACACACACACACACACACACACACACACACACACACACACACAAATAAACTATTAATGAATTGCTTAGGCATGTTGGTGAAGGCGGATCGCTCTCCAATTGTACCGCCTCTATGTTTCCGTTTGTTTAACAGGGTGTACCAAAGCTCTCACGTCCGCACTGATTTTCGACAATGTCATAAGTTGCGCTAGGGACCGCATCTACCTTCTTTCGAAGTTAGTAGGCAACTACGCTGTTATACGACGGCTCGTTTCGGCCCATTCAACATCTGTCCTTCAAGTGTAACGAGCGAGTAACGGAGTTTATATTTCATACCTGCCACAGCAGATTTGTGTTCGTGGGGTCTCTATTCTAATTCGAACGTTTGACTTACGCTATACGTATTTGTTTCGGAATATCGTTTCTACGTCTTCCGTTAACTATACGTGGTAAACATTACGAAGACAATTAATAACATTCGTGAAATACAACTTTGTTTGCGGAAAACATAATGATGTTCGAAGTCGCCAGTTTTTCCACGACAAACGACTTTCAACAACTTATTATATGCATAATTGTTGCAACTGATTGCCGGGAATTATATATACATATACACATTAAAGGTTGCATGGCGCGAGATTCGATCCGGCGACCTTCGGATTACGAACCCGAGCGCTTACCGCTGCGCCACGACGCTGTAGAAAATTATTAATCGTAGAGAGTATTTCACCGCAACGGTTTCTTTTAACTGTCGATTTTCTCGACAAAGGCTGAGAAGTGCATCTTGGTGCTTTGCCACATTACACTTCTGGCCCTGCGCTTTTATTATGCGCAGTATGAATCGAATCTGAATTTCACAATTGGCGGCCTCCCCTTGTTAGTGTAAAGAACCATCAAAACCTGTTAAGAGCGTCCTGCTACTCTTGTCACGTGCCACGAGAGAGAACAGTTCGAACATATGGTTTCATATAACGATGCTGTACTGATCTACTCACGATATAGACGGATGCGTTGGAAGTCCGTAGGAGCATTCCAAGACAGAATATCAGAGACATAATGCAGGTGGCCGACGTAGTCTGTAGCATTTAGGTTACACTTGGAAAACAGTAATGGTAGAAGCTTGTGAACTACAGACACTCAAGAAAGTTTTCCTAGGGTGGGAATTTCAGGTCGGATAACTTTCTGGCAACTCCGTTCACCGTCTAGATACTGTTGTAAGGTGCCACAGTAGACGCTAATTACATCGTGGCATACGTAGCTAGCATGATCGTTGCTCTGAGAAAAGCAGGGTCAGTGGGTTCAGACAGGTGAGAGTAGGATGTGAAATGAATGAAGCTGCTGAAACAGCAGCAACTACCCACGAGATGAAAGTGTCTACACTCACGGTAGAACAAAGTAAAATAAAACATTGTCGTTGCTAGCCATACTAGGAAGTGCAGCGACGTTTAGCTTTCCGGTGAAGGCTGTTACTGCCAAACGTGAGTTTTGTGTAGGAAAAGCCCGCAAACAACCCACCAATAGAGTAGGTGGGGGGGGGGGGGGCATGGTCCTATATCTGTTTGGAGGGAAGCATTAGGGAGTTGCAAAGCCTCACGTCAGATTGGATGGTGACCGTAAGGTACCGTAGGTCAGTCGATTGCAGAGTGGGAGAAGCGGTGTATCGCCAGAATCCATTAAAAACCCTGGATTTCGGTACTCAATGAGAACGTTGGACGCCACTTTCGTGTCAGTCGACGCTAGCCTCCGGTAAGTTCCGATTTAAGTCTGTCTTCTCACTTGAACTGCTGATCTCCTATGTTTGTACTGATTTTCGCTTCTGTCAGCTCTCACCCCTGGCACTCAGACACAGACTTTTGTTGTACCCACAATCGAAACTTTGATTTTTAGAAATAGCCTTCAGTGAAGTAATTTAGTTCGAATGAAATAAGTTATTCAGACCCTTAAGTTTCCGACAAGTAGCCCTATCAACTACCATATTCCGCACGTCCACCTATGTGCACTGTGACAGTGTTCGCATTCAATTACTCCAGGATATGTCAAGACACGACAGTTACAAGGAGAAGAGATCAATAGCACATTTGAAAGGCATGGTAACGTATGTAGCGACAACATTAAATGAAGTAAGACCGATGATACCGACTACTAAAGTCGACAGTGGCTCAGAAAGGATTCAGTAGGCGACCACAACATATTTTGATCGTAATATAAAATGACTGACTAGTGGCAAACAAAATATTACATCTCATCTGAAAAAAATTAATTGAAAAGGGTTTCATGGGTAGTAAAGGAGAAAATTATATTTGCATTACGTGTGTTTCTCTGTGTTTCATTTGTAAGATAAGTATTAACATTCACATTTATTTGATTTCATCAACTATGCCACTTAGTAGTCTGTAAGTGGTCAGCATGCATCCATGTCCACAGACAAATCATATACACATATCCTTAAACATGGCTCGTTCCACACTGTTTCGAGTGAAATCGTGCAAAGGAGTCATAGATCATTTGATTAACAACCTAACTCATATGACAAAAACAGTAAATTAAATAGCTACGACATTCAGGCTATTATTTGTAATCTTCAGAAGCATGTTATTGTGATATAAATTTCGTATTAAAATTTGTCCAGTATATCATATGCCTTACCGGCATAGTCTTTGCAAGTTGTAATAACCTTCATGGTTTTATTGCAGTATATAGCTGAACACTTGTTATTTTGTGTTCCAACTTACGAAAATCTATGGTTCGGAATCTTGAACTGCGTATTTTGAAAATACCAAATCCCTACTCTGGCTGTCTACATCTACTACATCTACATCTACATTTATACTCCGCAAGCCACCCAACGGTGTGTGGCGGAGGACACTTTACGTGCCACTGTCATTACCTCCCTTTCCTGTTCCAGAAACGTATGGTTCGCGGGAGAACGACTGTCTGAAAGCCTCCGTGCGCGCTGTAATCTCTCTAATTTTACATTTGTGATCTCCTCGGGAGGTATAAGTAGGGGGAAGCAAAATATTCGATACCTCATCCAGAAACGCACCCTCTCGAAACCTGGCGAGCAAGCTACACCGCGATGCAGAGCGCCTCTCTTGGAGAGTCTGCCACTTGAGTTTATTAAACATCTCCGTAACGCTATCACGGTTACCAAATAACCCTGTGACGAAACGCGCCGCTCTTCTTTGGATCTTCTCTATCTCCTCCGTCAACCCGATCTGGTATGGATCCCACACTGATGAGCAATACTCAAGTATACGTCGAACGAGTGTTTTGTAAGTCACCTCCTTTGTTGATGGACTACATTTTCTAAGCACTCTCCCAATGAATCTCAACCTGGTACCCGCCTTACCAACAATTAATTTTATATGATCATTCCACTTCAAATCGTTCCGCACGCATACTCCCAGATATTTTACAGAAGTAACTGCTACCAGTGTTTGTTCCGCTATCATATAATCATACAATAAAGGATCCTTCTTTCTATGTATTCGCAATACATTACATTTGTCTATGTTAAGGGACAGTTGCCACTCCCTGCACCAAGTGCCTATCCGCTGCAGATCTTCCTGCATTTCGCTACAATTTTCTAATGCTGCAACTTCTCTGTATACTACAGCATCATCCGCGAAAAGCCGCATGGAACTTCCGACACTATCTACTAGGTCATTTATATATATTTTGAAAAGCAATGGTCCCATAACACTCTCCTGTGGCACGCCAAAGGTTACTTTAATGTCTGTAGACGTCTCTCCATTGATAACAACATGCTGTGTTCTGTTTGCTAAAAACTCTTCAATCCAGCCACACAGCTGATCTGATATTCAGTAGGCTCTTACTTTGTTTATCAGGCGACAGTGCGGAACTGTATCGAACGCCTTCCGGAAGTCAAGAAAAATATCATTTCCCTGGGAGCCTGTATCTAATATTTTCTGGGTCTCATGAACAAATAAAGCGAGTTGGGTCTCACACGATCGCTGTTTCCGGAATCCATGTTGATTCCTACATAGTATATTCTGGGTTTCCAAAAACGACATGATACTTGAGCAAAAAACATGTTCTAAAATTCTACAACAGATCGACGTCAGAGATGTAGGTCTATAGTTTTGCGCATCTGCTCGACGACCCTTCTTGAAGACTGGGACTACCTGTGCTCTTTTCCAATCATTTGGAACCCTCCGTTCCTGTAGAGACTTGCGGTACACGGCTGTTAGAAGGGGGGCAAGTTCTTTCGCGTACTCTGTGTAGAGTCGAATTGGTATCCCGTCAGGTCCAGTGGACTTTCCTCTGTTGAGTGATTCCAGTTGCTTTTCTATTCCTTGGACACTTATTTCGATGTCAGCCATTTTTTCGTTTGTGGGAGGATTTAGAGAAGGAACTGCAGTGCGGTGTTCCTCTGTGAAACAGCTTTGGAAAAAGGTGTTTAGTATTTCAGCTTTACGCGTGTCATCCTCTGTTTCAATGCCATCATCATCCCGGAGAGTCTGGATATGCTGTTTCGAGCCACTTACTGATTTAACGTAAGACCACAACTTCCTAGGATTTTCTGTCAAGTCGGTACATAGAATTTTACTTTCGAATTCACTGAACGCTTCACGCATAGCCCTCCTTACGCTAACGTTGACATCGTTTAGCTTCTGTCTGAGAGGTTTTGGCTGCGTTTAAACTTGGAGTGAAGCTCTCTTTGCTTTCGCAGTAGTTTCCTAACGTTGTTGTTGTACCACGGTGTGTTTTTCCCGTCCCTCACACTTTTACTCGGCACATACCTGTCTAAAACGCATTTTACGATTGCCTGGAACTTTTTCCATAAACACTCAACATTGTCAGTGTCGGAACAGAAATTTTCGTTTTGAGCTGTTAGGTAGTCTGAAATCTGCCTTCTATTACTCTTGCTAAACAGATAAACCTTCCTCCCGTTTTTTATATTCCTAATAACTTCCATATTCAGGGATGCTGCAACGGCCATATGATCACTGATTCCCTGTTCTGCACATACAGAGTCGAAAAGTTCGGGTGTGTTTGTTATCAGTAGGTCCAAGATGTTATCTCCACGAGTCGGTTCTCTGTTTAATTCCTCGAGGTAATTTTCGGATAGTGCACTCAGTATAATGTCACTTGATGCTCTGTCCCTACCACCCGTCCTAAACATCTGAGTGTCCCAGTCTATATCTGGTAAATTGAAATCTCCACCTAAGACTATAACATGCTGAGAAAATTTATGTGAAATGTATTCCAAATTTTCTCTCAGTTGTTCTGCCACTAATGCTGCTGAGTCGGG
Organism: Schistocerca nitens; assembly: GCF_023898315.1. NCBI lineage: Eukaryota > Metazoa > Arthropoda > Insecta > Orthoptera > Acrididae > Schistocerca > Schistocerca nitens. The sequence continues at coordinate 1,030,724,088 of NC_064614.1, forward strand.
AGGTCGGTCAAAGGAGTCTAGCTCGGTTGTTGAGTGTAGCCTCCACCCATAATAATTCACAGGAACTATCCACTTCTACTTCACTACAGGATAAACTACTACTAACAGCGACGAATACTCCACCACCGGTTGCATGCAATCTACCCTTTCTAAACACCGTCTGTACCTTTGTAAAAATTTCGGCAGAATTTATCTCTGGCTTCAGCCAGCTTTCTGTATCTATAACGATTTCAGCTTCGGTGCTTTCTATCAGCGCTTGAAGTTCCGGTACTTTACCAACGCAGCTTCGACAGTTGACAATTACAATACCGATTGCTGCTTGGTCCCCGCATGTCCTGACTTTGCCCCGCACCCGTTGAGGCTGTTGCCCTTTCTGTACTTGCCCAAGGCCATCTAACTTAAAAAACCGCCCAGCCCACGCCACACAACCCCTGCTACCCGTGTAGCCGCTTGTTGCGTGTAGTGGACTCCTGACCTATCCAGCGGAACCCGAAACCCCACCACCCTATGGCGAAAGTCGAGGAATCTGCAGCCCACACGGTCGCAGAACCGTCTCAGCCTCTGATTCAGACCCTCCACTCGGCTCTGTACCAAAGGTCCGCAGTCAGTCCTATCGACGATGCTGCAGATGGTGAGCTCTGCTTTCATCCCGCTAGCGAGACTGGCAGTGTTCACCAAATCAGATAGCCGCCGGAAGCCAGAGAGGATTTCCTCCGATCCATAGCGACACACATCATTGGTGCCGACATGAGCGACCACCTGCAGATGGGTGCACCCTGTACCCTTCATGGCATCCGGAAGGACCCTTTCCAGATCTGAAATGACTCCCCCCGGTATGCACACGGAGTGCACATTGGTTTTCTTCTCCTCTCTTGCTGCCATTTCCCTAAGGGGCCCCATTACGCGTCTGACGTTGGAGCTCCCAACTACCAGTAAGCCCACCCTCTGCGACCGCCCGGATCTTGCAGACTGAGGGGCAACCTCTGGAACAGGAAAAGCAGCCATGTCAGGCCGAAGATCAGTATCAGCCTGAGACAGAGCCTGAAACCGGTTCGTCAGACAAACTGGAGAGGCCTTCCGTTCAGCCCTCCGGAATGTCTTTCGCCCCCTGCCACACCTTGAGACGACCTCCCACTCTACCACAGGTGAGGGATCAGCCTCAATGCGGGCAGTATCCCAGGCAACCACAGTCGTAGTCCGAGCGGGGGATGTGTGGGACGAGCTGACCGTCCCCGACAAACCCCCATCCGGACCCCCACAGTGATGCCCATTGGCAACAGCCGCAAGCTGTGTGACCGAAGCCAACACTGCCTGAAGCTTGGAGCGAAGGGATGCCAACTCAGCCTGTATCCGAACACAGCAGTTGCAGTCCCTATCCATGCTAAAATCTGTTGTGCAAAGAACGTCTGAACTAATCTACAGAGAGCGCAAACAAATCGACACAAAATTTAAACGGTTAGTAAAATACTAGATTGCCTAGTAAATGCAGTAATGCTGCTACTTGCGCACTGCTGACACACTGCTCGGCGGCGGAAGAAGACTACGCGATTTTACACTATTCAGGTACTAAAACGCGATGCTACAACTTTCAAATACTATAATACGCCCGAAATTTATGAATTAAACAATGCAAGTACCAAAAACACGCAAAGAAATTAAGAATTAAACTATGTAACAAATGAGTGAGCTAGGAGTATACGACTTGCTGCTGCAGCTGCTTATCCAACGGCGGCAGGGAGCACAATGTTGGTGTCCTTGAAGAAATGTCTCGTTGCAGTTGTGGGTTAATTTTCTATTGGAGTACTGAGTTTCTCGCGGTACATCAAATACTGAAATACCATAAGGGAGTACCGCCGGGAGACGTTGTCTACGACAGCCGATATTTACACATGAGCATGGCCTCTCATTTTCAGCTGCAATTTTACATTCAAAATCCATATTTCTCAGCAAAGTATTGTGTATAGGAAAAAGTGAGACAAAACGATTGAAACTGGGAGTCTCCTTGCAGCCTACTCATCTATAACAGAAACAAATGGTTCGCCGATCTTCAGGTCTGCTTCCGAGCAGCAGATCAGAATCAATAGCTTTAGTGGCCTGTATTTCACGAGACGCTAGCATTCCAATTATATTCGTGCTAAGATTGGCGATGAAAAATTTTACAAATAGCGAGTGAAAATATTTTTCAATACTAGATTACGTCGCATTGCTACGTGCAATCGATGTCAGCTATGGGACCAAACATTAAAAAGAAGAAACGGAGTATTTGAAAAAATGGGAGATAAATTTGTTTAACATAAAGGCTGTAGTTACTGCTTGTTAACAAATAATAATAATGCGGCCGTTGCCACTTAACAGAAAGATGAAAATATTTAATAATCATATTGAGAGAGTCAAGTGAGTGAAGTTATTTGCGTCATGTTTTAAAGGTTCTGATACCGTAGAAAAAGAGACGTATTGCGCTACGTTTCGAGCTGTTCTGCTCGCTCATGAAGTCTCATTGTCCACCATACTAGCAGTTAAATTATCATATAAATACCTTAATTATCGGAAATATGGCGGTTCTGGAATGAAAATGAGTTTTTAGCGCCCCCAGTAATTGTTTTCATTACGAATCTACATTGTTTCGGCTATCGAGCGCATCAGATTTTCTATTGGCTGCGTTCGTACGGATTTACGTAAAACGAACATTGGCTGTATTCATTGAATAGCACTGATCAGACTCGATTTTGTCTTTTTCAACGTTGTTGTTATAGGAAATCCTTGGCGGAATATCATCGAGTTGTGGATGACTTACCAGCTTAGACAAAAAAAAAAAAAAAATGTGGAGGAGAATCTTCTGAAAGAAGCGGTTAGGATCGACAGAAGAGACCAACAAAGTTAAATAACGAAAATATGAATACAGATACCACCCATGAAGTCAATAATAATGCATAACATTTTAAGAAGTACTCAACTGCTATGCAGTTTGCAATAATGTTTGTAGTATTTATCTCTACCCTAGTGCACTGCCTTTTAGTAAGCAAGGCGAAAGACCTAGAGGGATTCTGTCACACTGGAACATTACAGATTGTTAAAAGAGGATCCCAATGAAATAAAATCAGTTTGTTAGAACTCGCAGAGATTCATTTGGAATTCATTTGGGAATAGCTATTGGCAATATGGCATTTTTTCTTGTGGGTCAGATAATTCCATTACGACTGTTGCCTTGTTATCAACACAACGGATAGAATTCCAATGCAGTTGAATAGAAGGCTGTCAGTCAGTAATCAGTGAAATTCAATATTAGACCTTCAAAGAAATATGTTCCATAAGCATATGCACGAAATTCAACAGCTGATACTAAAGAGTTAAAGAAATTAAGTGACATGAATCAATATCCAGAACTAAGTTTACTATTGTTTAGTGAGATTTTAATGATAAGGTACAGAAATTCAGTTCTCCAAATGAAGCAGGGCCGATTTGTCTGTCATGGCTTAGCTAAAATACTTGATCTTGGAAATCGACTGATCCAATTAAATCAGGAAAAATGGTTTGTTACCGCTATCACCAGTTTTCAACACTACCCTCGAAAACATTACACCTGGACCTTACCAGGTGGATCTTACCGAAAACTTATTGCTATTCCTTCATTAGCTTGAGATGAATATGATGTTGTTGTGGTGGAGGTGGTGTACTTCAGTCCCAAAACTGGTTTGATGCAACTCTCCATGCCAATCTAAACTGTGCAAGACTCTTCATCTCCGTGTAACTACTGAAACGTACATCCTTCCGGATCTGCTTGGTGTATTCATCTCTTGGTCACCCTCTACCACAAATTTCTTATCCCACCAGTTCTATTCAGTACCGCCTCATTAGTTACGTGATCCAGCCATCTAATCTTCAGTATTCTTATTAGCACTACATTTCAAAAGCTTCTATTCTCTTCTTATATAAACTATTAGTCGTCCATGTTACACTTCTATACGTGGCTACACTGCTTACAAAAACTTTCAGAAAAGACTTCCTGACACTTAAATCTACACTCGCTGTTGCCAAATTTCTCTTCTTCAGATACGCTTTCCTTGCCATAGCCAGTCTACATTTTATATCCTCTCTACTACGACCATCATCAGTTATTTTGCTCCCCAAAAAGCAAAACTCATCCACTACTTTAAATGTCTCATTTCGTAACTTAATTTCCTCAGGATCACGTGACTTCTTTCGACTACATTTCATTACCCTCGTTTCGCTTTTGTTGATGTTCATCTCATGTCGTCCATTCAAGACACTGTGCAATCCGTTCAACTGCTCTTCCACACATTTTTCTCTGGATCGGAATTATTTTCAGCGGTTTGACTATTATTAATGAACAGTATTTGGGCTGTGGGCAAATTCGGAGCGTCTGTCCCTTTTGTGCCTGACCTGTCGTACTACTTTTCCTGTCTGATCAGGAGGAAACATTCGTAATAAGCTTCTCGTCACACCAATACGCCACGGCATATATGAGTAGTTCCGCATCAGTACTGGCAGCCGTTTTCCATGTATCAGAAGTCCCAGCTCGAGAAGATCTAACGAGAGTGGGGCAGATACAGAGACAGAGACATGTTGTTGTAGTCGTATCTCTGAAGATTGGATTAATGAAAATCTTCACGTTGGTCTATCCTGTGCAAACTTCTCTTCATCTCTGCGTAACTATTGCAACCCATTCCCATTCCAACCTGCTTACTGTAGTGAGGCCTAGGTCTTTCTCTACAATTCTTACGCCTCACACTTTCCCTTACTGCCTACTTAAATATTCACGTATGCCTAAACACGTGTTATATTATCGGACCCAGTGCCATAAATTTCTTTCCTCGCAATTTCGATTCGGTACTTCTTCATTAAGTATTCGCACTGCCCATTTCATCGTCAGCATTCTTCTGTAACTTCCTATTTCAAAAGCTACTATTATCCTCTTGTTTCATCTGTTTATCGTTTACCTTTCACTTCCGAACAACGCATCACTCCCGCCAAATATCTTCAGAAAACTTTTTTCTTCAGAAAATTAAAAGTTGGTACTTTATACCCTATCTGTACAGTGCAAAAATTGGCAATTGACCCTAAAGCAACGCGGAGTGGCCGTGCGGTTAGACGCACCATGTCACAGATTGCGCGGCCGCTCCCGCCGGAGGTTCGAGTCCTCCCTCGGGCATGGGTGTGTGTGTTGTTTTTAGCATAAGTTAGTTTAAGTAGTGTGTAAGTCTAGGGACCGATGACCTCAGTAGTTTGGTCCCACAGGAATTCACGCACATTTGAATATATTTTTGACCCTAAAGATTGAAAAGTGTAAGGTCATCGACATGAGTGCTAAGAGTAATCCGTTAAAATTCGATTACAGGATAAATCAGTCAAATCTAAAGGCTGTAAATTCAACTAAATACCTAGGAATTACAATTGCGTAAAAATTAAATTGGAAGGATCACATAGAAAATGCTGTGGGGAAGGCTAACCAAAGACTGCGTTTTATTGGTAGGACACATAGAAAATGTAACAGATCTTCTACAAAAGACTGCCTACACTACACCTGCCGTCCTGTTTTACAGTATTCCTACGCGATGTGGGATTCTTACTAGGTAGCATTGACGGAGTACGTCGAGAAAGTTCAAAGAAGGGCAACGCGTTTTGTATTATCGCGAAATAGAGGAGAGAGTGTTACTAAAAAGATACGGAATTTGGGGTGGACATCATTAAAGCAAAGGCGTTTTTCATTGTTGCAGAATATTCTCACGAAATTTCAATCACAAATTTTCTCCTCCGGATGCGGAAATATTTTGATGACGCCGACCTCCGTAGGGAGAAACGATCACCATAATACAATAAGGGAAATCAGAGCTCGTAAGATATAGGTGTTCGTTTTTTCAGCGTGCTGTAAGCGATTGGAATAATAGAGAATATTGAGGAGGTGAACCCTCTGTCAGGTATCTGAATGTGATTTGCAGAGTATACATGTATATGTAGATGGCTTGGATGTACTTTCGTAATTTATTTTGCTGCCTACATATAAAAAATTAACTGTTCTTTTCAATGTCTCGTTTTGTACTCTAATTCCCTCAGCATCACCGAATGGAATTGGACCGATTTTTTTTTAACTTTTGTTGTTACTCATCTTACAGCCTATTTTAGACACACTATCCATTCGAAGTCTTTTGCGAATGAAATTACAATATGAATATCAACAATGAAACGTTTTATTCACTATCCCTTCACTTCAATTCCCTTTCCAAACCTCACTGTTATACTTTAGTTCTTGGTCAATGTACAATTTTAACAACACAAGGAACAGGCTATATAGGCCGGTCTCACTACCTTGTGTTCTACTGTTCACGTCCCTCGACTCTCACATTTGATTCCTGGTTTTTGTACAAACTGTAACCAACCATTCTCTCCCTGTATTCTATTACTGCTACTTCGAGAATTTATTCCAGTCACCGTTATTGCCAGATCTTTCCAAATCTACTTCTAAAATAAGTCTCGCTACATACGTGATTCTAACTTTACATTTAATGGGTTGTTTTGGTACTCAGTACCCTCCATTATGCAGTGAACACCGGTATTTGTAGGAAGGTGCTGATTTACGGACCTGATCCATCTGATCGTAATGGGAGCGAGTTAACGATACCTGAATGCGAAATGTGTTTGCTTATCAACACGAGGTGTGGACTCACACCCTCGGATAATGGAAGTAGCACTCCCTGAAAGAACGGCCTCACACACTTTTTGACTTGGAGGTGCTGTTAAAATAGAAAAAGTGAAAAATTTTATTTTTTGTTACTTTTTTTGTTGAGAAGTGAAGCATTGAATTAGACATATTAAAATTAGTTGTATCACTATTCTTTAAAGTTTTAAACGACATATAAAACACAATTTTATCTCTTATGGGACGTCTGTGGGAAGAAAAATAAAAAGTCCATTTTGAGAAATGAAAAATTTAATTTATGTCAATAAACTAGAAAATTTCATAAAATTTGCTTAAAAGAAACAACTTTGGCATGTGGATTTTTCGATAGGCAACCACATTTTACAAGTTCTTTCGGTACTCCGCTACTTTGTAACCCCTGTTGAAGCACTCAGGCACATGAAGAGAAGGGATGGACGGACCGGTTTCGCAAGAAAGAGGGACGGTTTTCGCCCTCCTGGCTTGAAGCGATCACTGCTAACGACACAGTCACCCTGTTTTCCGGTGTCTATACTAGCGACAGCATGGTACAGGCCGTGTACCCTGTGTAGGACACCATGCTCAGAGCGTGGCCTCTTCCTCGATGGGTTGATTGAGCCCTGACGTCGCCCACAAGCTCCTTCACGAGACTCTTCCGAAACTGCAAATGACTCTTTGGTGTCTCTCCTCTTTTCTTTGCTATGATGACATATAGAAGAAAGCGTTGACGATCCACGCCTGAAATTGGCCGGAACAGTTACCCCTTTGTGACGATGCGCTCCGTAGATACAGCGCTGGGTTTGTGACGCGACAATCGGGCCACGTCTACGGGACTCGCGTCCCATAGCGACTGCTGCGTCGGACCACGTTTACGGGCCTTGCGTCCCGAAAGGGTTATGCGCAATAAGGGGCCACACCGCATCTACGGAAAACACCTCGATACCGTACTTCGCTGTTGCCACCACACCTGAAGGCAGGTAACGTGCTTTAGGCGTTCACCAAGCCCAATATCATTCCATAGGGTTGCCACGCGGGATTAGCCGAGCGGTCTCTGGCGCTCCAGTCATCACTGTGTGGCTGGTCCCGGCGGAGGTTCGAGTCCTCCCTCGGGCATGGGTGTGTGTGTTTGTCCTTAGAATAATTTAGGTTACGTAGTGTGTAAGCTTAGGGACTGATGACCTTAGCAGTTAAGTCCCATAAGATTTAACACACATTTGAACATTTTGAACATTCCATGGGATTGCCATAGGGTATTCCGAATCACTCGTCCTTGTCATAGACTTTTCAGTGTTGTTATTCGTTATGCCTATTCAAGCTCGCTTAGCACTGACTACAGATACGGATGGCTTATGGGGAGCTGCTCGACCACTGTATCTTGTTCTGTTTAACTCCCTATGCACGGTCATTGTGCTAACCGGACCGCTCGTAGCACTTTGCACCTCTCAAGTGATTCCTTCCGGTGATTTCAAGTGACTTTGTCACAATCAGTTTCTGCCATGCTCACGATCCTTATTCATCAGTAAATGAGACCACCCTGTTCTTGGTTTAGCCATGGTTGTTTCTCCGCCTCCCATTTCACTACAGTCGTCTTGGGCAGCTTTAGGGGGGTTGATACGCCTCCGATGGACATGTTACTGAGACGACCACCAGTTACCATGTTCGCCGGCCGGGGTGGGCGAGTGGTTCTAGGTGCTACAGTCCGGAACCGCGCGACCGCTACGGTCGCAGGTTCGAATCCTCCCTCGGGCATGGGTATGTGTGATGTCCTTAGGTTAGTTAAGTTTAAGTAGTTCTAAGTTCTAGGGGACATGACCTTAGAAGTAAAGTCCCATGGTGCTCAGAACCATTTTGAAGTTACCATGTTTGAAGTCACAGAGCTCGCCTCACCAAGCCCTTCTGCTGTTATTTCTTCTCCACTGACAAGTCAATCAGCCCTGCCTTATTTTACACTTGTAGGTACGCATCTCATGACATCTAGTGGTCAAATACAGATTACGTGGCGAAGTTCGGATGTTTCTAACCACTATACAAATGTGGGACAGAGCGAATAGCAGCTGAAATTCCCAGGATGGGATGTCGTGCTTGTGGCGGCTCCAGATGCAAGGCCAATTGTCTAAACCGTTACTTTGTTGCTATATCACTCGGCCAAGTTACATAGACAAACAATCCAATGTCGTCTGAAGGACATACTGGCTAAATGAAGATGTAGAGTTGTGCATCTCGACGTCATGAGTTCAGTACAGTAGAATTTCTGTGTGAAAATTTGTTTTTAATTGACGCGGCTATTTTTGAACAATGATTGGAAAAACACATTAAATTATGCTACTGGTAAAACAATACTTCGAGATCTATTAAAAATATGTGATACAGGAGTTGAAGTGTACGCGAACGTTTATTAACATAGTGTATCTGGATCTTCACTGGATCAACAGTAACGAAGGTTTTCGATATAACCACTCAGTTAAATCGACCACAACTAAATGTACTCCACGGTCACAAGGATGATGACATCAACATATGCTACTGTATAGCTTTACCCTTTTCCTGAAAGTATTTGTGTCTAGATGTGTAAGATATTTCTGTACCAAAGTCAGTACCATGTAATTTTCGATTCATAGAGGCTACCAACTAATGTCGCCATAACTCGTAACTCATATCTAGTGCGTGCTACGTAACGACAAGACCACCATGTAAACAAGCTAAAAATTACACGCAGTGTATATATGACGCACTCGTGCATGTATAAATGTTTACTTGTATTTTCTTGTTTCAAAAGTTTAGCATTATGGCAGCGTATCATATTCCCATTAACATTTAGTGTAATATGTATGTTAATATGTTTTGAAAAGTCAGAAAGGACCAGTATGAGAAGCCGCTCATTTCAGTACGATCAGTTTTAGGAATAATTTTTTTTTAAATCGTGGTTATTTTAACACAATTGTAACAATTTATGAACACAATGTGTAAACAGGTCAAACGCGGTTCGATTTTCTGAGGTTTTGAATAGTCAGCACTGCTGCGATTTGTGGGTTTTTGCAGTTAGTCTGAGTTCTGGACAGTAGTCGGTAAGCCTGCGTAGCTTTCGATTGGAGTTATAGCGCCGCGATCCAGATGCACTGTTTTAACTCTCAATAGGTTTACGGGCGATAGAACTGTTTAACAGAGTGCAGGCATTTACACAATATCAAGCTGCTTTCGATTGTTTAACGTTTTCGCAACTGGAGGACTGACTTCGTGCGAGTGTGATGAACTTTAGCGGACAGTCAAGTAGCGTAACTCATGAATTTTAATATTAAAACATACTCAGGATTTGGACTTTGGCTTTGGTTTCAAATAAGGCGACCTAATTGGAGAATGTGCCAAACCTTAATCGGTATTTATTCAATCTTGACTACACTTAGCTGCGATAGTCATTTCTTGAGTTGATGTGGAAATCTACTCCCTTTTGATGGTGTTGTATACATCCGCCATATTTCCTTATTTGTTATAAATTAAACATCTTATAGAAACGCCCTATCTATTTGGAAACATTAATCTGTAAAACTAACAGACGAATTTTCATGGAGTACTCAGAAGTAACTTGGGTGCGATTTGGGACTACATATAAGCTTCGTTTCATCAAAATCGGATAACGAAACGAAGATATCGTGATTTAAATTTTTATTTACAGCAGTCGTGTCTGTCTGTTTGAACATGCTACTTTCCAAAAGTTTTTAACAAATTTTCATGCTGTTTACACATATAACTCGAGCATATCACGAGGCAACATACAGACTATTTCACCAAAATCTTAGACTCGAGGAAAAGATATCGTCACTTAAAGTTTTATGTAAGATCGTCGTAGTAGTTCCGATATTTAACCAACACAGCGTGGTACACTAAAGAACCAATACATTGCTCAGTTAGTATTCTTAACTAACTAACAGTAGTATTTTCGGATGTTTACGTCTCTGACAGAATTAAGCACCGCAGTTTTATCTTAACAAGTACAGACTGAAAGCGACCTGAATTGGGTAGAATATGGAAATTTACAAATTTCGCTGTCTCTGTTAAGAACTTAACGACGAAACTTCGTTTATTTCAATGAATTTTATTTATATTATTGTGTAGGAGAAATGAATAATTTGAGTGCCTACTCATTACATTTTGATGTCGTTTTGTTTATGAAAAATAATGTCCAGAAAACGGTTGAGTCTTCTGAATACATCAGAACGGCTTAGAGCCTGAGGACTATGCCATCTCAAGAATCCACTGAATATAAGCGAGACTGACAGCAGCTCGAGAACATCAAGCTATAACTAGTCTTTTGGAAACTCCATCTAAAAGCGAGGCGCTATGTAATTTTGATCGAGAGTGTCATGCCTTAACTCACTCCTCAGAACCCTTCCCTCACTGATCGATAAAGTTGCTTCTATTCAAAGTAAATTCATAATAGCCGACATTTTGACGGAACTGAGCGAGATTTTATATCCCGAATACTGCGTTTTCCTAACAATTTACCACTGAGTTTTATACGTGAGACACGCGCACCTCCCTCCAATATTTCAACAAAGGCTTAATCAGTCTTATATCAATCAATTAAATATTATATGCGGAGATGGGAAATCACGGGAACAACTGAAATAGCACATCACTTCACTGGAATTCACATTTATTGTAACACTTGATAACATTCCAAGAAAATGTCATGTGTTACACCTGACAGATAATGGAACTAGAACAATAATAAACACCTGATTCATTTTTCTGCACTTTAGTTAAAGTTCATCAGGCGAACACAATTTAAGTTCTCCCATAAATATAAATATGGGTATAGGCGCGTTAAAGAACTGGTTATGAAACAGTCACTTATAACATCAAGGCAGGCACACTACATTTAAGGGGAATATAATTAGCAAGGTTACACATTGACCAGAACGTTAAGGTGAATGGAAAGTGCACCGTCCACAACACCTTACGGCGAAAGTTAACCTCCAATAAGTTCCTTTCTTTACAATATAGCATTAAGTACATTTCAATAGTAATTACAAAAATAAGATTCCACATATATATAGAAATACATATATGCGCATAAGCACGATTATAAACTGGTGGAAAACACTAAATTGGAAATTGACAAATCTATACTCAAAGGAGCCGCATTCCATCTAAACATCCCAAAAATGGCAACTTAATGGCTACATAGAGTAACAAAATTAGGAATAGCTTGCTTATAGATTGACTAGAATAAAGGAATAAATAACACATACACGGCTTCTGACGGCCGACAAACTGCGTTGGGCTATTGAGCAGTGATTAATTTAAGCTAGCCACAACATACGCTAACCAGGTTAGCGGCATATTTAAAGACAAGCGTCTAGCAAGAACCCTGGTCAGAAGGTAGGAACCAGTACTAATTTACAACTAACTACAGCACTGAAATCAAATGATGACAGGTTGACCATTACCGATGTGGCATACGATGGACAGTCAATAGACTGAACAAAAGAAATTGTTCAAATGGCTCTGAGCACTATGGGACTTAACTTCTGAGGTCATCAGTCCCCTGGAATTTAGAACTACTTAAACCTAACTAACCTAAGGACATCACACACGTCCATGACCGAGGCAGGATTCTAACCTGCGACCGTAGCGGTCACGCGGTTCCAGACTGTAGCGCCTAGAACCGCTTGGCCATTGGCCATCCCGGCCGCCTAGACTGAACACTCAGCTGAATCCCAAGTATAATGATGAGGGGGGAAATGCCCAGCCCAGAACATGTTTAGTGCTAACACCTAGTTTGAGAACAAAACAACAACGAAAAAACAGGATGCTACTTCAGCTTGCACTGCAAATGCCAGAGCCCGAATATAGCCTTAACCCAAGGCAACACTAAAGCACACTGGCTTCTCTCTCTATTTCAGTTTCCAAAACAATCAAAACTAGCAAGATTCTCTTACACGGCAGACGTGCCAACACTTCCGTTCATTCCCTAGAATCAACTAGCGCTACATAAATGATTGACACATTTCAGAAAATACTTTAAAAACATATTTAAATACCATTGGTTACCAGAAGCCATAATAAGTTAACAGGTTAGGCTCTGTTATTAATTCCACGAAAATGAGGTAGGAACATAAAGTCTACGATTCTACCTTGCCATTTAACACGCGTCCTGACGAGGAAAGAAAGAATCCAGCTACTTAACTGAAAGTCACTTCTTGCATTCAGTATTTGACGATGCGCTTAAAATCAACAGACAAAGGTGAGACTCAAGTTCACACTCTCAAGCAGCACACGCAGAACACGAGCATAAGGTGAGCATTAAATAAAATGCTTCTTGCTCAGTCATTTACACACAGACGAAACAAATAATCTTGGCCGAATAACTGCAGACGCCGGAATCCCCAGCTGCTTGCAAACGACGCAGGTAATGGTGAAAACTACTTTATGTTCGATGACATTCGTGGGATAGGAGTTTCAATGGACAACCAGGCCTCGTCCCCTTGGATCCACCTACGACCAAGAAAGTAACACTGGCTGATATCATGGCTTTAACGACGCAGCACACCTGACACAAGTCACGCTAAACCATCAACAAAACGGCGTGGTCTCCTGTACACTCCCCGACGTCCGCAATCAAGAGTTCCTCCTCCCGACCAACGCACTCCCGCAAACATGGCAGGCAGTCGGTCGCAGCAACGCCACAGTGCCCTCTGGCTAGGGTAAGAAAACACGAGAGCGCGAAGCGGAAATTTCAAAAGGAACGTGCTACAGACAAGGAGGAAACACAGAGAACCAACCGTGACATTTCGTCACGGTTAAATACGTGGTCGATTTCTGATGAGCTTATGTTATACCATGGCGATAAACAAAGCACAAGGGCAAACGCTGCATTTTGCAGGCGTGGACTTTTATGTCAGTTACTTTCCACATGGTGAGCTGTACATTGCTCTCCCATATGCTACCGAAGCAAGAAGACTCTTCGTTCACGTTTCCAATCATACTACTTCAAATATATAGAAAATGGTTGAAATGGCTCTGAGCGCTATGGGACTTAACGTCTGAGGTCATCAGTCCCCTAGAACGTAGAACTACCTAAACTTAACTAACCTAAGGACATCACACATATCCATGCCCGAGGCAGGATTCGAACCTGCGACCGTAGCGGTCACGCGGTTCGAGACTGAAGCGCCTAGAACCGCTCGACCACAACGACCGGCAAAACATATACAAAGAAGCTTTATAACTCATAAATAATTCCAAGAGTGTAGAGTCTCGGGCACAGCTGTAAACACACGATGACCCAAAAAATCAAGAGCACCTGCTTAATAGCTTGTTTATTTGTCTTTGGAACGAAATACTTCTCTGATTCTGCGTATCACCGATCGGACAGCTTGTTGAAAGGTTCGTGGAGGTAAGCGGCAGTAGATATCTACGCACATGTCATCTTATCTGCATAAATAACGAGCTGCTGTTTTGTGCACGCGGTGATGGCTTCCGATAGCGACGCAAGTGGGTTTCACAGGATTTACGTCAGGCGAATTTGGTCACCGAGACATCAACGCTAGTTTCACTACAATACTCCTCGAATCACTGTAACACGGTTCTGACTCCGAGAAAAGGACAACTTTGCTGCTCAAAGATGACACCACCGTCGGGGAAGACGTTAGGAATGAAGATATGTAAGTGGCCAGCGTGTCTTCGGTTACTACCATAGCTCCCATGGATGCAAAGGGTAATGTCTCCAGTGGAATAAAAATGCTCCCACATGCCTGCGCCCACGGCGCGCTGCACACTTAGAGCTACCGCACCTCGTTGACGAAGTTTGTGAAGACGATTATCGACCAAGTGTAGAATAAATGTGAAGATCCCAAGCGTTTCCAATGTCGACGGTCGTATCCCGATGGTCCTGTGCCCACTGCAATCGTAACTGGGGATGTCGTTATGTTGACATGTGACCAAGCAAGGGGTGGTCGGCTGTGGAATTCCCTGTTCAACAATGTACGATGAACAGTGTGCTCCGAAATATTAGTGTGTGCACCAGCATTGTACTTATTCGACAGAGGTGCCACGGATCATCACCTCTCCTACTTTACACTGCAGACAAGCCTCTGATCCACACGTTCTGTGAAGAGTCACGGACTTCCAGCTACACTACTGGCCATTAAAATTGCTAGGAGGAGAAATGCGTACCATCACGTTTCCGACTTTGATGAAGGTTGAATTGTAGCCTCTCGCGATTGCGGTTTATCGTATCGTGACATTGCTGCTCGCGTTGGTCGAGATCCAATGATTGTTAGCAGAGTATGGAATCGGTGGCTTCAGGAGGGTAATACGGAACACCGTGCTGGATCCCAACGGGCTCGTACCACTAGCAGTCGAGATGACAGGCATCTTATCGGCATGGCTGTAACGGAACCTGCAGCCACGTCTCATCCCTGAGTCAACAAAGGTGGACGTTTGCAACATCTGGAAATCTCTCTAGAGCGCTTGAAGAACTGGTTCAATACTACGACGCCAATCACCTCAAGCCAAACCCTGACAAAACCCAAGTATGTGCTTTCCATCTGCGCAATAGAGATGCTGGAGTTGAGCTCCACGTTACATGGCAAGGTAAGAAGCTAAAGCACTGCCAAACACCTAAATACCTTGGGGTTGTACTTGACAGAACGCTTTCCTTCAAGCAGCATTGCCAAAACACCAAGGCTAAAGTCTGCTCCAGCAATAACATCATCCGCAGGCTGACAAACTATGAATGGGGAGCTCCACTATCAGTACTGAGTACATCAGCACTTGCTCTGTGTGTTTCTGCAGCAGACTATGCAGCGCCAGTATGGGAAGCATCTGCACATGCTAAACAGGTTGATGCAAGTGTAAATGAGACAATGCGAATTTTTACAGGCTGTCTCAGACCAACGGGTAATTTGTACCTACTTGCTGGAATTACCCCATCCAAGATCAGAAAGCAGTTGGTAGCAGACGCTGAGAGAACAAAGAAAGAAACAGATTCTCGATACCTACTGAATGGGCACGTCACTCAGGCTCGGAGGCTTATTTATTTATTTATTTATTGTTCCGTGGAACCACATTTAGGAGAAGTCTCCATGGTCATGGAACGAGTCAATACATGAAATTATAACACGATTGTAGAAACAGATGAAATGAAATATAAGAAACATATTCAGGCGACAAGTCGTTAGTTTAAATAAAGAAAATCAAGAATGTAACACTGGAATTTGCTTAATTTTTTAGCTCTTCCAGGAGCTCCTCGACAGAATAGAATGAGTGAGCCATGAGGAAACTCTTCAGTTTAGACTTAAAAGTGTTTGGGCTACTGCTAAGGTTTTTGAGTTCTTGTGGTAGCTTATTGAAAATGGATGCAGCAGAATACTGCACTCCTTTCTGCACAAGAGTCAAGGAAGTGCATTCCACATGCAGATTTGATTTCTGCCTAGTATTAACTGAGTGAAAGCTGCTAACTCTTGGGAATAAGCTAATATTGCTAACAACAAACGACATTAAAGAAAATACATACTGTGAGGGCAATGTCAAAATTCCCAGACTATTGAATAGGGGTCGACAAGAGGTTTTCGAACTTACACCATACATAGCTCGAACAGCCCGTTTTTGAGCCAAAAATACCCTTTTTGAATCAGAAGAATTAACCCAAAAAATAATACCATATGACATAAGCGTGTGAAAATATGCGAAGTATACTACTTTTCGTGTTGAAATGTCACTTATTTCAGATACTGTTCTAATGGTAAATAAAGCGGCATTTAGTTTCTGAACAAGATCCTGAACATGGGCTTTCCACAACAGCTTACTATCTATCCATACGCCTAGGAACTTGAACTGTTCCGTCTCGCTTATAACATGCCCATTCTGTCTGATTAAAATGTCAGTAATTATGTTGAATTGTGAGTTAGAAACTGTAAAAATTGAGTCTTACTGTGATTTAGCATCAAATTATTTTCCACAAGCCACGAACTTATATCATGAACTACATTATTTGATAATGTTTCAATATTACACACAAGATCCTTCACTACCAAGCTGGTGTCATCAGCAAACAGAAATATTTTTGAATCACCTGTAATACTAGAAGGCATATCATTTATATAAATAAGAAACAGCAGTGACCCCAGCACCGACCCTTGGGGAACACCCCACTTAAGTGCCCCATTGGGACTGAACATCACTACCACTCTCAATATTGCGGAGAATTACCTTCTGCTTTCTGTTCTTAAAGTAAGAGGCGAACCAATTGTAAGCTACTCCCCTTACTCCATAATGTTCCAACTTCTGCAGTAATATTTTGTGGTCAACACAGTCAAAAGCCTTCGTTAAATCAAAGAAAACACCTAACGTTCGCAACCTTTTATTTAATCCGTCCAAAACCTCACAGAGAAAAGAGACTATAGCATTTTCAGTTGTTAAGCCATTTCTAAAACCAAACTGTACATTTGACAGCAAATTATGTGAATTTAAATGCTGCAGTAACCTTGTATATACAACCCTCTCGATAACTTTAGCAAACACCGATGGCATAGAAATAGGTCTATAATTGTCAACATTATCCCTGTCTCCCTTTTTATAAAGTGGCTTCACTACAGAGTACTTTAATCGGTCAGGAAACCGACCACTCCTAAAGGAAAAGTTACAGATATGGCTAAGTACTGAGCTAACATACGTGGAACAATACTTCAGTATTCTGCTAGATACCCCGTCATATCCATGAGAGTTCTTGGTCTTTAGTGATTTAATTATTAACTCAATCTCCCTCTTGTCAGTATCATGGAGGAGCATTTCAGGTAACAGTCTCGGAACACTTTTTTCTAAGAGCGCTATATGATTCCCTGTTGGGACTAGGTTTCTATTTAGTTCACCTGCTATATTCAGAAAGTGATTATTAAGTACTGTACATATATGCGACTTATCAGTAACACGGACATCCCCACTACGCACTGATTCTATATTCTCGATCTGTCTCTGCAGACCAGCCACTCCCTTTACGACTGACCATATGGTTTTAATTTTATCCTGAGACTTAGCTATTCTATCTGCATACCACATACTTTTTGCCTTCCTAATAACTTTTTTAAGCACCTTACAATACTGTTTGTAATGGGCTGCTGCATTTAGATTGTGACTGTTTCTAACGTTTTGATATAATTGCCACTTTGTTCTACAAGATATTCTTATCCCTTTAGTCAGCCACCCAGGCTGCCTGTTTGTGCTAGTACCCTGTTTTGAACGTTCTAACGGAAAGCAACTTTCAAAGAGCACGAGAAAAGTCTTGAGGAAAGCATTATATTTCTCGTCTACTGTATCAGCACTATAAACATCTTGCCACTCTTGTTCCTTGATAAGGTTTACAAAAGTCTGTACAGCAACTGGATCAGCTTTCCTAAAAAGTTGGTAACTATATTTAACATGTGTTGCAGCACAAAAATCTTTTAGACTTAAAATTTGTGCATCATGATCTGAAAGGCCATTCACCTTTTTGCTAACAGAATGCCCTTCTAATAATGACGAATGAACAAAAATATTGTCTATGGTTGTTCTACTGTTCCCTTGCACTCTCGTTGGAAAGAACACGGTTTGCATAAGATTATATGAATTAAGGAGGTCTACCAGCATCCTTTTCCTTGCACAATCACTTATACAATTAATATTGAAGTCACCACATATAGCCGGCCGCGGTGGTCTCGCGGTTCTAGGCGCGCAGTCCGGAACCATGCGACTGCTACGGTCGCAGGTTCGAATCCTGCTTCGGGCATGGATGTGTGTGATGTCCTTAGGTTAGTTAGGTTTAAGTAGTTCTAAGTTCTAGGGGACTGATGACCACAGCAGTTGAGTCCCATAGTGCTCAGAGCCATTTTTCACCACATATAACTAACTTTTTGTATTTCCTATAAAGTGAACCAAGAACCTCCTCTAGCTTTAGCAAAAATGTTGTGAAATCGGAGTCTGGGGATCTATAAATAACAACAGTAAGAAGTTTAGCTCCACTAAATTTAACCACACCTGCACAACATTCAAACACCTTTTCAGTGCAGTACTTTGAAACATAAATTGACTCAAATGGGATACCGTGTTTCACATACATGGCTACTCCCCCACACCGCAAAGAGCTCCTAGAACAGCTGCCAGCCAACCTGTATCCTGGTAAAGGAAGCCTCTGAATTATCTCCTT
This sequence comes from Schistocerca nitens, assembly GCF_023898315.1. Lineage (NCBI taxonomy): Eukaryota > Metazoa > Arthropoda > Insecta > Orthoptera > Acrididae > Schistocerca > Schistocerca nitens. Next base: position 1,030,742,942 of record NC_064614.1, read on the forward strand.
ATTTAAGAAGTGTTCAGATATACCAATAATTTCAGAGTCAACATCTATAAGCAGTTCACTAACTTTATCTCTAATACCTTGTATATTTTGATGAAATATACTAATTCCCTCATTAATCGGATACCCAAGCTTTGTAGAAAATGGTTTCTTTGTTAGAGAGACTTCCCTTAAGCAGGAATACCTATCAGCTGACTTCAATCTAAAAAAGGTACAGCTCTAACACCCACAACTACCGGAATTTTCCCATGAGTGATCCCACCACCCCCACCTATGCTGTCACCTATAAGTTTTGCCAACCTTCCCTTCCCATACCTGTTGAGGTGCAGGCCATGTCTAGTGAAACCCCTCCTGCTGATAGACTCCACCGACACCACTGAAATGTGACTCAAGCCTTCTGTCATCAGCGCACCCCCAAGTCCCATGTTATTACGCCTGACGGCTGTATTAAGATGAGGCCGATCGTGACGCTGAAACAGTTCCACGAAATGCACATTCGTGTTGCCAGTCTGAGTGGCTATCTTTTCCAGGTCACCATCTATGTCATACTCCCCATCCCTATCAATACTATTACCAGCCCCACCCACAATCACTACCTGATCCTCTTTAGTAAAATCCCTACATTACCCCCCTATGTTAAAAGTCACCTGAGCCAATCCTGCATTAGGCTTCACAATGCTGGTGACCTAAGTCTAGAAATAGCTTTATTGCAAGAACCAAGATCCTTGACGGTTCATAAGAAGATAATAGAGTTGGTAAATGGGAGAATGAACAAACCGCACTACAGATAATACCAAAAGAGCAAATGGCACCTGGAAACGAACTTCCTTATACAGTGTGGAGAACACTAAATAGGCTGAGGGGTGGTGTATCCAGATGCAAAACTTATCTGTGCAAGTGGGGACTGCTGACTAACGATGACGACGTTCTTTGCGGATGCGGAGAGGTACAAGACGAGGCACATCTGCTCATGTGCCGACTACTGCCGGAGCCCTGTACTTTTAGTGACCTGCTACAAGCCAACGACAAAGCCGTAGCGGTGGCTAACTATTGCAAAAATAAAAATTGATCTGGACACGAAAAAGTAAAGTAAGTAAAGACGTTTGCAAGACAACAAGCATCTGCACGAACAGTTCGACGACCTTTGCAGCAGCATAGACTATCAGCTCGGAGACCATGGCTGCGCTTACCCTTAGCGCTGCATCACAGACAAGAGCACCTGCAACAGTATACTCAACGACGAACCTGGGTGCACGAATGGCAAAACGTCATTTTTTCAGATGAATCCAGGTTCTGTCTACAGCATCATGATGGTCGCATCCGTGTTTGGCAACATCGCGGTGAACGCACATTGGAAGCGTGTATACGTCATCGCCGTACGGGCGTATCACATGGCGTGTTGATATGGGGTGCCATTGGTTACACGTCTCGGTCAACTCTTGTTCGCATTGACGGCACCTTGAACAGCGGACGTTACATTTCAGATGTGTTACGACCCGTGGCTCTACCCTTCATTCGATCCCTGCGAAACCCTACATTTCAGCAGGACAATGCACGACCGCATGTTGCAGGTACGGGACTTTCTGGATACAGAAAATGTTCGACTGCTGCCCTGGCCAGCACATTATCCAGATCTCTCACCAATTGAAAACATCTGGTCAATGGTGGGCGAGCAACTGGCTCGTCGCAATACGCTAGTCAGTACTCTTGATAAACTGTGGTATCGTGTTGAAGCTGCATGGGCAGCTGTACCTGTACACGCCATCCTAGCTCTGTTCAACTCAATGCCCAGGCGTATCAAGGCCGTTATTACGGCCAGAGATGGTTAATCTGGGTACTGATTTATCAGGATCTACGCACCCAAATTGCGTGAAAATACACTCCTGGAAATGGAAAAAAGAACACATTGACACCGGTGTGTCAGACCCACCATACTTGCTCCGGACACTGCGAGAGGGCTGTACAAGCAATGATCACACGCACGGCACAGTGGACACACCAGGAACCGCGGTGTTGGCCGTCGAATGGCGCTAGCTGCGCAGCATTTGTGCACCGCCGCCGTCAGTGTTAGCCAGTTTGCCGTGGCATACGGAGCTCCATCGCAGTCTTTAACACTGGTAGCATGCCGCGACAGCGTGGACGTGAACCGTATGTGCAGTTGACGGACTTTGAGCGAGGGCGTATAGTGGGCATGCGGGAGGCCGGGTGGACGTACCGCCGAATTGCTCAACACGTGGGGCGTGAGGTCTCCACAGTACATCGATGTTGTCGCCAGTGGTCGGCGGAAGGTGCACGTGCCCGTCGACCTGGGACCGGACCGCAGCGACGCACGGATGCACGCCAAGACCGTAGGATCCTACGCAGTGCCGTAGGGAACCGCACCGCCACTTCCCAGCAAATTAGGGACACTGTTGCTCCTGGGGTATCGGCGAGGACCATTCGCAACCGTCTCCATGAAGCTGGGCTACGGTCCCGCACACCGTTAGGCCGTCTTCCGCTCACGCCCCAACATCGTGCAGCCCGCCTCCAGTGGTGTCGCGACAGGCGTGAATGGAGGGACGAATGGAGACGTGTCGTCTTCAGCGATGAGAGTCGCTTCTGCCTTGGTGCCAATGATGGTCGTATGCGTGTTTGGCGCCGTGCAGGTGAGCGCCACAATCAGGACTGCATACGACCGAGGCACACAGGGCCAACACCCGGCATCATGGTGTGGGGAGCGATCTCCTACACTGGCCGTACACCACTGGTGATCGTCGAGGGGACACTGAATAGTGCACGGTACATCCAAACCGTCATCGAACCCATCGTTCTACCATTCCAAGACCGGCAAGGGCACTTGCTGTTCCAACAGGACAATGCACGTCCGCATGTATCCCTTGCCACCCAACGTGCTCTAGAAGGTGTAAGTCAACTACCCTGGCCAGCAAGATCTCCGGATCTGTCCCCCATTGAGCATGTTTGTGACTGGATGAAGCGTCGTCTCACGCGGTCTGCACGTCCAGCACGAACGCTGGTCCAACTGAGGCGCCAGGTGGAAATGGCATGGCAAGCCGTTCCACAGGACTACATCCAGCATCTCTACGATCGTCTCCATGGGAGAATAGCAGCCTGCATTGCTGCGAAAGGTGGATATACACTGTACTAGTGCCGACATTGTGCATGCTCTGTTGCCTGTGTCTCTGTGCCTGTGGTTCTGTCAGTGTGATCATGTGATGTATCTGACCCCAGGAATGTGTCAATAAAGTTTCCCCTTCCTGGGACAATGAATTCACGGTGTTCTTATTTCAATTTCCAGGAGTGTATAATCACAAGTCGTTCTAGTATAATTTATTTGTCCAATGAATACCCGTTTATCATCTGCATTTCATCTTGGTGTAACAATTTTAATGGTCAGTAGTGTATTTAGCGCCTAGTGGAAGTTTCATGGCCCTCTACCTCTTTATGTGGATTCTCACAGCAGTAGCAAGTGAACATTCGACCATTTTCGAGATACTCGTTCACAGGTTTTGGTGAATAGTAATCTCTCCGTTCACACATTCGCTTAGCTCTGTGTGTTTCGCCAGTTGCAGCCCATATATTCGCTACGGTCATCCCCCATCCGTCTCTGCTGCGCTTACATACTTTTCAAACGGCGTCATGTGCCCGAAACGTCAGCAGGGGCGTCCAACCTCGCGGTGGGCAGTGGTAATAATGTCTTGGCTGATCAGTGTAAATACCGAGGAAAAGCCGGGTTTGTCAGCTAGCAAACAATATCCAACTTGAAATTGACAGTTTTTCATTAATTTCATTTAACTAATTTGTTATTTATTAACTACTGCGATATATTTTATACTTCATGGGCGTAGTCGGTGCTTGCAGACAAAACCTCTTGTTCATAGCTGGGGCTCATGTTAGGGCAAATGCACAGGAGAACAGACCTCCTCTACCGACTTTGTCGTCAGTGTCTACCAGAAGTTGCGATGTGAGAACAATGATGCAACACGTCGTGAATAATTCCTCAGCCAGTGGTTCAAAAATGGTTCAAATGGCTCTGAACACTATGGGACTTAACTGCTGAGGTCTTCAGTCCCCTAGAACTTAGAACTACTTAAACCTAACTAACCTAAGGACATCGCACACATCCATGCCCGAGACAGGATTCGAACCTGCGAACGTAGCGGTAACGCGGTTCCAGACTGTACCACCTAGAACCGCTCGGCCAGCCCGGCCGGCCTCTCAGCCAGGGGGATCGGCTTCCATGATTCATAGCAAAATGTGTAACCAATTTTCATTAAAAACGAAAACGGTCAGATACTGTTTGCGTGCTCCGTATGTGCAAGGGATCGGTAGGAATTCTTTGTTACCATAATGAATATATTCGGTTTCCAGGTGTAAGGTATCACAGAAAAATTTTTACTTGTTCCCTTTATGTATGCGTGTGTGTGTGTGTGTGTGTGTTCATCTATCTGCTTCTGTTTCCTGGACGCATATTTCGAGTAACACGAGTCTTGCACTCCTTCACAACGCGTCCCGCTGCTCACTGACAGCGTAGCGTCCATCACCTGCAGACAATAGCCTGGGCGAAAGACGTCAGTGAGTGTGGGAGGGCATCTCTCGGTGCGCCTGTCAGTCAGCCAGATAGTTGGCCCACGTCAGACAATGTGGGCCACAACCGCTTAATGGAAAAATATCGTCTCTCCGCCTGCGCGTTTTGAATCAGCGGCGCGAGAAAACGCCACGACTCGGTGGCAACGGCGGTGTTGGTATCCCTGGTCTCCCGCCGTCCCACCCGCCGTAGCAGCCACCGGGAATGTAAATTGAAACTTTGCCGGCTATTTGTGCAACCCGTATTTCTCGTCCGTCTCGCGTTGCCGCCAGCGACCTGTCGCCTTCCGTCTGTCCTCTCCTCTCTGCGTTTTCCCTTCCACCCAATCCGCTGTTTACGCTCTCTCTCTCTCTCTCTCTTTCTCTCTCTCCCTCACACACACACACACATACACACACACACACAGACCTCGGACTGCGTATGCGATCGTAGCGCTGCGTTTCATCATCACAGTCGCCTGTGCCGCTACGTCTCTCTGCATATGGGTGTCGCATCTACATTTGAGGATCGGGGAAGTTGGATGTGAAGTTCGCAGGGAGAGGGGAGAGGAGAGAGTGCAGGTGGGGCACAGGGAAGGAGAAGAAGAAGAACAGCCTTATTTCAAGCCGGTAGGATCGCTCCGAGGCCGCGGGAGAATTAGCTCGCCGGGATAACTTCGTTGGTAACTAAAATTTTGCGTGACTAATGCCCGCAGCGTTCTGGTGGATTCGCTCGCCCTCACCAACCCTGTGGCCATCTGGAAACCCCGGAATGTGGAAGCCAGGCACGAAAGGCTGCAGTCGTGTAACTTCCGTTAATTGACTGTGCCTACAGCGGCACACAAAAGTTACTTGAGAGAGACAGGAAGAGACAGAGAGAAAGAGAGAGAGAGAGAGAGAGAGAGAGAGGTCAAATGGCTCTGAGTACTATGGGACTTAACATCTGTGGTCATCAGACCCCTGAGAGAGAGAGAGAGACAGAGACAGAGAGAGAGTGGGAGTGAGACCGAAATATTGTTCCTCTGTACAAGATGGTACTTCACTCCGACATTTTCAGTAGGACTGGTGAACGGAGATGACAGACAGCCATCTTTCGAGATAACGCCACACATGACGTCATGAAATCTAATTTCGGACCTCAGTTTCTGACTCACTTTCAGAATCTCTCACGTCTTGCGTTGATCACTCAGGAATTAAACCTATGTTGTGTGCCTCTACTTTACAGCCTTCATCCGGCAGACTGCAGTCTACTTTTATCTCGTCATCGACGTTGACGACGGCATGTTGGAGCAAGCGGGCTCTGTCTACCTTATTACATAATAGGTTACAGACTTCCTGAAACTGCATTTTATCTATGTTGATTAGCAACAATAATATATTTTTACAAGAAAGGACACAGAAGTAATTGCGATAACTGTAGGGGCGCATATGTACTTTCACGTAGGATAGAAAATAATTTCCAAAACAGTAACATGTTGAAAATATTGTGCTAGAATAACAAACGGGTATAGGAAAGGTAGAGGTGATGCACACAAAGGTTTGCTATTAAACAAATTACTGACAAGGGAACCTCCCCATCGCACCCCCCTCAGATTTAGTTATACGTTGGCACAGTGGATAGGCCTTGAAAAACTGAACACAGATCAATCGAGAAAACAGGAAGAAGTTGTGTGGAACTATGAAAAAAATTAGTAAAATATACAAACTGAGTAGTCCATGCGTAACATAGGCAACATCAAGGAGACTGTAAGCGCAGAATCGCCGTGGGCCAGTGGTTAGAGTAAGTAACTGCGGGACCATTATTCTGTTTATGTAGCCGAAGAGGAACGGCCTTCCTTTTATCCATTTGAAAAAAAAAAAAAATAAATAAAGACCTTGGTTCAAGTCTTCGCTCGACTGAAAATTTTACTTTCTTTATTTTCGCAAAGTTATGATCTGTCCGTTCGTTCATCGACGTCTCTGTTCACTGTAATAAGTTTAGTGTCTGTGTTTTGCGACCGCACTGCAAAACCGTGCGATTAGTAGACGAAAGGACGTGCCTCTCCAATGGGAACCGAAAACATTTGATCGTATGGTCATAGGTCAACCGATTCCTCCACAGGAAAACACATCTGATACATTCTATACGACACTGGTGACGGCATGTGCGTCACATGACAGGAATATGTTGTCGACCCAACTAACTTGTACACTTAGCGAATGGGTGAAAAGATTCTTCTACCCTGCCCGATTTAGGTTTTCTTGTGGATGTGATAAACACTCCCAAAAATGTGATGAAAACATAAGAGTTTGTCACATAAACTGAAAATAAAAAATTAAAATTTTCAGTCGGAGGTAGACTTGAACCTCGGACCTCTCGTTCCGCAGCTGCTTTCGCTAACCACGGGACCACGGCGCTCCTAGACCCACTTGTCCTTGATGTTGCCTGTCTTCGCATTGACTACTCAGTTTTAATATTTTACTAATTTTCTTCATAGTTCCACATAACTTCTTCCTGTTTTCTCGATTGATCTGTGTTCAGTTTTTCAAGGCCTATCCACTGTGCCAAATTATAACTAAATCTGAGGGGGATGCGATGGGGTGGTTCCCTTGTGAGGAACATAAAGAGCTCCTTACACAGGCACATCCACTACTCATAGTTTATGTAAACACTTTCAGTAAAATAGACGCAGGGATGTTATGGGAGAGAATGAACACAAGAGGAATACCTTTGCACATAATTAAGGCGGTATAAAGCACGTACGAAGGATAAGAAACAAGCACTGCAGGAAATGGGAAATCTAAGTCCAGGAAAAGTTTGAGAGTAAGACAAGGATGCAGTTTTTCTCCGATAGTTTTTCATGTTGTTATTGGGAACTTGGTGAGGCAGTGAATATGTTAATTAAGCTTTTACACTGTTGATTACAACGAAAGAAATTATTGTATGACATTACTCTTTGATGACGGTAAGTCGTGACTGCCGCAGACTGCTGTGATCCCAGAATAAAATACATAACTGTCCTACAATTTGTAACATTGCTAAACAGACAAAATGAATTCCGGCGTCAAAGCCCACCCGAAACAATAACTAATTTTAAAACTCTCTTTACATAAATCATAAGAACCATACAAACAATAAATGGTTTCCTGAGAAAAACTCCAACAGGAGATGGACACCTTTTACAATATAACAACAGGAAAAACTCACAATTTCTCTCTCTGAATAAGTTATTAAAAATCCAGTACAATGTAAGGCATCTTTGAGGTATTACAAAATTTCAGTGATAGGTAACGGCACATCTGAGGTGCGTGGAAACTACAACTCAGATCGAGCCTTAATGAAAGCTGAAAGGAACGGTGAAGAAAGATAGACGGCGTCACCAGGAACAAATAATACTCAACTTAAATTCGCCGAAGAACTGGAGTATGCTGATAAACACAGCGACCGCGCTATCGGTTGCAATTCACTGGCAGCCGCCAAGGCGTCATCCCCCAGCTAAACGACCAGCTACAACGAACGACGCGCACTGCTCATTATACTACTGAAACAACAACCACGCAGAAACTGGGCAGCTTCCAGAGCAACACAATCCTTAAAACGTAAGACAAATTTCAAAACAAGGCTAAAAATACTCTTTGCTCCCAAATTAATTCTCTTGCAATCACTGTCTACAACGACAGTTCACACTGCCTTTGCACGGGAACCACAGTATGTAAACATTCGCCATGAAAACACTGCAGAATGTGTAGAAACCAGAACACATACTCTGTCTTGTAGTAATAAATAATAATTATATACAAGAAGAAAAACAATGCCATACGTCTCTTAACTATACAAAAGAATGCCACTACAGGTGGATTACACTTAATAGCAAAAGCATAAAGAAGTGCGCAAATGGTTCAAATGGCTCTGAGCTTTACCGGACTTAACATCTGAAGTCATCAGTCCCCTATAACTTAGAACTACTTAAACCTAACTAACCTAATGACATCACACACATCCATGCCCGAGGCAGGATTCGAACCTGCGATTGTAGCTGTCGCGCGGTTCCAGACTGAAGCGCCCAGAACCGCTCGGCCACATCGGCCGGCGGAAAGAAGGGCCAGAGAATCAAACCAGTGGTTAATTCGGAGTGCACAGACACCCACTTCGATATATTCTCCTTGCCAGTACGTCAATTCGTCTAAAAACAGGCAAACCACTGTTCCATAAGTTGTACACCAGTGGTCAATACGAAACAGACATCATGGTCGTCCAAACACTGGGAGAGCTTTTAACTGCCAATAGCATGAAATTCAACATACTTTAAAACCTGAATAATTTCCACCGTTTGATTCTCTATCGTATAGGGTTGCAGGCTGATACACTCCAAAGCAACTTTCACACGTTTATATCGTTTACCAGCACAGACGAGACCACCGCCCATTCACTAGACGCAGTACACATTCCCGACCACAGTCAGCCGGTGTGGCCGAGAGGTTCTAGGCGCTTCGTTCTGGAACCGCACGACCGCTACGGTCGCAGGTTTGAATCCTGCTTCGGGCATGGATGTGTGTGATGTCCTGTTAAGCCGAGAAACTCAGCGGAAGGTTGGGTAAACAACCCCAGCGGGAAACTGAGTCGGTGAGCAGATAGGAGTTGGAGGACAGTGGAAGGCAACGGGAAACCACCACTGAACTATCCCAGGAAAACTCCATGGCTTCGCTCAGCTCAAAATGTTTCGGAGTTTCAAGTTCCCCGATCGGATCTCCGGGGGGGCACCAGGTTGAGAGGAGCTTTACGAATAGTAAGATGGTGCAAAGAGAAGCATTGCATAGGAACATGGAATGTAAGATCCCTGTATCAAGGAAAACTAGACATAGTGAAAAGAGAAATGGAGAAAATTAACATCGACATATTGGGAATAAGTGAAATGCGGTGTACTGGCATGGGAGAATTTGCTTCGGATGGCCATATGGCGTATTATTCTGGGCACGATAATAACGGAAGTAATGGAGTAGCCTTCAGACTTAGTGATAAAGTGAGAAAAACTGTAATGGGATGCAAATATGAAAATGATAGAATGATGTCCATCAGACTTCATGGTCAGCCCCTCAACATCACGGTAATTCAAGTTTATGCGCCAACAACCGACGCTGAAAATGAAATTATTGACCAGTTCTATGGAGATTTACAAGAATTACAACTGTCAACACCAAAAAAGGATATCGTCTTCATAGTTGGAGATTGGAATGCAAAAGTGGCATATCAAGCTGTAGAAGGTATAACAGGGAAATATGGTCTTAGTACAACAAATGAAGTAGGACAGACTCCTAGAATTCTGGCAAGGAAATTCATTAATAATTACTAATAGACTGTTTCAACTACCAAAACGACGCCTATATACCTGGACTTCGCCAGATGGCCAACACCAGAACAAAATTGGAAGAGCGCGGTTCAGTCAGCTACAACAAGACTTGGGGCTGACTGCGGATCAGATCATGAGCTCCTGATTGCAAAATTTCGGCTGAAACTTCAGAATGTAGCAAAAAGTATCCCAACTTGCAGATACGACCTTAACTCTATACCCTCCGACTACACTGTAGAGGTGCAAAACAGAATTAATGTATTAGAGCTGGAGGACAAAAGCTCACAAGAGATATGGACAGAAGTGGCTAATACTGTCAAGGAAGCCGCAGTGAAACACATTCCAAAGAAAAGGAATAGCAAGTAGGTTAGATGGCTATCAGTTGAGGCACTGCAAGTTGCAGAAGAACGAAGGAAAGCAAAAATCAAGGGAGATAGATCAGCTATGTTTGAATTAAATAAAGATTTTCAGAAATTAGCTAGAAGAGATAAAAATATATTCTTTAATGAACAGTGCAAGGAAGTTGAAGATAGTAACGGAATGGGGAAGACAAAAGATCTTTATAAGAAAATTAGAGAAATTAAAGGAAAATTCCATGCAAAAAATTGGAATGATAAAAGATAGAAACGGGAAAGATCTGAATGATGCAGAGGATGTTAAGGAAAGATGGGCAGAATATGAAGAAGACCTATACAAGAAAGAACTGCATAATGACAGGGCTCCTACTGCTGATGTTAATGTTAATTTAGAACTAGAGTCAGATATTTTGGAGAGCGAAATCCAGTGGGCCCTTGAAAATATGGCTGATAACAAAACTAGTGGACATGATGAAATACCAGCAGAATTATTTAAAGTCACTGGAAAGGATGCAGTGAAAGTGCTGCACTCAATATGTCAAAAAATATGGATCACGCAACAGTGGTCAGAAGACTCGAAAAAATCAGTATTCATCCCCATTCCAAAGGAGAAGGTCTAAAGAATGCTCAGATTACGGAACAATCGCACTTATCTCACATGCTAGCAAAGTCATGTTGAAAATTTTACAAAATAGACTTCGCCAATATCTAGATCGAGAGCTACCAGAAGAACAAGCTGGATTTAGGAAAGGAAGAGGAACTAGAGATCAAATTGCTAACATTCGGTGGATGATGGAAAAAGCAAGAGAATTCCAGACAGATGTGTACCTCTGCTTTATTGGCAACGCCAAAGCCTTTGACTGCGTCTATCACAACAAATTATGGAACGTACTGAAAAAGATGGGTGTACCAGATTACCTCATTCATCTGATACGGAGTTTATACCTTGACCAAGAAACTAAGGTGAGAACTATGTATGGAACAACGAAATGGATAAAGATTCAGAGAGGGGTTCGGCAAGGCTGCATACTGTCACCGTACGTATTCAATCTGTATGCAGAACATGTTATGAGGAATGCGAGGCTAGACGAAGGAGAAAGAGGAATTAAAATAGCTGGAATAAGTGTAAACAGCCTCAGGTACGCGGATGATACGATCCTGTTGGCAGAAAGTGAAGAAGAATTGAGAACACTCTTGCTGAAGGTGAAAGACGAAAGTGAAAAGGTTGGTCTTAGGCTGAATGTGAAGAAAACGAAAATTATGGCAACTATACCTACTAATTCGTGGGATATAGCAGGAGAAACTATGGGGTAGTGACCACATTCAGTTATCTCGGATTCCAGATCTCTGCTGATGGCGACTGCAGCCATGAAATCAGGAGTCGCCTGTTGCTCGGAAGGCAGGCGTTGTCAAACCTTGACAAGGTTATGAGGTCCAGAGACATAACACTAGCAACAAAGATCTGTATTGTGAGGGCTATGGTCTTTCCAGTTGTATGGATGTGAGACCTGGACCATTAGAAAGGCTGAACAGCGAAGAATTGACTGCTTCGAATTGAGGTGTTGGAGGAAAGTTCTTAGAGTTCCATGGACTGCAAAGAGAACCAACAGATCAAATTGGAGCAAATAAAACCAGATTTCTCCCTGGAAGGTCTAATGTTAAAACAAAAGCTGACCTACTTTGGACACACAATGCGAAGGCATGCCTCGCTGGAAAAAACATTAATGCTGGGGAAGATTGAAGGAACTAGAAGAGGACGTCAGAGGATGAGATGGATCGATGGCATCACAGAAGCAATGTGTTCCAACCTGGAAGGTCTACGGGAGAAAGTGAAAGACAGGAAAAAGTGGCGTGATTTGGTTTATGGGGTCACGAAGAGTCGGAACCGACTAAACGAATAGGGAGAGAGAGAGAGAGAGAGAGAGAGAGAGAGGGAGGGAGAAGTCTAGGGGACTGATTACCTCAGATGGTAAGTCCCATAGTGCTCAGAGCCATTTGAACCATTTCTTATACGTTTCCGTCCACAGCTCCATTGCCCATTTGACAGAAAGAGGTAGAGCACGCGCAAGGAGCGACCACCTTTAACATTTTTAAATGTTCGGATAGTAAGTTGCCGTCTCTTTATCTAAGAATAGATGATGAATGCAGCTAGCCTCTATCTCTGTGTATTGTCTTGTCTGTATAGACGTGTATCTGTTGCCTTTAAGCTCCCTTCACCTTCACACATAAATCTATACAGTAAAGTAAGGGCCTCCCCGTTCTTGGCTGATCCGTGATAAGGCAGGCGAAAAATTAGACTAATGGAGGATTATTAGTATTATCTCTATTTTCATTCGCTCTCTCTCTTTCTCTCCTTTATCTATGTACAGTTTTTAATATAATTTTTCATTACGTGAAATCAGCCAAATAGAATCTTTGGTGGAGTCCTTCTTCTTGGTAATCAGCGGCTGGCTTGCTGTAAGAGATCATTAACTTTATTCTTACTGTTAAACACTGTAGTCAGTCGGGAGAATCAATCGTGTGAACAATTTTTTCATTTTACGAAAGATTGCGAATTCCAGATGTGTACGAAGCATTTTTGGACGATTTAACACAGACTCAGTGATTTCAGGCTCTCTTCGACACAGCTGAAACTTCCCCACTAATTACAGGGCCAACGTGATCATCAAATGATTCAGAAAAAACTCATTCGTTCATTCACTCCAGAACAAAATAGTCACAAACCTTATTTATGGAGGAAATCGTGTATTAAATCCATTACATGTCCAGATCTCCGGTGATTCCACGCCTTAATTATTTTCCTTTTACAGTCTCTTTCTCTTCAAACAAACCGCTAGCGGCACATATGTTAATTGGCTCGCTTTAGCGAGAAGAAAAGCAGAATATGTATCTCTCAGAAACACGTCAATCCCTCAACAGATACTCCAGAAGCTGTCCTAGTTACCACTCTAACAACCATGGAGAATGCATATATGCATCTCTGTTATTTCAAAGAATAAACGCACTAGAAAATACTTTGGCGTCGTCGAGCTGTCGCCGCATATATTACGAGAAAATCAGATCAAATAACTTTTCCAAAGTGAATGAATGTGGATGGTTTGATTGAAAATGATTAATTGGTGCGTGGTAGAGGGTATTTGCTGTTGGGACATTACACGCCGACAATTAGACTGCACACCGACCAAAGCCAGCCCTCTTCCGAATGCGACGTTCGCTTAAATAGCCGAAAAGCGGCCAACGAGGAAAACCGCGGCCAAAATATCCCCCACGCCATAATGCTCCCCCTTCTGGTCTGGACCCTCTGCTTTCAGACGTGTGACGCCGTATACGCCAACGCCGATAAAACGGAGCACCTTTTGGCATTCATTGAACGTCCAGTTGCGGTATTTGCCTGCAAATTCAAGTCATCGTCACCGATTAACGGCAGTCAGCATGGGTGCGTGAACAAGGCGCCTGCTGTGGTTGCCCATACGCAGCAACGTTCGCTGGACGGTCGATGAGGCGCTTTTCGTGGTAACAGCCCCCCCCTCCCCCCCAAGTAATCTGGTTGGTCAACTGCTCAACAGTTGCACGTATATTCGCCCGTAATTGCATCCGCAGCAGTCTTTCACTCTTGTCTTTTTATGGCCCTTGGTGCACCACAGTTGCCTCGGCGCCGGATTTGGATAGCGCCATTTTGCCATGCATGGTATGCTGTAAGCATGGCGGCAGGCTAATATTTTACAAGTTGAGCCCTTTCGGAAATAATTCCACCCCTGGCCCGAAAGCCAATGACCATGACCTTGGGATGCCAGGTAAGTCGCTCCGACTCTACATTGCAACAGCTATTGCCTGTTTTACCACGTCCTCCTGACATTCATTATATCCCCTCCACTGCTAGTGCTGCCACCTGCGTCAGTGAGTGGTCACATTAACATTACTGAACAGTGTGTTTAACAAAAATAAAGCAGTAAACCTAAACACATGGATGTCACGGGACAACTCATACACATCCAAAAGTAAAAATTATGGTTGAACAAGCATACGATACACAATAAAATCGGAAAGTGCGTAAAATAAATTGAGTTAGTTAACTACGTGGATAGTCTTCAAGCTGAAATCTTATTCTTAATTTTAATACTTATATTCCAAACGAGCAAAGAGTCTAATGTCAGCAAATGAAAAATAAGTTTGAAATTATTAAGATAAGTTAAGATCGAGATACCCTTTTTATCTCTATTGTTATTTCATTTCCCTACGAAAAGGGGATAGAACTGCTCTTCAGACGAAGGTTACACAGCTTGGAAAGCTGTTTTAAAATAAATAAAATAGAAGATAATTTTTTAAAAGTACATTGGCGTCACAGTATTTATGATTTGTACATAAAATCAGATTAAAGTAAATAAAGCTTTTGAACTAATGTTGGTCGACAATACTGACGATTTCTCAGAACTGTGTGGATGCTTTTATGTTAAAGTATTATCGCTTGCGATCAACTGAATGATGCTATGGTGTAATGGTAATGGCGATGAACGAAAATGACCGTGTTCATGATGTATGTAGAATGATGTGTCTATAGGGCTCTGTAGAACCACAGTTAACGGCTAAAATTCATCAAGCCTGAGGAATGGGAAACGAGGAAAATGGAATCTGTGAAGAGGAAAAAATGGCTCTGAGCACTATGGGACTCAACTGCTGAGGTCATTAGTCCCCTAGAACTTAGAACTAGTTAAACCTAACTAACCTAAGGACATCACAAACATCCATGCCCGAGGCAGGATTCGAACCTGCGACCGTAGCGGTCTCGCGGTGCCAGACTGCAACGCCTTTAACCGCACGGCCACTTCGGCCGGCTGTGAAGAGGAGCACTGTGACTGCGCTTGGAGTGACGGATGTATCCCTTAGTCAATTTTGTAGTTTGCACAGTGGAAGTTAGTTTAAGAGTCCTGTGGGGGAGGATGAATAAAGCATCAATGTGCATGGAACGTGGAATATGGATGTAGTGCTGCATAGGAACCATCCCGGCAATTGCCTGAAGCGATTTAGGGAAATCAGGGAAAACCTAAATCAGGATGGCCGGACGTGGGATTGAGCCGTCGTCCTCCCGAATGCGAGTCCGGTGTGCTAACAGCTGCGCCACCTCGCTCGGCGAGAGAGGATGAATTGGCACATTATGCCAATTGGGGCAGAAGGACGGTTGCAAGAGGCAAGGGTGAGTATATGTCTTGCCAGGATTTCAAGAGACCCTTAGAATTTATAGGAGGCTGAGATCTAGGCAACATTAGCGTAGATGAGTAAGCGGTGGATGGTGGATTTATAACTGAGAATAACGGTAGATTGATACAGGACCATGTCCGATCTACGTTAACAGTGGTGATTTTGATGCCAGGAATATGTTAAAGGCAGATCAAAAGTGTCATATGAGCGAAGGTCATGTCAGCTGTGGATGTTCAGCTCTTATGCCTTTATCACCAATGTCGACAGGACAATTCAAGCGACCATCGCATTCATGTGTGGGAAGCAGCACTCAAACTCAACGTATGCATTGAAACTATAATTGATATGGTACACAATATGTTGGACTACCGGAAGATGTGTTTTCACTGGGTGCCGTGCAACACTCAGAAGAGGAAAACACACCCCAATGTTTGTCCAGGACTTATTTCACTATCAGACATAGGCTGCTCCGTTCCTGTTCTATATGGCCACAGGAGAGGAAACGTGGGTAAATAATGTTCCACCTGAGATGGTAAGAGAATCATTATTATGAGGATATCTTCATCTCCTGTTCATTTTCATACGTTCATAAACAATGGTATTTGCTAACAAAGTTGTGCCCACAGTAGTTTGGAATACACAGGAGGACGTGTGGCTGCTTGATTATCTCTTAACTGCATGCTCTGAAACCGCTCATTTGCCCTTTGTTATGCATGTTTATTTGTTATCTTGGCATGGTTACCATATCTTGGGAAATACCATTTTGACTATCTGGATTATATGAGAATGGGTGCCGACCCGAAAGTAGTCCTCTCCTGCCTTGTACATGTGGAATTTAGTATTTGGGACAGATAGCTACAATTCAGAATCATCACTTAAATTGAAATGGAAAAATATTTAACGTGGCAGTCCGTTGTGACTTGCGCCAAGTATGGTATAGATATGATACTACAGACATACACAAGCGCTGCCAATTTTTACATGGAAATACAGCCAGAGAAACACTTTACATAATTCTTTTGATTAATAATTTTGAAACTAATGCAAATGTGAGATTGTTTGGATACTCCGAATGTGGGTAAAATGGAGGCTTTATGGCTGCATTTTGATAGACTGTATCACTTTAATGACCTGTAAGTTACTGGGATATGTTTTGGCCGCAACACACTAAGAAATTAGGTACACCTTACAGGAAGGTGAATTATGTCTTTGATAAGGGATCATGGCTTGTCATATTATGATGACTTGATAGATAAGGGTGGGGAAGGGCTGGCGGTGTACCTTCTGACACCATGCATGTCATATGGCATGCAGACAACACTTATTAACACTACGTCTTACCAAGGCCGTTTAAGTGCAATGTGGGCTCAGACCACCACAGTTCTACACTACTAATCATGATTACTCTATGGAAAACATACCATTGCCTAACTAACTCTGGGTTCCTCTTTATTTTCCTGAATAAAATATTTCTCAAAGACAATTGATTATTTTCTGAATGTCAGAGTGCTAGAGGACAGTGTATCTAGAAACTCACACTGTCTTTTTGGACAGTACTGCAGTCTAGTCGATGATTTTAGAATCACATAAAGAACTGCACCATAGAGATGGCAATAAACAGTTTCTGACATTTTTGACATTGCTAGACATGAGTACGTGTTTTTACAACACTTTTAAATACTTCTAGTTCTACAGATTTAAGTGTTGGGTAATGTATTAGAACTATTTTCAATATATTGTTAATTCTCCAGTTACAGAATTTAATGGCAAGGAAAATTATACATATATTTTTAAATAACAGTCATTTGTCGGTTGTGTAGCATACTGTGCCTTGAAACGGAAGAAGGTCTTTTACCATACAACATATGGTATATGCAAACAAAATGAGATTTGTAAACTTCTTAATAATTCTACCTATCTTGAAAACAGAAAATTGTGTTATTTTCTAATAGCAGCAGTTTCCAAGTGTGTTTAACATGTAAACGATTTATGATAACAAAAAAACAGAACTACGTTGAATATTGTGTGAGCCTATTACTCATTTCTGAAAAGTAAGTGAAATTTCGGTCCAAAATGTAATTGTAAAAAGGTCTCGGGTTATATGTGTATGCTGTAACACGACAACAGAGTGTCTAACATAAAAAAATTTTCGCAGTATTAATGTTGCAATTTTGAATACTGGAGTAAGTTTCATGGAATATATTTTGTAAATAATTTCTTATGAATGAATATAATTACGTAATTTGAATATAATACATAAAAAAGAATTATGTAATAACATATAGTAAACTTGTGGGTCTAGTCAGGGCGATTTACTATTATGATCAGTCAAAGGGTATATTTGAAGTAGGGAGCTTTACCACTGAGCGTGAACGTGCACATTGCAGTGAAAACAGGCACGATCTCTTATACAGTGGAGTCTGACAGAAGCAGTCAGGCGTAATGGTTACTAGCGGCATGTTGTGTGACACATTGTGAGGTACCAAACTGGAATAATCGTTCGTTACGGCCAGGCATAGTTACGGTGTTACCTGGGCACAGGCCAAAAATTAATAAATATGAACGAAGAACCTTGTTGGTTCAAATTAGTTTATTGCAAAGAGTTGCTAAGAACAGCCTGTTTCCATGCACTGCTGGCGATTACTACCCTACACAACACTAGCAGCTTGCTCACTGAAGTAAGAACAGACCAACTTTAATACTTAGAAGTGTATCAAAGATAGCTACGGTAGCAGTTTCATTTTTGTAAATAAGTACCAAATTTGCGTTAACGCTGTGTTACAGGTATTGCAACCTGAACAGTCACCAAGTAGCAGTCTTCCCTGTCATTATTAATTGATACCATGAGTCACTATTTATGATAAAAAGAGAAAAAAAATGCTGTGTTAATTTATTGTTGATAATTTGTTTAAAAAAGTGAAACTTATCAGAGTTTAAAAAATAGTTGAGACTGACAAAGATAATGGACTTCGTTGCTTCACTTAAAAAAACCGGTGTTAATGTTAAATAATTATGAAAAAATAATTTCAGTGAGTTTTTAAAAATATTTGTAGATTAGAACGTTTAATTTTTTGTGTGATCAATAATTTCTGTTCTCATTTCCAAATACGTAACAGCATTACACCAAAGTTAATCAGTAACTATTTAATTAAAGTTAACCGCTAATAAGACTTAGTTTGCTTGATATGAAACTTCGTGGCAGATTAATACTGTGTACAGGACCGAGGCTCGAACTCGGGACCTTTGCCTTCCACTGCCAAGTGCTCTACCAAGCTGGGGCCAGTAAAGCTCTGAGGAGGGGATCTGAGACGTGGTTGGGTAGGTCAGTCAGTAAAGCACTTGCCCGTGAAAGCCATAGGTTTTAAACTGCCAGGAAGGTTCACATCAGCGCGAATTCTCTGCACACTGGATATTTCATCCTGGCCACATATTTTGCCTAACACAAAACATTCATTTACGAACAGTTAGAACAGTAGGCGTTATGGTACACTGCCCGCCATTTATTACGCGAATGGTATGCCTAACAGTTAATAGTCAAGTACATATCCTTAAGGAAGTTTGCTTTGATGGTTTCACAATTGGATTTATTTCATCTTGGAAACTGTGTTTTTGAATCTGAGCATAAGTCAGCGTTATTTTTCCTGTTTCTGCCTGATTGCCTTGCATTAATTATTGCATACATCCTTCTCCAAACCAATTACCAAGTATACTATATTGTTCGCGCACACCGTGAGCTGGCGACCGTTTTCTTTAACTATTGTAACTTAAACTAAAATATATGTAACTTCTTTATCTGAAATTACACTAAGAACCTTGTAGTTTTTATCGTTTGTCAAAATTCTTTCAATCGTTATTATGTAGACGTAGTGCGTAACAAAGTATCGGTTTTATGGCTTATTCCACTTTTTTAAAAATATAATTTGTTCTTCGGAACTGATGCTTTCACCCACACAACAGGGACGTTAGGAACTAGAGTCATCAATAATTTCGATTATCCAAAAGTTTAGATCCGTTGTAATACATTTGAAAAATATAAGAGACCGTTAATAAATTGGATGTTAGAGTTGAAAATAAAAACGTTGTTGCCCTATGCATAAATTATATTTTGCTCCAAGCAGTTATTTTCATCCCTGTAGAAGATATTATTTTATAAAACCAGATCAATCTTTTGAAACATCTTGTACTTTCGGCCAGAATAGAAATTCATTCAAAGGAAGTGGAGATTTTCGAATTTGCTCTTCATTTCCAACATTTTTAAAATAGCTATTCGCTTTTCTTATGGTTGGTTTCAAGGTGATCAACACGGAGTCGACAAAAACATGGAAACACCAAAATCATAACACATTGACTCACAAGGCGTGTGAAATGCGTTGGTGTTCAAAACAAGCTCCAGTCATCCTGGAATGGATAAATACAGATCCTGTATGGTTTTCAAGGGAATCTTTCATCATTATTCTCACATCATGCACCCTTCTTTACAAAGTAGACCACAAGGCTCGAAATAAAGATCTGGTGGCTGTCGTAGCCAGGGGATATGTGATAATTCATCCTTGTGTTCACAAAACCAGTGCCGAACGATGTGAGCTGTGTGGACAGGGTCCTGTCGTCTTCGAAAACAAATACACTACTCGGGAACAGCTATTGTACCGTCGGATTGAACGGATAAGCCAAAATGGTCACATAATCCGTAGCAGTAATGCGATCTTACTGACTGACATTGGGCCATTGAAGTACCTCGATATGACTGTCAAAATCATTACCGCACCGCCGCTTTGTTTCATTCCTCGGAGGTAAAAACTGTTCAAATGTTTATGAATTCCGAGGGGGGACACGAACCTCCGGCGTGAGGGGCCGCACGATTAGTGACATGGCGTCTCTCGCGCGGCCACTCCTCCTGAGGTCAACTTAGATGTCTGAAGCTAAACCCATACATCCATACGCGCATTGCTGCATAGTCCAGGTTGATGCCTTCGGTACAACGTGTTCCTCTTATGAGGACTTGCATTACTGATGACTGGCTATGGAATTACAGCTCATACCGAAATTTCCTGAGTATTTAGCTCACTTCACGTTATTTTCTCACTGTCAGCGTTCGCGAGTGTCACGTTCCGTTCTGCTGAGACTATTCTAGCTGTCGTCTCTCATCTTAGGTCACAGTCCTCTTCAACAGCCGTCCGCCATGATCGCTCAACACATATTTTCGCCTGCGTTGTGACTTAGTGTACGATATTTTTCTGCAGTTTTGCTGTATGGGTAAATGATGATGGCGTCCTCTTGGGTAAAATATTCCGGAGGTAAAATAATACCCCAATTGGATCTCCGGGCGGGGACTTCTCAAGAGGACGTCGTTATCAGGAAAAAGAAAACTGGCGTTCTACGGATCGGAGCGTGGAATGGCATATCCATTAATCGGGCAGGTGGGTCAGAAAATTTGAAAAGGGAAATGGATAGGTTAAAGTTAGGTATAGTGGGAATTATTGAAGTTTGGTGGCAGGAGGAACACGACTTTTGGTCAGGTGAATACAGGGTTATAAATACAAAATCAAATAGGGTTAATACAGGAGTAGATTTAATAATGAATAAAAGAAATAGGTCTGCGGGTAAGCTACTACAAACAGCATAGTGAACGCATTATTGTGGCCAAGATAGACACGAACCCACGCCTACTACAGTAGTACAAGTTTATATGCCAACTAGCTCTGCAGATGATGAAATGTATGATGAGATAAAAGAAATTATTCAGGTAGTGAAGGGAGACGAAAATTTAATAGTCATGGGTGACTGGAATTCGAGAGTAGGAAAAGGGAGAGAAGGAAACATAGTAGGTGAATATGGATTGGGGCTAAGAAATGAAAGAGGAAGCCGCCTGGTAGAGTTTTGCACAGAGCATAACATAATCATAGCTAACTCTTGGTTCAAGAATCATGAAAGAAGGTTGTATACATGGAAGAATCCTGGAGATACTAGAAGGTATCAGATAGATTATGTAATGGTAAGACAGAGATTTAGGAACCACGTTTTAAATTGTAAGACATTTCCAGGGGCAGATGTGGACTCTGACCACAATCTATTGGTTATGAACTGTAGAATAAAACTGAAGAAATTGCAAAAAGGTGGGAATTTAAGGAGATGGTACCAGGATAAACTGACTAAACCAGAGGTTGTACAGAGTTTCAGGGAGAGCATAAGGGAACAATTGACAGGAGTGGGGGAAAGAAGTACAATAGAAGAAGAATGGGTAGCTCTGAGGGATGAAGTAGTGCAGGCAGCAGAGGATCAAGTAGGTAAAAAGACGAGGACTAGTAGAAATCCTTGGGTAACAGAAGACATATTGAATTTAAGTGATGAAATAGAGAACATTCAATTGGAACTACTGACGGCCTTGGGAGAGCCAGTCCTGACAAAACTCTACCATCTGGTGAGCAAGATGTATGAGAGGCGAAATACCCTCAGACTTCAAGAAGAATATAATTATTCCAATCCCAAAGAAAGCAGGTGTTGAAAAATGTGAAAACTACCGAACTATCAGTTTAATAAGTCACAGCTGCAAAATACTAACGCGAATTCTTTACAGAAGAATGGAAAAACTAGTAGAAGCCGACCTCGGGGAAGATCAGTTTGGATTCCGTAGAGATATTGGAACACGTGAGGCAATACTGACCCTACGACTCATCTTAGAAGCTAGATTAAGGAAGGGTAAACCTACGTTTCTAGCATTTGTAGACTTAGAGAAAGGTTTTGACAATGTTGACTGGAATACTCTCTTTAAAATTCTGAAGGTGGCTGGGGTAAAATACAGAGAGCGAAAGGCTATTTACAATTTGTACAGAAACCAGATGTCAGTTATAAGAGTCGAGGGGCATGAAAGCGAAGCAGTGGTTGGAAAGGAGGTGAGACAGGGCTGTAGCCTCTCCCCAATATTATTCAATCTGTATATTGAGCAAGCGGTAAAGGAAACAAAAGACAAATTCGGAGCAGGTATTAAAATCCATGGAGAAGAAATAAAAACTTTGAAGTTCGCCAATGACATTGTAATTCTATCAGAGACAGCAAAGGATTTGGAAGAGCACTTGAACGGAATGGACAGTGTCATGAACGGAGCGTACAAGATGAACATCAACAAAAGCAAAACGAGGATAATGGAATGTAGTCGGATTAAGTCCGGTGATGCTCAGAGAATTAGATTAGGAAATGAGACACTTAAAGTAGTAAAGGAGTTTTGCTATTTGGGGAGCAAAATAACTGATGATGGTCGAAGTAGAGAGGATATAAAATGTAGACTTGCAATGGCGAGGAAAGCGTTTCTGAAGAAGAGAAATTTGTTAACATCGAGTATAGATTTGTGTTAGGAAGTCGTTTCTGAAAGTATTTGTATGGAGTGTAGCCACGTATGAAAGTGAAACATGGACGATATATAGTTTGGACAAGAAGAGAATAGAAGCTTTCGAAATGTGGTGCTACAGAAGAATGCTGAAGATTAAATGGGTAGACCACATAACTAATGAGGAGGTATTGAATAGAATTGGGGAGAACAGGAGATTAGGGCACAACTTGAAAAAAGATGGGGCCGGTTAGTAGGACATGTTCTGAGGCATCAAGGGCTCACAAATTTAGCATTGGAGGGCAGCGTGGAGGGGAAAAATCGTAGAGGGAGAAAAATGGTTCAAATGGCTCTGAGCACTATGGGACTTAGCTGCTGAGGGCATTAGTCCCCTAGAACTTAGAACTACTTAAACATAACTAACCTAAGGATATCACACACATCCATGCCCAAGGCAGTATTCTAACCTGCGACCGTAGCGGTCGTGCGGTTCCAGACTGTAGCGCCTATAACCGCTCGGCCACACCGGCCGGCGTAGATGGAGACCAAGAGATGAATACACTAAGCAGATTCAAAAGGATGTAGGTTGCAGTAGGTACTTGGGGATGAAGAAGCTTGCACAGGATAGGGTAGCTTGGAGAGCTGCATCAAACCAGTCTCAGGACTGAAGAACACAACAGCAACAACATTTTTCTACTTTCCCTGTACGAGGTACACATCTTCGATAAGGTGCCTGTTGAAACACTAAACACTCCATGACCTACCGAAGCACCAACCATAGATAACCAACAATTAGTTCACGTACATCCAAGTAAATCCAAAACTACACGGAAAGCTATTCTCATAACGACTGTCACTTGCAAATATCGAGGACATTGCACAAGTGCCGGTCATGGTCAAATACAGCCTTCAGGCTTGGCTAGAATCTGCCCAGAATCTCCATTTATGTTCAAGTTTTTCCACATAACTGTCGACCACCAGCATGGGATGGATGGGCAGTATGGTTTTAGATAATTGGAGATTAAAAGATTTTGTAATTGCTGACACCACTTGTACATGTGAAGTAATAGCACACTTGATTTCATATAGGGAATTAACTGAGAATGATTTTCACAACATGAATTGTGACCTAGAGGAACTACAAAATCAATTTGTCAGCAATGTTTGGATCGGTTTCAAAAGAAACCAGGTGATAAAGTACGACAATTTTGCAGTAAGCTTGTGACATAAATCCATTACGTTACATCGGAAGCTGTACAGAAATGAAATCAATTTGTGGAAGGCGAGAGACCAACACGAAGCAGAGGTGAAGAGAATTTCTTCTGTAGAAATGGTTACAGCCAACACTTTGCTCAATGTTACTCACGTTTTCTGGATCAACAGGATCTAAAGTTGGGATAAATGGTATTTCATAAACAAAACACGGCCATCAGCCAGATAGGTGGTTGTGTGGTCGAAACAATAGTGGAAAATCAAGGTTTGACCGCAGAAAGAAGATTCAGTTGGATGTAGCAAAAATTATGCAGAGATGAAGATGCTTTCGTAGGATGGAATAGCGCGGAGACTAACAAAACCGGTCTTTGGACTGAAGAACACAACAAAATGACAAAAAATGGTT
This sequence comes from Schistocerca nitens, assembly GCF_023898315.1. Classification (NCBI taxonomy): domain Eukaryota; kingdom Metazoa; phylum Arthropoda; class Insecta; order Orthoptera; family Acrididae; genus Schistocerca; species Schistocerca nitens. The sequence goes on from NC_064614.1 coordinate 1,030,767,320, forward strand.
CAAATGGCTCTGAGCACTATGGGACTGAACTTCTGAGGTCATCAGTCCCCTAGAACGTAGAACTACGTAAACCTAACTAACCTAAGGACATCACACACATCCATGTCCGAGGCAGGATTCTAACCTGCGACCGTTTGCGGTCGCAGGGTTCCAGACTGTGGCGCCTAGAACCGATCGGCCATCCCGGCCAGCAACAAAATGACAGTACAGACTGTCTTTATCTTGGTTTTTCTACATAGATATCCTTGTACAGAAACGTTCATCATATACGTCAACAAACCGAAGCGAAGTATATCATTAAAAAAATTAAACAGACGCTTTGTAAGGTGACCTCTACCGGAGTTACTGTCGTACTTGGTGCCCAAGTTGCAGTGTTCAGACTACACCATTGCCTGCACTACCAAGATCGTCTAAAAATAGACTGTCAATTTTTGTAAGTCACAATGCTGCTAGTACCTCAGGAATACTCAGTTGCCGACGAATGGTTTGGGTAAGCTTGAAACAGCTTCACACCGAAACGTAGCTGTCAGACGAGGCTTACTGGAAGCGTGTTGTAATCTGCTTTTTCTGTCGCTGCTGTAACACGGCTGCGAGTTATCCACGACCATTCCGTTCGAGTAGAGTAACAGGCTGGTGTGGACTGCCTCCCGGGCTTACGGCCTCGGAAACAGGGGCAGCCCGACAGCAAACAACGCGGACAAAACATGCGCGACGTCATTGCGCCAGCCGCGCCGACTGACGGTAATTCTGGTTTGCGAGCGCTGGAATCCCGAGTTGTTGACCGGCACGTCATGAACAGCTTCCGCGAAACAAAACGCTGCCGGCCGTAAAATGCGAGGTCTGAAGTTATGGTCGCGACCGTAACTGCGAATTTACCGGCAACACCGACTTGGTAGGGTCGTATTTCCCGATGGACGTTGTCGCTTTTATCCTGTACGCAGGATAAACCTCGAACGTTGGGCCGTTATAAAATCGAAAAGAGAGAGATATGGAAGAGTTCGTGAACGTTTCCTCATACTTATTCAGCCAGATACAGGGACGTTAACTGCACGAGTGTCTACGTACAAGTTAGCTGTTGCACTTCACGATCTCTGGAAAACCTGAGTTTATTCGTTTTTACTTCCATTTTCAACAACGTGAGCCATATTTTGTGACAAATAAAAACACCTACAGCCGTCCTTATGATTTTATTTCATCTTGCCGCTACCAGTTTCAACGCTTCAGTGCGTCATCTTCAGGCTGTTTTTGATGCGGTACACGTTGATATGATCCCCATGCCTAACACATCAGGTGGCAGCACTACTGGATACGCAGGTAATGTGTCAGCACTCCAGCCATCAACTGCCAAGTGCTTGGGTAATTCAGTTGGTAGAGCACTTGCCAGCGAAAGGTACAGGTCCGAGTATCGATATGGTACACAGTTTTAAACTGCATATCAGAGCACACGCCACTGCAGAGTGAAAAATTCATTCTGGATAATCTCATCAGTTGATAACCCTTTCGAAAATTTTCACGAGCAGCCACAACTCATCACTAAAGGCATATGGAGGCGAACCGGTCCAGGAGACACCTTAGTGCTATCGACTAGACGCTCCAACCAACTTCGGCGTATGGTGGACTACCTGCCGACAGCTTATGGACGACGTGTCTTTACACTCTGGATAGAACAGTCGTTTCGTCTAAGCCGTTTGAAGGATGTATAATCTGGCTGGTAACCACGTTAAAGTATGTTCGGACTCCTGGTCTCTGCTTGAAAACTAAAAAGGCGCATCTTCGCTACCAGAGAAATCAAAAACCTTAGTACACTTAGTGATTGGCGATGGAGTCCGTCTCAGTACAGAGGAAATAAGATCAGTCACATATTTTCTGACTCCTCGGCGCCGGCCGCTGGTGGCCGTGCGGTTCTGGCGCTACAGTCTGGAACCGCACGACCGCTACGGTCGCAGGTTCGAATCCTGCCTCGGGCATGGATGTGTGTGTTGTCCTTAGGTTAGTTAGGTTTAAGTAGTTCTAAGTTCTAGGGGACTTATGACCTCAGCAGTTGAGTCCCATAGTGCTCAGAGCCATTTGAACCATTTTTGACTCCTCGGCACATTAATCATGTGACGATATTTTCGGAATGTGGTCGTACTGCTGGTGACTCATATGGGACTTCTGTACCAAGCCACATTCCTTACAAGAACTATTGCAGGGAGACGAAAAACTTCGTGGAACCAGGTGCAAGAAGAATCTTGCCTTTGTCATTAAGGAGGTGTTAACATCTTCTCCAGTGTTACATGACGAGAATGTCGACTCAGAACTTCACAGTCATGCTAGTGGTTATAAT